>NC_139812.1:23172000-23909500 GCF_963457635.1 Microchirus variegatus | reverse complement strand
TTTCTCAAAAGGCTTTTCAGAGGTTTATATAGAAGGTTTATATAGATTTGGTCTGTGAGAGCACATCACATGGACACTTAGTTCATGTTTTGTGTTTCTCAAAAGGCTTTTCAGAGGTTTATATAGAAGGTTTATATAGATTTGGTCTATGAGAGCACATCACATGGACACTTAGTTCATGTTTTGTGTTTCTCAAAAGGCTTTTCAGAGGTTTATATAGAAGGTTTATATAGATTTGGTCTATGAGAGCACATCACATGGACACTTAGTTCATGTTTTGTGTTTCTCAAAAGGCTTTTCAGAGGTTTATATAGAAGGTTTATATATATAGTCTATGAGAGCACATCACATGGACACTTCATGTTTTGTGTTTCTCAAAAGGCTTTTCAGAGGTTTATATAGAAGGTTTATATAGATTTGGTCTATGAGAGCACATCACATGGACACTTAGTTCATGTTTTGTGTTTCTCAAAAGGCTTTTCAGAGGTTTATATAGAAGGTTTATATAGATTTGGTCTATGAGAGGACATCACATGGACACTTAGTTCATGTTTTGTGTTTCTCAAAAGGCTTTTCAGAGGTTTATATAGAAGGTTTATATATATGGTCTATGAGAGCACATCACGTGAACACTTCATGTTTTGTGTTTCTCAAAAGGCTTTTGAGAGGTTTATATAGAAGGTTTATATATATGGTCTATGAGAGCACATCACATGGACACTTAGTTCATGTTTTGTGTTTCTCAAAAGGCTTTTCAGAGGTTTATATAGAAGGTTTATATAGATTTGGTCTATGAGAGCACATCACATGGACACTTAGTTCATGTTTTGTGTTTCTCAAAAGGCTTTTCAGAGGTTTATATAGAAGGTTTATATATATATAGTCTATGAGAGCACATCACATGGACACTTCATGTTTTGTGTTTCTCAAAAGGCTTTTCAGAGGTTTATATAGAAGGTTTATATAGATTTGGTCTATGAGAGCACATCACATGGACACTTAGTTCATGTTTTGTGTTTCTGAAAAGGCTTTTCAGAGGTTTATATAGAAGTTTATATAGATTTGGTCTATGAGAGCACATCACATGGACACTTAGTTCATGTTTTGTGTTTCTCAAAAGGCTTTTCAGAGGTTTATATAGAAGGTTTATATAGATTTGGTCTATGAGAGCACATCACATGGACACTTAGTTCATGTTTTGTGTTTCTCAAAAGGCTTTTCAGAGGTTTATATAGAAGGTTTATATATATAGTCTATGAGAGCACATCACATGGACACTTCATGTTTTGTGTTTCTCAAAAGGCTTTTCAGAGGTTTATATAGAAGGTTTATATATATGGTCTATGAGAGCACATCACGTGAACACTTCATGTTTTGTGTTTCTCAAAAGGCTTTTGAGAGGTTTATATAGAAGGTTTATATATATGGTCTATGAGAGCACATCACATGGACACTTAGTTCATGTTTTGTGTTTCTCAAAAGGCTTTTCAGAGGTTTATATAGAAGGTTTATTTATATTTGGTCTATGAGAGCACATCACGTGAACACTTAGTTCATGTTTTGTGTTTCTCAAAAGGCTTTTCAGAGGTTTATATAGAAGGTTTATATATATATGGTCTATGAGAGCACATCACATGGACACTTCATGTTTTGTGTTTCTCAAAAGGCTTTTCAGAGGTTTATATAGAAGGTTTATATAAACGTACACACGCCTGACTTTCCACATGGTTCAGACCTCAACGACCGTTGACTGACTTAACAGACCGACTTGTTACTTTTCAGGTACGAGTGTTTTGATTTCAGGTGTTCTATTTCATGACATTTGGTATAGTCATGTGCTGAGGCCTTTATTTAAATTTTTTACTTCCTGTTAAAAGGATGTTTCAGAAACGTAAGCATGGTCTCTCTTTAACTTCCTGTTAAAAGGATGTTTCAGAAACGTAAGCATGGTCTCTCTTTAACTTCCTGTTAAAAGGATGTTTCAGAAATGTTAGCATAGTCTCTCTTTAACTTCCTGTTAAAAGGATGTTTCAGAAACGTAAGCATGGTCTCTCTTTAACTTCCTGTTAAAAGGATGTTTCAGAAACATTAGCATAGTCTCTCTTTAACTTCCTGTTAAAAGGATGTTTCAGAAACGTAAGCATGGTCTCTCTTTAACTTCCTGTTAAAAGGATGTTTCAGAAACGTTAGCATAGTCTCTCTTTAACTTCCTGTTAAAAGGATGTTTCAGAAACGTTAGCATAGTCTCTCTTTAACTTCCTGTTAAAAGGATGTTTCAGAAACATTAGCATAGTCTCTCTTCCCCCTCCTCCTCCTCTTCCTCTTCCCCCCAACCGGCCGAGGCAGACGGCTGCACATCTTTGAGTCTGGTTCTATCGGAGATTTCTTCCTGTTAAAAGGGAGTTTTTTTCTCTCTGGACTGTTGGGGTTTATTTTATGATATTGTTTGAATAAGTTTATCTTTATTTATATAGAATTATTTAGCTGAATTGATAATAGCATCAAACGTAAGAACCGCTATTATCAAATATAGTCACAAAGATGGTAGCATACTATCCCCCTTTTCCTCTTCCTCCTTTATCTCCCTCCCACTTCCTCTGTTACCCACATTTTTCCTTTCACCCCAACCTGTCGAGGCACGCTTGCCACACCTGCTTACCTAATCTGTTCTGATAATGAAACTTGTAGGATATATGGTCTGCTGCATTGACTGCCAGAACGTTTTGGGTTTCCTCTTTCTTAGGAAGGTTTTGTGCTTTAGCTTTAGCTTTAGCTAGCAACAATTGTCCTCCACAGTCTTTAGAAAGTTTGTTCAACTGTGTAGAAGTAAAACGGACAATCAGGATTATAGGTAATCTTAGACAACGCAAGACCTTTTAGAGATTTCAGTTAGATTATTTATTTGGAGTGTATTTAGCTAAATGCTACCATTTTTGCCTGTCTCTTGTCCCACCTCTCTGTCTCCCCTCTTTCCTTTCCTCCCAACCGGCCTTGGCAGATGGCTGCACATCTTTGAGTTTGGTTCTGTCAGAGATTTAACATTCTCTCCACTTGCCTTTAACTGTGCTTGCTCAAAGTGTGATCTCTGTTGGGTTAGATTAGGATTTTTATAGTCTACATATTCTTTTTTTGATAGTTTCTGCCTTACTTGATACACATTTAAAGGAATTAACAGACTTTAAATGGAGATCACAAAAACCAATTATATTAAATAGGTCTTAGCTAGAAATGGGAGTCTTATCTGTACACCTTCTCTTTACCTTCTTTTTCTTATCCCTCATCCCTCTTTCCCCCACTTTCTTTCCCCCTGACTTTCGAGGCCCAGCGCATGGCAAAAGCACTGTTTCGTCTGTGTACTTCCTGTCGTCGTCTGGGACAAAACTGTCGGGGTCTCCCTTCCTCCTATTGCACTGTAGAGTTTTTTGTGATTTAGTCGTAGAGCACATAGTTTAGTCGTTGTCCGACACAGTTTGTGCAGCAAATGTGCAAACGATTCATAGTCTGAACAGTAGTTGTGTTTGTGTGTGGACATCTCCCTCCTCCCCTCCCTCTTCCCTCCTTCCTCCCCAACCTGTCGAGGCAGACGCCGCTCACTTTGAGTCTGGTTCTGTCGGAGATTTAACTTCCTGTTAAAAGGGAGTTTTTTTTTCTCTTCTTTCTATAGTGTTATGTCAGAGATTTAACTTCCTGTTAAAAGGGAGTTTTTTTTTCTCTTCTCTATAGTGTTGTAAAGTTAAGTTTAAATGTTAACATCAGTTACAGTTACGTTGAAACACTTTAGTTTAGATATTCACACAAACTGATTTATTTGAGAATCTTAACTTTTCGAACACATTTTTAAAGTAAATTTCTCCACATCAGCGCTGTACAAATAAAATTAAACACGGTTAAGTCGCACCAGTTCATGTTTGGGCGAATGTGCAACACATTCTTGATAACGTTCTTTGACAGATTTTGCTTTACCACACACACACACACATTTCCATACATCAGACATCATTCCTCTTTTTGTCAGTTTTGCTTGTCGTCTTTTGTCTCCGTCCTCTTTTCGTCTCCCTTACGCAACTCCATTTTATTTGTGTAGCGCTGAATCACAACATACGTTATCTATAGGTTCTGTTTATAGACGATAGTCATCGATGTTTGCTGCTGCTTTTGTCTTTTTGTTTTTCTAATCTATTCCAGAATGGAGACCTGGAACATGGAACCGCCTGATGTCGACCTGAGATTAGCCCCGCCCCCTCCTCCATTATTTGAGAAGAACCTGCGGTTGTGAGTATATCAGACTCTTACTGTTGCATGAGTGACTGATGTTTTGTCTTTTTGTTTTTCTAATCTATTCCAGAATGGAGACCGAACATGGAACTGCCTGAGATTAGCCCCGCCCCCTCCTCCCTTACTTAAGAAGAACCTGCGGTTGTGAGTATATCAGACGCTTACTGGTGCATAAGTGACTGATGTTTTGTCTTTTGTTTTTCTAATCTATTCCAGAATGGAGACTGAACGTGGAACATGGAACCGCCCGATGTCGACCTGAGATTAGCCCCGCCCCCTCCATGATATGAGAAGAACCTGAGGTTGTGAGTATATCAAACTCTTACTGTTGCATGAGTGACTGATGTTTTGTTTTTCTAATCTATTCCAGAATGGAGACTGAACGTGGAACATGGAACCGCCCTATGTCGACCTGAGATTAGCCCCGCCCCCTTCATGATATGAGAAGAACCTGAGGTTGTGAGTATATCAGACTCCTCCCGTTGCATAAGTGACTGATGTTTTGTTTTTCTAATTAA
Source organism: Microchirus variegatus (assembly GCF_963457635.1). Taxonomy (NCBI): domain Eukaryota; kingdom Metazoa; phylum Chordata; class Actinopteri; order Pleuronectiformes; family Soleidae; genus Microchirus; species Microchirus variegatus. Next base: position 23,904,707 of record NC_139812.1, on the reverse strand, counting down.
TTCCAGAATGGAGACCAACATGGTTTTCACCTCGAGGCAACGCCATCGTCTCCACGTCATCGCCTCCACGACATCGCCGATGCACGTTACTTTGTCTCTGTATTTATTGTCCTCTGTTTGTACACAACACAAAGACGCTTATCAATGCTCAAAGTTGTTGCCGCAGCAACGCAAAACGCCGCTCGAAACCGCCGCTTGAAACCGCCGCTCGAAACCGCCGCTCGAAACCGCCGCTCGAAACCGCCGTTAGAAACCGCCGTTAGAAACCGCCGTTAAAAACCGCCAATAGACACCGCCGCCGCCGCCTTTGCGAAACCGCCGCCGCCGTTCAAAAACGCCACCGCTCTTAGACCGCAACTCGAAAAACAGAAAGCTGTGTCACTGTCACACTTTGATTGTATTGCTGCTGCTGTTGTGTATGTGTGTCTCTCTCTCTCTCTCTTGTCCTTTGGCTCCGCCCCCTCCTCCTCCTCTCCCTTTCACCCCGACCGGTCGAGGCAGACGGCCGCACACTTTGAGTCTGGTTCTCCAGAGATTTCTTCCTGTTAAAAGGGAGTTTTTTCTCTCCACAGTTGGCCCTCGAGGCTTTTGCTCATCGTGTGATTTGTTGGGTTTTCTCTTGTTAACTTAGTTTTTGTTCTTTTTTCTTATTCTATATAAAAATCTAAATAAAGTTGACTTCAATTAGTGACGGAGATGAGGTCAGAGCACACTTTTGATATAATCCATGAATGCAAAACATTCATCAACACTCAGTTCAGGACACTGTTGATTTAGTTTGATTTTAAAGGGTTAATTTAAAGGTTAATAAAGTAAAGGAGACAGAGTCAGAGTAGTCGACGTTACCGACCTCCTTGTTTCCGTCTTTTCCTTCAGCGTTCACAGTCTAGAGTTTTTAAACTGTGAACTCAGTAAAACTGTCCGACACAAGCAGACTCTCAGTTCAGTCTCTCTGTTTGTCTCTGTGTCTCAGGACAGGACATTTAGGACATTTCTATCAGCTCAAAGTCCTTTAAATCTCTCTTTTCATGTCTTCACAGAAACCAGCAGCTGAACACATGGACTGGATTTCACCCACTGACTGGACTGGGTTGGCTTTACCTTCTGTGAGTAGTTTTTGTTCTTTCTCTTCACCCTTTTCCCATAGTTCTTTCTTTGTCTTTAATTTTTTCTTTGTCTTTCTTTAATTCTCTTTCTTTACGTCTTTCTTTCTTTGTCTTTTTTAAATTCTCTTTGTCTTACTTTCTCTCCATCATTTAAATTGTTGCCTGTGTTTTAGTTTAATTTCCACTGAAACTTTTCTCCTCGACAGGTTTTTCCTCGCATGAAGTTTCAGTTGTGACCAGCAGGGGGCGCCACATCAGCCTCATTCTCCTCCTTAACAATGACTCAACTGTTCATTTGTAAGATTGTTATGTACAGTGGATATATATACATAGAAAGATTAAAGTAAAAGTTTAAATCTAGGATTATGTTCATGAATCAAAGAAAACACATGACGACGGTGTTAGAGCTGAAACAATGACTCCAATAATCCACCACTATTTTCAGGATCAAAACCAGATTTCTGATTGTTTCAGCTTCTTAAATGTGAATCTTTTCTTTGTTTCTTTGCTCCATAAAAACAAAGAAATCATTTAAAAACGGAACCATTTTGTGTTTGTGGACAAAAACAAAGACGTTTGACAACATCATCATTTCCACGTTTGACAATCTCTGATCAATGTTTTCTAACATTTTCTGATGTTTCATCGACAAAAAACAGGAAAATGAAGTGATTTGTGAAGAGAATCGTTAGCTGCAGCTCCACTACGGTGGCCCTGAAGGCCAGATCGGTTGTTGTTTCAGTTAATGACGTTGTGTTTCAGTTGTTGTTTCAGTTAATGACGTTGTTTCAGTTGTCTTGGTTCAGTTGAAGTTGTGTTTCAGTTGAGGTTGTTGTTTCCCGTTGTGTGTTGGTGATCTGGCCTTCAGGGCCACCGTAGTGGAGCTGCAGCTAACGATTCTCTTCGTAAATCACTTCATTTTCCTGGTTTTTGTCGACGAAACGTCAGAAAATGTTCAGAAAACATTGATCAGAGTTTGTCAAACGTGGAAATGATGATGTTGTCAAATGTCTTTATTTTTGTCCACAAACACAAAATGATTCAGTTTTGAAATGATTTCTTTGTTTTTATGAAGCAAAGAAACAAAGAAAAGATTCACATTTAAGAAGCTGAAACGATCAGAAATCTGGTTTTAATCCTGAAAATAGTGGTGGATTATTGGAGTCATTGTTTCAGCTCTCACACCGTCGTCATGTTCAGTTAACTGTATTTTCTTTGATTCATGAACATAATCCTAGATTTAAATGTTTACTTTAAACTTTCTACTTGTTTATAATCGTTTAATGTTATCTTTATCTTTAACCCTCTTTGCAACATCTTGAATCTGACTTTTGTGTAAAGAGAAAGTTTTTCTGATGTCGATGACTTTATTGTTTCATCACTAATAAAATCACTCATCGCTTCAAACGACTTATTTTTTGTTTGTTTGTTTTTTACCACAAAGCAAATCTGCAGGAACACAGACAAATATTGAAATTAACGTCATAGAAATGTGTATAAAAGGAGTTCTTATTATTTTTCTGCCAAATTAATCACATTGTTGAGGCCTTTCTCATGCCCCAAAACTCACTTATCTTTGCGACCAGATCACACTTGGTGAAAATTTATGTCTGAAAAAGGTTCGGGGAATGGACGTAGAAAATTGGATGTGGGAGGGGCCAATAAGTGTGCCGCCCCCTGTCCAAATTCACCCTGAACACCACAGTTATCGTACACGTGAAGAAGATCAGGACGAAGAAAAAAAAGACATGACCATGATCCAAACCCAACAGGAAATCCGCCATCTTGAATCGATCGGCCATTTTTGGTGCGTTTTTGGCGAACAATGTCGGGGGGGGATTTACCGTGAGATGGCGGTATTCCACTAACCAAAGCAATAGTTACAACCAAAAGAAAAGGAAGAAGAAGTTTAACAGTCCACAAAGAAATTAAAAACTCTTAACTCTTAAAGTAAAGTTTTTTTTAATGTCCATATAGTTTGCAGATATATTTGTTTATTTGAGGAAGCATGCGATTCCTTAGCCGTTCGAAACGGCATCAGCGTTGTGAATATCAATCAACTAAAGTTAGTTTAATGGTCGCATAACTTGATGGTTTGTTTGTATGATTTTCCTTAAGCTACGCACCAGTGTTTTTAAGACCAACAGCCGAAGATCCGACCCCACCCTGGCTTCTGCAGCCAATTCTGTCAGAATTAGTAAAAACATGAAATAAATAAATAAAATGTAATCCAACTCTTTGTATGTGATTTTTCTTTACTGATATTTTACACACAAAACAACTAATTAATTAAAAAATAATAATTAAACCTACCATTAAACTTGTTCAAAGTTGAAACTAACCAACAGAGGCTCTGTATTCTGTCCAAGAATGACTTCCCACGACTCTTACGTTACTTCCAATGATGTGGCTATCTGATATAGCTGTTGAACAATACATATTATTTTGCACTATTTACTATTTATTTTATGTTCTGTATATTTTTTCCATTCCATACTTTTGTCTGGTATTTTTTTTTATAAGTATTTGTATAAGTATATACTCGGAGGTGGAAAGTAACCAAATTAAATACATTTACTCAAGTTACTGTATTGAATACTTTTTTTGTGTGTATTTTGTATTTATTAAGTACAATTTAAAATCAGGATTTTGTATTTTACTTGAGGACGTATTGACTCAAGTATTGTACTTAGTTACTTTATAAATCCTATCCGTTACTGAGTAAAAATAAAAATTCAGCACAATGAAGACGTACAGGGGGGAAAATATACACCAGAACCAGACTAATGATGACGTGATTAGCACCAGCACTGGCGCGTAAACATAGAGGGCGCGCGCCAAAAGTTACGTAATATCCGGTGTCGCGCCGGGCGCGTGAGCTTCAAAATAGTTTTGGATTTCTGACCCTTCTCATATTTCTACTACCCTCAGACCCCACGCAAAGTAACTAAGTAACTTTCACTTAAAATACATTTCAAATGAACTACTTTTTACTTCTACTTGAGTACATTTTCAGATGACTACTTTTACTTCTACTTGAGTAATATTTAATCAAGTACTTTTACTTGAGTACAATATTTTAGTACTTTTTCCACCTCTGTATATACTAACATGCATTAGCATGATTGCTTTTACCCTTTGGTTAAAACACATTTATTAACGATACCGGACGCGAGCTTTTATTTTGAAAATGACAAAATAAGCGAGGTGGCACGAGACGAGAGGCTCCAGACTGCAGCCGTACACTTTGGCCTTCACTGAGTCATATCCGGGCAGGTTATCGTGCGGCGCATAATGCTCATGTTGAACAATACATTTTATACAATTTACCTGCGTCATTTTATGTTTGTGGCAACAGACGAAAGGTTCCCGACGCGAGCTTTTATTTTGAAAATTGTTTTCCTTGGGGGCGTGGATTCATGGCTCGAAACGGGAGGTTCCGGTCTGCAGCCGTCTCGTCGCAGGCGGGAGGAGGTTTCAACGGTAGATATTTGAACGTTGTAGCCGCAGCACCGATGTTATTTTCACCGCGTGCGGTTTTGGGAAGCCCGCTGTGTTCGGAAAACACGAACACATTCAGGAGCTCAAATGAGCACTCGGTAAGAGCGCACACACGGACACTGTTCGCACTCCACTGACGCTAAACGCTGTAAAGGTGTGTTAGCCGGCTAGCTAAACAAAACACTTCCTGATACTACAGCTCTGACAGTAGTGAGTTCATTTGCAGTTAGCGCGTTGTTAGAAGGTGACACTTTAAATTCCCCGATGCTATGAGCAAAGCTGTGTTGTTAAAAACTAGGAAACTTACTTACAGGACTGCGCGCGTTTGAGTGTGTGTGTGTGTGTGTGTGTGTGTGTGTGTGTGTGTGTGTGTGTGTGTGTGTGTGTGTGTGTGTGTGTGTGTGTGTGTGTGTGTGTGTGTGTGTGTGTGTGTGTGTGTGTGTGTGTGTGTGTGTGTGTGTGTGTGTGTGTGTGTGTGTGTGTGTGTGTGTGTGTGTGTGTGGGTTGGGGGGGAGACAACGCATGTAAACAGCGCTGCGTTTGCTAGGGTTCCGCTAATACTTCGGTACGGCGTTGCTAGTTGGTGTATAATACATATATACAATATACAGTGAATGTTAGTGATAACAAATGAGAATGAGTAATTATAGCTTGTTTTTTTCGTATTGTTTGTTTTGTTAGTTTTATAGATAGCCAAGAGATTTGTGTGTGTCTTTAAATTAATCCCACATTAGCTCCGTGGTTTAGGCTAATTACTACGTAGCATGTTGTGATAGGTGTCAGGTGTAAAGTTTCCGTTGGTTGCGTTAAAACGCCTCGGGCTGAACTCGTGAGTTGATGATGACTTTGAAATAAGTAGTGCTGTTTAAATATGCCTTTGTATTTTTATTGCTTCATGATCTCTGCTTGTTTCCTTTTATGGAATTAAATTATTCTTATAATTGTTTAATCTGTCGATTATTTTTTTCGGTTAACGAGTAAATTTTTTGGTCCATAAAATTGTGTTTTTCTCAAATTAATTAATTAATTAATTCATTCATTCATTTACTCACTCACTCATCTTCTACTGCTTTATCCTTCATATGAGGGTCGTATGGGGTGCTGGTGCCAATCCCATACATTCCCATACACAGAGTATACAGTCACATATCCAATTTGCCTAGATCCCAACTCTCTGTCACACACACACACACGGAGAACATGCAAACTTCATGCACTTCCAGTCTGAACATGGGATCATCTTCTCAAAGGTCTGTTGTAATTATTTATTTGCTAAATGGAGCAAAAGCAACCAGGAAATATTCCCAACATGACTGTACCTCGTGCAACATATTCTTATATAAATGTCCCATTTAGAACAACCCGAAACTTCAAACCGAGTATCAGATTAGGACAGAAGAGCAATTTAAGTTACCTTGACAGTGTCGTGGTAGTCGGTGCCAGACTGCCTTTAGGAACTGCTGATCTCCTTGGATTTTCCCTCACAACCATCTTCAGGGTTGACATAGTATGGTGCCAAAAAAGAGAAAATATCATCCAGTGACTGTTAAGTGAGTGAGAGCCAGTCTGGGAGAAAATATCTTGTTGATACAAGAGGTTCAAGATGAAAGGCGACACAAACTCGACATACAGAAGACTGTGAATCTCTCAACTCGCAACACATTGAACCTTCAGCTAAATAACGTCATAGTTGGTCATGATGTTGTGCTAAAAATAGCTGTTCCTCTTCTCTTGCAGGACACTTGCAGAAGACATGTGCTTGGGGAATAAAGGTGGGTCTCTTCTGCTTTGATGTTCTGTTTTGGAATCATGACGGTGTCAGAGCAGAGAGTAGTTGGGCTTTGATCTTTGAACTCCAGCTGCAGCGATGAATGGGTTAATTATTTGGAAACATTTTAGAACGTCATCATATAAAGTTGTTGACAATGTTCTAGAATTTGAGTAAATGAAAGTAAAATAATAAATACACGTTAAGACAATAATTTGTCCCTACATGGTTAATCTTTGGGACTGTAATGTAAAATTATTTTTATCTTTGTATTCTTTTGGACTCGTGTATGGATGCTCCACAAACCCTTGAGCAATTGTTAACTTGTTGGATCTCTGTCCAAGGACGAAACCAGTTGGACACTGTATTCACTCAGTGTTCAGTGATAAGTGTACAAGTTGCACGAAATGTTGTGTTTACTTCCCCTCTGTGCTCACATGCACATCCTTTCTGCGTAGTTGTCCTTGACTGTGCTTTTGAACTCGAATATGACGTATTTATACTTTGCCAACGACGTTGGCTGTGATCAGCTCCGCCTCTGTGGACGCTCGGTGCACACAGTGGCCCGGCACAGAGCAGCGTTAGCTCGGCCTGTCCTGATGAACAATCGCAGCCCAGTCCATTGTCCCTTGACGTAGTGCCGGACACTTAAAAACCGACATAGAGCACTTTACGGAGGTATAAATTGGGCCTTAGGGCTCTTCAGAAAGGGAAAGAAAAAACAAAATTGCATTTCTCAAAAATTCTTTGTACTGTAACAGTTGAGTGTTCCTGCTGATTGTTGCACATCATCGACTCCGCTTTGATAATAATTTCCAGCATACGCTGAGTCAGCATTATCTTCCATTATTTATAGGATTGCTATATTCTCCAAGAATATTACATCATACATCAAAACGTTGCATTCAGGACATTTTCAGGATGACTTCTTTCTTTAAAGTTGCTGTCCATCAGAGATAAATAAAATAAAATATAGAAACATATGACCTAATAGACAAAAAACAAACAATAAAAGATCAAAGTTGATGGAACGCACCTCAAAGGCAAAACCATGAGTATACCTAACCACCGGCTCTGCATTCTCAACTTATAGTATAGTTTAAAAATGTTGAAATCGACGTTTGTCAACCATTTTGCGATGGAGAGATACCGGAAAGGTTGAGAAAATTTCAATCTTATTTTACCTGTACATGTTTGAGAAAGTTGACTGTAATTTAATATTTAAAAAGCATTGACCAGGGAAATTGTGGATCTATTGGTTTTTATCGAGGAAAGGATGGATGTTATTCTGTGGTGAGACACTGGCAGGAAGTGTGGGAGATTGGACAGAAGGGTCGTCTTTATCGCTCTCTGCAAACGTCTGTTAGAAGTGGCGTTCAATGATGTTAAAGAGAAGGGAGCAGGTCAGGACATTGTGGGTTAGCAACCACTGTTTATTGAACTTGCTGAACTTTCATGTTTGTCCTCTAAAAAGCAGTTTGGGCAGTTTGTGTGTTTCTTTACACATTGGTCTGTAAGAATATGATGCAACGAAGTCTTTATTTTGGAGGAATGAAGGGCTTTGAAGTCTGTGCTGAAGAGTTTATCAGAGTAGTGACTAAGATTTTCTAATTATCCAATTTTTCATGTGAATACTTTGTTGTTTCTTTGCTCCCTATAACAAAGCAATTGTTTTGTGGGAGTCAGTATTGAGTTCATTTAGTTTAGGTTTAGTTTAAATGATTAGTGCAGGATTATTTACTTGCTACAGTGTAATTTGTAAACTGTTTGCCTTAAGCCTTTGATTAAATATTGTTGCAAGGAAAGGGGAACGTGGCTTTGTGGACCTTTGATGTACACTACTCACAAAAAGCTAGGGATATTCTACAAGATTATCCATATGAAAAGTTCCTGCTACAGTGATATTCTACCACTGAACAACTGGACATGTGCATGCAAAAGTTTAGAGAAGATTAATTTAAGTTCATCTGTAAAGGTTATAGTGCATTTTAGGTGCATTCTGAAATTGATCCAAAAGCCAAACATCTCACATTTTTTGTGAGTAGTGTATTTGACAGCTATGATTAGGGCTGCCTAACAATTATTTTCATAATCGATTAATCTGTTGATTTTCTCGATTAATCGAGTAATCGTTTAATATCCATAAATGTCATAAAATATTGATCAGTGTTTGTCGAACCTGGAAATGTTCTCAAATGTCTTGTTTTGTCCACAGACCAAAATGATCGATTTTTAATGATTTCTCAAGTTATATGACTCAAAGAAACCAGAAAATATTTAAGAAGCTGAAAAATCACAGAAACTGATTTTAATTCTTTAGAAAACACTCAAACTGAATAATCGATAATCAAATGGTTGACGATTAATCAAGGAATCATTTCAGCCCTAGCTTTGATAGATGGAGGGATTGGGAGATGTTTACTGGAAAATATCTAGCAGTTTTGTGGGTTGATGTGTCCGTCAGAAGCTCTACTAGGATTGGAGTAAAAAGGTTTTTTGACTTGTTGTCGTGGTGAATGTAGCTACTGGTTTAATTCATCAATCACCAAGGCATAAAGAGTAGAAATATTCCTTTGATGTTTTAACAGTAATATAATGTAACCTAATGTCAGGTCACGCTATGTTGCACTAATTATTGACGATCTATTGATTACTGTTAAATCAATAGATCGTCATTCACGACCTGGAACATCAAAGGAATGTGTTGTTGATCCTAAGGACTCTTGGATACATGTGGAGAGAAATGTAACCTGGACGTACGGCTAGTGGAAATAAATGTGCAAACCCTTCACACGACTCTTTCTTGCCTTAGTGATTGATGAATTAAAATGGTACCTATGAGTCAAGCCCATAGGAACCTGCTTACAGCTCACGGGTTAGGTTTGGGGTACGGAATAATTTAGTGATTTGTGAAAGAAACAAGATTTTTGAGAACCGTATCGTTTCCTGGTTTGGAAAATTGTACTGTAGTACTTCTAGTATCTCGAAAAAAAACCGATTCATTGGCTATTTATTAAAAAAAAAAAGTTGCAGCTCTATACCAGTACGATGTTTCACTTTCAGTACAGTACAGAACATAGGTTTTGTCATTTGTCAATTTATATTTGTCTTTTGATCATCTGAAGATATGTCATTTAAAAACCCAAGTTGTGAGTTAACAATCATAAATCTTAATTGTGATATGAAAGGACATTTGGAAATCAGACAAACTAAATGCTCTTCATTCCTTCACACAACACAAACTAAACCCAATTCTATCACTCACAAGCCAGGTCCTCCTTATCTTATTGGCTGTCTTCAGTCAACCATAAGTATTTATAGTAGTGTAGTGATGGCATATACTGTATAACCCAAAGATATTTTGTTTTTGCACATAAGAAAAAAACGTCCTTGTGTCTCCTCTGTTTTAGGGGAAATCCTTGCACTTCAGCATCATTCCCTACACCAGGAGACTCCAATGAAGCCGCTCCACATCGCGAATGAGTCGTATCATCCGCCACCCAGGAGAAAGTTACCACTTCAAAGCCCAGATCTCTCTCCTATTAACGGGAGACCGATCCATTTAATGTGCAGCCCAGCTACCATTGGAACCCCAACGCTTCTGTCCAGTCACTGTTCAAGGGAAAGACAGAGTGAAAGACAACACCCAGGGCCTTTCTACCCATCACATAATGTTCCATTCAACCAGTCGAACATTCTTGGCCCAGCAGATGGCCAACAGTCCCGGTCTCCCACTGACTTTCATTACATCGCCTCCAAGCTCAAGCTCATGAGGGATGTAAGTAACATCAGGAGACCTCAATTAGCCAAACCGAAGATCACCTTGTCTTATTCAAGAAGTAAGAATGTCACTGCCAAAAATCAAGACTCAAACAAGGTATTGTTTTTTTTGATTCATCATTTCCTGATGGCAAGCGTCTACTTTTTTGACCTGTCGTACAGCAATAATGTATCGCTGAATTCTTGTGGCTTTTAATCTTACAGACTCAACCCAGTGACTTGAGGAGCTTCACATCTACTCCCCAGCTGCACAGGACTCATGTGAGCCCATCACTCAACACCAGAGCAGCTGAAGAAGTCTATCCACAGCAGCACTCAGACTGTCAGGCCCAGAGTACTGGAAACGGCCATTGCCCCCCACGTTACTGCAAATATCCTCAGAGTAGCCGGTCTTCTGACAGAAGAAGTGTTGACGGCGTACCCATCAGGCACAGCAGCCCTGCACGTCCTGATCAGGTAGAATTGATGGATGCTGTGATTATGGTTGCACATTCAAGAAACATAAAGGGCTAAAGTCTTAGCCTTTGTTGGTATGTGTATTGCTGTGTTGAGCTGCTTTATACCTGTTCTTAGCAGTTATGAGTGGCTTTGAGGCTACAGCTAGTTGATGGATACTGTTATTTATTTTATAATATTGTGATTCTCCAGAGAAACCTGCTAAGCGATCACTTTTATTTTATTTTAGGAGCAGCAACATAAACGAGCACCTTCAGTTGAAAAGTCAACTCCAGGTAAGATTCTCAAAGGAAAAATGACCATTGATCATTCGTTGATGTACATGATTGGTGAAATTATGTCTTTTCTCAGCAGTGGACTCAAATTGCTCATCACTGAAGAGGCGAAGGGAGTCTGAGGACAACATTAGCCCTTCATTAGTGCCTCCATTGAAGTGTTCTTCAGACTTGCAACTGCAGCAGAGAACCACAGACTGCAAATATCCTCCGAGTAGCCGGTGTTCTGACAGAAGCAGTGATGACGGTGTACCCTTCAGGCACAGCCCTGCACGTCCTGACCAGGTAGAATTGTTAGATGCTGTGATTGTGGTTTCAGACTCAAGAAACATAAGGGCTGAAGTGTTAGGTTTTGTAATTTATAATATTGTGATACTCCAGAGAAACCCGCTAAGCGATCACTTTTATTTTATTTTAGGAGCAGCAACATAAACGAGCACCTTCAAGTGTAAAGTCAACTCCAAGTAAGACCTTCAAAGGAAAAATGACTTACCGTTTGATTCGATGTGACTTACATAATTTCGTAAAAGTATGTCTTTTCTCAGCAGTGGACTCAAATTGCGCATCAGTGAAGAGGCGAAGGGAGTCTGAGGACAACTCGGCCAGCCCTTCATTAGTGCCTCCATTGAAGTGTTCTTCAGACTTGAAACTGCAGCAGAGAACCACAGACAGCCACCGGTGTGCAGAGCAGTCGTCACGTCTGGAATCGTCACCCTGTGCATCGGTGTCAACCGAACTGTACATAAGGAAGGCATATATAACTTTCTCTCAGGATCAGATCATCAAGATCAGAGCAACTCCAAAGCCTGCGGAGGAAGGAAGTTTGAAAGAAACAGAAGTGGAAACCGTTAAAAAGACTCAATGTAGCACTTTACTCTCCCCCAAGTACACTAGTAGTTTGCCTCATACGCACAGTACCTCAGTTCCACCAGTGAAGACTCCAAGGACCAACATGGATATTGGGCCCAAATCACCCTCAAAGCTGAATTCAGGTTCTCTGGTTGAACGGACTAAAACTGCCCGGCCACGAAGACATGGTGTGATGCCTAATTACACGGATGATCTCTTTACCCCTGACCCCATTTCTTATGTAGTTAGCCCTGCACATAAAACGGCCAAAGCTGAGAGAGCTAGATCAACTGTTAAGTCTACCATGACAGAGAGAAGCTGTTCGTCCACTACATCTGTTAGATCGAATACCCGAGATACTGCGTCCTCGTGTGGTAAAAGTCAAAACTCCACAGTAAAGGGTTTTACTCGTGCAGAAGACACCAAAGTCCCTTGTTCATTAGGTAACATACAACTCCAATTGCCTTCTGTAACTTTAGACAGGTTAACACTTGAAAACGTTCCCTCATGCTCTAAAGGCCGTGAACTCAAAGACAGTCCCAGCACTTTTTCAAGTCGGCAACTTCAGGGCACGAGTGTTCAATCTGAAGAGGAACACACGACTCTCTTCACTGAGAATGTGACCGACACCGCCGCCTCTCAAGAGAAGTCGTCTCACTTCCCAGAAGTGAAGAAGGAGGCGGGTGGTGAAAGGAATGGGAAAAAGGCAAATGAAGAAGATTCTGTCGATATTGACTCTGTAGAACTTGACCTCGACTTGAGCTTTGCGTTAGATGTGGATTTAACCCAGAGCTCTCAGAGCAGCGAAGAAGAGCAGCTGCTTTCCTTGCAGGAGATGATGAAGTCTGTTACGAAGCCTCCAGATACACCAGAGAAGGAAGCCTTCTCAGAGCCAAGTACGCCTGGAAATCGCAGCAGGCGGTTACGTGCTGTAAGTTCCTGACGACGTTGTGTCTTTATGATATAATGGTGTTGTGAATGTGAATTAAACATCTTAACCGTCTCCATTCTCCACAGCGAATGTCTTCACCTCCAAAGCCAGGTCTCTACAAAAACAACCTTGATCAACTGCTGAAGGAAATCAACACCAATAAGAAGTAGGAATCAGACCTTTATAATCTGATCTTTAGTAGCTGTTTACAGGAGGAGCTCACTTTCTCCACATCCTTTCTTTCTATCAGAGCTAAAAAGAGTGAGGAGCAGCTTCTGTTGATGTGCAAAGAGGACCTGTTGAAAATAGCCGAATATGAGGAGGACCAGGAGCAACAAGAGGAGGCCTTCACCAGTGAACAACAGTACGGCATTTAGTAGAACGTCGATACACACTGTACCTCATCAGCAGGACACAGTCCTTGCACAGCAGTTCATTTTCTCTGCCCCTTTCTTCTTAACTAGGGAATTTGTGCAGCGCTTCACGTTGATGTCAGACAGACTCAGGGAAGTTCCTCCAGGAGAAGCAGTGTTCAACCTGGAGAAGTTTGGTCAGATATTCAACCAGGACACACTGCAGCTACGAAAAGTCCACAGGGTCGAGCCACAGGGGATGGCACAAAAATATCTTCTTTGGTAAGCTGCAACAACTGTATTCCGTCAACGGAAGACTACATTTTATGTGGGTACTGTACTTTACCGTTATGGTGACCCTCTGAGCTGTTGTGTTGGATTAGCTGTTGATCTTTGCACAGCAGATCACACTGGGGAAAATAAAAGGTATAAATGATCAAAGGAACAATGGTTGTGCTCCTTTTAAGTTTTCTTTGCCTTTTTTGGGTTGGTTACGCATACACACGGGTCGCTCTCATTTAAAATGAGTGACAGGTGCTGAAACTAAAAGAAACTTGGCTGTGTATATCATTGGTTCTCAAGGTGCGGTCCGGGGGCCAATGGCGGCCTGCAATGAATTACAGTTGATAGTTTTAATCCAGGACCTACTAAGCCTATTAAATGTTTATTGGACATTACTGGATACAGACCAATAAGTGTAAACTGTAGAACTGCAATCTGGTCATTAAAATTATTACAAATGGGTAATCTTTGTTTTCCTTTTTTTTTTCCTTTGGCGGCCCTCAGTCCAACGTTGGGTTCTTAAATTGGCCCTCGGGTATCAAAACATTGAGAACCCCTGGTCTATATGGCCGGTAAAAATCATGGGTGGCATGTAGCTAAACGGTGAATGATGTAACAATGGTAGTGGGATAAACGACAATGTGGTGGGCTGCCACAGTCTAGACCAGTGGTTCCCAACCTTTTTCTTAAGGGACCCATATTTTTACCATTGTAAATTTTGGTGACCCCCCCCCCCCATGAAAAATAAAATAAGGAACATCATAACTTCTTTTACATTAAATACTTTATTATATTTCAGTAATTTCATAACAGCATGAAACAATGAGGATAACCTGTCTATACTTCTTCAGAACTTAGGCCTATTTTTAAAAACACAATTTTCTTTATTAGGCCCTATATTTCAATTATTACCTGCTTGACTAAAAAAACAGCAACAGCATGAAACAATGAGGATAACCTGTCTATACTTCTTCAGAACCTAGGCCTAATTTTAAAAACACAATTTCCTTTATTAGGCCCTATGTTTCAATTATTACCTGCTTGAATAAAAAAACAGCAACAGCATGGAGCAATGAGGAAAAACATGTGTAAAATGACCACATAAACTTCAGAACTTGTACTAGGAACACATTTTTCGTTGTATTATGATCATCTTTTCATTTCACTTTCATACATACCAGGCAGCCTAGCTTTTAATGAGAGCTCTGACACTGTATTTCTTGAGCCAGTGATGGGATGTCTGGTGTGACTTTGGTAACAGCCAAACGAAAGTCACTGTGCACATCAAGTCTGTTGCGTGCCTTTGTTTTTATGGTGACCAGAGCGCTGAAAGCAGTCTCTGACAGGTATGTTGTGGCAAATGGCAAGATGAATCTGGTGGTTGCATGATGAGCAAGCCTAGGAGCGACTCCTGGCCCTTTCACAAGCCAAAACCGCTTGTATCCATGCTCATCATAGAATCGCTTGCAGAGAGAGTTGGACTTTATATCCATGAGCTCATCCTCAGCCTGGAGGTGCTCCACATCTTCTTCTTTAGCGAGAAATGGGTCCATCACCCATGCGTCTTTTGAGACATGTTCATTAATATCCGAAAAACGCGAGTGCATATCCTCTTGAAGCTGCTCCATGTGGCGGGTGAATTGTCTGGCCAAAGCATCAGATAACTTCCCCCCTGACTGTTGTTGTAGCAAGGGAAACTGTTGCAGGTCCCCCTTTCCCAGTTTATTCTTCCTGTACTCCACTTTACGCACAAACGCATCCACTGCCTCTTTGCACTCCATTACGTTGGCATCCGCGCCCTGCATGCGTTTGTTTGCCTCGTTGTACAGACTGAATATCTCCGCAAGATATGAAGTCTTAATGAGAAACTCGTCGGTCATTTCGTCGGATAGTTTCTGGTTATGAACGGCTAAGAATTCACTTATTTGGTTTTTAAGTTCCATGAAACGCACCAACACTCTGCCGCGGGAAAGCCAGCGCACTTCGGTGTGGAGGAGAAGTGTCTGGTGCGCCTCATCCTCACACAGCTGTGCAAAGATCCTTTTGTTGACCGGGCGAGCTTTAATAAAGTTGACTATTTTGACCACAGTCTTTAAGGTTACGTCCAGGTCTTCACAGAGGTGTTTGGCAGCCAGTGCGTGTCTGTGTATCATGCAGTGAAACACTAAACAGTGCGGAGCCTTCTCCTTCAAACGGCTGTTGAAGCCCTTATTTTTCCCCATCATTGCGGCGGCTCCATCTGTGCAGCATGCAACTATATTTTCATAGGGAATATTGTGCCTTGTGAAGTACGTGTCGACTACACCGAAAATATCCTCTCCTCTTGTGGTGGCTGTGAGATTAACAGACATAAGAATGTCTTGTTTAAGCTCAGTTTCCTCAATGTACTGTACATACACAATGAGAATTGCTTCCTCTGCCACAGTGGTAGTTTCATCCAGCTGGATTGAAAACGGGCGTGTCCTGATTTTTTCAACGAGTGTCTTCTCAACGTTCCCTGCCATTCTGTCGATCCTGTCTTTCACTGTGTTGTTGGATAGTGGTACAGTCTTAAATTTGTTAGCCACCTGCGGTCCACACAGTATCTCAGCCATTTTAATGCACGCAGGTTTAATCAGTGTTTCGCCGATGTTGTGTGGCTTTTTGGCTTGGGCAATTAGGAGAGAGCACTCAAGGGATGCAACCGTTGCCTGCCTCTGGTCGCTTCCTGCCCTGAAGAAACTCTCCTTTATGTTTTGGGGCCTGCTAGTGACAACAAGCTCTCTTTTTCGGATGAAAAACTCTTTGGGTTTACCCACCGTCTCGGGATGTTTAGTTGTCTGGTGTCGCCTCAGCTTGCAGGGCTTCAAACTTTCATTTGCCAGTTTCTCGTGGCAAAATATACATTCAGCTCTAATTTTATCCATTGCTTCTATGAAGCCAAACTCAATATAACTTTCTTGGAAGCCCCTCTTTTTCTTTTTGACATTTTCCGCAGTCTCCTCTACCTGACGCTTCGCCATCTCTGCCTGAGCTTTGTTTATGTTGCTAGGCAATGGCTGCTGCACGAGAGGCGTTCACGTCACACAGGAATGCTCTGTTCCTCGTGATATCGGCCTATAACTTATTTGTTTACCTATTTAAATACACGAATAAATGTTTAATGTGGCCCTTGAATTTAGTTGATTTTGTCACATATATATGAATTAAACACTTACTCATTTATTTAACATTTTAATTACATTAAAATTATTAAACCCCTTAAAATCAAGAGGGCTTCGCGACCCCCCCTGGATCTTTGGCGCCCCCCTCAGGGGGTCGGGCCCCCCCGGTTGGGAACCACTGGTCTAGACTATGAAAGGGAAACACTGGTCCCCAGAGGATGATGTTCCCTGGTCTTCCTCTGGTTTTCACACCACTCCTAGCCCCATTTTTCAGCATCTACACCAAGTGAAATCATTTAAAATATAAATAAATCAGATTCAAAGTCTACAGGGTAAACGTTAAATAAGAAAATATGATTCCAGAAAACACAGGATGGGATGTTGATATCCTTGTGCAAGCACATGCAAATAACAGGTGGATGCTGAATAGTTAAGAACCAGCATATTTAATGTTATTTATCCCAAGATGTTGAACTCCTTTGATTTGAATGACACCATGGCTATATTTTAATGTTGACCTCCACACTCCCCTGTGTTATTCGTCTTTCTTCCTTCGCTTCCGTTACCCCAGGTCCAGTCCAGCTCAGCTGAGATCACACGTGACCATGGGGTTGTTTCAAGAGGTGTTCGACTGTCAATCGCCGTGTCCAACTCAAGTCAGCCGCTTCCTGTTCAAGGTACACCTGTGACAGAGTATCAGCAGAGATGCTTGTCCAAATGTTTGAGCAGTTAAACTCATTGTTGATGTTGTCAGATGATGTCGATCCACACTGAGAGGCTGATATCCGAAAAGATGCTGGAGGTCCTCTGTGACATCGCCTGCACTGCTGCTCGTCAGATCGGTCAGTATTCCCTCTACGCTTGTGATATTTAGTTCTTTAAAGTTGTTTAGACATTTTAACATGTTTTTTTGTTTGTTAATATGTTTTTCTCAGTGGAAAGTGGAAGCCAGCAGTTTAAAGTGTGGGTCCCCAGTTTGGCCGATGTGACACTGGTCCTGATGAACATGGGAGTTCCGTTTGTTTCCCTCTTCCCTTTTGAAAATCTGCAGCCTAAATTCACAGAAGGGGATTTGCTGTAAGAAGCATTTTTGTGAATTTCCATTCCCTTTGTTTAAACCTATCGCTGATCTAATATTCGGTTTTTTTAATGGTAAAGTCAAAAAGTTAGGTTGGGTTGGCCACTGATTTTTGATAATTGTTTCACAAGGCTATTCCTAATTAGCTTACTTTATATACACTACCGTTCAAAGGTTTGGGCTCACCCATACAACATTTTTGTGTTTTCCATTATAAGTCATACTTTTATTCATCAAAAGATTTGCAAAAGGAATAGAAAATATAGTCAAGACATTGACAAGATTGGAAATAATGATTTTTATTCACTTTGCTTTCGTCAAAGAACCAGCAAAACTGTTTTCAGCTGTGCTAACATCATTGCACAAGGGTTTTCTAATCATCCAATAGCCTTCTAACGCCATTAGCAAACACAATGTACCATTAGAACACTGGAAATGGGCCTCCGTAAACCTATGTACATATTCCATTAAAAACCAGACGTTTGCAGCTAGAATAGTCGTTTACCACATTAACAATGTATAGAGTGTATTTATGATTTCTGAAAAAGGTCTCTCTCTCTGCAGGGACGATGTTTATATCAAAAGTGAAAATCCTTCCCATAGCAAGGAACAGAAAACCGTTCCTGAATACAACTACAGCACCATCTTGAAGGTGAGACACAGAGGGAAAACCATGTCTCTTGACTTAAACTAAGAGTTTGGCAGATTCAGTATTATTCATCACTTGTTTTTTTTGTTCTTATCTGCAGTATCTGTCTCTCTGTATGGGCCTGTGTCCACGAGTGTACAGCGACGACGAGCTGCTTTTGCTGCTCGCCGTGTTGGGAAGAGTGAGCCTCGACACTCAGCTCATCCTCCGGCCCACTGTGGAACTCTTCCCTCTTCAGTTTAAAATCATCAACAACTTCAGGGACTGGAAATCTATGGTGAGTGCATGATACTGGTCATTTAATAATCATCATTAGTCTATGACATTCTATTCACTATGTCATTCATGATTAAACTAGATATAATGACTATATAAAATCTATTTAGCTGCCCAGAATCTGTCTGGCCCTCACTGATCTGACAGATGACCACCACAACATGTGTCTGCTCGTTCAGCAGCTGCCTGACAACAAACGTGGAAAGTATGTCCTGTTTTCATTCCATTGCTTTCTCAACAGTTTGTGTTTATTATTGCAGTTTATTTTTGTCTTTAACATGCATCGTATCTTTCTCCAGGCAACTGCGCCAACATCTGAGTCTCTCTATGATTTCTAAGCTGTTGAATGGAAAAAGCACATACAGGCCCACAGAGGAAGAGTTTCAGGTAACACTTCTTACAGTCAATCTCAAGACACTGTAGGACAATATTTTGGGGGTTTCTGGTTTCAACAGTGCATACCTGCATGTTTACCATTTGTCAGACGTTTTTTACATCTTTCTCTCATCTAGTACAGTTTAAGATGTGACTGGATTATTTGTTTTTGAGGTTTTGACGAATCCCTCCAAATAACGAATAGTGATTGTTTTCTGTTGTTGAAAAATGTTGATCAGTGTTCCCCAAACCTCAAAATGATGATGTTACCAAACATCTTGTTTTGTCCACAAACAAAAATGATTAACTTTTCTATCGTTTCTTTGTTATACAGAGCAAAGAAACGAGAAAATATTCACATTTCAGAAGCAGAAACACATGAGAACCTGGTTGAATTATTAAAGAATCAAATGTCAAAATAGATGATGATAAATTTAAGTTGTCGATTTATATTTTATGATAGATGCAGATGAATTAGCTAAAGCATTAATTTTGGAAGATGCGTTGTGCCTCTTTTCCCCTCCACACCAATGTTTTCTTTTACCTGCAGATCAAAAAAACGCCTGCTCACATCTAATTGGTCAAACTAGAAATGGAAACCAGAAGTCTACCAGGTCCCCAAAAAATATAGTTCCTTGTCTAAATATTCTTACGTTCAGAATCTGCTCATAGAGAGATCCCTATGAATGTGTGTAATGACATGTACAGGATGTTTGAGATCATGGAATGAACTTGATGTTTGTGTTTTGTTAGCTCTCTACGCTGAGGCCATATTTGCCCTCTATGCAACCTTCCACCATTGCTCGACGAATGCTGAGCTCCTCCAGCTGGAGTTTGACAGATATAGAGGAGGATAGGGCTCATCTCGACCAACAGGTGAGCAAAGTCAACAATACTTTAAGCAACGGAATATCCTCAATGAAATGTACATGTTAGATTTGTCTGTTTTTGTTTGCATTCATAATTTTTGTGAATTCTTTTGATGTGTTTCAGTCCTACTACCTCTGCTATAGCCTTCTGACGTTGACAAATGAGGCTTCCAACTTTCAGTCTTTCCCAGCCCATCAGAACGTACGTATTACGTCCTAAATGACCTTCTCTTCTTCCTGGTCTTGTTTCTAATGTGTGTTTAATATTGAGCTTTCTCTTCTCAGGACCAGCTGCTGTGTCTGTACTCTGAGCTGGATATATATGTTAAGTGTGACATCAGGGAGAGTGAGAAATGTCTGTACAGGAGCAAGGTGAGCATATCTGTTGATTGAGATGTGTTTTTTCTGGTTTCATCACAATGTTTTTAGTGTCCTGAAGGAAGGAAGTGAAGCTTTGAAGATCAAACCTGGTCATTTAGGTTGTTCAGAACGTCAATGACGGCATATTGGAAACAATAAGATATTTGTAACAATAATAACAAGTTACCACTTATCCAAGATCAATAACTTGAGCAGAGAAGCCCAAACTTCCTTCTCCCCCGTTCCCAGTCCAGTAAGAGACATAGGCCCCGTCCCAATACCTCCCCCTTAAAATTCCACTTGTTTTGGAGTGCCCTCAACCTCAACTCTATGGAATTGGGACATTGCTATATGCAAATTAGCGTAGTGAACGTCACGAATGTGCTAACCTACGGCACACGTTGACAATTCTACCGGTGGAGCGTGCTACTATTTTCATGTAGAGCTGCATGACGGGCAAATGATCTCGAGGAACTCGGCAAATAGCTGCTAGTTCGCTAGCTGCTTTCATAAATGGTCAGTTATTTTCTGACATTAGTGTTCAAAGCTCAACGGTCCTTTGGATGTATATCAAATCGACATATTCCAACACATTTCGGCATTGTAACATGCCTATTTGCGATATATTACATATATTTCAACAAATATTACGACTGAGCTTTCATTCCCACACTATCTCTATGATCAATATCTAAATCAATCCAAATACTTGACTAATTTATCTTTCTTTGCAAAACAGAGTGTAGCTGGAGGTCATTTATACTACATACATACATACTATTATTGCTTTTTCACAAAACTGAAGTCTCAATTAAAAGTCTGTGTGAGTCGTTTTCCTGCTCAATTGAAGTAAAACCATGCTTTCTGCCATTCTGGCTGTGCTCCATGATGCACCTGTTGGCATGGCCTCTGCTTTTTGACTAAGCTTGTTCATCTCAACCTGTGTCTCATCTCGCCAGGTGAAGGATTTAGTTTCCAGAATCGACATCAAGTGGCAGAATCTGCTTCACAAGACCAAGCCCCTCTATTCATGTAAATATTTGTTGTTGTTTTTACTCTTTTGTCACTAAATGCCAGTCCTTTTTCTGTAAAATCATTGCTGTATTTTTTTTTTTATCCCTTAGGGTCTGCTCTATGATCACTGGCAACCTCAGCAAAGTACGATATATGGACAGTGATGATGGAGAGGACGTCGAAATGGAGGAATTAATCCAGTGTTTAACAGAAGAGGCGATTGTTCTCGAAGAAGATTAAAGGTCCAGTGTGTAAGAATTAGAGGCTCCTCCTCTTAGAGCATTCCCACTGCTGACGTGTTTTTTTGGTTTCATATTTTGCTTCTGCTTTGAGCTGCTGAGGTAACAGGATGACAGCCCCTCACCAAAGCAAGTGTGCATATTTAGGTCTTATTCTCAGGCTACAAACGTCCTAAAAAGTTTATTGTGTTTATATACAAACATGCTGATGGGTAGTATATTTAATTTTTAAATACATATATATATATATATATATATATATATATATATATATATTTGGGGAGCGTGTTTAGCGTAAAATATATATATATATTTTACGCTAAACACGCTCCCCAAATACGCACAAATTACACACTGGGCCTTTAAGTAAAGGTTCTATATGAAGTCTTTTGCTTTTAAAAAGATGTTTATTTATTAATTACAATAGTAATTGACATTTTTTACCCCAGTAAGTTACATATTTGATAAATGGTACCTTGAACCTTAACGGTCTTTCTTAATTTGGCAGTGATGGCAGGGTCTGTGGTCATTAATAAGTTGGTTATTTATGCAATATTCTGCTAGATTTGCAATACATCTACTTTGTGAGTTTAAAACCGGCAATTATTAAGTGATTTAGTTAACTATTACAGTAATTATAAGCTGAAGTCTGGCCTTCACAGTGGACACACAAGGCATTTCTAATAACATTAATGGTCACAGTTCTATGAAGATATTTTCCGGACGCTGCCTCACTAGGTACCAGAGTTCTGAAGCAGAATTAGTTCAACAATCGTTCTATTTTTGTCTCTTCATTTCCTACAGGTTCTTTGGTTTAATTTTTTCAGTGAAAAAAGCCTTTAAATTGTTAATATTGTTCTTGCACATAATTTGTTTTTGTTTTGTTGTAATATTTTGCTCTCATGTTGGTTGTGCATGTCTTTTTCAGTTATTAAAATATTTTTTTATAGTTGTTGTGAAATACAGAAAATAAACTTTATTTCTAACTAAAACCCTGTCTGAAATGTGTGACATTGTTTACTAATATGCACTTCCACGCTGGGTAAACCCCTAAATATAAAATTTCCTAATGTTGCCGCAGTCAGTTGTGTTGTGATTCAGTATTCCAGTCAAACTTTGATTTTCCTGATTCAATACAAATCTGATTTTTATATTATGACCTACAAGCATCTTGCACGTGACTTTATGTGCATTGGTCTTTATTGTTGTGCTCAGAGGCGCAGCTTGTGAACAGGCAAGGCAGGCAACTGGTTGGGGCCCCGAGCTGATAGGGGGCCCCCGACACTCGGAGCCTGAGGGCTGATTTGCAATGACATTTGCAATTTTTTTTACTAAGTTTCTATAGTTTTTTAAAAGCTATTCACAATATTTTATTGTTCTATACATTTATATTTTCACACACTTTTTAATTATAAGGTTTTTCCATGTTATTTCATTAATTTCGAAGAAAAAAAAAACATTTTGAACTCATACATTTTTTGTTGGTGTCAGATTATTTGTAACATAATGGTGATGAACACTGGTTGGAAGAAAGGGCCCCCTGGGAAGTTTTGCTTAGGGCCCCTACAGGCTCTAGAATCGCCTCTGGTTGTGCTTTTTTTTTAATGGTTTGGAGCCTAAACCCAAAACAGAAAAATTATATGGTTTACGTTAAAGATTAATATTTTTAAATTAAATCACTTGAGCCATTTTTTTTTAAGTGTGATATCTCTCGGCTGAGCATAAACTTCAGTGAATGGTTTATCCCAAAGACAAGGCCGGGTTGTTTTCTTCTCCTCCACCGCACTGATTGGTTTGTTCCGCTCCGCCCCGATTTCACTGGGTTGCTAGGCAACGGGTAGTCAGGTGACTGTCTGCAGACAGAACATGGCTGACCTGTCAGAAGACCAATGAGGGAACGGCCAAATTTAGCATAATCGATCTTATTATTGTTTTTTTTTTTTTTACGTGGCTTCAGAAACGCAGTTGACCGTCGTGGACAGCAGCGGATTGAAGGTGAGCACGAGAGCGTCTTCGTGTGCGTGGGTGTTATTTAACTCCTCGTTCCACGGGGGCAGCTAGAGCTAACGCTAGTGTTGGCTAGCTAAGTTGGGCTAGCTGCTGCTAGCCAAACCATCTTCGCTTTCGCTTCTCTGACGCGAAAAGTCTTATTTGAATGTGAAAGCGAGGAAAGGTTGATCATATTTGGCCAACGTTATGAAGACAGAGTGTATCGTCCTCTAATTTGCAACGTCATGGCCACAGTTAGCATAAGTGTGTCAGTAAATGAGTGCATCAGTTAAAACAGGGGCTTTCAATTTAAATTCAGAGAGGTCCTGTGAACCCTCAGGCATCACTTTACTGATTTTTGTAAATGTACTACTCTCTTAAGTCATTAAGGACTAAAATGTCCACTTCCAAAAAGCTTCTATGGGCTAAAAACTTTACAAATTAATATATGTTTTCTGTATAAATCTTTTACAACTTTAGCCCCACACAAGACCACCAAACATTTAATCATTTTGAGGATTTTAACCCTTTTAATTATTATTAATTTTTATTATTGATTACTCGATGTCACTGTTGTTATTTAGCATTATTTACATGCAACAAATGTTGGGTGCTCAGTCTTAGATATTTCAAAGAATAGCCAAAAATATTGACTTTGATGCATTATTAGTTTTGTGTAGCATCAGATTTTAAATGTACTACACTCTTATGTTATTAAGGACAAACATTTCCAAAAAACCTACAAAACATTCAATAATTTTGAGGATTTTAAACCTTTAAATGCCAGTTTGAATACTTGATGTCACTGACATAAATGTGCTATTTCCATGTAACAAATGTTGGGTGCTCAGTCTTAGATCTGTCAAAGATTAGCCAAAAATATTGACTTTGATGTATTATTAGTTTTATGTAGCATCAGCTTTTACTCTCTTATATCATTACACACAAGGACTTAATGACATATCCGTCACTGTAAATAATACAACCTCCACACAGATTGTAACAGACTTTGCATGTTTACATTGGTGGTATAGTAATATTTTATGATATATCATCGTCCTTCCTTGTGCAGAATGATAATTGATACACACTATGGCTTACTATTGTACTACTTTTAACATGAATGAACATCACAATCCAAACCATAGCAGGGTCCAGTTTGTCACAGTTAGTTTGCACACTGTGTGGTGAGTGATCTTTAAACCATTGAGTAGAGGGCAGAGGTTGTTGCATCATACAGGTTGTTCCTCGGTGAGAGACGTCAGTTATTTTCTTTATTGATTTGTCTACTCACAGAATAGGTGTAGTGTTTTGATCGGTTTCCATGTTTTGTTTTTAGGAGTCACTAAATGATACCTTTGGGCTTTTCAGCTCTATCCCTTGGGCAGAAACTGGTGCAAATATGCAAATATAAAGCAAATAAGTGGGCTTTGTTTAATGATTTTCTTTTAAGGATTTATTTTTAGTGACATGAACAGTTAATGGTACAGTGTCTATGTAGCTGTCACTTAGCATTAAAACACTGTGTAGTTTGTCCTCTGTGGGGAATGTTAAATAAACGATGGTTCAAAATGGCTCCTGATATAAATATATAAGGTTAGGGGTAATGGAAAAACAATTCACACAATCAGCAGATTGAAAAGAAGTTTAGTAGAATTACTTCATCTTCAATCTTCAATTTCTGCCAAATAACTTCCCGTAAATTGTACACTCTGGACCTTTTAAGGCTTTCTAATAACAGCAAATGGGTCTTGTTGCAGATGAGCGGTTTGCCAGAGGGAATGGCAAATGGCCCAAGCCGGAGTGAACACTTGGAGAAAGATGCTCAAATATGGGAGAGACCCTGGACTCTGGAAGAAATGCGACAGAGCAGTGCCAGCTGGTCTTTGGCAGCTGACTCAGGGGTGAGTGGAAATGGCCTCCCCAGCTTTGATATAAGCCAGTCAAAACAGAAATTCACCATCACCATCATCATCTTTCCTTGCCTAGTCTGAAAAGTGCTGTGTTATTCCTTTAGATGTTAAGAGTAGATGATGGGATTGTGTAATGTCTTCTGCTCTGATGATGTGATCAAAGTTAACAGTTAGTTGTTTCAATAACTGTCCCCCTCCTTCCTTCCTTCCTTTCTTCACAGCTCTTCCTGTTCCTTCAAGAGTTCTCGCACAAAATGCTGTCAAAGACTCATGAGATTGAAAAGCAGTTGGATTGTCTCATCCGTGACACCAAGGCCACAGACAGCTGCCTGCACACTGTCTTCAATGACTTTCTCATGCTCTCCAACACACAGTTTATAGAAAACGTAATGTATATCATTGACATATTTTCCATACATTGTTTAAGGGCCGCACCGAGTATTCAACCATTTATTTTTTTCGATTAATCGAGGATGCAAAATGCTAAATTATCATTATTATTTGTTATTATTATTTTTTTAAATGTATTATTATTTTTTAAATGTAATTTCTCAATTAATTGAGGAATAATCAGAAGAATACTCGAAATATTCGACGGCTGCAGCCCTAGTAAGCTACATTAAATCAGCTAACATCAATGTTTACATTAGCGTGTGCCGGCAGCGTTAGCAACTGGATGCTATCGGCTCAGATGCTGAGTCATTGAGGACGTGCTGTTGTGGTTACGCCAGTTGTAGTTTGCAGTGGTTACACTGCACTTTGTTGGCTTCTTGTTTAAGCGTAAAATGGTTCCACTCTTTGGACATTATCTGCCTTTTACGGGCTGTTTCGCTCTCCGTCTCTGCCATCGCGCCATCTGAAATGCGGTGTGCGTCTGCTAAAACGGTCCGTGTGGAACAATGATCCTTTCGCTGAACAGACCGCGTGAGATAGGAATTAAACAAATACTCGAGGCGGAGTTTTTGCCTCAAGGTATTTCTCTAATCGAGTTATTCAAATCACTCGAGAAATTGTTGCAGCCCTAGTTGTTTTTGCTTGTTATGCTAACAGCATTGAGGATTCAACTTAAGCCTTATTCATACTTGTGCGAGACCTCGCAGTCCCCTGCAGACTTCCTTTGAAAGCACATGCACTAGGAGCAGCTGCAGATCCGTTGATGGTTGGCGTGTGGACGTTAACTAGATTTAGTGAATCACTTTTTTCACACACACACCACACACACACACACACACACACACACACACACACACACACACACACACACACACACACACACACACACACACACACACATCTTATAAGCAGCGTTAAAGCAGTAAAACGGATGTGTTTACATGTGACTCCTGTCCTATGTTGACTTATTAATTGCTCCATAAAAGCTCCATAACCATGTGATCATCTTTCTCGTCTTATAACGCTGCTTTTAAAATAACTAATCTGCTCGGCCAGTTGTCCCACTGATCTGGACATGTTATGTAGTGTATAAACCAGGCTTATCTTGTTGTGGACATTTGTTGCCTGCTGGGTCAGAGTAACATCTCCCTTTTTCGTGTCCTGTCGCAGAGAGTATATGATGAAGAGGTTGAAGAAGCTGTACCGAAGGCTGAATCTTTGGAGAAGCAGCCTGAACAGGTATGTAGAACGCCACAGACACAGTAGAAAGCACAGACACCGACCAAACCTGTGCATGACTGAATGTTTTGTCCGTACGTAGGAGAAGACTCGCGAGCAGAAAGAGGCAGAGTTGATCCCTAAGATGCAGGAAGCTGTAAACTATGGTTTGCGAGTCCTGGAGTCGGCCTTTGAGCATTTGGACATCAAAGCGGGGAACTCGGATTCAGAGGATGAGGAGGTCACTGACAGAGTGGAGGCCATCTTAGAGCCCAAGGTGAGCATATATATGATATAAATTAATCACGATTATAGCAAAAATGCATCTTCTAAATCTTGTTTTTGCTGTTGTCGTTCAGGATCTCTATGTGGACAGACCACTTCCGTATCTGATCGGCTCCCAGGCGTTCATGGAGCAGGAGGATGTTGGACTTGGTGACCTCTCAAGTGATGGTAGTGTTACTCACTCATTACAGCCCATCAGCACTCACACACATATAGAGTTCACGTCTCTAAATGTGTGTGTGTGATTCTCTCTGCAGAAATGTCAGTCGACAGCGACAGAGACAGCGTGGTCGAGAGTGAAGACGACAAAGAGGCAGTCGTAAGATCTTTTAGTAGATTTTTTAGTCTTGCAAAATTTAAAACTTCACTTTATTTATTTATTTATTTATTTATTTATTTATTTATTCATTCTACAGCACTCGGATGAGGATTTTAATCCAGACGAAGACGAAGGTCACAATAATTTTAAGAAGGTAAACTGGATGCCTGTACTTCAAAGATTGTCTTTAAAAACACTGAAACATTTCAAAGTTAACGCTCTCCTCCGTTACTTCTCCAGAAGTCGTCCATGTTGAGTTATGAGGACGACGACGAGGAGGATGAGGAAGATGAGGATTCTGACATATTTGGAGAATCGGACAAGGACGACGATGACGACGATGAAGACATAAAGGTACGCTTGTTTATGAATTTAGAGACTACCGTTCAAAAGTTTGGGGTCACTTAGAAATGTCCTTGTTTTTGAAGGAAAAGCACTTTTTTTTTTCAGTGAATATAACATTAAATGAATCAGAAATACACTCTATACATTGTTAATGTGGTAAACGACTATTCTAGCTGCAAACGTCTGGTTTTTAATGGAATATGTACACAGTTGTATAGAGGCCCATTTCCAGTGTTCTAATGGTACATTGCGTTTGCTAATCGTGTTAGAAGGCTATTGGATGATTAGGAAACCCTAGAAAACCCTTGTGCAATGATGTTAGCACAGCTGAAAACAGCAACGTTTGAAGGACAAAATGATTGTTTTGAATGAAAATCATTATTTCTAATCTTGTCAATGTCTTATTATATTTTCTATTCATTTTGCAACTATTTTGATGAATAAAAATGTGACTGTTAATGGAAAACAAAAAAATTGTATAGGTGAGCCCAAACTTTTGAACGGTAGTGTATATACATGTCCTATAAGGTGTAATTTCTAAAGCTCTCAGGTGTGTTGCTGCCTCAGGTAAAAATAATTTTTTGAAATGTCACATTCAGAACACTGGCCCGTCATCCTTTGCTGATGAGCTGGCCGCACGTATTAAAGGTGAACCACTTCACAAACAGGAAGGAGATCGTGCATGTAAGTCCCTGTCACAGCCGCGAGCACTTTGTCATCATCTCACTTTGATTATTTTTTTCATTCCTCTCATCTGAATATAGTTATAAAGTCAAACCATCATTGTTTTTCATTTGAGATGTTACTTGAAAGCATGTCAGGGATGAGTGCCATCACTGCATGTGCATGTTTATGGACATTTTTTTTTTCTTTCTGCCATGTCATGTCTTGGAAGCACTGGCATCTAAGAAGAAAAGTAAAGGCAGAAAAGAAGCAAAGACTTCCAAGTCACAGGGTAGGACTTATCCACGCGTTGTCTTATCTCCGCATGAGTTATCTCCGCCACAGCATTCCAAATGTGCGTCGCGTGTCGCTTAAAAGTTCCGTTTGTGTTGTAACAGCAGCTGAAGACGACAGCGATGACATGTTTAAACCGCCAAAGATGGACGACGACGAAGACCTCTCCCCGTTTGGCGGGAAAAGTGGGCTCTTCAGTGGAGGGAGGGGCCTTTTTGATGATGACGATGAGGTGCATTTAAATAACAACTCCCAGTTTAGTTCCACACTACATACACTTTAGCAGCTAAATCCTAAATCTTGCCGTTTTATGTCGTTCAGGGTGACCTTTTCTCCGAGGCACCTAAACCATTCGTGCCTGAAGAGACGAGCGTGGTGAAGGAAAACACCAAAGGCGCGGCTCAATCCACAGGTAGGACGGACACAGATGTGTGCAGGCGAATTGTGAAAAGTAGAGATTGTTGCTTAACTTTTCTTTTATTGTCTTCAGAATCTGGCAAACCTGGAAAGAAGATTCCAACAGGTGGTGTTTCAATATTCCCAGGTATCAGCAGTCACTTTGTATATAACAGGAACAATACCGTACCAAAGTTTGTGCTCACCTATACAATTTTTGTGTTTTCCATTAAAAGTCACACTTTTATTCATCAAAAGATTTGCAAAATGAATAGAAAATATAGTCAAGACATTGACAAAGAACTAGTAAAACTGTTTTCAGCTTGGCTAACATCATTGCACAAGGGTTTTCAAGGGTTTTCTAATCATCCAATCGCCTTCTAACGCCATTAGCAAACACAATGGTCTCTATACACCTATGTACATATTCCATTAAAAACCAGACGTTTGCAGCTAGAATAGTCGTTTACCACATTAAAAATGTATAGAGTGTATTTATGATTCATTGACTGTTATATTCATTGAAAGAAGTGTTTTTCCTTCAAAAATAAGGACATTTCTAAGCGACTAAGTGACCCCAAACTTTTGAACAGTAGTGTATATTTTTTTATTTTTTTATTTACCTTTGTCATCCTGAGACTAATCACATGACCTTGTCCAGATAACAGCCTGTTCAGCTCAGGGAACGACTCGGACTCGGTGGGAAGCAAGGAAAATGGAATTCCAGTTCCCAAAACCAATGCTGCTCCAAAACTGGTTCCTACAGGAAGTGCTGCTGCTGCTGCTCTCTCAGGAGGTGGAGGAGGAGGGCTGTTTGATGACGATGAAGACGAGGATGACTTCTTCAGTGGCAAAAGTTGTAAGTGTGTGAGAACGCCCTCTACGGTGCTACAGCTCAAGTTCAGGCTGACTCCTTTACCCTATCCTTTATTCCCCCCCCTCCTCTTCTTCTCCAGCTGAAAAAGACAAATCCAAACCCAAGAAAGCCATTGACCTCTTTGATGAAGACGATGAAGATGGTGACATATTCAATAATAAGTATAGTCCACCAAATCCAGCTCAGCCCAAGAAGGAGGTTGTGTTAGAGCAGGATAAACCACCTGAGAAGAAGGTAAACGTCACTTAATATTTAACTGGGTAAATCTACTACACTGTGTTTTTATGGTATTTTTAAGACTAAGTTGGCTGTTTGTGTTTAAGATGCCAGCTGGGGCGATCTCCATGTTTGGTCCTGGAACTAAAAACTTGCTCAGCGAGGGCCTGAAGAAACGTCGACCTTCTACCAGCGAGGAGTCTGAGAAATCTGAGGAGGTGTGAATAGTTCTTTGTGTAAAAGTATTTGACCAAATAGAGCTCCACTGCAACTTCAGCAACTGGCAGATTATGCAGATTTATGAGAAGATTTTGCTTTGTTCCAACAAAGATATAATCAAGTGCAAACTTTCAAAAAGGACAAACACACTGCTGGCCTTTATCTTCACTCTGCATCAGTACACACACAAAACAAGACTTTGGAGAACATTGTTTTCTGACAAATTATGGACCTATCGATTAATCAAGAAACTAATCAACAGATGAACCGATTACGAATATAGTCATTAGTTGCAGCTCTAAAAGTCTCTAAATCTGTCTCTCTGTCTCAGAATGGCCCGGCTCCAGACGTCAGTAAAGCTGCTGCTAAGCCAAGTCCCAGACCTCAGACCAGAGGCCTCTTCTCTGACGATGAAGATGCACAAGTAAGACGTTTTCTATCTTTACTGTGAATAATAGTGATAATTAAAATGTATATATATATATATGAAGTATATTGTTCATCGTTTGTAGGTGTTTCCGACCATTCCGAGGAGTCAATCTCAACCAGAACCAACAAGTCAGAGCAAAACTAACAAGGCCCCTTTGTCATTATTTGACGATGAGGAAGAAGAGGTGCAGAAGAAAAAAAGAGACATTTCACACACTGAATTAAGTTTTTTCCTCTGAGTACATACGTCAATGGAATCTATCTTCATTTTACAGGATCTGTTTGCATCTGCTTCCAAATCTAAACCAAAAGCTAGTTCAGCTAAAGCCTCCCCACTGCAGCCCAGTAAAACCACATCCAGCTCCCTCTTCAGTGACGATGAGGTACACCACATATAAATGTCTCATATTATTTTCCTTACTGCTTCTCAGTTTATTCAAGTTGATCCTACATTTGTTTGAATGACAGGACCAGTGGATAAGCAACGCGACAAAGACGGAGACCAAACCTGGAGGAATGAAGCCCAGCGTCAGCGCCCCCTCCAGTCTGCCCAGTGCCAAAACAACTCCAAAGAGCATCCTCTTTGACGACGATGAGGAAGACGATCTGTTTGCTCCAATACAAGAGTCCAGGTATTCATAGATCTACTGCTATTACTTTCTTTGATTTTTGCATAGCCGTGGACTCTTAACTGTCCTCTCGTTCTGTTTCCTGTAGTCAGAAGAAGACGCAGAAAGTCGCACTGTTGTTTGAGGATGAGGGTGACGATGAAGATAAAGGATCTCTTTTCGGCGTCAAACCTGCCGTCAACGCGACCGCTGTAGCACCAGCTGCTAAAGTGAGCTCGGTAAGTAACCTGTTCATACATTACCAAGTTTGGGTTCACCTATACAATTTCTTTGTTTTCCATTAAACGTCAGACTTTTATTCATCATAAGAGTTGCAAGATGAATAGAAAATAGTCAAGTCTAAATCTAGTCAAGACATTGACAAGATTAGAAATAATGATTTTTATTCAAAATAAAGAGACAGCAAAACTGTTTTCAGCTGTGCTAACATCATTGCACAAGGGTTTTCTAATCATCCAATAGTCTTCTAACACCATTAGCAAACACAATGTACCATTAGAACACTGGAAATGGGCCTCTATACACCTATGTACATATTCAATTAAAAACCAGACGTTTGCAGCTAGAATAGTCGTTTACCACATTAACAATTTATAGAGTGTATTTATGATTCATTTAATGTTATATTCATTGAAAAAAGGGCTTTTCCTTCAAAAATAAGGACATTTCTAAGTGAGCCCAAACTTTTGAACGGTAGTGTAAATCAATGAGTTTTTGACATAATTTAGATTGTATGCATTTGTATCATCTCCCACACTGAGATCACGTTCCATTTTAACACTTCAGACACCTGCCGTGGCCTCTGAATCCTCCTCCCTGTTCGTGAAATCGGAGGAGGTTGCAGTTTCTCCTTCAGAAGCCAAAAACAAAGCTTCGCAGGAGGAGAAACCGGTTGCAAAGTCTCCTCAGACACTCGTTGAACCTAAAAAGAAACCGGCTGGAGCCGTCAGTCTCTTCGGAGGCATTAATGTACTGGAAAAGAAGACGACGACGACGAGCTTGCTGGATGACGACGATGATGATGATGATGGCGGCGGCGGCGGCTTCCTTTCGAAAGCCAGCCCGCCACCAAATGTCAAGGAGGAGGAGAAGAAAGAAGACAAAGCTATCGCGAAAACTGTCAGTCTGTTTGAAAATGAGGACGAGGATGAATCGGAGTGGACCGATCCCATCTTTACTCCAAGTAAACCCACGGGCAGAAACACACAGAAGGTTTGTTTTTGCAATAAAGGAATACGAGTTAAAGAATTGTTTTAGTTGCTTTCAGTGTTTTCCTGCAGTGAGGAGATTACAATATGTGTCTAATGTAAAATATCAGACACAGACTGTGATAGAACATTTAAAATTGCGACCCTTGTGATTTGCTAATTAATTCTTTCACAGCCAACAGAGGAGCAGCCACAGGTGAAGAGCACGGGTGTTTTCCAGGACGAGGAGCTGCTGTTCAGTCACACGCAGCAGAAGGACAACGACCCAGATGTTGACCTCTTTGCCACCTCAGGGAAAGCTGTGGTCAGTGTATTTAGTCTTATAGTCTTATTTAGTCTTTTACTTAAGGCACATGTCATCACTAGATGGTCAAACTATATGACTTTTTACTTTTTGATTTTAGAGCCCTAAGCCCACGTCAGCGAAGGCAGCAGCACAGAGTCTGTTTGCAGATGAGGATGAAGACGACCTCTTCGCGTCCACCAGGCCGAAAGCTCTGCCTCCGGTAGCTGTAGCTGATTTACTGAAGTCATCAGAATACGGCGGACTCTCGCCTCCGAGAGCTTTGTGTATAAACTTGTCTTTGTTGTGTCTTTTCATTCACAGAAGGTGGCAGAGAAGCCCAGTAAACCTGCTGACACCGCACCACTAGCAAGTCCAGAATCTGTTTCAGAGATTCAGGTGAGTCCACCGTAAGCTTGTAATGTCTTTGTGTGAACTGTTCTTTTATACACGACCGTTCAAAAGTTTGGGGTCACTTAGAAATGTCCTTATTTTTGAATAAAAAGCACTTTTTTTCAATGAATATGACATTAAATTAATCAAAAATACACTCTATACATTGTTCATGTGGTAAACGACTATTCTAGCTGCAAACGTTTGTTTTTTAATGAGGCCCATTTCCAGTGTTCTAATGGTACATTGTGTTTGCTAATGGCGTTAGAAGGCTATTGGATCATTAGAAAACCCTTGTGCAATTATGTTAGCACAGCAGACTATATTTTCTATTCATTTTGCAACTCTTGATGAATAAAAGTGTGGCTTTTAATGGAAAACACAACAAAATTGTATAGGTGACCCCAAACTTTTGAACGGTAGTGTACATTTGTAATTTACTGCTAATTTAAAAATGTTAATGTACGTAGTTTAACTGGAGAACTCCTGCTATAATCTGACCACACAGAAACCTGCACCATGTCCTGTAAAACCTAAAGATTCCTCATCAAGGATTGGGAAACTTCAAGTAATTTTTTGTTGTTTGTTGTTGATGGATTCAAACTTATTCCACCTGACATTTTCACCCTGATTCCTCCTGGGCACAGACTTTCTTATTATTCCCACATGCCACATGTTCTCTTTTAACGTCTCTTTTCTCTGGGCTTTTTAACATTCACATTCAAAATCTTGGCTGTGACGCAGCTGCATGGAGAAAATGTGCTGACTCATTCTTTTCAGTTTCAGTAGATATTAATTGTGTGTCTTATTCTCGCCTCATTTCTATCCATTGTTCTGGTTTCTTTTCTTCTCGAGCTGCAACTAGTGATTTAATCTGTCGATTATTTAATCATTTAGTCCATAGAATGTCAGAAAACGTTGATCAGTGTTTGTCAAACCTGGAAATGACGATGTTCTCGAATGTCTTGTTTTGTCCACAAACCAAAATGTTTCCATTTGAATGATTTCTTTGTTATGTGGAGCAAAGAAATGAAGAAAGAAGCTAAAACGATCAGAAATCTTCATGAAAAAAAGCTTAATAACAGATTAATCGATTATCAGAAAAGTTGACGATTAATTCAGTCATTGATTAATAATCGATACATTGCTTCAGCTCTATTTTCCTCTGTATGACCTGCTCCTTGGAAGGAATGCTGTAATTGGATGAAAGCTTAGTTTTGAGGCATAGATCAAAGATCCATGTCGTCTTCTTCTCCATGATAATTATTTCCACTGGTGCGTCTGTTCAGGCAAATCTGAAGATCAACACTGCTGCGTTGCTCCCTGGTGCTGCTCCCAGTTTCTCAGGCATGGCTCAGAGTTCCTCGTCTGGAGTGTCCAGCTCCAGCCTGAGCCCCAGCCCTGCCACGACTCCCGTCGGTGAAGCAGTGAGCTTCGACAGCCCAGTCCAGGTCACGACGCTGCAGAGCGCACACAAGGTGGATTTTTCATTCAGTTACTATATTCATTGCCTCTTTATTTTTGGTTGTGTTGTCGTGAACTCGTCTCATCTGTCTTTGCAGAGTCGCACCAAAGGCGCTGGTCAGCGGCGGCCGCAGTCCAGAGCTGCACGTAAGCACGCTGCTCAGAGGTCGGGCAAAGATGAAGAGGAGACTGTGAGTGTTGTGAATGTTCCGCAGCCAAACCCCAGGCCGTCTGGTTTAGCCTTACCCTTACCAGACAAACCCAGCCACACGAGTGCAAGTCCGACTCTACCGAACTCCACAGCCTTTCCCACCTCCTCGCCTTCTCAGCCTTCACTACCTGAAGTGTCAACCAGACCGTCCGTGCTGGCATTACCAGTATCTAAAGACTCCAGTAAGCTCAGAACAAAGGTGTTGCCGTCCTCTGATGACGACGACCTCTTTGGCTCTGACAGTCTGTTTGAGGCCGCCGCCGTCACCAACACGCCCTCCTCCTCCTCCTCCACCTCCTCCACCAAACAAACAACCAAGAAGACACAACCTCAGGCCAGTAGTGGAGCGGAATCCAAGGAGGACAAAGACAAAAGCACATCCATTTTTGACGACAATACCGACGACCTCTTTAAAAAGGTCAAACCGAGGTCTACGACTAAGAAAGCCAAGGCCTTCTTGGAAGATGACGAGGACGAGGACGACGGCGACATCTTTGGAGTGAGCAACAGTTCCACTCCGTCGTCCACCAGTAGTAAGGAAATCAAGAACAGCAGGAGTTTTGTAAAACAGGACATTTTCCAGGTATGTCTGCTCTCCGTTCATGGTCATTTGTCTGCATAAATTGTTCTATAAATTAGTGCTGTCATACGTTAACACGTCAACAGCGTTTAACGGCATCAACGTTAACGCACAAAGCGTTTCCATGACGACTGACCGGAAAAAAGACGTGACGTCATGTTTACGTGACTTCCGGATTGTTAAAATGAGTCTCTAAAGTAACGCTAAGCTTTAAAAACAGAGGCACACATACGCAGTACGCAGGTATGCTGGTTATTTGTAGCACTGCTCTTTTCGTTCTAATAAACAGACCACTCCAGTTCCACTGTAGGTGCTAAAAGGAGCTAATGCAGCTAACGGAGCTAACTGGTAAACAGTGCTTGGACTCCGTTGTTGCGGCACGTAAACATGATGTCATGCGCGTCTTTTTCCGGTCAGTCGTCATGGAAACTTGTCATGCGTTAACCTATTGCGCAGCACTACTATACATGTGGCTTTTCTTGTTCTCAGGATGAAGTAGCCGCGGTGCCTAAAGTTCACAAGAAGCACAAAGAGAAGTACATTGACGCCAGTTTGTTTGATGACGATGTGGACATTTTTGCCGACCTGACAGACACTTTAAAACCAAAACAGAAGTCCAAGACAAAGGGAGAGACCAAGTCCATATTTGACGACGACATGGGTAAGCAGTAAGAAATATTTAGCATGTTTTTTGTGTTTTGGCCAAATATCTTGAACCAAATATCTCTGTGTCCTTTTTTTCCCAGATGAAATCTTCTCACAGAGCACAGTCAAAACGGTGTCAAAGGCTCCCAGTAAGTCAAAGAAGAAGCCACCGTCACAGGAAACCAGTGCAGCAGCAGATCCAATCAACCTGTTCGATGATCCTCTCAATGCTCTTGGTGGGAACTGAACTGTTGTTTCCCCCCATGAAGCCACGTTTGTTTGTACACTCGTGCGGATGGATTATTTCCTGGTCTGGATCACTCAAAGACTGGAGCGCACTCTCAGAATATTTGTCCATATGAATCCCTGTAAATCCTGTGGCTTCTTTTTGGCAGATAACAATGCAAAGGAAAAATGATTCCAGTCATCTTCTGGCAGCGATTCGAAAAAAAAAAAATCATCCTATACTAGTTAATGTTGATCTTTATTTTACATGATAGCACTTTATGAGCATACCATTATGCTTAGCCTCTAAGCCTGCAGAAATAAACAGATTATTGTTTTTGTTTTGAATATGTTTTCCTTTGGCTTTGCCATGTTGAGATTCCATGTCTGGGTTTGTGCCATATCTTGGTTATGAGAAATCGGTGTGTTTTCTTAATGTCGTAGGCATTTTGACAATGTTTTTATTAATAGAGATTCATGGATTTCTTAACTTTGGCTGTGATGAAAATGAAAGTAATTTTTAATAACTAAAAAGGAAACATATTTTATGCTTTTTTCTGAAACGTGTGATTATTTCCCAATTTGTTGTCTCCCTCTGCACTCACCTCTTACACTGTTGATTTGCCAGTTTAGAAGTATTGTTCCGCTGCTAATGTTTTTCTTACAGAGGTACAATCTTATTAACATTTGTTTGAGAATAGTTTAGACTCTGACAAGGTTACATTAGAAACTGTTCACTTTTGTTCAACTAACTAGATGAAACGTCTGTCATGTGTTTTTAAATTGACTTTTTCAAATGGTGAAGTGGCAGATGGGTCA
Organism: Microchirus variegatus; assembly: GCF_963457635.1. NCBI lineage: Eukaryota > Metazoa > Chordata > Actinopteri > Pleuronectiformes > Soleidae > Microchirus > Microchirus variegatus. The sequence continues at coordinate 23,867,390 of NC_139812.1, read as the reverse complement.
CACATTCACTAAACCTCTACCCTCTAGAGTGGTAAAACATAAGGAAGTTCCCTACTGGCTGCAATTCATTCAATCAATGTGGCCTCTAAAGAAAACTACATTTACAAAATTGATTGTTTCTAAAGAAGTGCCTTTCTAGTGGAAAAACATTGATGCAATGCATATTTAATGTCCATCCAATCAAAAGGGTGTCATTATGAAATACAGGACTGTGTCCCACAGGACAGATGTTTTATTTATGTTGCTAACTTAGCACTTAGCAAGAGGAATAGTCCTACCTTTATTGTCATTGCACAAATACAACAAACTTGAGTGTGTGTCCTTACTGATGCAAAAGAGCAGTAATGTAAAATAGATATATAAGTATATATACATATATTTACATATATGTATATATACATAAATATGTATATATGTGTACATATGTATGTATATATATATATATATTTATTTATAAGTCTATATATATATACATATACATACATATATAAAGTCAGAAAAGCAAATACCTCAACAACATAATATACAAATACTATTTGTATAGTTGTTTTGGTTAATTTTATGCCCCGCCCACCCCTCTATCGGGATGCCAATTGGTCCGCGTGTCTGTCAATCAATCTGCGTCTCGAAGGTGTTGTCCAGCCGCTTGTGACAGGTGTAATGATGTCGCCAACAATAGGACAGCGGCGGCCGTCAGCTGTGGACCGGCCGCTTTGTTCCGTGTGAGGCATTTTATTTTTTTTTGGTGATGAGTTAAGTTGTGACCGTTACGTTTCTCCCTCCCCACCCACCTCGACAGCTCAGCTGCACCGGACGGCACAGGCAGGACATGACTGGAGCCCGTGGATGTAGCTTAGCAGCCTGCTAGCGAACAGCCGAGAAAAGTAGCCATTGTTTTAGTTGATGGCTAACATGGCAACGAAAGCTAACGCTAGCAGCGTCGGTTGAACGGCTCGAACCGTTGGCAGAAGATACTGGTAAGGCGGATTTAATTGTTTATTACTTGTAAACGCTCATTTCCGCGTTAAAGGGATATGTTTACGCTGCTTATGTGGTCTTTCTCCGCTAACGTCAGCCACTAAAATTGTAATGAAACGACTCCATTCATCCCAGTTGTCAGGCAGCTAGCTCACTCCTTTGATTAGCTCTATGACCCAGCTGGCCTGTGGCTTCTTTTTGTCGTCAACCAACGTTAAATATCACTACATTTGCACATTACGTCGCCTGCATTTCTGACACCATGGTCGTTTTCGAGGACGAGGGACCTGTTAAATCTGTGAATGGGGTAAATCTCAGGCCTTGTCGACAATCACCATCATCACAGGGCTAACAATAAGCAGGACGATTGATTGATTTCAGTTTTTTGGTTTACTAGCTGTGGCTTTGAGTAAAGTCGTTTTTAACCGTTAACAGTCGGTGTGTTTTAACTGCCAGCAGCAGAACAGCAGCTTGTGGGCAAGTATACCCCAAAACATGGGGTCAAATAGAGCTGTAGAGAACTGAATTTCAAACATGGTGGAGCATTATCATTTAAGGTAATATCAAGAAATGTTTACGACTCTAATGCAAGGATGGGAACTATTTCATACATGTACTGTTATTTAATATAACTGGCACAAAACAATCGCAAATAAAATAGATGTGACTCTTATCAGTAAACAAAGCAGCTCAGTAATGATATGCAAGATGAACATATATATTATCTTTATGTCAACTAACTATAAATGATATTTATACTTGTAAACAAATTGTGTAGTCCTATGGTCAATATAATACAGCTATATACAACAATATGAATCACATTTGTCACAAATAGTGCTGAATCAATTACTCCATTTACTGATTACTAAATTAATCGTCCACTATTTTGATAATCGGTTTGAGGCTTTGTTTTGATTATTTAAACACGTTTTCAGATTTGTCAACCTCTTAAATGTTTATATTTTCTGGTTTATTTGCTCCGTCATGACAAAGAAATCATGAAAACTGAATCATTTTGGTTTGTGGACAACGCAGGACATGGTTTGAGAAACACTGATCAGTGTTTTTCCACATTTTCTGGCATTTTGTCGACCGAGCGATTAATAATTCACAGCTTTAACAGCAATATCAGAAAACTCCACTACATATCAGTATAATCTTAATGCACTGAGATGCAACACAAACGATGATGATGTAACCCTAACCCTAAATGCTCATCATATTCTGCTCAGAAAGAAGTTTAAAACTACTCTACGCTGTTGAAAAAAATCAGTTTTTACCTTCATATTTTTGCTATTATTATGGATTTTTGCCATATTGTCCAGCCCTAATCGGACTCTCTCATGTCTCATGCAGATTATGTCATAAGTTGGAGGGGTAGAGTGACACAGGAGGTAATCAGTCAGGCACAGGACACCTCATACCACACATGGGCTTATGTAACACACCTGATCTTGAATTTTGGCCGCAGCCTTAAATGCGGCTCTGAATGTTTCATTAGATGGCTGCACGTGTCTCCTGCCACTGATCCCTGTGCCCTTGTTCTCAAACCGTTGCTCTTCGCTTTTAAGTTTACAAGACAATTTGACTGTTTTTGTTTTAATTACATGCATGAGCGTATATACTTTTTTTACCTGTTGTCCTGTCAGTTGATCATATCTTCATAGTGTTTAAGTGTTTAGTTGACCAAACTTAGCACACAGGGAAATAGCATGGGGTTAATTAAAGTGTTTAAATGATTGGAAATGAATTCCTGACCTGTGAAAAGCACATGCAGTGTATTTAAAACATTTGTGTGCAGGGCTTTGTCATGTTAAACAAATCTGCCCATGTGAAAAGTCAAGTTAATAATGCAATGCTTTGGTTTCTACTTACAGCTGTGGTCATCCTGCAGAATGTGTGACGGCTGTGAGGCCAGTGAGCAGTGCCTGTCCCTCTTTTCCTCGTCTTGGCCTAGTCCACCTTCTCCCTGAATAAGTGTCCACCAGTCTGTGAAGATGACCGACAAGAAGGAGCCACCCTTCTTTAATGACGACAGTCCGGGAGCTTGTCATTATAAGATCCCTCTCTATGACACGATGGAGCTCTTCATAGAGACCCTGACGGGAACCTGCTTTGAGCTGCGCGTGTTGCCCTTTGAGGCTGTCATTTCAGTCAAGGCAAAGATCCAGCGGCTGGAAGGTACAAAGCTCACTGAAGTATAACCTGTGTATTAAGAATGTTCACGAATAGTGAAGCAGAAATAGAATCTCTTAAGTGTTGTACAAAAGAATTCCACTGCCACTACAGATCAATGCAGAAAATGAGCATTTAAAACACACATACATGTCGGGTACAACAGAACACTAAATTATTGTAAAATAAATGTTGTTTATGAACAGGAACACATTTTAAGGTTTTATTTACAACCTTTCTTACTGTTTGTTAGACCATGACCTCCTCCTGAGACTTCCTGAGCAGAGCTTCGATGCAAACAGCTGCTCCCAACATTGTTTTTATGTTTGTGCTGTTGACTTTAAACAGATTTGCATACCTCGGTTGCATAGAGCCTTAACTCACTAATCACTTTGGTCAGTAAGAAGAGCTGAGGGAATAATACGTGTAATCTTAAATTTGAAATCAAAAGATTCATTGTGTAATGGTTAAATGCTCACGATTAAGCAGTGGTTATATGTGGAGATAGTACAGTTGCCTTAACCCATTGTAGACATTGTCGCACTCTGTTCATAGTAAGTGTAGGAATTTACTGAGCCACTTTGTCTCAGGAATTTGTGACGCGCCTCGTCTTAAACATGCAAACATTGTGAGTAATCGGATTATGCACCGACATTAAATTAATCTGCCTTTGAACACATTTACCAGAGAATCTGTGCACTCACATGTTGGCTTGTCTCCCAGATCAGGCACCGGAGGCAAAAACTGTTGAGCAGTTTAATTTTAGGACTGCATTGGATGGGCCTGTGGTGAATTTGATGTTAAAAACACAAACAAAAAACGTGTTTGGTTAAATTTGACATTAGCAGTATTCTACGGTTGCTTTGTTTCATATCATGATGATCTTCCATATTTACATCTGTTTTCAATTTTGGTCAGAAAGGCCTCTCTGTGCTCTGTGTGCGGAGGCACACTGTGTGTGTGTCTGTGATGGAGCATACCACTCTGCAATGAAGGGACCACTGCTCTCCCTCTCTCACCAACACTGGCTCACCTCCAGCATTCACCCACTGTGGGTGCAGAGAGCGTCCTGACTATGAATCTACTCTAGTAGCTCTGGAGAGTCTTTGTATTCAGTCGACTGTCATCTTTCTTACTCAAATCACGTTGTTTTGGTCTCATTTGCACGACGTCAGTTACAGTACAGAGTTGTTCAGGCGTCATCATTTATTTGTCGGTTTTAGCTGAAAGATGAGTTGGTTTTAAAAACATTTAATACATTAATCTAGCTGACAAGACATTATTTTGTGTGATTTGCTGTTTTTTTTTAGCAGTTACATAAGTTTGCCTTTAGGGGGCAGACATGACTCATCTTTATTTGTGTTGAACTGTCTTAGTCTTATTCTCATCTCAACTGTGAGTCAGATTCGTGAAGGTTTTGGTTTTTTTGAGCATGTCCTTGTCATCTTTGTTTGTTTTCTCTCCTGACGTCGCTCTCTCTCTCTCTCTCTCTCTGTGTCTGTAAAGGTATCCCTGTTGCCCAGCAACATCTTATCTGGAACAATCTGGAGCTGGATGATGAGCATTGTCTCCATGACTATGGGTAAATCAATGCCTCCTGACCCTTCCTGTCCTCCAGAGCATTACCACAGAGGCCAATCCCACTCACAAAATGTTTGAGCAATCATCACTCATGTTGAATACACTCTTCAGCACATAAAGAAACAGGAGCATGTGAGCTTTTTAAACGGCTGCCTGCTCTCTGGCAGCTGTTCATTCTGTTCCATTTATTTGAACAAGTTGCAAATGAGACGTGGAGATTGACGAGTCGAGTCATATGGAGATAGTTCCACTTTATTTCCCACATGAACGGCATCTGCTGATATCTTGCTCGGGTTCGCTTGTCACAGTGTAGCACGTCTTTGAAAATTTAGGGGTAGAGTGGGCCGTGGTGAATCTTGTGCACACCATTAAATCATAAGAATCTCAAAGAATCTCAGAGTGAAGTATTTGACAGTATTTTAACATAAATATGGATGTTGCAGACTGTTTCCTCCTTATTCTTTGCTGTTGTGTTCACTGGGGAGTGAATGAGTTGTAATACTACACACTCACTCTCCTGTATTGATCACTTGTGTTTGCAGCATTGCTGAAGGCTGCACTTTAAAGCTGGTCTTAGCCATGAGGGGTGGGCCGATCAACATCAGGAGAGGTAAAGTAACGTGTGCAAACACCGAAGAGCTGCACAGTCACATGATATCTGGGTACTCTGACTGATGACAATCAAACTGTCGCAATTTTCCCAGTAACCATGGAAGATCCGATCAAAGAGGTGGCCGACCTGATGGAGAGCACCAAGGAGGAAGGCTGGGACAAAGGTGCGGCCAACAAGCAGGTCACTTTTGTGGTTTATCGAAAAGGCGACCAGCTCAGCTTCTTCAGAGTGGTCGACAGGGGAGATGGAAGTCTGACTCCGCTGTCGGAGTCTCTGAGGTAAGAATATTCCCATAATATCTGTGTTTTTAACCAAAGTTACAGTGTTGTCTGTCAGGATACTGTAAACCTACACTTAAGGGGAAACGAGAGAGGACCTTGTACGTTGTGTAACAGAATACACAACTTTAAACAGACTTTTGTTTCGGGTTTCTTAGACACACAAATGAGGAACAGAATCAGTCAGAGTAATTATATAATTTTGCAGTCACTGAATGTCATGGACCACTATAGTTGAGGGTTTTTTTTTTCAGCGAATAGCTTTTTAAAAATCAAGATTTTTTTATTTTTTTTGCCTCTGGTGAACCAGCGGTGGTTCAGGGTACAGTGTTTATGCAGAGGAGGAGAATGGAGAGACCTCTGCAGCGGCACAGCAGAGCCTTGAGAACTCCATCACCATGAACAAAATGAAGCTGCTCAAAGCCAAGATGGAGGACATGAACCTCAATAAGAAGGTAGGACACAGAAGGCATCACATTGGTTTTACTCTCTACTGTCTTGAAGGGCAGATAATGCACGACTTGTAGAGTAGAAGAATACTGATGATTCTCAGAGACTAAATGGTTACTGTACAAAGCACTCATTTACAAATGTTATCAAGAGGATGGAACTTTCCGTAGCATTGAACTCTACTTGCACTGTTATGTTTCTATGTTCATAATTGATTGAAACAAGCAGCTTAATTCAAATAACAGGACACACACTGACGAGCAATTTGTAATTTTATAAGATGGGAAAGACGATGAAATTGTCCAATACGTTTTAGGTCTGTGACCTTTTTAAATGGGCTCACGTTCATCGTGTAAATACGTGCTCATAATGCAGGCTGCCATCTTGGTAAGTGCCTATATAAGTAGTACCCCTTAGAATCCTGCAGGGGGTGCACATACGTTTGACCGTGTCAGGTGCGTCTTGTATATGCAAGCCTATAATACTTTAGGGGAACTTCTCTCCAAAGTACCCCCTGCTTTGGTGGAGAGATGGTGTGATATGAATGACACTTATTTAAATTGTTAATAAAGGCATTATAGATTATTTCATGAGAGGATACTGTGGTACGATGTAAATGCCGTGTCTTGTGCTCTCCAGCCGAAGAAGTCTGCATTGGTGAAACCACAGCCCCCCGTCATCCCACATCCCTGCGGCGGTTCGCCGGGATCGTCCAACGCGACGCGGCACCACCATCGCCTCTTTCGCTCGCTCCATCAGCTCAACCAGCCTCAGCAGTTACACGCACAACTACCTCCAATCGCTGACCGTGAAACCATAGACCCCTTCTCACCCTCCACTGCAGCAGGCTCTCTCCACTTGTCCATCCCCCGACAGCCGTCTCCCTCCTTCTCCTCGTCTTCCTGTTATATGCTTCAGGAAGAGGAGCCGTGGGAGACGTGCCCAGCATTCGCAAAAATACGGCCCCCTCCTAAAGTTTCCCGGTTAGACATCGGCAGCACCAGGTTGATGAGGGACTGCGTTTACCCTCAGCTCCCTCCTCTGTGCACCAGGGGGCCACCTGAAGCTATCTTTGACCCAGTTGAACCTGCGGGGGAGGCTGTTGGGCTGGGTTTGTTGGATGAGGCGACTGGGCTTCTGGAGCCAACACAACCTAGAGCTCCTTTTGGGAAACTGCCAGAGCCTCTGAGTCTGGATGTGTCCTCCCAGCCAGATGGAGGTTGTCAGTCCCTCGAAGTTGGCGCTCAGCATCAGTTACCGCTCTCTCCCTCCCCACTCAGTACCTGGACACTTGGGAAAAGTGACACCCTCACCAGCAGAACTGACAGGACACAGCTTAGCACAGCTTTACATATTAGCCCTCCTCCTCCTCCATTACCCACATCCTCCACTAGCAGACTGCTGCCTCAGCCGTTTGATTCCACTCTCTCCTGTTTACAGCCCAGTGTTCAAGCACAAGCCCCTGCACATGTGAAGCCTGGCAACTCGTCTCCGCACACCTCATCCGCTCACCCCCCTCTCCTTTGTAGTGTTAAAGCGGAGACATCTGGCAAGAGGCCAGAGCTAATCTCAAAGAGGGAAGCAAGGAGCATTACTAAGTTGGTCAACCAAGCTTGCAAGCAGCCTCTGGGAACTCGGAGCAACTCTGAGCTTTTGGCTTCTCTCTCCACAAGGGCTACAGACGACCGCAGCAGCAGCAGCAGCAGGGAGGGCCTTGGGGAGAGTCTGGGACTTGCACTGGCAGTTCCCCCCCCTCCTCCTGCTGCTGCTGCTGCCTCAGGACAGGGCAGCCATGCCTCCAGGCTACCATCCATCCCAACCAACAGACTCCTTCAGGATGGATACTCTAGGCATCAAGCTGCAGCCTCTTACATGGTGACCATCTCTTCTGTTAATAATAGTTTTTAATGCCCAATTTAGGCTTTGGGGTATTTGTAGTAAAAGTGTACTCTATAAACTGTACCCTCAAAGGTAGCAGAACTTAAACATGTCTCTTAGCTGTTTATTTTAGTAGAACAGAGTCTTTAAATATAGAAAATGCATGCATTACCACAGCCAGTCATTTCGAATTGAATTTCACAGAGATATCAGTCAGAATATCATTATTGTTGTTGGAAGATGAAGTGGTAAGTTGCTCACTCCAAAAGCATGAAACACTTTGTCTTAGCCTCTTCATTGAAACATTTAAAGGTGCATTATGTAATAAATCTAAAGCAACTGGCCATAAAATCCTCCTAATATGTCACAGAGACTCAGAAATAATGTTCATATAACAAACTGAACTCACCAACAACAGTAGAGACAAAATATTTGCATTAAAAATATATTTTGCAGACTGCAAATCATGTTTATGTTTTGGCATGTGGCGCCACCTACCGCCGTCTACCAATCATTGCAGTCAGTAGAGTCTCAGCTGCCGAGCAAACACGGGTTGCCAGTAACGTCAGAAAATTGAACCTAAAAGACCTTGGTATTTTGAATTTGAATGTAGTAACCGTTTTTGGACATATTTTTACATATGGCGCCTTTAATGAGAATACATTTGTTGGAGTCGATGTAAGATTCAGTTCATGAATACTGTGACATGATTTCAATATGAAATGAACCATGTTTGCAGCATACACTTCATTTATAGGTCCTCTAACTTAGTACTTGTAGAACAACCTTAATGTCAGAAGTCTCAGCTGATGTCAGTGGAAAAACTTTAGTTAAAATTCATTTTAAACAGCCACACATTTGTGTTCAGTCCACCTCTCAGTCTCTGCAAAATTGGAAATAAATGGAGGAGAAACTCATTGAGTTTTCCATTACACTTTATATATCAGGAGCCAGACCTCAGCAGAAAGGTGGCCCTTAGTTGAAGCTGTGTTCGTGTGGCGATGCGGAGAGAAGGTTTGCTATTGGCAGCAATGGATGGGAATTTAGTCTAAAAAAAGAATCAATCTTGTATTCTTCTCTCTTGATACTAAACCATGTCGGTATCTCTAAGTCTTTTCAAAAAGATAGTTTTTCCTCCTCCTTTACCTCCTCACCCTTTTAATATCGAGTTAATTTCTTGTGAAGTGCTGCTCATGAACCTCTTACTTTCAAGCGGTCTTTTTACATCCTGTTTCCTTTTAAGTCTAGAATTCCACAGGTTGTTGTTTTTTTTATCTATCTGCTCTAAAACATTTCATGTCGCTGTTGTTTTTCACAGGCCACGAATGCTCTTGCGTCAACTGGAGGAGTCATGACCTCGTTTGGGAGACTAGGTAAGAGAGAACAAACTGTGAATGTAACCGATGAATGCGCCGCGTGATGAAAGTGTTGCATTGTGGTGGTTTTTGGTTTTGGAAAAACCCTTCCTTTTGAGTTGTGGACTTGTTTACCTACAGGAGTACACTGCGGTGTTAGACATGCCTCGGAGCGTACAGTGCAGTCGGTGTTTGTTATGTGAAAGTGCTGTGTTGTGTATGAGGCTACAACAAAGCCACCACAAGGGTTTTTAAATATTCATTATTTCTACCACTGCTGCAGAGGCAGCACAAACAACAGAAGGCAGCAGCAGCAGCGAGCCCCTGCACACCAACACACTTGTTTATTTATCTCAGCCGCTGATATGCTCCGACTGAATAACGCGTACTAATCAATACGTGAAAGTAATGAGTCAAAACACTTTCCTTTATTGGTGAACATCTGTTTGTCAGCATCAGTTACGTTCCTGACTTTCAGCCTTGTACCTCAGCTTGTTCAGTCCAGTCACTCCTCCACGATGAGATTATCTGTGCTCTTCACACTTTTAAAAGGTCCGTCTATATTTGACCTTTTCTGCTTTAGCTTCACAGAACACCGTCCACTTCACTCTGATGAGAAACGTGGCTGAATGACCGCGTCCTAGGCAGTTGATGTAGTGGTTTGAATACAGAAAGATCAATTTTTGGTCTTAACATACCAGAGTATCTTCTTTTTTAAAAGCCGAAATCGCTTTAATGCGACACATTTGATGTCTCAAACACTAAATATTACTGTTTTAACTCCTTATTTCACAATAATATAATGTAAAAACTGATAAAGATTCCAACAGGGCTGCAAATATTATGGTTTTTTTTCCCTATAATAATTAAAATAAGCTTTATTTTTGGTTTGTGTACAAAAACATTTGAGAACATCAAGTTTTTTGTTCACAGTTTGAGACATTTTTGGACCAAAAACAGAAATAACCAATTATCTTCTAAAATAATCATTAGCTGCAGCTCTAGTTTCCAATTAAATTATTTTCACTCGGGTTTAATTTGAGCTTGGCCTGAGAAATTATAGCGCTGTGATTTTAATTGGTCTGTAATTCAGATGGAAGAATCCCATTCTGCTCCGGGTACACAAGCATTCACAGTGTTTTCATTAAAAACATGGGAACATAAAAAAACAGTCAATAATAGTTTTAAGCTACCTTTACCTGAAGTCGGTACATTCTGTGACATTTAGACATCTATGAAATGAAATGTGTTCACATTCAAAAGATGTCTTCTTCACAGCAGAAATGTGAATACAGTATTTGAGTTTGTATTCTTGTTTTGACGACGAGCTCCGTGTGCCGTCATCACAGAGCAGCCTCTTCTATCCGTGTGTTCCAGTCTCTCCTCGTCTCTCAAACTTATCCAAGACGCCCGTCCTCCGCAGACGCGATTTGTCACACCAAAGCTGAATTATACCGGTTTTCTGCCGACTTGAAAGAGTTTGAAAGAGGGTTCTCCTGTGTTTTGAATCAGACGAGCTTTTATTGAGGTCTGACTGCGGTTGTTTTTACAGAAACGCGCGTTCAATTTCAATCTTTTTCAATGAACCGTTGAAAAAGATTGAAGGAGTTGACAAAGAAACCCTTCATAAGGTAACAAGGATTTTCCCTGTGGGTGCTTGATAATTCATGGTGAAAATGCTTTTTTGCAATAAAATAGAAACATGGAGAGGAAAGAAACTATTCGGTGAAGTGCTTTAATGCTCAAACCCACTGAGTGTCTGGGCCACTCTTGTGTGTGATGATATAACAAGTGTTTTAGCTTCTAACAGCTGCTGGAAATGACTGTTTCTACATCACATACAACATAACTGATTGTGTTTTTTGGAACGTTGAACAGCACAAATGAAAACAAAGGGCTTGAAAAAAGGATTTTAATGATTTCTATTTGATGCACAGACGCCTTGGAATCCTTGAAATGGTTCCCATTTAATCCCCACTGGCTCAAAAATGGTTTCCCTCTTCTTTTAGGCACTCCAACGTACCACCTACCTCCAGTCAAGGCTCCAACAGGCAGCAAGAAGAAGAGCTCCAAGCACTGCTTCCTCTGCGACAAGAAGACCGGCTTAGCCACGAGCTACAAGTGCAGGTACACACACACACACACACACACACACACACACACACACACACACACACACACACACACCAGCTGACTCTCTCTCCATCAGCCTTTGAAAAAAAAGTGGTCAGAGGAGGGGGTGATAGAAAATCCTAGAGGACGCTGGTGTGTTGTAAAAACCAGATTAAATATTCCAAAAACCTTCCCACATGTAGTATCCAGAAGTATCCATCAGTTCTCTCATCCATGTGTGATTTGCAGAATCCTAGCTTTAAAGCGGACCTAGACCGGAAGTTCCAATTAACGCTGTTTTTTAGTGTGTATCTGCGTCATTACCTTGTTTATGAAGCCCTGAAGGTTCTAAACAAACAGTTCAGCCACTGCTGAGAACGCTGTGTTTTATTGTAATCTCGGGCTCAGCGAGATCTCTGAAAAAACCCGGTCCGGTTACGTAAACAGCGTTTCTCCTGAACAGCAGATCCTCCTGCTCCGGGCACTAGTCCGGGCACATCCGGTTGCGTACATTGAACCGCAGAAGAAGAATAACGCCCGTTGTGGAGGTGTTTCACGAGCGACAGTGTCTTCTGACTCTGGGTCAAAGTCATAAAAGGGACTGCGGCGGGGAGTCGTGAAGAAACTATTTTTAAACATTGTTAAAACAATGTTTTGATAATGAGCAGCAGTGCATCCACCGTTCCAGAGGGGGGAGCTGCGCTTCGGCTCGTTTACAGCAACTAGGAGGTTTTTGACCATAAAAACCTGTTAATGTATGCAAGTAGACCTCCATAACTAACATATATGTGCAACAGGACCACTCTAGGTCCGCTTTAAGATGCACATCTACAGTATGTAGTACAGTACTACAGCAGAGTAACACAGTAAAGCCAGATCCAGGCTCAGGTAACAAGAGTAATACAGTAAATACAGAAGAATAGCCAGAAAATGCTGAGTCATGTTTTCCTCTGCACACACACCTGCAACAAAAGAGTAATCTAATCTATGGCTTACTTTAAATTGAATTTGCCGGAGCTCAACATTTATTGAACATGATTTAATTCCAAATGCCTCGGCCTGATTTCAGCCTTTCGTTCCGTCTCTCCTTCTCGCTCGCTTGTTATATTTTGGTAGAGAATCCGGTTTCACGTTTACGGCAAATAGCGACACACAATCTAACAGGAAATGTCAAGGAACGGCCTTAAACTCTGCCGTTTCTATAGGGAAAGGAAATGATGTTTGTCACCGGTGTTATTAAAGAAAGAGAACCGGTTTTAGCGAGTTAGTCTTGTTGTCTCTCGGTGAATCACGCACCTGTGTTCTCCACTCTTTCTGTCACAACTTGTCAAGCTCTCGTCAAAAACCACGTCCATCTGGATCAGTTTTCGTCTCACGGGTTTTTCCAAGACATACGCTTAGCGTCTTTTCACGTCAGGCACTTTAGGAGAGTGAGTTATTAAAGGTTCCAGTGTTGTTAACCCTTTTGTTACCAGACATGCTTCTCATTACCAGAGGTCTCAAAATCAATGTTATGGAGGTCAAAACGTGTCAAATTTACATTTTAGATCAAATATTGTCATGTACGCATCGTATTCTACAGACTGAAGTAATCGTTGACCTCCGCCTCCGTCTGTCTGTCTGTTAGCAACATAACTCGAAAAGTCACGGACGGATTTGGATGACATTTTCAGGAAATGTCCGCAATGGGAGCAGGAACAAGTGATTAAATTTTGGACATGATCCGTAGACGATATCACTATTTTTATCGCTATTTTGTAGGCACTGAGCTGCCTTGGCGGAGGTCTGCGTTCTGAGTGCTTTTCTAGTTTTATATATTATTCAAATGAAAAATTAATTTCCCTCTGATATCGCAATTTCAGTCAAAACAAACACAATTAGATATTTAGTCCAAATTGTTCAGCCCTACCTGACACTTTCTTCTTTATTATTTTATAATAATAAATACATTTTTAATCCTAAATACACTCTTATTTTGACCTACATATTCTTCCACATCAACACAGACACTTTTAATCGATATCGTGATAGGATTTTAAGATAATATTGCACATTCCTACTCAATACAATAGTTGCTTTTGTGACTTGTTTTTTTTTTACTTGTCTGGCCCCCTGCTGGTCACACGTGATGCTCACAGGCCGCCAGGTCATTTGAGTTTGAGATATTTTAGGAAATTCTCGAGAAAAGCAGCTTTTGTGCCGGGACTTTTGCAGAACGAGCGTCCAAGCAGAGAGCAGCTGTCTATCTGCTGTCTACTATCAGCTTCTCAGTGCTGTAATTCCTCAACGGTTTAATAACCGCCAGATGTCGAAAGTGAAAGTTATCTTGGAAGAAGGGGCAGAAAGAACTCACTCGATGAACACTCTGCAGCCATAAAATCAAAATAAATCCAGGCGGCGTCTTCTAACTCAAAGAACAGACACCAGATCAGTCGGTCGCTAACCTTGTGATTGAATAAGTAATGTCATTTCCTCCATGTTGGTGTTTACAAATGACATAAATTAGGGTTTCTCATTTTAAATTTGCTGTGGACGATTTCATCCAAAAAAGATGATAATTTTTGTTGCATTTCGAGCCTCTGTTTGAGGCTTTGAGATGAGATCTTCTTCTAAATCATCTTTTCCCGTCACACTGCGAGTCTGTGAATGTATCTGCGTCTCTTATAGGTGCGGTCACAACTTCTGCGCCGCACACCGCTACGCAGAGACGCACGATTGCACTTACGACTACAAGAGCGCCGGACGGCGACTTCTGCAAGAGACCAACCCTCTCATCAGCGCTCCCAAGCTGCCCAAGATCTAGACTCCGCAAAACCCTCAGCTCTGACCAGGGAGGGAGGGAGGGAGGGAGGGACGACCAAAAGAACTGCAGGATGAGAGTGACACTGAGCAGAGAGGAGGCACTTATTCACCACTGTGCTTTTTTCTTTTTTCTTTTTAAAACATCAGCCAAGTTTGCGCCGAACTGAAATGAAATCTTCTCTAAAGCCAAGTGTGTGAACAAAGGAAGATAAGACTGAACTGGCTCAGATTCTCAAGTGTGACAGTGTGGAGGAAACATGTTTATCCTTTTTATTTCTTACCATTTTATCTCTTCTTTTCTTTCTCTGTGCATGTTTTGTTTGTCTTCTTTTCTTTGTTCAATATATCTCTGCTGCACGTTCAGACATATCTATTTTTAGTTTTGTACACCTTTTTTTTTTTTTTAAATAATAGGACCACTGATGACTTCATTTGACAAGTCTTTGACAGATGCACTTTAGAACTATCATATTTATACATTTACTTTTCTTATTGTGTGGGAGAAGAACAGTTATCTTTGTGTTATTTTTTTTTGTATTCAGCGTCTTTCTAACACACACACACGAAGATCACTAATGCTATATTTCTGCAGAGCAAAAACAATACACCACCTTTTACTAATGAAATACCGTAATATTTATTAATGATAACTGCTTATTTATGATTGGTCAATATTGGTTTTTAAATAGCGATTATGCAATGTGTGTCAGTGTGAGTGTGTGTTGTAATCCACATGCCTATCAGGGTAACTGTATAGGGTGATGGAGTACGATAATGGTATTAATGATGTGTCTACTGTTCAGTGGTTGCCATAAAAAAAAATCTTTTGTAAGTCTTTTTATTGCTCAGCTGTTGCAAAAAAAAACTTTAAAATGCTGTTAAAGTATCTACAGGGGTTTGATCCAATAAAGTTTCTTCTAAGCGTTTCAGTCCAGCACTCGTCTGAAATTATATTTCCATCTGATTTATTCATTGTTTTTTTTTTGGGGGGGTGGGGTTGGGCGGGGGGTTGTAAGTAAATGTTGATTTCACAGTACACTCTGCTATAATTGACTCTCATTTTGCAGTGTTCTCAAGTGTTGCTGATGCAGTGCTTCCTGCTGCTCGGCCCTTTAATAGTTCTCATCGTGTGTTTGGTGGCGAGTCCTCGCCTCTCCTCACTGACTCAGAGCCTCGAGTGCTTGTTACTCGGCAACGGGCAGAAAACATTAGACCCTTGGTTCATGCAGTCGTCTGTAAGACCCCTGACGGTCGTTTTTACAGTCATCTTACAGGCGTCTGACAGTCGTTTTACAGCCTGACAGTCGCCTGACAGTCTGATAGTCTTACAGTCGTTTCATAGGCGTCTGACATTCGTCTTGCAGTCGTCCGACAGTCGTCTTGCAGGCGTCTGGCATTCGTCTTACAGTCGTTTAACAGTCGTCTTACAGTCTGATAGTCTTACAGTCGTTTCATAGGCGTCTGACATTTGTCTTACAGTCGTTTAACAACTGTCTTACAGTCGTCTTACAGTCATCTGACAGTCGTCTGACATTCGTCTTACAGTCCGACAGTTGTCTTACAGTCTGACATTCGTCTTACAGTCGTCTGACATTCGTTTAACAGGCGTCTGACAGTCATCCTACAGTCGTTTTACAGTCGTACAGTCTTCTGACAGTTGTCTGACGGTCATCTTACAGTCGTCTGACAGTTGTCTTACAGTCGTTTTACAGTCGTTTTACAGTCGTACAGTCGTCTTACAGTTGTCTTACAGGCCTAACGTGTGCTCGTTTGTTTTTAAATGACACGCAGCTCAACAACGACTTAAAAAAGACAACACCCAACATGAAGAAATACTGTATCTGTGATTAAAACCCAAGTGAACCAGGGACTTTGGACTTGTATGTACATGCCGGGCATCACAGATAAGCCAGGATAAAGGATATTTATTACATGAATACACAGTCGCCAGCTTAAATACCCACAATACTATGTCTAGATTTCCCCTGTAGTTTCTTGATCTTATTATGATGTATGATCATTGTAGCCCTTTAACTTTCTGGTAAACCTTCTCTTACTCCAGAGAATTCTTACACATTGACACTACAAAAGCACGTCAAATAAAATATATATGAAGGGAATCACTACACGAGCAGAATCCGTTACCTGTGAGTTCTCATTACTTTGTCTTCTGTGCTCAAGCGTGTTTTCATGGCAGTGATCTTTAATGATCTGGTTTAATGTTCTTCCTTTTGTGCATCATCTTCATCTTTCTATGAACACAAAAAATGCCAAAATCACATTGTTTTGCTTGCGAGTGTTGGCATGATGTCGATGTGTGATCAGTTCTATGAATCCTGGATGACCAGCACTCAGAATCCACGTAAACTTGAGAGAAGATTGTGTATGAGCTGATCCTCGGGTGCCACCTGAAGATAAAGCCTTCTCCTCTGAGGTCACAGGTGACATCTGTTGGTGTCGATCCAGAGTTTAAAACATCTCCTTCTTTCTTCTGTTCCTTTCCCAAAAGCGATGTCTGCACATGAATCATGTCGTCGTTGTTGACCGTGCTCTTCAAAGCCTCGTTTGTTTATGTGCACAAATGGAGACTGAACTCTGTAATCAAAAAAACACATGCAGCGTTTTTGATTTTCTTCACTGAATATGAGGCCGACACTCTGTTATTCACTGTAGCCTCTACTGTGGATGCTGATTCTGGGCCGACCCGAGTCCTGTCTCTGGGTTTTTTATCCACACTTTCCTCCTTGATGTTTCCTCGTGGCTTTGATCCAAGATAATTGGCATCACAACAACTGAACGCTGGAACACGTCTCTGTGTCGATGCTCCTTTATCACTTTTCTTCAAAAGACGGGAGCTTACGCGTGTTTGAAAAATCATTTTTGACGGAGTACCTTTTCATTATGCAAATCTTATCTCTACTTTTCTTGAAGGATTTTATTCTTTTTTGCTTTTAACATTTTATGTAGCCTGCAGTGAGTAATATGAAATATATGAAAAATTACACCAAACACCTTCTACTAATCCTGTCGCATTCAGCTTTTACTTAGTACTTTGTGCTTATTATGTAAGCTCTTTAACCAGAAACTACTATTTCAGATTGTTTTTGAGGGACTTAGTCTCGTCTTGGACTCATTTTTTTTGTTTCGTTGTAGAGAATTTCAAACTGATTTCTTGCGATGAACCATTGTTGACATCGGAAAGGAGATTTTTTTTTGGCTCAACTATCTAATAAAAAAAAGTTTGCTTTCCTAATCCTGAAAGAATCGTCTAAACAAAAACACACGTGGCAAAAAGTTTCGAGTTTATTGGTCAACGTACGGTGAAGTAAAATTAGCCAGAAATCCGATGTTTTGCGTGGCCACGCATCTTCTGAATCTGCGCGACCTTTTTGCTAACCTTTTATCTTTGATGTGTCTAGTACAAATGATGTGTGTAGCTGTGATTATCTAGCTAACACGAGTCTGTCCATTTACAGAAATACTTGCTAACGCCAAATTCAAAATGGCTGACTTCCTGTTGCGTGGAGGCCATGGTACCAATGGACTTTTTTGTTCGTCTTCTGCTGCGACACTTGTCCACCACACAGTAGAAATTGAATAATGTACCTCTATGGGTTTATCGTCATTTTAAGTCCAAAGACATAGTTGCTAATCAAATATAATTAGTGTCCTGTGTGTTTTCAGTGCAGTGAACAAACCTGGTCTAAAACATTAGCTCTATATTCTTTGCAGAAAGAAGATTATTAATACAAAATTCATACAAACACCAGCAACAAAGTAAGTTCTGACGCTCGCAAGTGATGTTTCTCAAATTAATGTTTTTATTCCTCAACTTTCTCATTCATCATCTACCACTTTATCCTCCTACATTTCAAGGCAACAATCAATTTTTGAGTTTACAGCCGAACAAAAGATCTCAAGTTTAAAAAAAAAAAAGTTCCATCAACTAATATTATTTTGTTAGACAAACTTGTTAGTTAGAGTTGTGCCAACTCAAAATTCAACTTTTTTTTTTACATTATCTGAACAAGATTAGTTAAAAAATACTATTATTTTAATAATAATATTATAATATTATTTTGTTAGACGTGGAAGTAAGAGTTGTGCCAACTCAAAATTCAAAATGTAATTTTAATTGAATTTTTAAATTATCTGAACAAGACATTAGTTTTAGCCAAACTGTTTGTTTTTAAAAAGTTGCCATCTCAAAATTCTGTTGTTGGGCTGAGTTTTTTTTTTTTTTTACAGTGTAGTGATATTTAGTTTTGTGATGACTTTCCTGAAAGTCTTGAGTTCTTGCACAGACAGCAAGCACACTGTAAAAAAAAAAAAAAAAAAAAAGTTAAGAAAACTCGACTTAAAAGTTCCATCAACTAATATTATTTTGTTAGACAAACTTGTAAGTAGGAGTTGTGCCAACTCAAAATTCTATTTTCAAAGATTAGTTAGCCAAATAAGTTTGGCTAACTAATCCTGTTCAGATAATGTAAAAAAGTTACTATGAAATAACATTTGGAATTATGAATAATGATTAAAACTCAAAATTTCACATTTTCTGCAATCAATTTTTGAGTTTACAGCCCAAAAAAATATCAAAAAAGTTCCATCAAAAAATATTATATTGTCAGACAAACGTTAGAGTTGTGCCAACTCAAAATTCAAAATGTAATATTTTAATTGAATTTTTAAATGATCTGAACAAAAGATTAGTTTTAGCCAAACTGTTTGAAAGCAGAATTTTGAGTTGGCAACTTTAAAAAAAACTGTTGGGCTGTAAACTCAAACATTGATTGCAGTGATTTGCCTTGAAATGTTGAGTTTTCTCAACTTTTTTCTTTTTTTACAGTGTAGTGATATTTAGTTCTGCGATGAGTTTCCTGAAAGTCTCGAGTTCTTCATTCGCCTCGTGTTGAGTAAACACTCGGTGAAAAGGAGGAATGTTTACCACTGTTGTGTCCACAGCTTCACAGAAACACATTTCAGAATCTTTAGCATCGACGTCCTTCAGCCTTGACCAAACGCCACGTGCTGCTTTATCTACTGAGCATTTTCTTTTTCCTGATATCTGCTGATAGACAGCGAACACTTGCTGAATATCTTAAAAAATTCAGATTGCAAATGTGTGTGACAGCACATTGCCTTCCAAACTATTCCTATAAAGAATGTATTCTTTCCATTATCATAACAGCGTTCCTTTGGGGACTTGGGCAATATTTGATTTTTGTTTACTTCACCAGCGAGACATTCTTCCTCCACCGCTCCCATGCACCATATCACATAAACACACCACCCAAAGGCCTATTTTCTGCTTCCACATTATGCTGCAAACTGCAAGCCTATATTTTGCACAAACAATGTTTTTCCTTCCTCTTCTTTCTTTTGTTTTTTTGAGAGGACAAATCTGGCAGAGTGAAAGTGCCAGTGGATATAAGACAAGGAAGGGATTAAATCTTCCCCTCATGAGGCGCTGCTCTGTTTACCTGAAAATCAAACAGTTGTTTTCCTGCTTTGCTTCGGAAATGCAATTAATTTCTGTTCCCTTAAGATCAAGAGGAACCACGATCAAACTACGGGAATGTGACGTGTGAGTTATTTCCAATGCTAATAATTCCAAATAAGTCGTTAAGGTGTGGTGATGTTGTTGTGTTTTGTTGTTGTTCTGTATAACGCCGCCGCACCTGTTCCATCGACGGCGCTAAAACCACGTGTGCTAACACGGCGAGGATTGAAGACGATCAGGCACGACCGGCTCGACAGGTTCACTGTGCCAGATAACAAAAACAAAAGAAAAGTAAGATGTCACACTAAAATAATGATAATAATAATGATAATAATGGAAAAAGAAGTGTAGTCTGTGAAAACACAATGCACTCATTTACCATTTCACCTCGCTCGGCTGCGATGTGACAAACTCATGTTCCTCTACCTGTCGTCTGTTGTGCTGCTTCTTATCAAAACGTCGTCTCTTACACTTAATTGGATTTGCATCATGTCAGGCAAAGGTTCCTCCATTATCTCCTCCTCCCTGATAAGGAAACACATCCTTTCCTTATCTGGTCTGGAAAGATTTAAGATTATTTTGATTGTAGTTTTTTAAGCAGAGGAGTCCACAACAAAAATGTACATCAGAGGTGTTAAACTCCATGAAACAATGAGCATCGAGTGGACAATATAAGATATTCATGATGATACGAGACAGCATTTCAAAGTAAAAGTCCTCGTGTTGATATGGAATCACAATAAAATGATATGATATGATGCACAGAAACAGAGCAATAAATAGAAAATGTAGCAAAAATAATGACGAGGAAAACTGTAATTGGCTTTAATATGTCATTTAATGTTGAGTGTACTAATATAAAAATATTGCTAGCAAATATATTTAGTAGCGTTTAGCATGACACGTTTCCATGACGACTGACCCAGGAAAAAGACGTGCGTGACGTCACGTGCCGCGGCACCGGAGTCCTGGCACCACCGTTTACCAGTTAGCTCCGTTAGCAGCGTTAGCTCCTTTAGCGCCAGTTAGCGCGCCTACAGTCGAACTGGAGCGGTCTGTTTATTAAACGAAAAGAGCAGCGCTACAAATAACCAGCGTACCTGTGTACTGCGTATGTGTGCCTCTGTTTTTAACGTTTAGCGTTAAAAACGAGTCTCTACTTTAGAGACTCATTTTAACAATCGGGAGTCACGTAAACATGACGTCACGCACGTCTTTTCAAGTCTCATGACACGTTTCCATGATGACTGACAGGTGAAAAAGACGCGCCTGACGTCATGTTTACGTGCCGTGGCACCGGAGTCCAGGCACCACCGTTTACCAGTTAGCTGCGTTAGCTCCTTTAGCCCCGGTTAGGGCGCTAAAGGTAAATCGCTAAACATTAAAAAGTTCCAGCTTGACCGTAGGTGCGCTAACCGGCGCTAAAGGAGCTAACGCAGCTAACTGGTAAACAGTGGTGCCTGGACTCCGGTAATGCGGCACGTAAACATGACACCACAAGCGTCTATTTCCAGTCAGTCTTCATGCGCTAACGTTGACGCCGTAAACGTGCCCAGCGCTAATATTTAGTCTATATTCCATCACATCGCTGGCATCTGTGTGGGCGGGGCTGCATGTAATAGATTCGAGTGGCCGCATGTGGCCCACGGGCCGCCAGTTTGACCCCGCTGTACATCGTACGCCATGGCCGTGCAGCGAGAGCGCCGCGTAGCTCTCTGACACACGTGCATGCCCACTCCTGAGGTGCCCACTCTGGTCCAGACCGAGCACAGAGGCTCCGTTTGTCCAGCGCCAAAGGACCGAGCAGCAGACTGTGCATCAGTAATAAGCTCAGAGACAATGACAGGTTTCACAGAGACGGAGCTGAGGGCTTTTAAAGCAGCAGAGGATACGTTTCCTCCTCTTTTCCCCCCGCTTTGGTGTGGAGTTACAGTTACACTGTGTGTGATTAACTCAAGTGTCATACACTACACTGCAGGCCATTCATAATATGAAATAATGAAGACCACTGTACCTAATTACACAAAGAGTGGAGCCAGTAGTCGAGGACAAGTCGATAAGGAGTCGTATCATCAGTGTTCTTTCTGATAGACGTGGGCGCCTTCTGATTTCACACTGATTTGAACAGATTATCTGGCTAAATGATCCTGTAGTGTGACTTTTAACGTCTATGTCTACTTCATTATTAGGCAACTTCATTATCGTTTCATTAATGCAAACTCTTCAACAGCATACAGTTACAGGCCACAGGCTATTTCATGGCAAAACAATGGCTAAATTCAAAATGGCCAACTTGCTGTTGGGTGAAGTCTCCGATGGTTACTGTGACCACGCCCCTTTTGCATCTGCAAGACCTTTATGCTAACCTTTCATCTTTGCAATCTCTGAAATTCAAAATGGCTGACTTCCTGTTGGGTGGAGTTCATGAACACGTAGACGTGTTCAGGGTCGGTCTCTTGTGTCACGTATGACGTTTCGAGTTTATCCGTCAATGTACGGTGAAGTTACAGGCCACTTCCTGTTTCATGGCGAATATGGTCGAAATTAGCCAGAAATCCGATGGTTGCCGAGGCCACGCCCCTTCTGAATCTGCTCAACCTTTTTGCTAACCTTTCATCTTTGATGTGTCAAGTACAAATTATTCACGTAGGTGCGATTATCGCGCTCAGACGATTTCAATTTACAAAATAAAACAAATCGCCAAGATGGACGCCCAAATTAAAAATGGACGACTTCCTGTCGCGTGGATGCCGTGGTCCCGATGGACTTTTTTGTTCGTCTCGTGCTGCGACGCGTGTCGTGACATTTGGGCTTTGTCTTAGCGAGGGTTTTCCACCTTTTATCAACGGTTCCTTTTATGGGACGTGACAACGGCAACACCTGTCATAAAAGCACAGGAGGGACAGGAAGTGGCTGCACTTCGTTTCCTGTGTATCAGGTAGTGTGACACCCCCCTTACAATTTGACATCTTTGATATATTATTACACCTGTTCTTTTTTTTAAAAAACCACACACATAAAATATAAAATAAAACACTACTCATTGGTGCAGCTTTAAATGTTACACGATATTCATCATCATCATCATCCTCATCCTCCTCATCCTCCTCATCCTCACCTCACGCGCCGCCGTCTGTCCTTTAAATTGATTGTTCTCTCTCTCTCTCTCTCTCCATCTTAACGCGGAAGTCAGTGACGCACCATCGCGCACACACACTCTCTCGCTCTCTCACACACACACTCTCTCGCTCTCTCACACACACACACACAGACAGTCGGTCAGCTGGGGCAATGGAATAAACACAGCGTCGTGTTTCGGAGGCAGCAGAAGCAGCAGCAGAAGCAGGAGAAGCAGCAGCATCAGCGGCATAAGCAGCAGCAGTGAGCGGTGAGTGTTCTCTTCATTTGTCCTCGGTACAGAAACACGGAGCAGCAGCAGCAGCGGTCGGTGTTGGTTCCACTGCAGCGGTGCAGCGGTGCAGCAGCGTCCGTCCACAGCCTCTCTGTGGCTCCGCTCTCTTTATCGAGTCTAATGTGGACTCTGCTGCATGTGCTGTTATTTCATTTCATTTCATTTAATTTAATTGCATCTGCATCTTATTTTACTCGACGACCGGTAGAGCTTTGTGCTCCTGTAATTGGTGTGAATGCTGATTCAGCATCCACACCATTGTTTTCTTCATTGTACCCCCCCCCCCCCCCCCACACACACACACACACACACGCACACTTTCACATATCTATTTTGTTGTTGTTGTTGTTGTTGTCCTCGATTCAGATTCAGATTCAAGGTCCATGTAAATTTCTTTTAAAATCACCCAGAAAAAAAAAGGTAAAAATAAATCAGTTAATTTCCTTTCAAGTTTGATTTAAACCACAACAAAGGCGCAGAGCATCACTTACATCTGCTTAAATATAACCTTTGACCTCTGGTCAGTTGTAGCTAATGGGAAAACTTGACTTTTTAAAGTCAAGGTTTTCACACTAAACGTTAACATTCGGTGCGTTTAAAGTCCTGTTTTAGTCGGACTAACATAGTAATTCGATTTTCTTAATGTCATGTGAACATGTTAGTCCAAGTAAAATAGTCTTAGTCAGACTAACATACCCGGATAATGTGATTCGTAGTCCGATTACTTGTGTATGTATGTGCTTTTTAAAGTAAAGTTTTCACACTTAACGTTAACATTCGGGTGCGTTTAAAGTCCTGTTTTAGTCGGACTAAGAGAATAATTAGATTTTCTTAATGTCATGTAAGCATGTTAGTCCAAGTAAAATCAAGCTAGTCTTAGTCAGACTAACATACCTGGATAATGTGATTCATAGTCCGATTACTCCTGCATGTATGCGCTTACCCGTGATTCTCAAACCCTAGCAACAATGAGGGAATAATTAACCCCTGAACTCCAACTTTTATTAGCTGAAAACCAGTGATACAGGGATTTTGGGGGTCCTGGCTACAAAAGTGTTAGCAGGCCTTAGTTGTAGCTAATGGGAAAATGTTACATTTTAATGTAATGTTTTCACTGAAATCGTTAACATTCAGCGTGTTTAAAGTCCAGCATCAGTCGGACTGAGAGAATAAATGGGTTTTCTTAATGTCATGTAAACATTTTAGTCCGAGTAAAATCGAGCTAGTCTTAGTCGGACTAACGTACCTGGATAATGCGATTCATAGTCCGATTACTGCTGCATGCATACGCTTAGTCAGACTTGGCGTTCTGCACATGCTAACAAAATTTCCTCTTGCAATATGTTGATTTGCACAGATTTTTTGTGATTTAGTGATAGTATTGGTATTGTCGACCACATATCACATCATGAGGTTCCCCGTGATTCCCAAACCCTAGTAGCAATGAGGGAGGAACACCCCTGAAACCCCCCCCCCACCCCTTTATTAGCTGAAAACCAATGATACAGGGATTTTGTGGGTCCTGGGTACAAAGTTTGACTTTGAGGTAATTTTTTCACCCAAAATGTTAAGATTCACTGCGTTTAAAGTCCAGTTTTAGTCAGACTAAGAGAATAATTTGGTTTTCTTAATGGCATCTAAACATAGTCTGAGTAAAATCGAGCTAGTCTTAGTCAGACTAACGTACCTGGATAATGTGATTCATAGTCCGATTACTCCTGCAAGTCCAGTTTTAGTCAGACTAAGAGAATAATTTGTTTTTCTTAATGTCATCTAAACATAGTCTGAGTAAAATCGAGCTAGTCTTAGTCAGACTAACGTACCTGGATAATGTGATTCATAGTCCGATTACTCCAGCATGCATACGCTTAGCCAGACTTGGTGTTCTGCACATGCTAACACAATTTCCTCTTGCAATATGTTGATTTGCACAGAATGTTTGTGATAGTATTGGTATTGTCGACCACGTATCACGTCATGAGGTGACCCTAGCAGCGGGTTTGAAAAGTCCGAGTGAAATCGAGCTTGTCTTAGTCGGACTAAAGTACTTGGATAATATCATTCATAGTCCGATTACTCCTGCATGTATACTTAGTCGGACTGGAGTCAGACTTCATACATAAATGTACTTAAATGTAAGTTAGGACAACTGCACTCTGGGAAATGTCTGGAAAATTGTGTTGACATTTTCCCAGTTCTTTGTTTGTGACCCACACAGCAGAGCAGCAGTGTGTGTCTGTGTGCTTCACAAATATCCACCGACTGGTGACCACTGTGAGATTGTGCTTCACTTCAGAGCTCTGTGTTCTCACACAGACAGGAGAACTGACCATTATGTTGTCATGTTGTGTCCGAGGGAGGAAAAATAAACCCTGGTTAGATTTTTCAGAAGTCTCATCCAATTATGAAAATGGGACACTAGGGGTCAAGAAGATGCAGCCACTCGCCAGGTATTTGACAGTGAATATATTAGAGTGGTTCTGCTGCTCCAGACCTGATCACACACCACATCAGGAGTGACTGTGAATGTTCCTGGTCACATTTGCACAGATCTCTCCAGAGGCAGCTTGTGAGAGCGCGATTACTCTCTCATTTTTGTTGGTGTTTGACTTTCTGCTCAGATGTTCTCTTGTTATGGACCATAATAATCAATGCAGGACCTGCAGCTTCCACTGGCATTAGCATGCAAAATGCTAATATTTGAACAGCAGTCAAGTTCTTGGCTGCAGCCTCAGTGTGGATTGGTAAAGCGTTTGCTTTGCCTCATAAATATACTTATTGCTATCATGTTCTCTCGTGTTACACTGATGTCTAATTAGCGTTAGTCGGATCAGTTTCCCTTCAGATTGTCGTCGCAACCTTTACACTGCTGTCCTGTTGTGTGTGTGTGTGTGTGTGTTGCATTGCAGCAGGTGCAGCACACACACACACACGTTTAATTCTTTATAAATATGTAAAGCTCTTTGTGTCTAAGCTCTCCATTCTTATTACTCTGTGTGGATGTGATGTCCACTCTGGTATTTACTTAGCCACTAGCGGGAGGGCAAACATTTCATTCATCCCATCGTTCTACCATTAGCAAGTCCTGGCTTTGTGTCAAAGACGGCTTATTTTTAATACCATCTGCATCATGATCCTGGCTGCGCTGAGGTGCTCAGCTGTTGTCGGGGCGGAGGGGGGGGTTGGGGTGGGATGAAGAACCAGCTGCGTCTGTCTGTGCCGATTACATCACGGTAGCCTTTAGTTATGTCTTAGCCAGTGTTGCAGAATACTGAGGGCTTGTTGCTATAAGAAGCCTCATTGTGCTGTGGGTGTCTGTGGAGAACGCGTGCATAAGCGTGAACACGGCGCTTATCATCGCTGCCGCGTTACACATCCTGCCTCCAGGATTAGCTCATACTTGTCTACACCGTCGCTGTCAAAACTCATAAGTGAGTGCGTGAACTTTGATGGACAGTGGATTGTTCGAGTAATGGGACTAATCGGATCACTTTAAAGACCTGTTTGAGGTCCAAATTTTTAAGCTATTTGGAATAATTACCAAGTCTTCCAGTAGGGGGTGTAGCTTGGCCTGCATTCATACCATTTCTTAGGGCCAATTCCAATTCCTACCTTAACCCTCAAGCTCAACCCTTAATCTTAACTGGCCCTCAAAACCAAGTGTTGAGGGTTATTTTGTCATTTCGAAATGGGACACCCCTTAAATGCAGATACGTCTTCAGACTGTAGGGGGCAGAATAACGCGAAAGAAGAAGAAGAACACATTTACATCACGATTATTTATTACGATCCGTTTGTCAGTCAAGTTATTAGGTTGTCAGTTAGTTATAAGATGATACTCATACAAATACCACAACCACGGACATATTCAGCTGACAGTGACCACACACCACGACTTATTGAAAAGTAAACCATAGCAAACGATCGCTTGTCCGCACCGGCTGGCTATTGACAAAAGATCGTAAAAAACATTGTCGGGTTTAAATCGGGCTCGGGCTCGTAACTACAGTTAATGTGTTGGGCCGGGCCGGGCTCAGACACAACAACTTTATTTTTTTGGGCCCTATCGAAGCTCTACTCCACTGTTCCTTCTCCTGTCCTGGAGTTCCTTCCTTCTTTCCTCTCCGGCTGAAGGCCACATTATACTTCTCCGACTGCGTATGCGTTATCCGTCTGCGTCACCACGGAGACGCCTCGAGCATTTATACTTCTGCGTCGTGGTGACGGACACTCGCTGCAATTTCCCGCCCGATCAGTAGGGGTCGCTGCGCAAGGTTGTTGTGCTTCTGGCTACAGTGAGCAATGGCGTCCGAGAAAGAAAGAGAGAGAAAGACTGTTGTTGTTGAAAAAGTGGCCGTTTCTCACTTTTCTGTGTCACGGAACGCAGTTTTAAGATAATTTGAGGCGAGAAATTGGCCATTTAGAGTCTAAACATGTGCTGTGTGTGTTAAGATATGACGTATTTATAGTTCGGCAGCGGCGTTATCGGCGGGGATCAGCTCCGCCTCTGTCAGGACGCCCGGAGCGCACTGAGAGCCGGCACAGAGCAGCTTAGCTCAGCCTGTCCTGAGGACCAATCGCAGCTCTTGCCGTCTCCGTAGTCCCTTGACGGAGTGACGGACACTTAAAAAATATTCCGTGCACCCGGAGACGACGCAGAGGCTCTTTGACAGGTTCTGCGTCGACGCAGAGGACTCTGCGTTACTACGCAGAGCACTTTACGCAGGAGTATAAATTGGGCTTGATTCTCCACACGCTGACAATGATGAGATTTTGCCGCGAGCAACGAGCAATCTGCAGTTATGAGGAAATCTCGTTTATCCCAGAGTCTGAAGCCGTCGACAGTCTGAAAGTCATCAGTCGTCTCGTCGGCACAGACTACAGGACGGAACGAGAAAGTAAAGTCGTAATCGTGATTCCGGGGAGGATAAAGGAGCGAGGCGACTCAGACGGAGCCTTGTTGAGCAGTTGCAGCTTCAGACACAATGACCAGCGACACTGTGACGAGCCGTCTGTCTCCAGAGATAAAGACGTTTAACTTGAGGGCGTCTGAAGCGTCACCATAAGGATAGAGTTGTGCGTTTGACGATATAGAACAGAGAGACGCCGTTGACCTAATGTGTTGATCATTTGTGTTTTCAATCAAATACAATTGAACAGCAGCCAAAACAGCAGTTTGAGAAAAAAAAGGCTTTTAGTTCTCTTTCATAGAGTCTGAGGCAATTAGCTTGTTCCACTTTTGCAACAGCTGCCGTTTCCATTGTTTCAAAGGCCACGCTGTGAAAATGAAATATTTTTTGCACAATGTTGAAAATCTAATTATTTTTTGTCGCTGGCTTTTGCTCAGATTGTGCCGTATAATTGAGTTGTACTGGATAATTATTGTTTTTTTTTTTACTATCTTGAATGTAAAAACAGTGGGCAGCTGTGACGACTAGCAAATCGCTGTGTGGACGTGTAACGATTTCGCTCTGATGCAGCGGCAGCACATCATCCATTATTGTCCCGTAATATTGCGAGTTGATTTTTCTGTCGCTAGAAGCAGCATGTTTAAATAATTTGGAGGTGAAGTGAGTTCATTTTTATCCGACTGCTTGTAGTGTTTGGAAAAAAGTGGCAAGAAAATTGAGCATTGTATTGAATCATTGACATGGTAATGGTTATCAAATTGAATCGCGAAGACCGGTTGAGCTCCACGGCACCTGCAGTTCCAATCGTCCGTCATGTTTTTCCACATCCCAAGACAGCTTTGAAAGATGAATTGCAGCCTTTTACAAAGTGAATGTGAGCTGCTTCCCTCTGGATGGAGGGTTTACAGTCCTCAGATGTAAAAACAAAGCAACATGAAAGGTTTGTTTCAGCAGCCATGGCACAGTTTTTATGTATTTTGCCTTGTTTATCTCTGTTCTATTATTGTTCCCGTGCTTCTGTTATTTGTTATTATGCTTTTTATGTCTTCTAACTGCAAAACTAAGGGTAAAATGGAGCATCTTGACTCGATTATATTCAAGTCATAATCAGTTTTGTTGCTGAATCATTGTCTGAACACTGGGAATTCCTAACGCTCTGAACTCTCTCCCCCTCACATAACTGGCACACACTCGACTTCCTTTAACTTTATTTCCTGTACATGAGCTCCGCTCTGTTGCAGGATGTGATGATGGTCTGCAAAATCACACCTTTTGTACCCACACATGTGGTTCTGTGACTCACGCTGCATCTCTCATCTGTTAGCTGCTTTAACCTTGTGTCCTCTCTCTAATCCTTCAAATAATATTGACCACGTACTGCAAAGAAATTAATCCAGTGATTGGAAATCAATCCACATATGTATCCTGTTCGGTATTATCAGTGGACTCCAGTCTTTGAAACAGGAGAAGCTCATTTCAGGCCCAGTTATTTATACACATAAATTAATGAATTCTGCAAAGAAACAATTAGAAGAAGGGAATGGGATAATTATGCAAAACTAAAATGCCATAATAGTGTTTTTATTCAAAATGAGCTATAAAGTAATTTCCTGAAATTCAAAAATTCATTAAAATTATCCTTTAAGAGATTTGCAAATATTTTCAACGCATCCTTGTTCAGGAGGATGCAGACTATTATGATGGTAAATTTCAAGTCATTCCGAGATACTTTTTGTTTTCGAGAAGAAAGTCAGCTCACTGTCAAAGTGCATCAGGGCAAATGGATCATTTCCTGAATTTCAAAAATTCATTAAAATTATTCCTTAAGAGGTTTGCAAATATTTTCAACGCATCCTTGTTCAGGGCAATACTGACTATTATGATTGTAAGTTTCAAGTCATTCCGAGATACTTTTTGTTTTCGAGAAAAAAGTCAGCTCACTGTCAAAGTGCATCAGGGTAAATGGATCATTTCATGAATTGTAAAAATTCATTAAAATGATTCCTTAAGAGCTTTGCAAATATTTTCAACACATCCTTGTTCAGGGCGAGGCCGACTATTATGATGGTAAATTTCAAGTCATTCCGAGATACTTTTTGTTTTCGAGAAGAAAGTCAGCTCACTGTCAAAGTGCATCAGGGCAAAAGGATCATTTCATGAATTTCAAAAATTCATTTAAACTATTCCTTAAGATATTTGCAACTATTTTCAAGGGCTCCTTGTTCAGGGCGATGCCGACTATTATGATGGTAGATTACAAGTCATTCCGAGTCATCCCCCCCACCCCCCCCAGTTCCCTCAACCACCATCAGAACCACTGCTCTGTTGACTCCCAGAGAAGCTGAGCTTCCATGGGAGAGATGTTTTTCACCACAGTGGAAGAAAACAGTTTAAGTTTTAATGCGGAGGCTGCTACGGGAATACGGAAATCACGTAAGTCCGTCCGTGACAAACGCCTTACTCTGAACAGCGTAGAGTATTCAAGTGTAAATATAACACCATAGATATTTGACCACATTTTAGAGGAAGCTGAGCTTCCCTTGAGCAATCGCTCTGCTCAAGTTTCACTTTCCTAATTAAAACTGCTACTGAATAAATGATATTAACAGTATCGCAGTATCCATATGGCCGCCGTGGACATGCAACACAATTTCCAGAGCCTTGTTCACGCTGCCTTTTGTTTTCCCCTGTTATTGGTGTTGTATGAGCGTGTGCCCGTGCTGTAAGCTCGTAACTTAATAAAAGGTATCATCGTGTGCTGTAGCTGCTCAGTTTCCTCGCACTAACTCAGCCCTGCCCTGCCCTGCTGCCGTCTTACCGTGGCTTGTCTTCATCTTTAGGGAATTGAGTATCGATCGCGTCTAATGACTTCCTCTGAAGGATGATGTCATCCACCCAACCCTGCTGGAGAAATCTTTACGGCAGGGAAAAGAAAATTTAAATGATGGGACAACGGCGCGGTGGCGTTTGAATCGATCGTTTCTCGAGCAGCTCTTGAACTCACTCACACTTAATACTCATGTGTCTGTGCGTTCTCCATATGTGCGTGTGCGTGTGTGTGTGCGCACAGTGAAATTACAACACATGCGATGAAAGATGGCGAGGCCTTGACGGCCGCCATACATCAGCCCGAGCACAAGCGCTGGCTCAGCTGTTTAGAGCATGCGATGGCACTGCTGCAGGTCGCAGGGTATGGTTGATGATGTCATTAGGGCTGTCACAATCTCACAAGGTGTCTTTGTCTGCTCAGCAAACCAAGAGGAGGCGATCGGGGGTGGAAAGGAGCAGCAGCAGTCGCTCAGTGTTTTGTGTCTTTTTGTGAGACAGATGTTTGTACTAAGTGAATGATTTCACACCTAATGGTCCGCTAGACGCGCTACGGTCTGAGTTTTCTTTCTTTTTGAACCTTTGGAATAACGTACACCGCTAAAAGTTTGGGGTCACCTATACAATTTTTCTGTTTTTTTTCATTAAAAGTCACACTTTTATTCATCGAAAGAGTTGCAAGATGAATAGAAAATATAGTCGAGACATTGGCAAGATTAGAAATAGTGATTTTTTTATTCAAAATAGAAGCAGCAAAACTGTTTTCAGCTGTGCTAACATCATTGCACAAGGGTTTTCAAGGGTTTTCTAATCATCCAATAGTCTTCTAACGCCATTAGCAAACACAATGTACCATTAGAACACTGGAAATGGGCCTCTATACACCTATGTACATATTCCATTAAAAACCATGGGCGATGATGATTGATGGGCGAGTTTGACAGATAAAATAAATTAATGATGCACCGCAACACAGGACCGTGAAATAATTAATTAAATAGTGAAATAATTATATATTTTGATTTTCCTGAGTGGACACTAGGTCACCATGGCAACTTACAACCCCACAAACTTAACCTGCTCTGGTCTGGGTAATGGTCGGATTTTAAGATTGAAATCTTTGCTTTGGAGATTGGTTCCACCGTACGTTAAATATCCACCAACATCATAAATACTTATATTGTGCACTACTTATATTGTATATACAGATTTTTATCCTGCTTAAATTACATTCCAAACTGTGCAATATCTATATTTTCAAATGGTACCCTGCTAAAATCACTTTCATACTGTGTAAATGTTTATATTTCTATTTTTATATACTGCAAAATTACATTTCACTCTGTGATATTTATATTCTATATGCTGCTAAATCATATCTCACACTGTGATATTTATATTTCTATATTCATATACTGTTAAAAAAAAAAAAAAAAATACATTTCATACTGTGGAAATAGTCTTATTTATTATTTTTTATACCCTGCTATGGGTCACGTCTCATAGAAATGCACTTTTTATATTTAAACCCTGCTACAGACCTGCTATTTCATATTGTGCAATAAGAATTTGATGGCTGTTTATCCTTTTAATGTAGTACGCTGCAACTGAAAACCCACCTCACGTTAACTAGGGTCACTTTTTCTTTTTAATGTCCTTGACCCATACACTGGTTGTTGTTGTTGTTGTTGTTATTGTTCTTCGTTGTTAGCTGTATGCACTTTCAAGGTGAAGTCAAGTAAATCTCGTTGTACAACTTGTATAATGACAATAAAGGCATTCTATTCTATTCTATTCTATTCTAAATAAGAGGGAGAGAGCGTTAACTAACCATGGTTATAGTTTTCCTTTTTTTGCTTCCATTTACACAAGAAAGTAATCCAACTTAATCTGTCTACATTTTAAGGAATCTCCACTATCAGATGTTTTTGAGAGGGGTACTGAGGCTTTTTAGGTTTGCTAAAATCCGGCATTTCTGAGCAGAATCTCATTTTGTTTTATATTTTTTTATACATAAAATTAATTGGTATTTTAATGAATTAATGACACATTTAATGCATTAATGACACATATTTATTTATTTATTTATGTAATTTTGGCACTTTCTGTACTCCATAGAATAGTCGTACATATGTTTCGGTTGTGTTTACCCACAATGCCCTGCGTTGTTGTCCGTTTCCTGCATTTGGTTCACCTGAAGCAAACCAGAATCAACGGCCCAGAGTTCGCTTCTTTGATGCGTGTATCAGAGTTTGGTTGCGAACCCGGACTTTCCGAGCAAACGAGCTTGTGTTTGATTAAGAAGGACTGGTGTCAATGTAGACTCGAATTTCTTCGGTCTACTTTCCTTAAAACTAATTCAGGACGCAGGAACCAGTGCGGTGGAAAGTATGGACTAAAACAAAAATACAATCAAACTACAAAACTATCTAATCAATCTTATCTAATTGGTTACCGCAGTCGGTTTATCTGCTCTACTGTTTGTTTACTAGATACATTTAACACGATCTATTTCCCTGACACACGTCATAAACTCCCTTCATTATTCTTAGATGTTGCAGGTCAACATAAAACATAGAAGCCTCATCCATGACCAGCACACGCTCTGTTTTTCAGTTTGACTCACAGAGCGAAAAACCTCCCTTTGGTACATTATTATAGAGTGTTGGCTGATGTTGGCCGTGTGCTCCTCTTTATTTATGGACACACACACACACACACACACACACACACGGACACACACACGGACACAGAGGCTTGTGCAGCTGTCCTTTTAAGGACACTACATTGTCTTCCATTCATTTCAACAGCCTTAACAAAGCATTGTCCCTAACCTGACCCTAATTACCGTTCTTAGCCGCTAAACTTAACCAGTTATGATGAGGTTTTGGCCTCCATGAGGATTACTGGTCCTGACAACGGTCCTAAAGAGGTGATAAATACAAGAACACACACACTCACACACCAGTCCCAGCTCCAATTACCCATGATAGCGGTGTGTTTTGTTCAGATTTGCAGGATCAACGAGCTCTTGTTTGGCAACACAACAATGAAACGTGCTCGTCTTGCACATCCTCACGTCTCCTACACTGTCGTTAACCACTCGTTTAAAAAAAACAAAAAACATGTACGTAATCTGAAAGATATCCAAAAACCACTGGCTAATGTCATTAACTAATGTGTGATGTCAGATGATGGTGATGCAAGTGATATTAACCAAAATACATCTTAAACTTTGTCAGTACTCAATGGAACAGCTAGTTTGTTATTATTAATGTTATTTTATCATGCACGAAAAAGAAAAATGACATTTCTTGCATTGTTGTTTGAGTGTTTTGACACACGTTGCCCCTTCTAAATAAGGCTTCAGCTATAATCAGGCTTTAGATTGACACACTGGCTTAATAATAACTTAAATTATTGTCCGTTTCTCTTGGGAATAGAGCTGCAAACTAACGATTATTATCAGGATTAATCGAGTAATCGCTTGGTCCATAAAATGTCAGAAAACGTTAAAAGATCTGTTTTGTCCACAAACCAAAATGATTCACTTTGAATGATTTCTTTCTAATATGGAGCAAAGAAACGCCGAAAATATTCACTTTTAAGAAGCTGAAACAATCGGAAATCTTGTTTTTAATCATGAAAAAAGTAGTGCTGGACAACTAGGTTAACAACGCCGTGCGTTAACTAGGGTAACGCACGGCGTGTTTCCATGACAACTGACCCCAAAAGACATGCGTGACGTCATGTTTACGTCATCGTGACACCGGAGTCCAGCCACCGTTTACCAGTTAGCTCTGTTAGCTACATTAGCTCATTTAGCGCCGTTAGCTGCGCCTACAGTCGAACTGGAGCGGTCTGTTTATTAAACGAAAAGAGCAGCGCTAACAAATAACCAGCGTACCCGTGTACTGCGTATGTGTGCCTCTGTTTTTAAAGTTTAGCGTTACTTTAGAGACTCATTTTAACAATCAACGATGAATTTAGCTTGGTATTAGCTAGAATATGGGTAGAATGTTTGAAAAATTGTGTTTCCTAACCTCAGTTTCCCGATAGCTTCATTCTTTTTTTGTTAAGTGCCCACCAGTCACACTACTTCCTGGTAGCATAACTGTTAGAAAAGATGGCGGACACTGTTTTCATTCTGGGAATGAGGTCCCGTCCCTCTACGGGTGGATCTAAAAAGTTCGGTTTTTCAAAAATACTACCCCTGTTCTAGTAATACAACGCTAAATGCTAATCGGTGAAGTATTCCTTTAATCGAGTTATCGTTTTCTTTGTAATATGGAGCAAAGAAACAAATAAAACATTCACATTTAAGAAGCTGAAACAATCAGAAATCTTGTTTTTAATCATGGAAAAAGCTTCATTCAACAAGATGAATCGATTATAAAAAATAGTTGACGATTCATCGATTAATAATCGAGTCATTGTTGGAAAGCACAACATTCACACTGATTTCTTTCCCTGCGAACCACCAACGACACACAAACACACGCACACACTTCAGTTGACACTGTGTTCTGGCTAAGATCAACAAAAACCGCCTCCATAGTGAAAAAATGTCTGCACACCACGAAGAAAAACTCTTATTATCGACCAGGTGACATTTCGGGCCAAAGCCTGTCTTCAGAACAAAGAAGGTCTGTCACCTGATGAGTCAGGATTCTTCTTTACTTCCTTATTGTTCATAACGACACAGCGACAGCAGCGACTTACCCTAACTGTGACCTCACAGACACACAACAACTACACAACCATAAGGACGCGTTTGTAGAAAGATGATTCATGTCAGGGAAATGTATTTGCATTTCAAAGTTGTTTTTATGGATTACTGAATTGTCCTCTGGGTGGTTTGAGGTCAAAGACGCCCCCCCCCCCCTCACACACACACACACTCAATTTAATCCAGACTGTTCACATAAAAGCAGCTTCATTGTAATGAATGAATCAGAGCACTCGTATTGTCTGTAAGTAAAAATCCTGGTTCTGCTACGAGCGTATTCCCGAACTATGAAGGTCTGCGTCGTCAGCCTTTTTGTCTTTCAGTCTAAACGCAGCAGATTTCACAAAGCGTCAACGTCATCGATTGATATGTGCCAGTACGTTTATATGGTGATACTACTTTTTATTTTTTATCATTCACGAGGCAGCACATGGCCAAGCAGAAAAAAAGGGAAGTTGGCTTGTGACTGGACGGTTGCCAGTTTGAGTCCCCTCCAGGTCAAGAGCTGAGACTGTGCACGCATCTTCTGCTGTGGCGACACCGAGACACTATTTCATATTCTCATGAATTTAAAGCTCCCATAGAGTGGTCCTGTTGCACATATATGTTAGTTATGGAGGTCTACTTACATACATTAACTTGATTTTATGGTCAAAAACCTCCTAGTTGCTGTAAACGAGTCGATTAGAAATCTCTCCTTACTGAAGCTCTCCTCAGCCGCGGTGTTTCAGACTGAATTCTCACTCCTAGAAGACAGACTGTGTTGTGATTGGCCAGCCAGCGTAGAGGCTTCTCAACTGTCTTGTGATTGGCCAGTACCCGGAAGTGACATATTCAGCACACCAGCTCTCAGAAGCGCAGCTCCCCCCTCTGTTAGGTGGATGCACTGCTACTCATTATCAAAACATTGTTTTAACAGTGTTTAAAAATAGCTTCTTCACGACTCCCCGCCGCAGTCCCTTTTATGACTTTGACCCAGAGTCAGAAGACACTGTCGCTCGTGAAACACCTCCATAACGGACGTTCTTCTTCTGCGGTTCAATGTACGCAACCGGATGTGCCCGGATTAGTGCCCGGAGCAGGAGGATCTGCTGTTCAGGAGAACCGGTGTTTACGTAACCGGACCAGGTTTTTTCAGAGCTCTCGCTGAGCCCGAGATTACAATAAAACACAGTTTGGCTGAACTGTTTGTTTTGAAACTTCAGGGCTTCATAAACAAGGTAATGACGCAGATACACACTAAAAAAACAGCGTTAATTGGAACTTCCGGTCTAGGTCCGCTTCAATGTAATTAGTGTTCTCGAGTACAAGAACTCTTACAGTCTGGTACAAGTTGAGACTTTTTATTCTGAATGTCTGTCTGTCTTCACTGATATTATGCATTAGTGACTCATTCTGCTGCTCCCTTTTTTCTGCACTGCACTGTTTTGAACTATAACCAGAGGAAAACAGGGTAATTTGAGCAGCAGCAGCAGCTTCTGCAGACGAATAAAGAGAATATTTTATTGACTTTAACACAGCGCTCGTGTCCCATTTACTTGCCCGGTTGTGAACAGTAAATTTAAATGTAACCCAACGGTGGATTAGTGCTTAATGTTATTTCAATATGAAATGAATGTTTTTTGTTTTCTGACGCTGGTGTGTGGTGGCTTTGCTGCTGCTCGTATTCTTTACGAGCAGTTCTTTATTCTTGGGTATTCTGCTCAAGAAATACCTGTGGTTCTTTGATCATTCAGTCTGTTGGATACTATGGATTTAGATCAAAGTTCTATCAACTTTGCTAGTTCATGGGAGTAAATAGGTTTGAGCTTGTATGGAATTAGATTTTCAAACAACACGCTTTAAGAAGCGAAAATAGCGATTTAATCATTCAAAAATACTGTGTTTTAGTTTGAAAATACTCTTGTTCTTTGCTCTGTGTTTTTTTGTTTGTGGGCGGGGCCTTAGGAAGCTGCCTTCTGATTGGCTAATGAGTTTTGACGCCACGCCTCAATAGATCGGAAAGTCGCTGTCCGTCTGGAACTTTACGTTTACCGACGACATCCGACAAAATAATACTAAATATCTAACGTTGCGTTATCTGACAAATGTTAGATATTTACAATTATTTTGTCGGATTTCGACGGGGAAAACTTGGGGAATGAGTTCCAGGCGGACATCGACTTCAAACCGGAAGTCGTCGTCGAGTTTTGGAGTCGCTGTCCGTCTTGAACTTGTTTACCGTTGTCATCCGACAAAATAATACTAAATAGATAACGTTTATAATCTGACGAATGTTGTTTATTAACAATTATTTTGTCGGATGTCGATGGGGAAAACTTAGGGAACGAGTTCCAGACGGACAGCGACTCCAAAACTTAACGACGACTTATGGTTTGAGTCGCCGTCCGTCTGGAACTTTACGTTTACCGACGACATCTGACAAAATAATACTAAATAGCTAATATTTATAATCTGATGAACATTGGATATTTACAATTATTTTGTCGGATGTCGACGGGGAAAACTTGGGGATCGAGTTCCAGACGGACATCGACTTCAAACCTGTGACGACTTCCGGTCGATTGACCTGTCGCTCCAAAACTCAGTAGCCAATCAGCAAGCGGCTTCCTAAGGCCCGCCCACAAATAAAAAAAAAAACATGGCACAAAGATCTTATTTAGTATTTTCAAACCATAAAATACAGTTTCTTTGAGTGATTATTTCAATATTTTTTTTGCTTCTAACAAAGTGTTGTTGACACAAATCTAATTCCGTAGAACTGGGCGTTTTCCTTTTTCTTCTTGTGGCGTTAATCTTGTATTTTTCTTGGCAACATTGGGAATAATCTGTGCTCCGTCAGGTTTAAAGTCATGACTTTATTGGCTGCATGTGACACGAGAAGGAATTCACACAGGTACATTTGCACAGGAGGGCTGTTTGACCAGCAGCTCTTTGTTGTACAAGTCAAACTTGTTTTTGACCAAATGTGATGGATGTTTGTGTTATTCTCTGACGACATGTGCACACTCGTGGTTGTTTTTTGCTCTGTCGTGTTACTGATGCTTTATTTCCACACATTAAGCCAAACTATAGTGGATTCATATTCGATGTTTCGTCACCTGTGACCTCTGTTTTGTTGTGACTTTATTTTTGAGACTGGAATTTGTTCATGTATTTTGACAAAAGTTGGAGGTTTTGCAGTGAATCTCAAAAAGATGCTTTTATCAAAAATCCAATTGGGATTTCTGTGCTGATATAATTTATATGCAAGTCAAGGTCCAGGTCAGTACTCGCTGTGTAATAAGATTTAAAGTGTTACCGTGCGTCGCCACATGACATGGTCAAAGCATGAATCACTCTCTGCCCTTGTGCAAGGACTTCAAGAGAAAATCAATCAATAAACCAGACTTCCGCACTGGATTTCTGGTGAAAACTGGTGCGTATGAGGTTTATTTTATTTGTTAATCCACGTGCAAATCTTGAAATCTTTTAAAATCGGGCATCGGGTGGAGAAGGCGTTCAGTTACTCTTTATAGATATTATTTGCTGCCAACATGTGTGTTGTCTTACATGTTGGCATCAAGAGAAGCAGGCTTTTCTAATTGTAATTTGATTTAAAAATGATTAAAGGTGCTTTATGTAATAAATCTAAAGCAACTGGCCGCAAAATCCTCCTAATATGTCACAGAGATTCAGGAATAATGTTCATATAACATACTGAACTCAACAAGCCTAAATATTCACATTAAAAAATATCTTTTGCAGACCGCAAATCATGTTTTGGCATGTGGCGCCACCTACCAATCATTG
Source organism: Microchirus variegatus (assembly GCF_963457635.1). NCBI lineage: Eukaryota > Metazoa > Chordata > Actinopteri > Pleuronectiformes > Soleidae > Microchirus > Microchirus variegatus. The sequence continues at coordinate 23,827,996 of NC_139812.1, read as the reverse complement.
CAGTCAGTAGAGTCTCAGCTGCCGAGCAACCACGGGTTGCCAGTTACGTCTGCGCTACAATGGCGGAGAAAACGAAACCTAAAAGACCTCTGTATTTTGAATTTGAGTGTAGTAACCGTTTTTGGCCACATTCTTACATATGGCGCCTTTAACTGTTTAAGCCCGAGTGTGTGACTGTATATTTAAATACAGTTACTCTGCACCGTGTTGGCTTCTGTGTGACAACTGTGTGTTCAAATTAGGACAGAAATGTCCAGAGTCCAGGAGGTCTGCAGCTATCGAATATTTTTGTTATCGAAATTTGACCAATTATTTTTCGATTAATCCAGGACGCGAAAAATTGTTGTTTTTTTTAATCCGATTACTCAATTAAATTGAGGAATAATTGGTAGAATGTTCGATAACAAAAACATTTGATAGCTGCAGCCCAAGTAAGCTACACTAAATCAGCTAACATCAATGTTAGCGTGTGCCGGAACCGTTAGTAAACTGGCTCTTTCACTCTCCGGATGTGCGGTGTGCGTCTGCTAAAACGGTCCGTGTGGAACAATGATCCCTGCGCGAGATAGGATTTAAACGAATACTCGAGGCAGAGTTTTACCTCGAGGAATCTAGTAATCGTGTTACTCTAGTAATCGTTTCAGCCCGACTAGATTATAGCATTTTGTTGTTTGGATAAAACAATGGGACGATACCTCTTTTTGTGTCCAATTACGATATCACAAACTCTATAGCGGTTGTTGCCCTCATGTGGACGATAAAGCGGTAGAAAACGAATGGGTGGATGGATATTTGTCCCATATCCAATTCAGGTACTGATACTGATACCGATCTAAGTGACAGTACTCTGTTAGGGCAAGTAGCCGCTGTGTCATTGTGAACAATAAGGAAGTGAGTTAACAGGAAATGAGGGTCAAGTGAGGACGTGCAGGAACAGATTCTGTGAGCGCCCGGCACGGCTGCAAATCTGATGCTTTTTTTACGTCATCTGAATGAACTGAAGGCAAATTCTCCGTCTGCCAGTTGCAGTATCGAGTTTCCCCCTGGATCGGGTTCGGTTTGTGCACTTCATGATGTGGTGGAGTGCAGCGTTTGCTGGTTAATTGGTGCCTAAATGACTGCTGGAGAACACTTCTCCTGACTGTCGGCCACATACAGTCAAACGGTCATTAGATGCTTTTGCTGCCACTGGCCACTGAGTCAATCATCACACACACACACACACAGAGATTAACACAGTCACCAAGTACAGTGTTTACTGGCACTGTGAGTACACTTCTCCCTCATATTGGAAAAAAAAAGAAAACACTTTCTGTTCTGGGTTCTTTTTTTTTTCATTTCCTCATTCCTGACCAACACACAGCACAATACCAGTCAGCAGCAGCAGCAGCAGTGGTTGTCTGTAGTTGTCTGTAGCCTTGAAAACACTGACAGGACGTCCTGTTTTTGAGTCAATACTGTGGAGTTTTGAAATTTGAAATGCGTGTATTTCAAAAGGCTTAAAGCATATTGAACATATTTATGTAAATATCCCAAAAGCTACTTTACATCAGTTATAAAAACGCACACCAAAACAGACATGAATAGGAGTGGTTAAAGGTAGTGTAATCTCTAGTAATCTCTAAAATTGCAGCTGGAATGTTCTCCCAAATCTCTCTACCTTTGACTGATAACATCTGTTGACATTGCTGTTCTGGTTAGTTTCCCATTAATATTCCATTTTAACATGAACTTGCTCTATTTTGAATTTTCAAAATTTAAAGGTGAATTATGTAATCTAATCTAATCTAAAGCAACTGGCCATAAAATCCTCCTAATATGTCACAGAGACTCAGGAATAATGTTCACATAACAAACTGAACTCACCAACAACAACAACAGTGCAGCCAAAATATTTACATTAAAACAATATATTTTGCAGACTGCAAATCATGTTTATGTTTTGAAATCATGTTTTGGCATGTGGCGCCACCTACCGCCGCCGTCTAACCTCGGGTTGCCAGTTACGTTAGAAAACGAAACCTAAAAGACCTTGGTATTTTGAATTTGAATGTAGTAACCGTTTTTGGCCACATTTTTACATATGGCGCCTGTTAAGTATATTGCATTTCTGAAGTACAGTCAGGTCCATAAATATTGGGACATCAACACAATTCTCTTCTTTTTGGCTCTACAATGGATTTGAAATCAAACACACAAGATGTGCTTCAACTGCAGGCTTTCAGCTTTAATTTGAGGGTATTTATGGATATGATTGGTGCACTATTTTATATATATATATAAAAATGTGGATTCTCTGTAGCAGAATCTGTGCATAAGAGATCACAGGCCCGTGCACACTACTGCAGTAAATGTGCTTGAGATGCAGTAGAACTATGATTTTTCAATAACGTGTTCAAAAATCAAAAGACTCTCTTTCCTGCTTACAGTGAAACAGGGATTTCTGGCTTCCTTTATTCTGCGTCTGCTTCCCCTTCACAGAATCTACTGAAGCTCCCAGATTACAAAAGCTGCACAGGCTCGTGTGTGTTTTGTAAAGTGTATCTTACGTTGTAAATGACGGCCCCCGTGTTGAACATTCTCACTTCCCGTCTCCACGTTGGGGTTATTTTCGATTGCGTCTGCACTTTTTCCCTCTCCCCCAGCTGCTTCTGCTCTCCACGTGACACGTAAGAGATTCTGCTCGTCCAGCAAACTTCCTATTTAATCCGCCATCTGTTTATTTTACTTTTCCTTTCACCTTCCCCATCGCGCATCAAGAGACTTTAACAACGTCTCATGCAGCTTTTTGAGGTTCAGGGAGAAAGAAGAAGAAATGTTACCATGGTGAAATTATTATTTTTATACCCAGAGTCCTTCTTTCCTAGTTTAATGTAGTTTGAAGAAGGGAATATCAAATAATATTGCATTTATTAAGGTGTGTGTGTTATGTTATAGTTAAGGTGAGGGATAAGGCTGTGAGAAGAATAACTGTGCACACTTAGTCATAGGAGTTGATGCTGAGGCGTCTTTGCCTTCATCTCTTTGTCTAATTCTTATAAATTCTCGCCGGCGACAAAAATGATTAACTGACAAAGTGGCTCATCCATCACTGGGAATAGCAATTATGGCCAGAAATTGCATGTTTTTGAGTTTTATTCCGCAGCGGCTAAATGAACACTTGACACGCTTACTATACAGTTTTCAGGAAAAGTCGATTTAAGTTTGCAAATGATGCTCTGCATAGCTGTAATATCAGCTTAAAGATCCACGATAGAACACAGATTCATGAGCAACTGCCAGCAACGGTAACTTTCGGTACTTTTCGGCAAAGTTTTTTTGGATACCGGTTCAATTGATGGCATGAAAAACATCGTAAAAAAATCACCAAGACAAAGTGAACCTACCTGTCTGATAGAAACAGCGCCACCATGGCATCACTTTGCAGCCCTTTCTGCGCTTTCAGTCGTCGCCACCGCTCGATGTTCGCTCTGGTCTTGCACCTTTTTCTGCCGTAACCTTGCTGCAACTGTCTCGTTGGATTTAGCGAGCTAGCATAAGCTGTGGCGCTGTCTTCTGAGCATGCGTGATTAGTGCACAAAGAGGCGTACGCGCAATCAATATGATGGATGAATGGTTTGCATTCATTCATTTTAGAGCTGCAACTAATGATTATTTTCATAATCGATTAATCTGTTGATTATTGTCACGATTAATGGTCCATAAAATGTCGGAAAATGCTAAAAACCGTTGATCAGTGGTTGTCAAACCTGGAAATGACGATGTTCTCCAATGTCTTGTTTTGTCCTCAAACCAAAATGATTCAGTTTTTAATGATTTCTTTGTTATGTGGAGCAAAGAAAGAAAATATTCACATTTAAGAAGCTAAAACAATCAGAAATCTTGTTTTAATCATGAAAAAAAAGCTTCAAACCGTGTGAATGTGAATATTTTCTTGGTTTCTTTGCTCCACGTAACAAAGAAATCATTAAAACTGAATATTTTTGGTTTGTGAACAAAACAAGACAATTTCCAGCTTTGACAAACACTGATCAACGATTTTTTAACATTTTATGAACCCAATGATTCATCGAGAAAATAATCGACTGATTAATCGATTACGAAAGTAATCGTTAGTTGCAGCTCTAGATTCATCAATTAATTGTTTCAGCTCTAATTAATTTGAAGCAATACAGTGGAAAATCTATCTTTAACCGACTATAGGTTCAGGTAAATGCACATAATTTGCAGGCGGGTCTTCAGCAGCTTTCTCTTTCTGAAACGGCATTAAATAAAATTCCTCTATAATTTTCTCCTCCGCTGTGACAGCACATCACAGCCCACTCAGTGAAATGATAACCACTGCATCAGTGCCTGACAGTACAGTAAGGTATCGCTGTAGAGACTATTGTCTAATTCTAATTCTAATGTATGCGTCTGTCGGTCCAGTTCCTTCAGGGGAAAGACGCCTCTTTAGCTCTTAGACTGTAGCTGTAGTACAGTAATGCTGGGACTGATTGATACACCGCCTGGTTTTTCTGCCTGGTTGCACATCAGAAGTGAAGAACGGGCTCTCGGCCATATCTCAGCGCTGCTTTGACAGCAGGGACACAGACGGGCCTCTTGGCAAACGGAATAACGGCAGAGTTCAGCTGAGCAGAACGTAGAGCAGACAGGGCTGGAGCACAGAGGTAAGGAGCTGCAGAGCAGAGCCAAAATTGTCTCTTTGAAATAAATGGACTTCAGAGGCGTAAAAGGAGCCATGGTAATATTTCTCTTGTCTCCACTGAGTGCAAAAAGTCAATCTTCAAGATTGCCCAGTATCACACGGAATCATTAAAGTGGACCTAGACCGGAAGTTCCAATTAACGCTGTTTTTTAGTGTGTATCTGCGTCATTACCTTGTTTAAGAAGCCCTGAAGGTTCTAAACAAACAGTTCAGCCACTGCTGAGAACGCTGTGTTTTATTGTAATCTCAGGCTCAGCGAGATCTCTGTAAAAAACCTGGTCCGGTTACGTAAAACACCGGTTCTCCTGAACAGCAGATCCTCCTGGTCCGGGCACTAGTCCGGGTACATTCGGTTTGCGTACATTGAACCACAGAAGAAGAATAACGTCCGTTGTGGAGGTGTTTCACGAGCGACAGTGTCTTCTGACTCTGGGTCAAAGTCATAAAAGGGACTGCGGCGGGGAGTCGTGAAGAAGCTATTTTTAAACACTGTTAAAACAATGTTTTGATAATGACTAGCAGTGCATCCACCGTTCCAGAGGGGGGAGCTGCGCTTCTGAGAGCTGGTGTGCTAATTATGTCACTTCCGAGTATTGGCCAATCACAAGACAGTTGGGAAGCCTCTACGCTGGCTGGTCAATCACAACACACTCTGTCTTCTGGGTGTAAGAGTTGAGTCTGAAATATCGCGGCTGGGGAACGGCGTCAGAAAAGAAGGATTTCTATCAGCTCGTTTACAGCAACTAGGAGGTTTTTGACCATAAAAACAAAATCATGTATGTAAGTAGACCTCCATTATATGTGCAACAGGACCACTTTATGTGAGCTTTGATATAAGTCACTGAATTAAATATGATATGACGCTTAATATCGGAACCCAGGTTCCCGGGTTCGAGCCCCGGTTGGAACAAGGGTCTTTCTGCATGGAGTTTGCATGTTCTCCTCGTGTGTGCGTGGGTTCTCTCCGGGTTCTCCAGCCACTCGATCACTCCAAATTGACCGTTGGTGTGAGAGTGTGAGCGAATGGTTGTTTGTCTCTATATGTGGCCCTGTGATGGACTGGCGAACTGTCCAGGGTGTGACCCCGCATATCGCCCTATGTCAGCTGAGATGGGCACAGCAACCCTCGAGACCCTCCAGTTGAAGATAAAGTAGATGATCGATGGATGACTGACTATATATCGGCACAGGTTTCAGTAATGGTCCATAAATGATAATATTGCGTTGTTGTTTAGCCGTAGAGGCGTCAAGTCCAAACTCGTTCTAATGAAACAAAGTCCACCAACACCTAAAACCTACATCAGTTATTAAATATTATCAACATTGTGCATCTTTACATAACCACCTCACGAAGAACCAATGTTTGTGCTGTAAATAGAACAGAACAGAATATGTTCTGAACTGACTGAACCTACTGTTCAAACACACACACACACACACACACACGCACACGCACGCACACACACACACACACACACACACACACACACACTCGCCTGTTGTCTGTTTGATTCAGTTTTGTCTTTGTGAGGACATTTTTTTCTGGTCCTCACAACTTTTAGGGGCTTTTTGAGAGTAAAGACCTGGTTTTACACTCTTAGAAATAAAAGCGCGACGTAAAACCATATAAGGTTCTTCGACTTTTCCTCGTAGGTGAACCCTTTTTGGCTCCAGGTAGAACCCGGAACCCTTTTAAAACCCTTTATTCAGGAAAGGGGTTTTAAAGGTTTTTCTGGATCAAAATGGTTCTTACTGGAACCATTAGTGTTACCAAGAACCCTTGAAAAACCCTTTCATTCGGCAAATGGTTCCAAGTAGAACCTCAGCCCTTGTAGAAGGACCCTTTTGGAACTCCTATTTCTAAGAGTGTAGGGTTGGGGTTTGAATAGGGTTTATGTTAAGGGTTCTTGTTAGGCATTTAGGAATGGGGCATCTCTGCACCCGACTGTTGGCAACCCAACCCCGTCAAGACGACTGTATGTTCCTTGGAAGAATGGTGTGACCCAAGAAGGAGCCTAAGAACAATTTTACAGTGAAGGTCAAGGATAGATGGTGCACTCCCTCGCTGAAGTCCATGCCTGTATACGTCGTACACCCAAACCTAATTTACACCTGAACTTTAAAAGCCAAGTCTCAACCCTCTTAACGGCTCTTTGACGATGTTGGGGTCAGTGAAGATGCCCTTTACGTTCTGCAACATCAGTATCTCAAACCATCCCTCACACGCGTTAGCATGCAGGTTATGTTCAGTAGGACAGGTTCACAGTTGCTCTTGATAATTTTTCAGTAAAAAAGTTCTGTTTTCTTAAAGATAAACCTAGTGTTTGGTGTCTTTGTTGTACAGTGCAGTTGCAGAAAGGATTACACGATATATATATTTGTTTTTCACACTGAATTGCACGACACTGAAGATGTTATTTTTATTTAATACGTGTGGTGATAGTATAAATCACAGCTGTCTGTCCAGCACATATTCTGCCCCATTAGTGCAACCTCTGAGTCCAACAGAGACCTGAGGCTTTGAGACGCAACACCAATTAAGACTGGAGTGAAGAATCTTACTGCAGTTGTTGTACTTTGGCTGTGCAGTAATGAGCTGCAGGGCCACAGTGATTGATGCTGTTTGTGTGTTTGTGTCACGCGACCGTCGTAGAAACGTTTTTTTTGTAAAACTGTAGTGTGTAAAAACACCTGACTCGGATCAGCTCGATTTATTCTGGTTCTCCATCTTATTTACGTCGTATCGGAGCGGTGGCGACAAACATCTGTGGCTGTAATGGTGTCGTGTAATCGTCATTTTCTGCAGCTTCTTGTTTTCACATTCAAAATATGACACCGAGTGCACTTTTGCCCTTTGAACTGACCTGTTTTATTCAGCCGCAGCTCACAGTGATGTCACGTGACGTCTGCTGATGCAGATCCAATAACCGAAAGGGCAAAAGGGATTAATTTACCAAAAAATACATGTTTTCTTTGAATAGCTGTTTAAATTGTATTTAATTTTTATATATTTTTTCTGTTTACATGCATCAAAGTGGCTAAAACAATGCGGCTATAACACAACTATCTAAAAAGAAATATGTCTATCTAAAATAATTTTTGTTATTGTGTATTATTGTCTTGTGGAATGTATTGGGGGAGTTTTGCGCATGCTCCACAGCTCCTATCCCCCAGTTTAAAGCTGAAATTTAAAGAAGAAGAAGCTGAAAAATGGAGGAATAAGACAACCACAACAAAAGAAAAAGTACAAAATTAAGGCAGGTACGTTTTTTTTTTTTAGACCGGGAAGGTGAGCAAATTTATGCTAAACTTGGAACGGAACTTGAGATGCTGACAACTAGCCAGTAGCTCAACTAGCAGGAAGCTAAACTAGAGGTAAGCTAAATAAGACGGAGGCTAAACTAGCCGGAAGCAAGCTAAACTAGAGGGAAACTAAACGACATGCAAGCTAAACAAAACGGAAGCTAAACGAAAGGGAAACTAAACTAGGTGGAAGCTAACCTAGGTGGAAGCTAAACTAGCCAGGAGTTAAACTAGAGGGAAGGTAAACCAGCGGGAAGCAAAACTAGGCTGAAGCTAAACTAGAGGGAAACTAAACTAGGCGGAAGCTAAACCAAAAGCTCTACTAATACTTACAAGCTAAGTGGGAGTGTATAAACCTAAATATAGTGAAGGGGACGCACACACTTCAGTCATTTAATCACAATTCCACATTAGTCCGTGTACACTTGGACAAATGCCGTCGTCAAATTAAAACAGCATAACTTGTTTTGTTAATCAGGAAGCAGCATGGAGTTATGGGAATTCTCATCTCGTTTGGCTTCTCTGTTCAGTTTCTCGTGGTTTTTCTGGAAAGTTTTGACAACGGCAATGAGTTATTGTGATTCATTAGTGACAATTAAACGCATTACAATGGAAAAACACACACTTCCTCATTCTGCCGTTTCATCGGGTGATGTTTTCATTGCTGCTGACGTAACGATGACCAAAATGAACCGTTTTTTCTTGAATAGAAATATAGATGATCAGTTGGTTGGAGTGTTTGTTTTGAAAGTTTGGCTAATGTTAACGTACTATTCAACTAAGGACATCACATTAGACCTACATATTATACATTTGCAGATGAGCTAAACGCGCGTGTCGGTTATTATGAATATGTTGCCATAGCAGATGAACTTGTTGAATCTATTCAAAATTCAAGAGTCTTTGTCAATTCTGCTATATATGGTGTGCACGCAGAGGTTCTAAATATACAGTCTCTGCAAAGCGACAGCTGAAGCACAAGGTGTTTGAATGTATTTACAATGGTAGTGCAACTATATACAGAATATTTAGATTTTGAAGTCCGTAGGGCAGCAGCGTGTGTTGTTGAGGCGATGGTTGGGGGATGTGAGGGTGACAGCCTGGTGCATGAAGCTGTTCTTAAGCCCGGTTGGTGCAGCCCTTGAGGCTGAAGAAGTAGCTGTGTGAAGGGATGGTGGGGGGTCGCTCACAATGCCGAGTGCTTTGCAGGCCAGACGGGTTTTGCAAATGTCCGGGACGGAGTGTGGAGGGAGGGAGGGATGGATGAGAGTGGTGCCAGAAGTGATCCCATGTGCTGCTTTCACGACACGTTCCAGGGCTTTTCCTGTTGGATGTGGAGCAGCGTCTCATCCACAGTGTGATGCAGCTGCTCAGGGTGGCGTCCCTGTAGACGGGAGCACATGATGTGTCGTTTCCGGGGCCGTTAGGTGCACGTACGCCCAGAAACCTGGTGTTGTGTCTGCATTGTGATTCTCGACCATGCACTTGCACCAAGCTGAGGCTGCCAAGTAAGTGTGTGTGTGAGTCAGTGAGGTCGTAGCAGTTGTAATCACCTCTCCATCTTGATAAATACTCTTCAGTGTTGGACCGAAGGAGCAGCTTTAGGTTTCTTTCTGCTGTGTTTCTAAATCTCCTCTCTGTGTGAATCTGTGTATCACTGAAACACCACCCCACCCCCCCCACCCACCCCTACACACTCACCCTGCCCTGATCAATGCTGGTTTCTTATTACTGGCATTTATCTGACCTTCCCCGTTGTCTCCTTGCTTTTTGGTTTAATAATCTTGTCATTTTTATGCTGCAGAGCTCGATGGGCGAGGCACCAGCCGCACACATTAGGAAGCAGCCTCGTGTCGAGGAGCACTTTTAAATGCCGTCAGTGGCGCTGCAGATGGTTGCATTAACTGAAATAAGAGTTACAAAAAAAAAAAAAAAGCCTTTTGTGTAACTTCACTGCTCCATACTGAGTCGCTGCAGCTGTTATTGTTCTGTCACAGCACTCTGCTGCCTTTTGTGGAATCCACGGCGGGGTTGAACGATTTAAATATATAATCACTGAATTTTCACAGATATCTGCGTCTGTGAAGCGACTTTTCAGTCGTCACTGTGTTGTAGATACCATCAGAATGTTAACGACTCTTTGTTCTAATGCAACGATGAGAACTTCAATGCAGGAATTGTTTCTCATGTGTATTTATTACGGAAGAAAATTGTAGAATCTGATCTTTCATTGACATCATAGTAATAAACTCTGGGTCAGACGTGCTCCATAAAGCGGCGTTTCCAAATTCTAATTGAAAACATTCACTTGTTCAGCCTTAAATTTATGCTCCTGAATTTCAGGTCTTTGTGGTGAGGGGAAAAAAGTAGAATTTTGGCACATGTTTGAGGCCATCGCTGGTGATTTATTACACTGTGACGGTGCTTTGCTGAGACAAAAAAAAAACCCTTTCCCCTGTGGTTTGACAGAAGACTGCACTGTTAGGTCAACTGCACCAATATGTGTGTGTGTGTGTGTGTGTGCACATTGTGTGTTATTTTAAAATCCGTGAATGAAAATGAACCAGAATGCACTTGGGATTTTCTTCGAGTTCAGCTCTGCCTTTTGTTTAAGCACTTTTCAAACGCTCCTCCAGCAGCTTCACGCTTGGTTTTCTGTTATTCATTAGAAACTCAGCTGCAGCTACACTACCGTTCAACAGTTAGTCAAGAATATAACATGAAATGAATCAGAAATACACTCATTGTTAATGTGGTAAACGACTATTCTAGCTGCAAACGTCTGGTTTTTAATGGAATATGTACATAGGTGTATAGAGGCCCATTTCCAGTGTTCTAATGGTACATTGTGTTTGCTAATGGTGTTAGAAGACTATTGGATGATTAGAAAACCCTTGTGCAATGATGTTAGCACAGCTGAAAACAGTTTTGCTGGTTCACAACAATCATTGTCAATGTCTTGACTATATTTTCTATTCATTTTGCAACTCTTGATGAATAAAAATGTGACTTTTAATGTAAAACGCCTAAAATGTGTATAGGTGAGCCCAAACTGTTTTAAAAAAAAGATTCATCAGAATATGAAGCTGAAGGAACATCATTTGTTGTTAATTTGGATGATAATGTTATGTCTTTGGTGCTAATCTCCTCGTGTCCTCTGTGTGTCCTCAGCAGGACGGTGGGGTCCGAAAAGACGGTTGTTGTTGAAGTTCAAAACTACCGTCATGCCCTTTGCTGTGGCAACGGGACAGGAAGTGTGTGTGTGAGCGTTCCCCTCACGTCCGTCCTCTGCTGGGATGAACATGCCACTGCACCAGATCTCTGTCATCCCCCGTGATGTCACGTCATCGCGGGTCTCCGGCAGCGGGAAAGCTAAGGACAAGGACAAGGACAAGGACAAGCAGGTATGTGACGGGTTGAAAAATGGACCAGTCGGGTCGCGCTACTTACGGATTATGATTATGTGGCAGTTTTATCCCGTAGTTCCATCGTGTACATGCATTAATGTGTAAACATTTCTTTCACTGGCTGGAATATGTTCTTATATCATCCCTGCTTTAAAGCTCCCATAGAACGGAAGCTTTTTTGGTGTGTATTTGTGTCATTACCTCGATTATGAAGCCCTGAAGGTTTGAAACAAACAGTTCAGCCACTGTTGAGAACGCTGTGTTGTATTGTAATCTCGGGCTCAGCGAGATTTCTGGAAAAACCCGGTCTGGTTCCGTAAGGATCCCGTCTCCTGAACAGCAGATCCTCCTGCTCCGGGCACTAGTCCGAGCACATCCGGTTGCGTACATTGAACCACAGAAGAAGAATAACTTCAGTTGTGGAGGTGTTTCACTTGCGTCTTCTGACTCTGGGTCAAAGGTCATAAAAGGGACTGTGGCTGGGAGTCGTGACAAAGCTATTTTTAAACCTTATTAAAACAATGTTTTGATAATGAGTAGCAGTGCATCCACCGTTCCATAAGGGGGAGCTGTGCTTCTGAGAGCTGGTGTGCTAATTACGTCACTTCCAGGTATTGGCCAATCACAAAACATTTGGGAAAGCTCTCGGTGGCTGGCCAATCACAGCACAGTCTGTCTTCTGGGGGTGAGATTTCAGTCTGAAACAGCGCGGCTGAGGAGAGCTTCAGTGAGGAGAGATTATCGGCTCGTTTCCAGCAACTAGGGAGGTTTTTGAGCATAAAAACAAGTTAATGTATGTAAGTAGACCTCCATAACTAACATATATGTGCAACAGGACCACTCTATGTGAGCTTTAATTGAATTGTGTGGTTGTATTGAAAGAGAGTTTAGCAGTGGTTGAAATGTCAGCTGTCGACTCTAAAAGGGTCTTAAAGTGTTGCAGGGAGAGTAATTCCATCGGCCCTGTAGACGTTCATCAGTAAAAACAATCAGGGACTTGTTGTTGTTATTTCTTTCGTCCGACGCGTCTCAATAACAGCGTTTCTCCATTCCTGTGCTGCCCGTGGCTCGAGCCGAGCTTCTGGCTCTAATGAGGTTGGTCAATATCTGGTGTGCTTTTCCATTTGCACCTGAAGCCGCCTGTGGGCCGTCTGCTCCTGCACTTATTCTGGTCGGCTCTTCACGCTGGTAAATTTATTCATGGTATTTTGTGAATTGGTGTGTTTTTTTATGAGCTACATATTTTTAGTAGATTTTTTCTTCTATTGAAATAGAATTAAAGGGCCTTTGCACACCACGTGCGTTTTGTCTTTTTTTTTTTCTTCCTCGTGTGATTTATTTACACGTTAATAATAATAATATTTTTCCTGCCTGGATTCAGTCAATGTGAGTTGAGGAAATACTGCAGCTTTCCACTCATTCTTTCATCTTCTACTGCGTGCGTGCGTGTGTGCGTGTGTGCGCGCGTGCGTGCGTGTCACCTCTGCAGTTTCGTGCAGAGGTGCACAATAGGTACACTTAGAATGCGTAAAATTTGGCATGAAATTCAAAAATACCCAAATATTCTATTGTGACGTTTAAACTCCAGAACAAAGCCAGCTCTCCTCTTCTTCACTGTTGTCTGTATCCAGGTTTTTCTTTTTTTATTCCTTAAAACCGACTGAGCACCAGCTCAACATCACGAGATGCCGACTCTAAAATTAACCTCACAAATGATTTTATCCGTCACGCTTCCGATGTGCAAAGGCCCGAAGGCGGCGGTGAAAAATAAGACGCTAATCTGGAAACACAGAGGTCTGTTTCTCTGGCTCGTTTTAAGTCGTGTTAAATCGTCACATGCGGCTTTCTCTTCACCCCTCTCTTTACGACAGTGAAGTGCTCTCAGCGTGCAGCGTTGCTTTTGTTTTTTTGTCCTTCTCTGGAACAAAGAAGGGGGCTAAGACATTATGTCCATGCCGCCCTCCTCCTCCTCCTCCTCCTCCTCCTCTTCTCCACGGCCTTGTTGTAGAGGCTGTAAGTGCAGCAGCACAGGTGTTTCTATGGAGAGTGTGCGTGGGCTTTCAGTGGATTTCCTGTAAAAACCCCTGTTTGTTTGTATCTCGGTGTCCAATAAATCATGAAGTACTAAAGTGGAAAAATCCTCAGGTAGTGGGTGACTGAGTATGGAGAGCAACAGGAGCTCAAACCTGTACAGATGATAGGTTGTGCTTGGTGGTATCAACCAAAGATTTATCACTATATTTTTCATAATTTCTGCAGTTTCAAGGTGTATAACGGCGTGTGTGTTTGTCTGGTAACACAACAACTAGGGCTGCTCATTATGGAAAAAAAAAATCACGATTATTTGGGTCAAAATTTAAATCAAAATCCTTTAAAACGATTACTCATTGACTTGAACTTGAAACAAATGGAATTTATTGTATTTGGAAAAACATTAACAATTAAAATGAACCTTAAAATTACTATAAATGACTGTAAATTGTATATATCTATAGTTGCGCTGGATTTCACTGCATGGACAGGAAGTCAGACACCGTTACAACATTAAAAGTGTGACTTTCAGAATAAAAGCCCCCGTTTTGTAATAATCATTTTTTAATTATTTTGTTTTTGCAATCGTTTGATGGCCATAATTGTGAATTGAAAAACACGTTTAGATCAATTACTACCACCCTATTTACTACATAAACGATTGTTACTCTAACACATGTTCAGGTGATAATGGAGTGCAGCTAAATTGGGTTAAAATACGCTACCATTCAAAAGTTTGGGCTCACCTATACAATTTTTGTGTTTCCCATTAAAAGTCAGACTTTTATTCATCAAAAGAGTTGCAAAATGAATAGAAAATATAGTCAAGACATTGACAAGATTAGAAATAGTGATTTTTATTAAAAATAATAATTTTGCTCTTTCGTCAAATAACCAGCAAAACTGTTTTCAGCTGTGCTAACATCATTGCACAAGGGTTTTCTAATCATCCAATAGTCTTCTAACGCCATTAGCAAACACAATGTACCATTAGAACACTGGAAATGGGCCTCTATACACCTATGTACATATTCCATTAAAAACCAGACGTTTGCAGCTAGAATAGTCGTTTACCACATTAACAATGTATAGAGTGTATTGGCCTCATGTCGGCTGAGATTGGCTCAGTCTCCCCATAACCCTCGTGTGGAGGATAAAGCAGTAGGCGATGATTGAGAGTATGATTCTCATTGTTCCAGTCACTCGTGCTATAGTGTAATTTTATTTAAATTTAAAGTGATAATAGTCATTTTGAAAATCGCCACGCGAACAATGAAAATGAAACGCCTCGTTCCTGAGTGAAGGTCCATAGAATAAACTCCATATGTTTCAGCCCCCTAGTGTTGGGACACTCACAAGCTGTAATTTGGCACCGTTGTATTAATCTTAACACAGACACACACACACACTGATGACTCAGTTTCTCGCCTGACTGCCTCTGTGCTCATTGTGAAACTCAAAATCCGTCCATTTTTCTCACTACAGAAGTGAAAGTGAACATGGATTTGTTTTTCCTCGTGTGTGCTGTTGAATAAAGGTGTGACTTTATTTTTTTTTTTTAAATACCTATACAGTGCACGATTCACAGGATTAAACGGGATGTGAGACTCTGAGAAGTCGTCATAGGTTAAGGTTATCTCACTCAGCTGGGGAATAAAAAAAAAAGATGAACCCTGCAATAATATCCTGGGAAGAAGTCCTGGGTGAAACTCTGAGACGTGAAACTCTGAGATTTCCCTGGTCATCAACACTCTGGCTGTGAATCTGTACTTTTTAGCCCCTGAGGAACAACTTCAATGGATCCTGCCTCTCTCTCTCTCTGTCTCTCTGGGATTATCAGAGAGGACAAGAAGAGGCTGGAGAACAGTGTTTTCTTTGAATGCTGATCAGCTTCAGGGACATGGACGTGCATTAGTGTGTGTGTGTGTGTGTGTGTGTGTGTGTGTGTCTTCCTGAAGATTAGTCACAGAACACAGGCCCATCTGACCACAGCCACAGCACAACTGCTCTCTTAGTTGCTCCGAGCAGCAGAACTTTCCTCTACTTAGAATTCACAGTTAGTCAGATGATTCTTTTTCAAAGAGCAACACATCTTTTAACTGTTGCTCTCCCCCCCCCCCCCTCCCTCCCTCACTGGCTGCTCCGCTCCTCTGTCTCCTCAGGTTTATTTGTCTTTGCCTGAAATCCTCTTTGACTCGTGTGCTGCGGTGTTTCTGCAGATATAAACGTGTTGTGTTGAGAAATGTACGATTTTTAAAAGAACTGGAAGGAACAAGGAGTTTCTTTTTTTTGGAGGGAGGGAAAAAAATATTGAAATTCCTTGACGGTTCACAGCTTAAGCAAATAATGTGGTCAGATGTGTTTGAGTCTGGGCTTTTTGATAAGGTGTGCAGCCAATGGATTATGCATGAGTTGACAAAAAATAAAAAAAAGAAGAAGAAGTCAGGCTCAGGCTGGCAGATGGGTAAAGAGAAAAGCCCCCCCCCAAAAAAATAGAAATAAAACTGTGATATTTACTGTATTAGTCATATGCTGTTGGTGTTTGCAGGTTATTAACCTCATATGCAGCTAATGATTCTTTTTTTAATCATCAATTTAGTCAAATATGTCGATTGTTACCCCCCAAACCTTAAAATTATGACTTCCTCCTATCGTTTGCTTTCTTTTTTCCCTTAATTCAGACTTCGTTACGCGCTCATAGAGACGAGTAAAACAAAAACACAAATTTGATGCCTCTGTTATCACCTTAGGGGGGCGCTATAGAGCCCTTGAGCAACGCACAGGTCTTGGACCTATGCCAATATTGCATTTTTGCCAGACCTGAACTCCATGCCAAATTTCTAGAGTTTTTATGCACGTTAATCCCCTCAAAAATGACCGGAAAGCCACGGATATAATGATAATCTGAAGGATTAACAAAAGGCTCCTCGCACAACCTTGTGCTCGGAGCTGGTTCAGCCGCAAATAAGACACACAATTCAAATACGGAAAAGTATTAGGGCCACATGTAAAATGACTTTAATCTCAGAATTCATTCTTCTTTATGTTACTTTTTTTTGTTTACCTGTGACCCTAATAGTCTTCTTTATTTATATCTATATTTAAATTATGTTCTTTTATTCTATATATTTCAGAATTCCGACTTTAATCTCGGGATTCTAAATTTTTCTTTAATCTCAGAATTCATACTGTTTCACTTTTTTTTCCCTTTCTTTCAATTTTTTTTTTTATATGTCGCCCGAATACTCATAATAATAATTCATGATAGTTTTTATGCCAGAGATTATTATGAGATTAAAAGATGAATTTTGACTTTAATCTCAGAATTCATTCTTTTTTATGTTATTTATGTTATTTATTTTTTACCTGTGGCTCAAATATATTTGAATTATGTTAATATATATATATGCATATAAAGAAAATCAGAATTTGGAGAAAAGTCATAATTCTGACTTTTTTCTCACAATTCTGAATTCTTCTTTCATCTCAGAATTCATAATGTTTCACTTATTTTCCCCTTTCTTTAATTTCCATAATAATAATTCATAATAATCTTTATGACAGACGTAACAAATACTAACAGACACCGAAACACATTCGACTAGTTTGATTATTATAGAATGCAAATCAAATTCAACACTGTTGTTATTTACTGAAAATAATTTACATTGCAAAGCTTCAGTGCACACAGCTGTAGCGTTTCCTGTTCACAGTTCAGTGCGCACACACACACACACACACACGACCGCAGTCTAATATTGCGTGTGCACGTGTTGTTCTGCAGACCGTGACACTTGATATCCGCCCTCTCGATGCTGCTGCATGTATTTTTCATGCGAGTCCGCAGATCGCTGAAAGCTTCGTCCTTGGATAAGCGCGAGCGAGCGAACGTCCGAGTCAAGGGCGGAGGAGCAGAGGAAGACGCTGATGTTCACTTCAGATGTTTCATAGAAAGCCACAGACGAAAAGCATCTGTGAGACATCAAACACTGACCAAAGAAAACAGTCCTGCCCTCAGGCTGTACCAGGTCTGTGTAATGTGTCTGTCTCTGCTGATTAATCAAAGAGCTTCTACTACAGTGACACCACTTTAGTTTGCTCTTTGAAGTTTACAAACTGGATTTCCACCCACTGAAACTCTGTGTTTTTGCATTGTGAAGAACCCAGAAACTGGTAGATTTTCTGTTGTTGACCAAGATTGTGACTTACAGATTAAATGAGAAGTCGTGTACGTTGTTATTTAGATTATTTTTACATTTAAAGGTGCCATATGTAATACTGTGGCCAAAAACGGTTACTACATTCAAATTCAAAATACCGAGGTCTTTTAGGTTTCGTTTTCTGACGTAACTGGCAACCCGTGGTTGCTCGGCAGCTGAGACTCTACTGACTGCAATGATTGGTAGACGGCGGTAGGTGGCGCAACTTGCTAAAAACATGATTTCAAAACCTAAACGTGATTTGCAGTCTGCAAAAAAAAAATGTAATGCAAATATTTTGAACGTACTGTTGTTGACGGAACGAAGACGTAGCCGGTACGCGACGCGATCGGAATCGGCGGTAGCTAACACTAGCTACGTGGTAGAATGGTAGCTACAGACTAAAGTGGATGCACGTCACTTCTGATGCCGCGACGGATACGAATTCAGTTGACTCTCGGGGGGAAGATGCTTTGTAATCGTATCTGATTGACCGAGACATTCAGATTGAAACAGATCAGTAAAAATCGGAGCAGAAGTTTAAAGTAAACACATTAAAATACAAAAACACTAGCCGAACTGAAGATTTTCCTTCCTCTCGCTGGTGTTTGTGGAAGAGCGTTCGCGCTGCAAAGTTGAGGCCGTCGCACAAACGGCACAATGTGGTCGCGTGTTTGCTGTGCACTTTACAACAGACGCACACTTAAATGCACAGCTGGCTCTAAGCTCTGTGTGTTATACAGGAGAGCGTGTAGTCGTCGTGTCGAGCGTCTGAAAGCTGCTCATTAAATTCAGTCAAAAGTCGTGTTGGTCTCCGCAGTCGTTTTCAGAGACGGTGAAGCAGATGGCGACCAAACGGTGTTTGGCACGTTTTGGCTCGTGTTGGAACACGACTCAAAAAATATATACAGTGTATAACATTATTGTTGTTTTTAGATATGCTTAAAAGCAGTAATGGTTACATATTAGATCTTTAATTCTGCTAAAGTGTTTATAAAATGCTGTTTCTCTGCCTCGAGGCACGGACACGGTTTCCTCCTAACGCTAACAGTTGGCCGATCTAAAACTGTCCAAAAAAAAATCATTCCCCTCCAGATTTGGCTGCCCAGAGGCACGCGAGCAAATGGAAATACCAAGATAATTACCCAGAAAGCATTGGGGCTGGGTGTGTGTGTGTGTGCGAGGCATAAAATGCTGCATGATCAGGGAGAATTAGTATCGACCTGTTGAGAGACTGTAGGACGTTAACTGGAGGTGGAAATTAAGGATTTTCGTCCTTTTTCCAGAACGACGAAATAACCTTTTTACTACTTTCACCCCCGTTTGCTGTGTTCATGAAAAATAAAATAATAAAAATCTTTAAAATGATGTCACACACACACACACACACAGCCTGAGACGTTGCGCCTCGCTCTGTCTGTAAAGCAGAAGCTGCTAAGAGAAGATAACACACACAGGCAAAATGACATTCTCTCTCTGTTCCGGCAGCAGTGTTCTTAAAAGTATGAATTTTGTGTGTCAGCAAACCATTATTTATACAAATCCTCCCCCTTTTAAGGAATTCAGAAAGACGTCACAAACTGTGTAAAAACATCGTGTTAAGATGCTGATGTACAGAAGAAAACACTGTCACTTTCTGACTGTTGTTTCGAGGGCTTTATATCGTACGTTGATTTCATGGATCTCCGTTCAGGGTGTGAAGGATCTGTTTCCTTATTTTCCAGACGTAATTAAGAGCAATTCAATGTCGGAAGCGGTGAAAAGGCTTCTCCGTCACATCCGTGCACTTGATAAACGACTTAAACGGCCTTGACTCTATGACAAAGAGACTCACCGTTTTTGGCACAAACTTGGAGGATTCACTACCACAGGGGTGTGTGGTTGTGTGTTTAAAAGAAACAGAATTAAATGTGGACGAGGCGACCGGGGCCTTCCTTTGAGGGCCTTTGACTGCTGTGCTAAAGCTTCATTAGCTTCTGTGTGATGTAATCTGTGTGCTTTTATGTTTATTCTCTTCACTCCATAGCAGTTACAGTCAGTTTTACATACAGTATGAACTTGACCCTGTGTCGCAGCTGGAAATAGAGCAGGGCAAATAATTAGTCCCCTCTGCTGCGACATGTCACCATGTTGTATGATACCGGTGTGAGGCGGCGGCGGCGGCGGCACGTTCTTTTCTTTGAGTTATCAGCTCTTGGTTACAGAAGAGCAGCTATTAACATGAGAGGCTTTTTGCGGGAGACAATATCTTTTAATTAACCCCCTTACCTCATCACTTTGTCTTCACCCACACACACACACACACACACACACACACACACACACACACACACACACACACACACACACACACACACACACACACACACACACACACACACACACACAGAAATGCAGGTAATTGTGTTCTGCCTCATTAAGACCAGGCTTAGGTCCACATGAGGACTACCGGTCCTGAAAAAGTCAGTCGGTACGTTTACATGCACAGTTTTAATCGAGCTCAGGCCGTAGTCTGACTAAGACGGGCAATCCCGTATTGAATCAGTTTCCTGTTGACATTTTATGTCACAGAAAAACAAGGTTTCGTACCTGCTGTACATGTTAATCGTTAGATGGAGCATGGTCCGACTCCAGTCCTACTATGCAAATAAATGCAGCAGTAAATGGACTAAGAATGACATTATCCAGGTCTGTTAGTCCGACTAAGACTACCTCTATTTTAGTCGTACTCGCATGGTTACATGACATAATAAAACTCATTATTTATTCTTTTAGTCCAACTAAAATTGCATTTTAAAGGCATTACCTTTTTAAAAAGTCTACTTGTAGTCCAACTCCAGTCCCACAAAGCGCAGGAGGAATTGGACTATGAATGTTAGTCCAACTAAGGCTCGCTCGATTTTAGTCAGACTAACGTGTTTACATGACATTAAGAAAACCAAATGATTGTCTTAGTCTGACTAAGCATAATGATAGACTAAGCACAGGAGCATTTGGACTATGAATGTTAGTCCAAGTAAGACTAACTCAATTTTAGTCATGTGTTTATATGACATTAAGAAAACCAAATTATTGTCTTAGTCCGACTAAGATCAGACTTTTAACATGCATGTGAGTGTTTGTACCAAAGATCTTCCTGAAAAGGCACCAAAAACACGCACGGAGACAAAAACACAGTCACAAATGAACACTTTACTGTCGAGACCCTGACGGTAAATTAATGTCAAGCCCTTCGTGTACAATTTATGACCTTCATGATTCACACATCATGTGGGATGTTGTTTAACCCAATTTGAGAGATGCAGAGCTTTTTTAAGTCACTCACCTATGAGAATTTGTTCAGGCTGTCGCACGCTGCAGGAACAGAAACTCAAAAGCTCTCAGCTGTGAAAGACTCCAATTTTCACCAGAATACAGAATACATTTAAGGGAACATATGTAATGTTTTTTTCCTTCCCTCCTCCTCCTCCTCCTCCTCCTCCTCCTCCTCCTCCTCCTCCTCCTCCTCCTCCCTCAGAGTCACCAAGGCACATCACTCAGATTGTGAATGTCTCTGTTGGAGTGACTCTAGTGCACAGAGATAAGCAGACACAGTCGTGCAGACTCACAGAGATGAGGAGACATGGAATCACCACATGGAAAAGCTTAATTTGCCGCTCCGCTCTCCGTCACTCGTCTGTTCTCCGTCAGGTGTGTCCACAGAGCGTCTCGGGGTGTGATTTGATTGCCTGTGACGTGCTGACTTGACTCGTTGTGTTCCTGACACACGACCCTTAAACACTGAGTGGTAGAAGAAGTGCTCTGTGACTCTTCTAACTCCGTCCTCCTGTGGACTCGCACTGCAGATGTTTCCCCCCCTCACTGCTGCAGCCTGTTGTCTGGTTCTGTGGAGTGCGACACACAATGGCTGCTCGATGTATGGACGTATTCATGTAGAGCCTCGCACCCCAGTCGTCCTACAGTCGAGGACTTGTTTGTTTGTTTGTTCTCTGGTCTTTTGTGCATTCAGTGAAAGCTCTTTTCGGATTTCACACTAAATAAATGATGGACGCACACATTTTTTATTACTTTTCACTTCTCAAGCTGCACATGAGTTCTATGAGCCTGATTTAAGAACAACGCCGCACTTGTTTTGAAAACAAGCAAACAGAATCGCTCGTGTCGGCCTGTCTGACCTGAATTTTTTACAAAACCAGAACTTTAAAGTCTGAGAACGTGGTTTGTTTGCTTTACTCCAGTTAATGATGTTTACGTTCAAAAGAGAGAGAGAGTTTGTTCCTTTTGTTTTCTGCACAGTTAAAGGGCCACGTTGTAACGTTGAAGTGCAATAATTTGATATTTTATAAGTATTATACCAGAATGAAAACCTCCTCTTTTTTTAAACCACCTCCCAAATTATCATCCACTGCTGCAGATTAGCATTCTTAATGTCACTGCTGATGGATTTACTGTCGTGACCACGCTGTGAACTCTTTCTTTGGTTATGGTCTGGATGTCTGGGTGAACGGGCAAACGCCTGCAGGCTTCTTCTCTTTCTCTCCGTGTGTGTGTGTGCGTGTGTGTTACTACAGTAAACGTGTCTGCCATGACGGTGCACTGCACATATGGTGAGATTAGCACCTCGGTCGATTTACGTACGAGTGTTTTTCTTTTGTTATGAGAAGCTGCGTTAACCCTTTAGATGCACCTTCAAAAAATAAAAGTCCCATGAACACACACTTAGAGCAGTGAAATTTGTTCATAAAAAAATTTAATTTATTGATGTATTTTTACATTTTAAACCAACATTACTCCTTTGCATACACACATACACATATGGATGCGTTTAACGCTTACATTTCCTTCATTTTATGATCTAAATAAGGAAAATAGTTGAATTATTTTCAATATACTTCATGCAAACTAGATTATTTTTGGTTATATTATTGCAGCCTGGTATAATATGACAGATTAGTAGGTGCATTTGTTTATATGCATGATTTATGGCAGATTTGATTAAATACTCACGTTAACACACCTGGAGCACCAAAATGTGCTCATTAAAAATGAATCTAAAAAAGTTTTATAGATTTTTTCTTTTTTTTTTACATTATAATTAATGAAGTTTTTAACCCTTATATTGGCAAGTTTTTGTGGAGATGCCTCAACAAATAGTGAATGGGTTGGTGTGTTTTAATTAACGTAGACTATAAATAAAAAATTACATGAAACAATATGCAAGAAAAATAAGAATAGGTTTTAAGGACTTTTTCCTCATCGAACATGACTGGACGGAGAAGTAGAACTGGATTTTCTGAGAGAGTTGTGTTCACAACAGCAGCAGGAGAATCTCTGGGAGTTTCCAGGTGAGGGAGTGGCATTTGGCTCCAGGACACCCATCTTTATCTGGAGTTTCTCACATGAGCTCTCTGGACGTTACCCAGAGATTCCACTTGCATAGTTGGCAGGATAACATTGGTGTCACACCTTTGGACTCTCTCAGCAGAATTTCCAGACCATTACTTCTCACTCATGGCACGTTTCCACTCGCATAGTACCTGGTACCTGGTACTTTTTATTAGTACCTGCTCTGGCGAGGTTCCAAGGGAGCTGAGGTGATTACTATGCATTATTACTATGCCGAACAATGCCGAACTGTAGATCCATTAAAAAGACTTAAGAATCCTAAAAAATGTGGGTTAATCTCTAACAATTAGCAGGGAAATGTCTAAAATCTCAATATTTGACACAGGAGTCTGGTGTTTTTCGTGACAACACAAACCATGTATTCGAATCCAGTGACTGTGTCAGACGGAGTCTGTGTTCCGGTCATGGAGGAAGTACTGAACAAATAGTTTTAATGAACTGATTCTCAAGTATACAATGACGTCAGTTTCATGCAGCCGTGCAGCGATGACTCCGCCCACGTTAAGTCGGCACTATTTTTGTAGTGGAAAACCAACGTAAACAAACCTGAAAGGGGCATAGGCATGTCCAAAATTATTCTGCTTAGACTTATTTTAAGTTGAATAAATGAGCTAGTTAAATGTTGACCGTCTGTAACCTTAGTCCACAGATTGCGTGGACAGTCTACAGTCACGTGGTCATTACTTCTGTAAATGGACGTTATCTTCACTGTGTGTGTTAAGCAGAGCAAATGTTTGACACAGTTAAAGTACACTTAAAGGTGAAGTAAGTAGTTTATAGTGCCATCTAGAGGAGAGGCTGAAATTTACAACAAAGAACTGCTGCTCTGCTCACCCCCTCCCTTCCCTGAGCGCTACGGTATCCGCAGCCGGTCAAATGTCGAACTCGTCGTCTTTTTCCGTGTCAGCAGATGAGGTTCGTGAGGTGAGGGAGAGGGCGGAGCTACCGCGGCCGTAGCAGACGAAGCGGAGAGAGAGGAGGCGGGACTTCCGCTACAAGTAAAGAGACGCTTGATTTGTTCTCTCGCGTTTGTCCTTACAGGCTCCGGTAGAAACATGGCGTCTCGCTGCTAACAGTGACTATGCAACCGCGGTCCGCGACCGTGTTATTTTACATGACTTTTTGAAACACTACGAAAATGAAACAAAAACTATTATACAGCGACTAGACAATGCAGGAGCACATAATATGTATAAAAAAGTGGATTTTGGGTTCTATAAACCCATAAATACTACATAGTGTCCCTTTAAATAAATCTTGCAGTGTGCAGCTGTATTAAAAAAAAAGAAAAAATTAAAGAACCGAAAGCAGCGGCACTAAAAACACACGTTTTATTGTTTCACTTCCTCGTCACAACAGTCGCATCAGTTATGCTGCCTTTACCGTTACCTGTCTCACGCAATCGTACTTTACCACAAGGAAAAATCTACGTCTTATGTTAAAAAGAAAGATGTTCACACAAAACACTGTTTACTACCTCGTAAATGTCTGCAACCTGAAAATGGAACATGTTTTAAAGTCTTCAGTAGACGTGCACGGTATCTCACAACAACAAAAAGTGAGCTGTATTAATACTGCTACACTATAAAGACCTAAAATAATTATATACTGGTTTATTTTAGCCACGAGATTCACGATTTGACCGGTTTCCACTCGCTTTATCGTCTACTTCCCGCTAAATGGGAAGGCAGTTGACAAAATTGTAATTCTGGGCTAACGGCACTTAGCGGCGTTAACGTAACGCATATCAGCATGACACGTTTCCATGACGACTGACCAGAAAAAGACGTGCGTGACGTCATGTTTACGTACCGTGGTACCGGAGTCCAGCCACCGTTTTACCAGTTAGCTCAGTTAGCTCAGTTAGCTCCTTTAGCGCCGTTAGTCGGTTAGTCGTCACACGCGATCGTGTGTTAGCGTTGACGCCGTTAACATGCCCAGCACTAATTGGAACAATTCGTACTTATTAATCTTCTACTTTCGTCTAAAAGGGGACGTAATTTACAAAATTGACAATTCTTTTGGAGACGAAGCTAAAAATATATAAATATAACAAAAATATTTAACACTGCCAATGACACCGTTAACCGCCGCTAACGTGTTAACGTTCCCAGCTCTACACCACATGTTCTGATGAAGAAGACGTGACTCGTGTTATAATAACGTAAATCTGGGGTTAAACTCAGTTTTCTTCCGTCCTGCCTCGCACAGAAAGATCAGAATAAATAAGCTTCAGTTAAATAAAAATATACAAAGTCTGTTGTAAACATGAAGGAAGCTGGAGAGACGGGAGCGTGCCGTTACCGTAGAAACAGAGCGAGGGCTGAGCGAAGGCTACTGTAAGGAGAAGAGAGAAGTGGCTGAGGATAAACAATGTGTGTTGTTCACCACAGACGTGCTTCAGCTTTGCTCCTGTCAGAGCTGTCAAGTGTTTGACGTGCTACGAGGCGCTGTGGTTTCCCCCTCATCTCCGCTTTCACTGAACATTCAAGTGATGTTCTGTGTTTTCTCAGGACCGACGCCGTCCTCCAGCGATGTAGGTTTCAGATCTGGGGGAAAAAAAAATTGTCTGGTCTTGCTTTGTAAAAGCGTGAGGAGTGAGGAGTGAGGAGAGGAGTGGATCCTCTGCTGTCGGACCTCGTGTCGTTTTGATTGATGTGTTCATTTGTATCCACATCACACACACACACTTGAAGAGGCTGGTGGCTGCCCTGTTATCTGTTACCTCAGGGTCATGCTGCCTGAGCTGACAGCGATCAGACTGTTTCCTCTGAGCGCTCTCATGTATGAACACACGTTTCCTCTCCTCCTCCCTCTGTCATCCTTGTGATGGTTCTATATGTAAAACATGGAAAATCTCCGGCTATTAAAACAAGACGAACAACAAGGCAGATAAGTCGTCAAAATGGAACATGACTCCATCAACTCTGCTTCAGATACGCCTCCTGTCCATGCCTACCCTGGTGTTTAAGAGGCCACAGCAACACAAGTTTGTAGAGATGTTCCGATACCATTTTTTCTCTCCCGATACCAATTCCGATACTTGCGCTGTGGGTATCGGCCGATAGCTCCTTAACTAACGTCAGCTGATCAATTCTTCTTCGTGCCTCTAAGACAGCAGCTGCCGGTGGCAGCACAGCACAACTGTTTTAAGAGCGACAAAAAGAAGAACTGTGTCAGAGCTAACGGAGCTAACCAGTAAACGGATTCCTATTTCTAATAAGTTACGTGGTATCAGATCGGTGCCTGGACTCCAGGACTCGCCGATACCGATGCCGGCCTTTCCGATACCAATATCGTAACAACTCTACAAGTTTGAAAACAATGCTAATTTGATAATTAGTTGCACGTTAACGGTCAGCTGAGAAAACGAGGTGTTCACACTTAATTTCAAGTTCACTTTCACTTCGTACTTTTCACCGTTGTTGTCTTTTGTTAGTCGTACCTTTTTGAAACCAATCTTGTTTCCCGTTAACATCGACCTCCACATGCCCAGTGTACGTGAATTTGACGTGATATACACTTTCAGGACCCGGTGTGTGCATTTGTTTTCCTCGGGTTCGCCGGTTTCCTCCTCACAGTCCAAAAACATGCAGATTTTGAGGATTAGGCAATTGGGCACTGTAAAATGAGTGTGAGTCACTTTTCTACTACTACACAACACGACTCTACACTGTTTTGGTTGGTTTTCCACAACAATGATATAATACCTCCTCAAAGTGGCCGGAGTCATCACGGCGCTGCTGCATGAAACTGCCCGTGACTTTGTTTTAATACGCGACACAAACACACAGCTAGTGCAGCTTGTAAAGCAGTTATTTTTCGCATGTACTGAATTATTAGAATCAGTTCATTTAAACGATTCATTTGAAATATGGCGTGGTTTCGATCCGGCTCAAGATCGTCAGCTCTCAGCAGTGCTGACTCCATCCGACATCCTTTATTAAATGTTAATATTTTAGACGTTTCCTTGGCTAAATGTTGGAGATTAAGACACATTTTAAGGATTTTTAAGTCTTTGTAATTGATCTACAGTTCGTCATTGTTCAGTTTGATTCTTCTCGGACGGCGTGCTCGTGCCGAGGCGAGTCGATATGATATCTGATATGGAGCGACAGTTTTGTTTACAGTTTACAGCATTGTGATATCAATGTCCTGTGTGTGTGTGTGTGTGTGTGTCTGCCGCCACAACACTGCTCGTGATTTGGTTCTAGGTTCATATTCTATAAATTGTTATTCTTCCGCCATTGGTTTTAGTTTCATAGACCTGCGGTTCATCTTTAATCTGAAGTTCTTGTTTCAGCTGCCTCGTGTCAGGGACGTCACCGCTCTGACACACACACACAATTTCCATTTCCATTAGCACGTTTTTGTTGTTGTTGAAAGCTTCCCCACACACTTGTTCATGTGGCAGCAGTTTGTTGTGTTGATGTTTTGTCTCTTTAGTCTGAGGTGGTTGTCACACTTTCAGAACGCAGTGTCGTCAAGTGGCAGTTTTTTTTTAATTGGTAATGTCTCATTAATTGTTTTTGCTTCTTAGTTTTTCCCTCTTGTTTATATCATTTGTGTGGGCGCTGAGAGCCTGTATATGTATGTATTGTATTGTCGTTCCATTGTGGTCGCATTGTGTGCGTTTTCTTGAAATAGGGATCCATTAATCAATAGTTTCAAAGCTGTCGGATGCAGACAACCCTAGTTGTTTTTCCGTTTTTACTTATTCTCACATTGTGATGAAAGGGATGAATCAGACTGGCGTCTGAGCAGAGGTGGACATGGGAACACGTTTTTCTTCTTCTCTTTCACACTCTTTCGCACAGAAGAATAGAAGAATATTCAGCCCGGCGACTGAAAGCTGAAGCTACGATGACAGAACTGAGCGAGGTCACTGCTGCTGAAAGAGGATCTGAGGCTTTTCTCTCATTGACCGCTCCACGTATTCAGACTGAGCGGCTTCGCTAACAGTTTGAAACTCTAGCTGCAAAAAAAAAGCAGTTTAGAAGAACATAAAGTCCGATGTTTGCAGAATTATTTTTACACTTTTCTTTTCCTGTGAACAATTGATGTCTTAATTATTAACTCACCCATGTGTATTAGCTAGTGCTAGGAACATTAACGCACATTAGCGCACGTTAGCCCTTTAACGCCGTCAACGTTAACGCACGTTAAGTTTAGAAGAACAAACGATGTTTGCATAATTCTTCACTTTTCTTTTCTTGCAAACAATTGATGTCTTAATTATTAACTTGCCCATGTGTTTTAGCTAGTGCTGGGCACGTTAGCGCGTTAATGGCAGTAAATGGCGTCAACGCATGTTAACACACGTTAAGCTTAGAAGAACAAACGATGTTTGCAGAATTCTTCACTTTTCTTTTCCTGCGAACAATTGATGTTTTAATTATTAACTCACCCATGTGTTTTAGCTAGTGCTGGGAACGTTAAATTGCATTAACGCACGTTAGTGTGTTAACGGTGGTTAGCGGCGGTTAACGTCGTCAACATTAACTCACGTTAAGTTTAGAAGAACAAACGATGTTTGCAGAATTCTTTACTTTTCTTTTCCTGCGAACATTAGATGTCTTAATTGTTAACTCGCCCATGTGTTTTAGTTAGTGCTGGGCACGTTAGCACACGTTAGTCTACGTTGGTGTGTTAACGGTGTCAACGTTGACGCACGTTAAGTTTAGAAGAACAAACGATGTTTGCAGAATTCTTCACATTTTCTTTTCCTGCGAACAATTGATGTCTTAATCGCCCATGTGTTTTAGCTAGTGCTGGGCACGTTAACGGCGGTTTCACGTGACTCTCGGTTGTTAAAATGAGTCTCTAAAGTTACGCTAAACTTTAAAAACAGAGGCACACATACGCAGTACACAGGTACGCTGGTTATTTGTAGCGCTGCTCTTTTCGTTTAATAAACACACCGCTCCAGTTTGACTGTAGGCGTGCTAGCGGCGCTAAAGGAGCTAACGGAGCTAACTGCTAAAAGGTGCCTGGACTCCGTTACTGTGGAGACTCATTTTTAACAATCGGGAGTCACGTAAACATGACGTCACGTGCCACTTTTTCCGGTCAGTGGTCATGGAAATGCGCATTAACGTTGACGCCGTTAGCGGCGGTTAGCTGTTAGTGCCCAGCACTAGTTTTATCTCCATTTTTCTCCCTCGCGCTCTCAAATAGATGATTATATCTCTGAAATATGCTGTAAAAATAGTAAAATAAGATGTTATACCCATTACCCACTTAATGGTTAACTGTGCAGATATGTGTAAAGTAGCAGGCAGCTCAGAGGGAAAGGTTAGTGAGCCTGTTGTACGGCCTGAAGTGTGGTGAAAAGAGGCGAGGGATGGTGGAGAATTTCTGTTGCAGCCAAGAGATGTCATCAGGAAAGCGCCACCATCTGCTCCGTCTCCGAGCGCAGGACGCCGTCCAATCTCTCGTGGAAAAGGAAATGGCACTTTACCAACAATATATTTGAATCAAAAGCTGTCGGCACACGGACGCAGATCTGACCGGGCAAATATTGACAGGGTGGTGGAGCTGGTGGTGGTGGACGGAGATTGGAGCAGTGATTGGAACCAGCGAAATGAGAGCTGGTGGAAAGATGTTGATGGAGATGAAATGTAGCGAGATGAAGATTTAGAATATGTTTGTGATGGCGGCAACAGAAAGAAAGAAAAAATAAATTGGTGGTTGGAGTGTGTGGGCCAGCCAGGAGCCATGATATTTTTCACTTTATGCTCATCACTTGAATCGGCGAATGGTATAGTCTGCTGCTCTCCTCTGTGTGTCTCTGCACTACCTTACCTGAGGTGAAGAGGATCGTTTGAGAAAATGTGAGGACTAATAGTTATATTTGGACTATTTCTTTCACAGAGACAACCTTTATGTCCTGTGAAGACGGATCACTTAGCTCTCCACACTCTGCTTAATGTGAGCAGCAGTGGTCGTGAAAGATTGCGTTTTTTTACGATGTTGTTGATGAAACGAACCTTCAGGTCGATCCAAACGTGTACCATGGAAATGCCGCATTGTGGTTTCTCTTCTTTTTTTTTTGTGACACTGCGATTTGCCTTTTAGCTCTTTTTTTTTTTTTACTCGCATTTTCACAGGAAAACAACCACATCACACCTGTGTTGCACTCTCTATACTGGCTTCCTGCTCGTTTTAGGATTTACCCTACCGTTCAAAAGTTTGGGCTCACCTATACAATTTTTTAGTGTTTTCCATTAAAAGTCACACTTTTATTCATCAAAAGAGTTGCAAAATGAATAGAAAATATAGTCAAGTTATTGACACGAATAGCAATAATGATTTTTATTCCAAATAATCATTTTGTCCTTTCGTCAAAGAACCAGCAAAACTGTTTTCAGCTGTGCTAACATCATTGCACAAGGGTTTTCTAATCATCCAATAGTCTTCTAACGCCATTAGCAAACACAATGTACCATTAGAACACTGGAAATGGGCCTCTATACAACTATGTACATATTCCATTAAAAACCAGACGTTTGCAGCTAGAATAGTCGTTTACCACATTAACAATGTATAGAGTGTATTTCTGATTCATTTAATGTTATATTCATTGAAAAAAAGTGCTTTTCTTTCAAAAATAAGGACATTTTAATTGAGCCCAAACTTTTGAACGGTAGGGTATTTAAAAAAATTGTTATTGTTGGTTTTTAAAAGCTCTTATTGGATTGGCACCATCTTATCTCTTGGAACTTCTATTTCACGTCCCAAGATCTGAGGTCTAATAATGGGTTAACCAAGGAAATGAAATCTCTGCCCCCCACCATTGAATATTTTTAAATCGCTTTTAAAGACCCACTTCTCCTTTGCCTTCACTTAACGTCAACCTGGACACTTCTCTGTAGTTTTTTTTTTTTACCCTTTTTAAGATTATGTTTTTCATATACGACAGACATGTTGGGTGACCTCACCGTCACTAAAAACATGGCTGCCAGTATTGACCCAAGAAAAAAAAGCAGATATCGCTCACTTATCGGAATATATGACTGTTTAATTCTATGACATTTATTGTTTATTCTGCTCAGAAACTGCACCAAAGTCCAGAGAGAATTCCATCATTTTTAGCTCACAGAAACTGGAGCTGCTGGCCACGACTGCTGCCTCCTTCAGTGAGCTGGTGTCATTGAGGTCAATCTGAGTAGAGAATTTCAAACACCAAAATCTCTAAATAACACATTTTAAGTGCCTGGTGGAGGTGGGCATGGATCAGTAACTACTGTGTGCTGTGATCTAAAACTGCTGATTTTCTTCTATAGACTTTGGAGTGAAGGGTTTACCAAGTTAGAGAAACTTCAGTTCCCAGATGGTAATGACTGTTAAATGTCGAGAAAGTTCATGAGTCAACCACACCTATTATGTAAACTACCGTTCTAAAGCAAAGGTCTGGTTTTTAATGGAATATGTACATAGGTGTGTGTACTATTTCCAGTGTTCTAATGGTACATTGTGTTTGCCAATGGCATTAGAAGACTATTGGATGATTAGAAAACCCTTGTGCAATGTTAAAAAACATTATTTCTAAACTTGTCAATGTCTTGACTATATTTTGTATTCATTTTGCAACTCTTTTGATGACTAAAAGTCTGGCTTTTAATGGAAAACACACACAAAATTGTATAGGTGAGCCCAAACATTTGAACAGTAGTGCATGTATGTTTTTGTTGGAGATGTCAGTCAAAGTTTGCTGTGTTTCTATAGGGACTTGTTATCTTAGTACATTTTTAACATGTCTGCACGTCAAACGCAGCACAAATGATGGCAGTGGTGTTGAAATGACCTGAATACCTGAGTGACAGTGTGATTACTTCACCTGGTACGCTTCAGTTACCTCAAAGCAAAGTAAGACGATGGTCACTGTCCACCTTTTCCATCATTATAGCATTGTATTGTTCTGTTTTAACTCTATAAACTTCTTTTAGCGCACAGAAATGTTTGTTTTGAAGTTTCATTCAGGGCATGTTCATATCCATGACAGCAGGGGGTAGTAACCTCTGGGTTTGAACCCAAGTGAATTCTGATGCATCAAAGCATTCCCATTTATTTAAAGGAACACTGTGTAGTATTTATGGGTTTATATAACCCAAAATCCACTTTTTATACATATTATGTGCTCCTGCATTGTCTAGTCGCTGTATAATAGTTTTTGTTTCATTTTCATAGTGTTTCAAAAAGTCATGTAAAATAACATGGTCGCGGGCCGCTGTTGCATTGCCGCTGTTAGCAGCGAGACGCCATGTTTCTCCCCGAGAGAACAAATCAAGCGTCGATTTACTTGTAGCGGAAGTCCCGCCTCCACTGACGGAGCAGGAAGTCTGAGGTATAAACAGAGTGGAGGTGGAGTGGCCGCAGTAGCTCGCCTTCTCCCTCGCCGGCTTCTGACAGCTCTACCGCGACCACGAAGAGCTGTCCCTCTACTCGCCCTCTCCCCCTTCCTCTCGTTGTCTGTTCGCCCTCAGCGGCACCGGACGTATCTTGGCTCTGCAAATGTAAATACATTCCCTGCTAACCCCATCTCGAAACGGCTATGTGAAATAACTATCATTACCAGTCATTGCGGTGACAGTTTGTGTGAACATGCACCTAGCTCGCTATTAGCCATTAGAACGCTAACACAGTATGAAAAAAAATAAAATAATTAATTTCGCTATCTTACATGTCTAAGACCAGTGCTAATATGATATACAAAAAACACTTATACATCTGAATAAATACTAGAACCTCATCTGCTGACACGGAGAAAGACGACAAGGACAACATTTGACCGGCTGAGGATACCGTAGCGCTCAGGGAAGGGAGGGGGTGAGCAGAGGAGCAGGTCTTTGTTGTAAATTTCAGCCTCTCCTCTAGATGTCACTATAAACTACTTACTTTGCCTTTACCTTCTTGTGTCATTTTGGGGGGTTATATATGCAAAATCCCTCTCAGTATCTGGTATATGCACTGTTGTTAGTCCACTACTTTCTTATCTGCTTCACTTCAGGCTCTCACTCACATAAATTAAAGCAAGCATCAGATTGCTAAACTAAAATTTCTTTTTTTTTAAAAAACGCTCAGAAAGGCGTAATGTGATTAGTTTGACAGCTATTGTTGTATGACTAATAATACAAGTGTTCATTTTGCTTCTTAACTGTCATTTTTACAAGAAATTCATGATCTTTCTTTTTCTTCATCTGAAGAGAAAGATTTTTTGGGGGGTGAGTGAAGTGAACTCCTGCTGCACTGCAGAGTTTCATCATCATTTTGGTTTTGTTGTCTTATTTTTTTTTCTCTCTTTATCAAATAATTGCCATGTCTTTGAATGTGGATGTTGCACTTGGTCATATTGTGACTTCAATTATTGGGCAAATGAATTGTGCAGCCCGTCTTCAGAACCAGTGTGATGTGTTCTCCATGTCTGCACAGATGCTGTGGCAGATGTTGTCGTCCTATAAACTATATATATATTAAACTTTTGGGTCTGATCCCTCTCAGACATTCAGAATGCAAATGAATTGCAGGCATAAGGCACATAAGACCAAGAGCCTTAAAATGCAAATTGCTGCTGCTGTGGATCGTGTTTATCTAGGAGCCAAATGAGGCCGGACCCTCAGCTGTTGATTGGAATAGTGGGCGTCGTGCACATTCATCTATCATCGGCTCGTGGAATGGGGAGTAAAAGAGGGTAAATAATAAAATCCAAGGTTATGTGGTCTTAGGCACACGTGTCAAACTCAAGGCCCGGGGGCCAGATGTGGCCCGCCACGTCATTTTATGTGGCCCGCGAGTGATTAATTGGTCTTAAAAATCTGCGTCAAAATAGGTCTATGCTGCTTTAAGCTAACTGGTAAACGGTGCCTGGACTCCGTTACTCTAGAGACTTTACAGACCGCTCCAGTTCGACTGTAGGCGCGCTAAAGGAGCTAACGCAGCTAACGGAGCTAACTGGTAAACGCTGTCTGGACTCCGTTACTTTAGAGACTCATTGTAACAATCGGGAGTCATGGCGTAAAAATGACGTCACGTGCGTCTTTTTCCCATCAGTCGTCGTGGAAACATGCTATGCGTTAACTTTGACGCCGTTAACGTGCGCAGCAGTAATAAAGAGGCGGTTTTATTTGTGTTACTTATGCAATGAATAACTTTATAAATCTGGAAAAAGACACTTTAATCAATTCTGTCTTGCAAAGCAGACTGGAGTAGATCATTCTTTGCACACCTATAGATTGAAGCAGAAATCGTAGCCCCTAAAAATCATAATGGAGTCATGAGATAATAAGAGATTCCCACCCCTAGTATCTCTGCAGCATGTGAATAGCGTTGTGGTCCCACTGCTTTACAGATCATCAAAGACTCCAATGCTACAAACAAGTCGAGTTTGGAAGAGACGATAAACCGCCCGAGGAGTTTGCGTTTGCCGTCGTCTTTTGTTCGTCGGCAGCACAACAAACCTTTTTAAAGAGAGCTATTTCGACTTCCTCTGCGTTAAGTGTGCTTTCTCGTGTGAAAATGTGCCTGTTGCTGTTCTGTGAAGTGAGATCAGATGTAAATGGAGTTCAAGTTTGCGACATTTCAAGCCTGCTGTCATTCAACGCCGGAGAGGAGACCTTTCACTGTGGGTGTTGTGACGTGTTCGCCATCAGTGAGTGAGTGAAGGCACTGATGGAAGGTTTAGATGCAGGAGATATAGCTTTGGTAACCTCAGGCGTGCTCGTCTGCCAGGTGCACCCTCCCCACCTCCCCCACCCCCCCCGCTGCGAGTTCACATCCTGCAGGAAAGCTGCTTACGCGACTGAAATCCTGATCAGATCTTTGAAGGCTGCGAAAGTTAAAAGTATAATACCATTGTGTGTGTGTGTTCAGAAGCGATTCTAGAGTCTGTAGGGGCCCTATGCAAAAATTCCCAGGGGGCCCTTCCAACCAGTGTTCATCACCATTATATTAAAAATAAATAAATTCAAAATGAATGAAATAACATGGAAAAATCTTGTAATTAAAAAGTATGTGAAAATATAAATGTCAATAAGGGTTTATGTAAATAAATGTAAATAAAATACTGTAAATAGCTTTTAAAAAACTATATAAACTTAGTAAAATTGCACTGTAAAGAACCCACATTATAAAACAATATAAATATATGGAACAATAAAATACTGTAAAATAAGAGTAAAAAAGATATGCATTACCCTGTAAATAATCCTCTTCATTTTCCAACTTGCAGAACGATAACTTCACACAGGTTAAAGTGAGGTGGGGCCCCTTTAGGGAGGTTTCCTACTGAGATGTCATTGCAAATCACACCCATTGTTTTTTAAGGGAGACGGGGAGACGGCTGTCACTGCACATTTCAGTAAAAACAGCCCTTAGGCTCCGAGTGTCGGGGGGGCCCCCTATCAGCTCGGGGCCCCAAGCAGTTGCCTGTTCACAAGCTGCGCCTCTGTGTGTGTGTTTAGATATCGTGTGTTTGAGACTTCTCTACCTGTTTTGGGTCGTTAATGTGACGCCATCTGTTTAGCAGCAGGTGATGACTGATGATGTCACCGCCAGTGACCCTAAAGGAAGTGAGGTGGATAAGAGAGGAATGCATTTGTTGAAGCGCTGATGTCATTTCTGCAGCGATGCATGTGGAAAGTGAAAAAAAAGTTTGGACACAAATGACAGATCTAAAGAATGTTTTTGAAGACATTCCTAGATGGAAATTAGTTTTTCTTCTTTTATGCTTCATTGCTGCAGGAGAAAGACGACAGCGCTGCTAGCTTAAATACGCTCATCAGGCCACTCCTAGCTTAGCCTGCTCGTTGTTTTTACTTCGACAAAAGCATGCAGCTATTGTAAATCCTCCTTCTCTGCTTGTCGGAAGAATTCATCAAGTATTCGCGGTCATTTATTTTGAGCCGTTTTTGTTATTCAGACCTACGGGGGCTAAATCGTCTGATAGTAGAGCCGGATCAGGTCAGCGAGGTCGAGGCTGGATGGTTTGAAGCTCTGGCCCTGGTGACTCTGCTCTGCTCCACTGTCTGCTTTAATGATAACAAGCAGAAGATAAACGCTGAATAACTTCAGATGACTCATCTCATCAAGTGCACACTCACTCACTCACACACACACAGAGGTTTAACGTAAGTGATGCTCTCATACACTTGTAGCGCGACTCGGCTCTACTCTACTCTACTTGGTATCAGGCATTTTCCATGACTATAGAACACAAACACACAAACTAGTGAAGGACAAAGCAGCTGTTTTCAGTGTAACTCAATCATTAGAATCAGTTCAGTACTCGTTCAGACACAGTCACTGAACTAAAATACGGCTTAACTTTCATGAGCGCTGTCGCAAATAAATACACCAAACAATAAATACCGTTTACCAGTTAGCACCGTTAAACGAAAAGAGCAGCACTACAAATAACCAGCGTACCTGTGTACTGCGTATGTGCGCCTCTGTTTTTAACGTTTAGCGTTACTTTAGAGACTCGTTTTAACAATCCGGAGTCACGTAAACGCGACGTAAATGACGTGACGCGCGTCTTTTTCCGGTCAGTTGTCATGGAAACGGCTGTAACCGCCGTTAACGTGCCCACCACTAAAATACATTTTGAGATTTTAGTAATGTTTTTGCTAAATGTTGGAGATTAATGCTTGTTTCCTGGATTTAAAAGAAAGTCTTTTTAACTGATCTACAGTTCGGCATTGTTCGCTTTGATTCCCGTGTCGGACGTCGCGCTCACAACTTTTCCAACTCTTCCTGCTCTCTGACCAATCAGTGGCCTGGCAGTCGTACATTTTAGTATCAGCTCAGTTCGATTGGAACCTTCGCCAAAGCAGGAACCAAAAAAAACCCACCAGTTGCACTTTGACATGTTTTGTTCTACATGATTTCATTGGCGAAAGCTGCAATATTTGTACGTGAAGCGTTTCCGTCGACGCCTCCGAGTCCAGCGTTACAGAAGATGTTGTTAGCCTTCTGCCGTCGTTTTCCTGTGCTCATTGCAGACCGCAGTAAACTGGTAAAAATCTTTATTTAATTTAGAAAGTTAGCACTATAGCCGGAGGGAGGTGCCGTACGTCCCCTGGTGCATTCTTGGAGTCGATGCTTTCAGTCCATACACTAATAATTGTTGTCGATTTTTGTGCTTTCAGCCAAAGGCAGATGAACCCAGACTTTAAAGACATTAAAGAGCAGATTATTAAAAACAGGTGGTTCAGCTGCTGACGTCTGTGTGAGTGTGAGTGTGTTATTCCACGTTTAATATCAGACCTGAGATGGCATCTCAATGAGCAAAGGAATCACTAAAAGAGCCCCAAATCCATCTTTTATAGCTTCAAAATTAGTCTGAGAGGCTTTGACCTCCACGGCTACGATTTTTCAATACGACTCTCTTCTTCTTTTATTGGAGCGGCTGATCTGGACATAAAGGCTGTCAGGATGAAGAATGCGCTTATTGATGACACGCTATCAGATAATGAAAGATAGATTTTTTTCTTCTTTACTCCCGAGTGAACGATGAAGACTTTGGAAATGGATGTCTTTATGAGCGGAAAACAACAAACAGTCGATGATTAGAAAGAAACATTCAGTCAATCCGTGTTATACCCTGAAGTGTGTAACTCTGAAAAGTTAGAGAAGCAGCCGTGAAACTATTTAGCTTTATTAATCGTTATTAAAAGAGGCTGTTTCGGGGTGACCCTGACCCTGTTGACGTTGAGTAAAAGACGCAGAAAAACAGCAAAAATACAGTCAAAGAAATGCATTAAATGAAGTGAAATGTGTGTCGTGTGTGCCAGTTTCAGGCGTTACTCGTAAAAGGTTTAGGACTGTGCTGAATGTTGTTCTGTGAGTCTTTGAGAGAGTTTTGAAAAGAGAAATAATGTGTACATGGGTGTTTTGACCTCAAATGCTCCTCCTATAACGGGCTGGACAATGATAGTAACAACAATAATGATCCAAATAAATTGCCCTTCAGTAGCAAAGTATCAAAGGTTCGATATACAGTGGAGGATAAAAGCGGTAGAAGTTTGGGATCACTTAGAAATGTCCTTTTTT
Source organism: Microchirus variegatus (assembly GCF_963457635.1). Taxonomy (NCBI): domain Eukaryota; kingdom Metazoa; phylum Chordata; class Actinopteri; order Pleuronectiformes; family Soleidae; genus Microchirus; species Microchirus variegatus. The sequence goes on along the minus strand of NC_139812.1, from coordinate 23,789,894 downwards.
CTGAAGGAAAAAAGTATTAAATGAATCGGAAATACACTCTATTGGGATGTGAATCTTTGGGTGGCTCACGATTCGATTCAAAATCGATTCTCGATTCAAAAAATGATACAATGCATATTGTGTTAAGGCAAATTATGGCATCAAAACAATACAGTTCGTATAAGATAATGTGATCATGTAATCACACAAATGCAAACTTAAGACAAAATTTTATTTTTTCATTCAAATCAAATAACGTACAACAATAATAACTTGCATAAATAAAAGCTTAGACTAGCTGCCTTTTTCTCCCTGAAGTTAAACTGTGCACAAATAACACAAACTGGTGTTTTGTGTCTTTTCAAAATAGAAACTTAAAAAAAAAAAAAAAAAAAAAATGTTTTTGAAGTTTATGAATCGAGTCAGAATAGTGGATGATTAGAATCGTGATTCCTATGTGAATCTATTTTCCCCCCACCCCTACACTCTATACATTGTTAATGTGGTAAACGACTATTCTAGCTGCAAACGTCTGGTTTTTAATGGAATATGTACATAGGTGTATAGAGGCCCATTTCCAGTGTTCTAATGGTACATTGTGTTTGCTAATGGCGTTAGAAGACTATTGGATGATTAGAAAACCCTTGTGCAACAGTTTTGCTGCTTCTATGATGAAAGCAAAGTGAATATAAATCATTATTCCTAATCTTGTCAATGTCTTGACTATATTTTCTATTCATTTTGCAACTCTTTTGATGAATGAAAGGGTGACTTTTAATGGAAAACACCAAAAAATTGTATAGGTGAGCCCAAGCATTTGAACGGTAGTGTAATGTTTATGTACTGCATGTGTTGAACATATAACATAAAGGCTCTTTACATAAGATTTGAACTGAAATCACACAGACACAAAGTTGATTCGATCTCTACTGATTGAGTTGACTCTTTTTTTATTTATTTATCTATCAATCTTTCTGGCCAGGTCACACAGACCGAGGTCTTCTCTGAGGAATTGAAAAGATCTGCATGTGCTTCTCTCTCTCTATGGTTTATCTGATCAAATCTGTGAATGGTTGTATGAATGTATTCTACACAGTGTCACAGCGCTCTGCTGCTGCTGCGACTGCTGCTCTGATAAAGACGCCGTGACCCTGTCGATTATCATATTTACTCATAAGTACGCTGTGTTCCTCTCTCTGTGCCACACAACAGTGAGTCACTCATTAATGATACCGAGGTTGTTGTTTTTTCTCCGAAGTCTGCAGCGTGTGAAAAAAGACTCCGTCATCACCGCTGACGTTTGTAGATTACGCTCGTCGCGGGATGAACGCTGTGTTCAGTGGACGGATTGTTTGAGAGCCACGGTGAAATGAAATTATACATGTCTGACGTGAAAGTGGTGGCATCAAGACGTGTGAAGCGTAAGACAAAAACCTTAAAAAAAAGGTTTTATTATGCAAAATCGACTTTTTTTAATCATTTTAATCCTTATATTTGCGACCCCGGAGCCTCTACGAGTCGGCAAAGTGTGAAAAAAGATGTAATGTTTTTGTGGTCCGACACGCCATGTTGACTTTGTTACGTCAGAATGAGAGATTCCTGGAATTGTTGTTTAGCAGAGCTCCGCTTTGTCCCTAAAAAAAAACGTGAGAGTGCAGGCGAGGACAATATTATCCTGAAGAGCAGAAGTCTGCAAAGTGTTCTATTCACAGTTGCAGCACAGAGTTCTACACAGACTTCCAGCCTCAGAGGATTTACATTTTATATATGACGGCAATGTGCCGGCGAGAGTTGGCAAAATGATGGCTTTTCCAAATGCTAACTGCTGTTAGCTGCCGTTAGCCTCAGTGACGCTGACGTAATTTCCTGTGTCTCATTTGCATTTAAAGAGACAGGCACTCAAAAGAGAGCGTTCTGAACAGGGCTGTTTTGTCAGAGTGATTGAACTATATAGGTATTTTGACCAAAGCATGTCACAGACATGTTCATTAGGACACCAGGGAACTAGGTTGAAAATGACTCCAATTCAGCTCCCAGTTGGCAGGAAAAAGGCCCAGGTGCCAATCAGGTCGTGGAGTTTGTTCTGATCTTTTTTTGATGTTATGAAAACCCTCCATTCAAGCGCTGATCCGACATCATTCATTAATTTCCTGCCGAGTCCTGAAAGAGAGCGACTCAAGGCGAAACTTCTAAAAGCACAACGGCTGTTGTCAGAGTGTGCTGTAGATGAAGACGGTGCTTTCTTCTCTCCTGTGTTGCAGTTTGTGACATTGATGGGACTCACTGGAGAAAAACAGACAGAACAAACTCCTCGACAGGCCATGGAAAAGGCTTCAATGGCTTCTTTTTTTTTTTTTTTTTAAACACAAATTTCAATGTAAAATGTTCTGGAGCAGAGCTGTCAAACTCATTTGATCTCAAGTGGGCCAGACCAGTACAATAATAGCATAATAACCTATAACAAGAACTCCTATTGTTTTTTCCCCCTTGTTTTAGAAAACATATCATAAGTGGATTTTAAAGGCACAAAACATTTATTCACGATAAAAATCATATATATTTATATATATATATATATATATATATATATATGTGTGTATGTGTATATGTATATATTGTATATATATGTATGTATATGTGTATGTATGTTTACATATATATGTATGTGCATAAGTATGTGTACGTGCGTATATGTATGTATGTGTATATATATATATATATATATGTATGTGTGTGTGTATATATATATGTGTGTATATGTGTATATATATGTGTGTGTGTGTATTTGTGTGTGTGTGTATATATATACGTCTGTGTGTTTATATATGTGTGTATATATATATATATATATATATTATGTCTGTGTATATGTACATATATATGTATGTATATATATATATTTTTCTTTCTTATATGTATTTCGCTTATTTTAACTATCAAATTATCCTGTAAGTGCTTTTTGCCCTATTTTTCCAGACTAACTTTCAATATATTAACTGCACGTTAAAATAGTGTATTAACAATTTTAAAACAAAAAACACTGTATTTGTAGATGAACACCAGGTTTTCTTAAATTTAAATGGTATACAGCTTATGTAAAGTACCATTTGTTGGAGTTTTTTGGCCAAAAAAACAGGTTGACTGATTCTCCGTCTTCCTGCAACAGCTTGCGTGAATTTACCGTAATAACCACACATTGACTTTGACGTGCAACTAATCAGTTTTCCGAAACTGTTTTCCGATAAATTTTCCGAGGCAAACCGTGGCGTAATTACCGTGATGCAAAACGGGGTTAATAACGTAGCTCCCAGAAACAGGAGACTTTTCTTTTCTGCTGCAAATATCCATCAGCGTTCACAGGTCAAGTCCACTGGGTGCCAAAATTGAACGGATGGTGAGATAAGGGGGCGAGAGGACAGCGGGTGTTTTTTTGGGAGCGCTACAAATCAATGAAAGTGCTTCAGTCAGCCACTTATGAAGACGCCGGCCTCGTGCTCCCGCAGTGACGACCCACATAATGAAGCGCGTGGGTATTTTTGGTCCGGAGATAATGTTGCACAAACATAGCAGGGCTCCTCACATACTGTCCTCCAGTGCATTTGCTCCACACATATGTAAATGAAGATTAAAGCTGCAGATCAAAGTGCAGATACTCACCATGTTCCCACTCTCTGCAGATACGTAGCAGGGGGCTTTGCACAGTTTTTGGTTGATTGATTTATTTAATTTGAATGGATTTCTCTCAGCTTCTCTTCAGTGGGTCTTTTGAATTCTTTTTCATTTACAGTAGATGTGATTGAAACATGCAGCGGAGGGCAGCTGTTATCAGTGTGCTCGGGTGTATTTGGAGTATTTGAAGAGGAAGTGAAAGAAAAGGCTATTACTGCTCAATTTCACGCCCAGTAGGACTGTCAGTTTCCCCTGTCCTCTCTCTCTCTGTCTCTGTACCTGTTTTACTTTATACTCTAACTCTTCAGTAATCGCCAGCTTCTCAGGACGTTTGTGGTTGATTATATGATAATAGCTTTGATTGTATTCTGATATTTTATGAGAAAACCCTGCTGTCAAACACGTTCTCAATGTTCTCCTCTTACCACTGTAAGTTTTTATGGTAGCATCAGTATCTGTTTGTCTTAAAGCATCTTCATTGTCTGTCATCCGACTGAATCCGATTTCACGCACTCTTGATTTCCTGGTTATTTCCTCTTCTACAAAGACTCGTACTTACAGTATAAGCCACACCAATAAACCAGATCACTATAGTGTGAAGTGGTTTTAATGTTGTGGCAGCAGCAGCAGAGCAAGTGTATCTGTATTCTGTTTTAAAGGGAGGTCGTTTTTATCCATCTCTAATGATGTTTAAAACATTTTTAACAATCACACACATCAGCCAAAATATTCAAAACTAGTTAAATATCAGAAAAATAAGAGAAAAAAAGCAACATTTTGGGGAAAATTTTGCATTTTTCAGATATTTTTATATAATATCTTCTTTATGTGTATATGTATATGTACATATGTGTATATATATGCATGTGTATGTGTATATATGTATGTATATGTGTATGTATGCATATGTGTATGTGTATATATGCATTTATGTGTATATATTTATGTATATATGCATATATGTGTATATATATATGCATATATGTGTATATATGCATATATGTGTATATATATATGCATATATGTGTATATATATATGCATATATGTGTATATATGCATGTATATGTGTATATATGCATATATGTGTGTATATATGTATGTATACGTGTATATATGCATATATGTGTGTATATATGTATGTATACGTGTATATATGCATATATGTGTGTGTATATGTGTATATGTGAATATGTATATATATGTACATGTATACACATATGTATATATGTATACATATATATGTATATATGTGTATATATGTATACATATATATGTATATGTGTATATATGTATACACGTATATATGTGTATACATATATACACATATATACATGTGTATATATATATATATGTATGAAAAATAGGAGATTATCTGAGTCAGATGTACACAACAGCGGGAGGGCGTCATTCGGGGTCACGCGTGCAGAAGGCAGAACACTCACTCACTTGCCGTGTAGCTCCTCCTCCTCCTCCTCGTCCTCCTCCTCCTCCTCCAGCTGCTGTGTTCTCACACGTCACTCAATCTGAAGTTATATCAAGAAAACTGGCAGCAGAAGTTGTGGTGAATATCTCATGTTACAGACGACAAACATGATGGTATTCATGGTAACGTGCTTAAAGAGAATTTGCTGATACTAGAACGGAACATGAGATTGTGTGTGTGGAACAGTAGACTGACACAGATCCTTTCCTTTCCACTATAAAATCTTAGTGTAAAAACAGTAATACTTGTTGTTGTTGTTGTTGTTGTGTTAGCTGGTCAAAGTGCAACAGCCAGGCCAGTGAACCCTGCTCTAAGACTGTGTTTAGAGACTAAAGCTGTTTAAGCAGAGTTCCTCAGTGAAAGCACAGTGCAGATCATTATCCAGTATTGCAGACCTCACAGGTGCCTGAGTGTGTTAAAAAACAGCACTGCTCTTTTGCTTTAATCAAACTCCTCCTCCTCTGTCACTGTGTCAGTCGGTCAGTGTTAAACCACCGAAACACAAACAAATGTGTTAATTAAGAAGGTGAAAATATCTACGTGTTTATCTGCTTTGTAACCACATTTTCTCTCTCAGCTTTTGAGCTCAAAGACCCTGAGTGAGAGCCATATATGTGTGTGTGTGTTGATAACAATGAAATTGCCTATAAATATGGTCAAATTTTGCTTATGATACAAATAATTAGGTTTCAATTAATCAAAGAGGGGACTTTTGTTGATTCCATTATATTTAAAGGGTGGTTTGACCCATTTTTTGGACCCACTCGATCAAATGAAGAACCTAAAATCATTATGACGATGCTGCTGTGTTTGTTTAATTCACATTTGTATTATTACAGAGTGTGTTTTAACCCTAGAACACTTTCGCTCAAATTCAAAACAGCATCACTAACGCTGGGTGATTTTTACCCGAGATAAAAAATACACCCAATAAAATGTACTTGTCATCAAAATATATCAAAACATGACAAATTTGAGTAGTGTTCTTTTATTTTAAACTGTGTCATGTCTAACAAAATGAAAGAAAAGCATCATGAGGAGACCATATAAAAATGCTCCAAAATGACTGGAAAATTTCAAAATTTTAAAAAAAAAAGAATAATAATGAAGATGAAAACTTGGTTTTCATGAAAATCACATACATGTATTTGCTTGGGTGAAAACCACCCGGCAATGGTGTTCTAGGGTTAAATGTGACCAGTATTTTTTTCATTCATTTGATTTTTTTTTATTCATTCAATACTTGAACCAATCACTATGTAGAAAGTGACTTTGACGTCGACTTTTTGTCAATTTTATCTTTTTATTTTTTCAATACTTCTGTTGTTGTGGGAGTGAGAGTATCTCGTATCCACTGTCTTGATGGTCGAATAACACATTTATCTCTGGAAATTAGTACAAAAACTGTATTTTTGGGTTGTGAAGTAGCTCTTTTATTATATTAACAATAATAATTACAATTTCAATAGGTTCCGCGTCACTGTCGTGTTCGAGGTCCCTAATAATAATAATAAATATGATAATTCCAGGAAAAGTCGTTACAGACGTCTTCTCACGATACGACGATACGGACGTGATGTTGATATATTGCCCAGCTGTAACAGAGCTGTGGTGTTGCCCTTGAATACAGCTGTGAGTGTGTGTGTGTGTGTGTGTAATAAATGACTCTGTGTCATCTCTGTTCCACTTCACATACCTCCCCCCCCCCCCCCCACACACACACACACACCAGTGTCTGGTGCACACACAGCAGCAACAGCCTCACTGATTGGTTGGATGGAGGTGGGTTCATCAGAGGTGTTGGTGGCCGACTCTTTGTTCATGAGGGAGTCACATATTCAAAAAGAGTGGACGCTGTGTGTGTGCGTGTGTGTGCGTGCGTGTGTGCGTGCGTGTGTGTGCGTGTGTGTGTGCACAGTCTTAAGTAAGGGTTAGAGGAAGGTACTTAAAGGTTAAGCTTTAGTGAGTCTATTTAAAGGACGCCGCCTCCACCCTCATTAATGATTCAACCACAGTTTGCCCCTCCCCCCACGATCAGCTGGAGGAAGTCGCTCTTCGGCCAATGGGATTACAGCGTCTGTGTGTGTGTGTGTGTGTGTGTGTGTGTGTGTCTGTAGCTGAGAGGGAGAGTCAGCCTGGATGTGCATTAGCAGCAGCAGCAATGCCTGTGTTTGTATGTGTGTGTGTATGAAGGGAATGTAGGGCAGTCTCTTGTTTCTCTCTCTCTCTCTCTATCTTCTTCTGCTTCTGTCTGTCTTTGTTTCTGCGCCGCAGTCGCCACGGTGACGGCTGCCTCGGCTCTGCTTCCGTATTTTGCAGAGCCTCAGTCTCCTCTGTGTTGTCTCACCGTGTGTTGCCTGACATCGAGGATTTGCAGAGGGAGCATGTTGTTGCCTCCCTGAGGAACCATTGTCTGCATGAGGGTGTGTGTGTGTGTCTGTGTGTGTGTATGTATGAGTGTGTGTGAGTGTGTGTGAGGTGGCTACAGGATCAAGACATGAATTCCTGTTGGAAAATGAAGATTCAGGTACAGAGCCTTGTTTTTGATGTTCTTCACGTTTGTCTCTTTGTTGTTGTTGTTGATGATGATGATGATGATGCTGTTGGGGTTATTATGGGTTTATGCTCTACATCCCTTTAGATTAACACTGTATCCACACACACACACACACAGCATAGCTGATCATAATGGAGATGCGTGCTTTATTAAAAAGGGAAAAAAAGGGAGCTCATGGTTGTTTCCATTCACTGGTTGTTATGGTGAGGCCTTCTGTCTCCGTGGTGATGGCAGAGAGCGGCTTCTGCTGCTGCAGTCGCTGAAAGATGAAAGAGTTGCCAGGAATGTGTGTAGTTTTGTTCATTTGTGTGTGTGTGTGAGAGAGACTGATGAAAAGAAAGAGGGAGTCAGAAAGGATCTGTCCCTACATCCCGTCAAAGTCTGTTGTTTAGTAAATGCGATTATGACGACGGTTCATTATCATATTTGTTCCTTTGTGTATCTGCATGTGTGTGTGTGTGTGTGTGTGTTCTTTTGTATGGTGCATGCATGATGTTTGTTTGTGTGCATCTGCCACCTCCTCGCTGTGAAAGGTTGACCCACTTTCTCCTGTGGTTTCAGCGGTGAGCGCAAATACTGCACATCGCCGGGAAACCGGAACGAGAACTTAAACTTCCCGTAAACGCTGTGATATCTGGGGCTTGTGTTCTGTTCACACACAGTTATTTCCCACCTTTTTTAAAACCGCTGATTCGTTTCTTGAGGCATGTTCTCACAGTGTTTCGTTGTATGTGTTACTGGACTAAATAAATAAATAACTAAAGCACATCTCATCAGATTATGGACACATGAACTCACTCACCTCTCCTCTGTGCCCCCTAACTGTACTTACTGGTGAGAGAGCTGAGATCTTTGTTGACAAATATAAACAAACACAATATATACACACACATACAGTGTATATATATATATGTATGTATATGTGTGTACATATGTATATATGTAAATGTTTATATGTATATATAGGTATGTGTGTGTATATGTGAATATATATATATCATATATGTATGTGTATATGTGTGTGTATATATATGTATATACATGTGTATTATGTGTATATATGTATATACATGTGTATGTATATATGTATATACATATATACGTATATATATATATATATATATACATATATACGTATATATATATATATATATATATACATATATACGTATATATATATATATATATATATACATATATACGTATATATATATATATATATATATATATATATATATATACACACATATGGATATGTGTGTATATATATGTGTATTTATATATGTGTGTGTATATATGTATGTATGTATGTATATATATATATATATATATACATACATACGTATACATATATACACGTGTGTGTGTGTGTATATATATGTGTGTATGTATATATGTGCATTATATGTGTGTGTGTGTGTGTGTACACATGTATATATGTATATACATATTTTCCCCCCTCAGTCCACAGCTTAGTATATCACATTATCGGCAAACATGCCAAATCAGGGCTTTGTGTCAAATCTGCAGCTGGAGGGAGGGAGGGAGGTAAGGGGAGATTAATGAAGTCACATGTCATGTAAGAGCTTAAAAGCAGTTGGACACAGTGGATGGATAGACAGAGGGAGTGAGAGAAACCAGGAAGACGGACAGAACAGACAGGAGAGGAAGGGAGAGGAGACTGTAAATGATGTCGTCTCCTGGTTGCAAAGCTAACTTCCTGTTGTGCCGCGTTGGAAATTGTTTACATGTTAGAGAATAGAATAGAATTTTATTTACAAATATATGGACAATACAGTCGACGTAGTTCCAATACGAAGAACGCATCCGACGTGCTTGTACGTTAAGTTTTTAGCTATCGCCAGTTTGCAACCCTTGTCCTTGGTTTTACATGAGCAGTGTAGATTGCACACAATAACAACCGTCAGATGATTAAATATAAGACATAAACAATACAATGAGATATGATAAAACACTAAAACACAATTTGATATGATGATGCGTCCACTTATATTTTTGCCGTGCTTTATCGTCTATTGTCCTCTTAGTGCAGGAGTTCTCAAAGTTTTGATACCGGAGGGACAATTTAGGAACCCAACATTGGACTGAGGGCCGCCAAAGGGAAAAAAACGGGGAAAAAAACACAAAGAAATCTCATTTGTAATGATTTTAATGACCAGATTGCAGTTGTACAGTTTACACTTATTGGTCTGTATCCAGTAATGTGCAATAAACATTTCACAAGCTTAGTAGCTCCTGGATTAAAACTATCAACTGTAATTCATTGCGGGCGGCCAGAAATGTTTCTGCGGGCCGCCATTGGCCCCCGGGCCGCACTTTGTGAACCAATGTCTTAGTGGGAACATCATTTTACGACGAAAACTAGCGAGAATGAAGCTCCTGAGGAAACGGTCAAAGGCAGGAGCTCCTGTTACTATTCTGGAGAATTTTGTTTCAGAAACGTTCGTCTTGGCTGTTCAAATTCCCAGATGGCGCTGAAGCTAATGCTCCTCTAAGCAGCTGCTAAGTGCTGCTAGCTGTAAAGAAGCAATTAGGTAAAAAAAAAAAAAACTGGAGCCTCGAGCTGTTATTGCACTCTTAAACTTTTTGTATTTTTGAAAAGTTTAAGGTCTCCACTTTCGTTTTCAAGTGCAACTTATTCCACTGCTGGTCAGTGTGTGTGTGTGTGTGTGTGTGTGTGTGTGTGTGTGTCGTGTTGCACTGCTAAAGTGACCTCTTAGGATTACATCACCAGGGACTCAGGGTTCACACACCGATGACGCATATTATGAGGAAAACATTGGGCCAAGCTAATTAGCTGTAGCTCGACACACACACACATATCATACATAATGCCTGATGTCACAGACACACGTAACCACAGTGGGTCACCATCCGCACACCGTAACTGAATATAACGCTCGCTATCTCGTCTTTCCATATCCTGTTTGGAAAACGGTCATGTGATTATGTGGCGAGATGAAGAGATATGATGGACAGCAGGAGGAGAACGAGTAGGAGGAGGAGGTGGAAAAACGAGTGGAAGCCGCACACTCGCATCCTGCTGATGAGAGAGAGAGCACAGACAGACCAGCATGTTCTCACACACACACACACACACACGCGCACACACACACACACACACACAGGCTCATGTAAAAGCTTGTACACAACCACAGGCTCTGGGGGATTTTCCTGCTTCTCCTGCAGGCTCACTTTACATGCTGTAATGCATGATGTGGTTTTTGGTAAACACACACACACACACACACACACACACACACACACACACACACACACACACACACACACACACACACACACACACACACACACACACACACACACACACACGCAGACATTAGGACTGCACTCTATATTGCAAAATGAACCGTCATTGCAACATCAATATGTATATAATATGCATCACAAAAGACTTGAGTTGAGCTGCAGGATGTGCTGGATTTCTCGGGCAAAACAACATGTTAATATTTTCCTCCAACACAAATCCACTGCTCATACTACAACACTGGGCAGGAAAGTTGGTTAGACAATTACAATAAGGCACCGCTGTTGGGTATTAATGATTTAACATTTACATTCATTTAAAATTGACCTAAAATTGAGCCTACGGTAAGGCTAAAATACACTGTGTACAAAGCGCCAAAAATGTCCCATTGAATCCCATTCAAACTGCAATTTTTGATCTCACGTCCATTAAATCATGTCAATCTGGGCTTTTTTTCCTTGGAATTGAAAATCTTTACTGATTGGATGACATCATTTTGGCCATATATACATATTTTGGCCAATAATAGTAGTAGAAAAAGCACTGATTGTACTGATCAAGTGTTAATCATTGACATACTTCAGGCTGCAGTCATTCAAAACAAACAAAAACATCTACTTTGCATAAAGTATATTGAAAATAATTCATATTTTTCTGTTTGTTTTTCCATCTAAAAACATGGTACGATAATGACAAATCTGGCAGCTCAATTAAACTAGAATATAATGTATATTTGTCATAGCTTGCTTTTAAAAAGTATATTTTTGTGCTTAGTGGTGCGAGTGTGAGTATTTGACACTGCACAAAAAAATCAGTGTTGCTGTTAATCATTGACGTGTCCCAGTTTGTAATAATTCCAAACAAGGAAATCTTCTTTGCATGTAGTAGATTGAAAATAACTCATATTTTATGGATGTTTCAGCTCAATGAAAGCAGAATATAATAATATATAACATTTTGCTGTGCTTAGCGGCGTGAGTGTGACTGTTATTAGACGCGGCCCTGAGGGTATGTGTTTATATATGGGACGCCATTATTGCAATATTCTGCTATGTTACAGCATATTACCTGCACATTATTGTTTTCCCTAACATTGTGCATCCTGAACAGACACTTTAAGAAAACACTGCGTGGCTGCATTTTCATACTTTGAAATAACAACAACAGTGTTGTAGAAAAGTGTAAATGTATGAGATAATGTGTTGAATACTAATTTTCTGTGGTGTCTGTGGTCAGTGAAGCTGTGCACTCAGGAGCTTTGTTTTCCTGCTCACTGAGAGTCGGCGGGTGTTTCCTCCGACGTCTCCTCCTGATGGGACTCTTTGACATTTGAGTTTGATATTGCTTTTGCTGCATGGGTGAATGGATGGGCGTGTATGTGTGTGTGTTTGTGTGTGTGTGTGTGTGTCTCACACATTCACTGCTCTACAGTAGAAGCTGGTCAATGCTGCGTGTGTGCACAGCTGCACTGAAAAAAATATAACCTCACTCAAATTTAAAAAAAAAATTATGTCCAGATATCACATCTAAAATATTTGACTTCTTATGACCTGATTATTTTGATTGATGTTGATGTTAACAATAATACTGCACTTTGACCCAACCTTCATTCTTTGCTTTGATCCAAATGATCTTAACATTTTAGTTATTGAACCAAACTAATAAACTGAAATTGAACCGTGCCACTTATCGCCCAATTTAAATTGGCTAGCTAGCCACCGTCAAAGCTAGCTAGCTAGCCTAAATTGGGCTACTCTTTCCAATTTTGACAACACAAAACTTTGCTGCTTACGTTTATTTTTGGATGAAACCCACCCAGGACGTAAACGATATCCCTGATATCAAATGGTGCATCTCGGTATTAACATTGTAGTTATTGAACCAAACTAATAAACTGAAAGTGAACCGTGCCACTTATCGCCCAATTTGAATTGGCTAGCTAGCCACCGCCATTGCTAACTATCTAGCTTAAATTGAGCTACTCTTCACAATTTTAACACAAAACACTAAAACTTTAATTATTAGCAACTGCTTTGCTGCTTACGTTTTATTTTTGGATGAAACCCACCCAGGACGTAAACGATATCCGCAATGTCAAATGGTGCGTCTTGGCATTAACATTTTAGTTATTGAACTAAACTAATAAATTGAAATTGAAGCATGCCACTTATCGCCCCATTTAAGCTGGCTAGCTAGCCACTGCCAAAGCTAGCTAGCTAGCCAGCTTAAATTGGGCTACTCTTCGCAATTTTAACACAAAACCCTAAAACTAATTATTAGCAACTGCTTTGCTGCTTACTTTTTATTTTTGGACGAAACCCACCCAGGTCGTAAACGATATCCATGATGTCAAATGGTACGTCTTGGCATTAACGTTTTAGTTATTGAACCAAACTAATAAATTGAAATTGAACCATGCCACTTATCGCCCCATTTAAGATGGCTAGCTAGCCACCAGCAAAGCTAGCTAGCGAGCTAGCCAGCTTAAATTGAGCTACTCTTTGCAATTTTGACAACACAAAACAATAAAAATGTTATTATCAGCAACTGCTTTGCTGCTTACGTTTATTTTTGGATGACACCCAAAAAAGAAAGGAAGAAAAAAACAAAAACAAATTGAGAGAAATCAAAAACTTTGTTTTGGGTCCTTTGGACGTATATGTAGTTCAGTATAAATCAAACTTTATCCTGTTTTAAATGGAAGTTATTGGTTTGAACGAACAACTGCATGTTACGCTTTTTTCAGCGTGTATTTTTCAGGTTGCAAAGTTGTTTATCGTCTCCGTTTGACACCGTAATCACTTGATTTGTGCGACTTGACAGAGATTTCTCTCAGGAGTCGGCTCTGTACACAGAGAAATCACAGTTATCTCTGTCTGGGAAAGACATCTTGTGTCGGCTTGTCCTGCAACAACAGAAAAGTGGTCTCTTGTGCCATTTATTTCAGGGGAAGTTTTCCTGTGCGATGTCCTTCTTCTGTCGATCCACAGGCTCCTCCTCCTTTCAGCTGTAATATGTCTGTGTAATTCATATAAAAGGGCTTGTGGTTATCATTCTTTCTCGCTCTCTGTTGGCGAAATTGCTCATTTAAGAGTTAAACCTTGAATTACAGATTCACAATTGCTGCATGCACTTGTTTTTCTGGCACCATAAAAGACTGGAAGTGACATCTGGCGTGTGATGTAAAGCCCTTTTTTAAAAATGGTTTCATGCTGCCTATGAGCTCATGAATTTCATTTTCAAATGTCACTCAGCAGAGGAGAGGACTTTAGAAGTAAACTTCCAACAAATAATGATAGTAAACTATGATAAGAGAAATGACTCAAGGGTTTTTTATAATACGAGGTCGCCAGCGTTCTGTGTATGAATCACGGCGTCCGAAATATGGGTCCCGCTCTGGCAGGTGCAGCGAAATGAGAATGAGGCTAAGTGTGTGTGTGTGTGTGTGTGTGTGTGTGTGTGTGTGTGTGTGTGTGTGTGTGTGTGTGTGTGTGTGTGTGTGTGTGTGTGTGTGTGTGTGTGTGTGTGTGTGTGTGTGTGTGTGTGTGTGTGTGTGTGTGTGTGTGTGTGTGTGTGTGTGTGTGTGTGTGTGTGTGTGTGTGTGTGTGCGTGCACACGGCGTGCAGAAGCTTTATTTACATCATCATATCTCAGCCCTTTCTGCTCCCGCAGGTCCCTGTAACGGCTAGCTGCACTACATTCGGATAACTTCTTCCTCTTCTAATAATTACAGACGGGAAAAGTTGTAACGCTGCCCTCTACAGGTCACAGTGTTTTATCACAGTGGCTAATTTGATTTGCACGAGAGCCACGATTTCAATGGTCATAAAATCAATAATTAGATTATTAATACATATGATACATACATATGATACATATGTATGTACGTGTATATATATTTATACATGTATATATGTATGTATGTGTGTGTGTGTATATATATATATGTATGTATATATATATTTTCTATTTAATTTGGTGGGATTTCGTTATTTTCGTTTCACACAGTTGTCAGTGGCAATTATTAGATGCTCACAATGACGTTTTTAAACTGAGGTACAGTAGAGTAAAGGTTTCTGTTGTATTGTGAACAACAATTCCATGAAAGCTGCGTGTTCTACGTGAAAGAAAGGGATGAATACAACAATCAGCTTGGAAAATCAACTCTCTTCTTCACTCCTTGACAACAAAAAGAGACACACACACACACACACAGCGTCGTCTGTCCATTAATTTCCCTGATTTAAGGCCTGCAGCAGTCGTCTCATTAGCACAGTCTGATTGCGATCATTCATCGGCCACTCTCCGTCCTGCTGTGTGTGTTTTCCTTTGTCCTCGCAGGAGATGATACAGTGAAATGTTTGGCCCTTTTTCAAACTGAGTCACTGCCACATCAAACAGCTCTGTGTCTGTGTGTTTGGGACGAACAGGAGGAAAAAAAAAAGAGAGCTTCTTCTAAATTATGTAAATTAAACTGCTGACATTATAGAGATATTGTGCACTTATTGTAATTCAGTGGTTGTTGTATTGATGGCGCTTTGCCACCGTGTTCATCGCCCAGAACAGAACTTACATTTTTGACTGATTCACACTGTCCTTGGCCTGACTTTTTACCATCCTGCTGGCATCGGGAATAAAAGATGCATTCAAGGATTCCCACAATAATCATTCATAAATCCTGCTTTTTTCACCTGCTGTGTGATTCCATTAACCTCTAAAAAAAAAGGTTGTTTGTTAATTTAGTACAGGGTGTCTAAATCCGCATCCTTAAAAAGATTAAATTCATGTAAAATTAAGGCCTTAAAATGTCTTAGATACATTACTCAATGGACTTGAACTCATTAATGTTATATTTTCCTCAGAAGGACATGTAGTTTTATACTTGGACGTAAACACGCTCGCATTCAGCTAGTAAAACGTTATGTTCAATAAACCTTGAATGAGTTGAATGACACACATGCTATGCTTGGGTTGTAATACAGCAGCTATCGCCTATTTATAGTGTTTTCGGTCTCAACCCTTTAAGGTACGCAAGTAAAAAGCAAAGAAAAAATTATTTATTTGCATTTTTTTATTATTTTATTTTATTGACTTATGATAACAACAATATAAATATATATATATATATATATATATTTTTTTTTTAAATTACACCCTACAGTATTTCAGATACAGGCCTCTACCAAACGGTTGAGTTGCTGTTCATAGTAAACCTGGTTTGCATAATTCATAAAGTGAGTTCAGCATTTTTCAATGAGATATAGTGACTTAAAGTGTGGTCGACCAAATGGACGAGTAGTACCTTAAAGGGTTAAATATCATTATAGTGGCATTAAAAAGGTCTTTAAAAAAGTGCAATTTAAATTTGACTTGCTGAATCCTGCAGATATACCCCGTGGGTAGACTGTGGAGCTGGAGGCTTTGATTGGCTGTGAGGCAGAGGAAAGATGAATGTGTGAGTTATGTCACTGCAGTTGTTTATCATGCATTTTTAAGTGAATCATATTCCAGGCGACAGAACGTCTTCGCGTTTCTGCCAAAAGTCTGATAGAAACCACGACAGGCGACGACGTGCTGCAGCCAAAATGACTTTCTCTCACTGAGGATACTCGCCCTTTGCTAATTTGTAGTTTGCAAGTGTCTCGATCACGGTCATCGTCGCAGATGCAGCAGCTTCTCTGGTGGCAGGAAAATGCCGACATAGGGCGGGTATAGGCAGGGTACACTTGTTCTAACCGGGGCTCGAATCCCTGATCTTCTTGCTGCAAATGCAACGAGCGCTAACCGCTACTCTAACCCATCACATGCAGTCCAGTTTCATTGTTTGTGCCGTTTGGAGCGAGCGAGCACAGATGGCGCGGCCGCTCTGATGGAAAGTGTCAGTGTTTGTGTTCTGACTCTGGTGTGAAATAGTTGCAGAGACCAGGGATGAAGTGTCTGCTGCGAACAAGAGTCTCTTCACTGATCTGATGGAGTCTGCAGGTGAAATGTAAATGACGTGTAATTACATCAGTGATTACAGTGCTCGTCTTCATCAAAATTGACCTGAATAACACTTTGATTGTTTCACAGAAAAGAAGCTTGTTCTTTCCTTTCCAAACCCGCTGTAATTAGCCGACGCTGGCGTCCTCACAGTAATCAGATTTAAGCACATGACTTTAATTTGAGCCAATCAAACTGTTGCCGTGTCGAGTCCCTCAAATCCTCTGAAAACACTTTTCCTGTAGCTTGTCGCTGTCGTGAGGAGTCAAAGCACAGAAATATGTGGGGTTTAGTTTGTACGTTGTGATTTGTAAATATTTAAAGCAGACCTAGACCGGAAGTACCAATTAACGCTGTTGTTTAGTGTGTATCTGCGTCATTACCTTGTTTACGAAGCCCTGAAGGTTCAAAACAAACAGTTCAGCCACTGCTGAGAACGCTGTGTTTTATTGTAATCTCGGGCTCAGCGAGATCTCTGAAAAAACCCGGTCCGGTTACTTTAACAGCGGTTCTCCTGAACAGCAGATCCTCCTGCTCCGGGCACTAGTCCGGGCACATCCGGTTGCGTACATTGAACCGCAGAAGAAGAATAAACATCCGTTGTGGAGGTGTTTCACGAGCGACAGTGTCTTCTGACTCTGGGTCTGACTCCGGGTCAAAGTCATAAAAGAGACTGCGGCTGGGAGTCATGAATAAGCTATTTTTAAACATTGTTAAAACAATGTTTTGATAATGAGTAGCAGTGCATCCACTGTTCCAGAGGGGGGCGCTGCGCTTCTGAGAGCGGGTGTGCTGAATATGTCACTTCCGGGTACTGGCCAATCACAAGACAGTTGGGAAGGCTCTACGCTGGCTGGCCAATCACAACGCAGTCTGTCTTCTGGGTGTGAGAGTTCAGTCTGAAATATTGCGGCTGAGGACAGCGTCAGTAAGGAGAGATTTCTATCGGCTCGTTTACAGCAACTAGGAGGATGTAATGTATGTAAGTAGACCTCCATAACTAACATATACGTGCAACAGGACCACTCTGTGGAAGCTTTAATGTCAACTGTTTGCCTTAAGCCTTTTATTGAATATGTGTAGATTTGTAGACTTTTGTTGCTTAATTTTGTCCTTTGGATAAAGGCCACCATGGACACTTTGATATCTTTGCCGGCTATGGTATGATATGATGAAAGAGGCATTGGGAGATATGTACTGAGAATATATGAGGGCTTTTGTGTCCGTTTTAGCTGTACTTAACACAGATATGTACATCAATATCCTGGTGTTTTAATTGATTTGCCTCGGGTGCACTGTGGAGTCGGTATGAGTGTTTCTAATGCCATGCTAACTTAACGTACCATTGACTTGCGCTAGCCATAGCACCAGCGAACTCGGCAAATAGAAGAACTGAATGAAATTTCTTGAAAACGTCTCCAGACGTCTCCATCACACTGGCTGAGTTAGAAAATAGATCTTATGTCCAAAATTCCGAACTATCCCTTTAAGTGTACGTTAGCCATTACACTTAAATAGCACATCGTTTGTCTGCCTGTGAATAGCAATACAACTTTAATTCAGGCCAAGTTTCATCCATGGAAGTGTGTCACCATCAATGAAATGGGTTTTTAATTTAATTTATATAAGATAAAGAAAGGCACAGATCTCCTCTTCACCTCTTCAGGACAGACTTGTAGATTGATGATCCTGTTTGTTTGTGTTTAGTCGCAGCTGTGGAGCATTTTGCTTCCTTGAATATCTTTATTGTCAACAGCTCACGTTGATTCATGTCTGACTGACAAAACCGCAGCCGATGGATGTTCACTTTACTGCGACGCTGCACACGGGAAAACCAGCAGATCTTCACATTTGAGAAGAGACTTCAGTCCAGAGCATTAATATTGAAAAAAGTTGAGTTTAACTTGACGTTTCGTTTCATACAATTCTATAGAAGTGAACTCTTTTGTCCTGAAGGACTCTCTGACTATGACCCTCGTCTACTCGAAGGTTGTGTTATCAAAAAGCCTGATCTGATTCAGAGGAGGTGGAGAGAGAGAGAAGCAGACTGTGAAACCTGAGCTGCTCTTTATCAGAATTATGCATGAGCTCCCCTTCAAATAAATAAAGAAATAATCCAGTTTTCTCTATAGAATACAGTGAAGGTGACGGCTGCACCTCAAACTGTCAGTAACTCCGCTCAGAAGAGATGAGTTTCAGAGAGAGAGCGTAACGCGCGGTCTTCAGCCTCTGAGCTCTTATCACGCCCTATCTATAAAAGTCATCGGCCTGCTCGCGACCTTGTTATTTTCCAGAAAACAAATCTCCTTGTTGCTCCCACTTTTTCATTCATTTCTTCAAGAAGGGAGGATTAAGGCCAAGGATCATCAGTCTGAGCTTTTTTTGTCTTGTTATCCCGGTCCCCCCCGACGTCTCCACCGAGATGTGACTTTTCATCTTTTTTTTTTGCCGATGAGAGTATTGATTCACTGCACAAATTGCACCCACGGAGAGCCACTGTGTGTGTGTGTGTGTGTGTGAGGACGATGAAGATGAAGATGTCTCATTGTAATCCACTAGCTCCCAGAGGCGGATTTGCCTTGTTTTTACAGTGTTGTTGACAGTGACACCAAACAAACTTTCTTTTGATGAATAAAAGTGTGACTTTTAATGGGAAACACACACAACAATTGCAGAGGGGAGCCCAGTATTTTAAACAGTAGTGTAAGTTTTTTCTGTTCTCAGAAACTTACTAATAAATGTCTGTTTTCTGCATTTTCTGCAGTGTGGACAATAAATCAGATCAGCGAGTCAAGAAAACAAGTCTTATTCAATAAGTGTTTATTCAAGTTAAGCAATTTTGTGGCTGCCTTGTTGTTATTCATCAGATCAGCCCCCCCAAAAAAATATTGGCATGAACTATTGGCAAAGAGCTGCAGTGACTTCATTAGACTGCGTCTGCCTCAGATCTCTGGAGCTGTACGTTTCCGTGAAAATATGTGGCTAATAATAATAATAATCTTTGATTGTGTGTCAGTCAGCTGTCGTCGTCACACACTGTCGGAGTGCACTCAGTGCTGGAAGTGTCGCCTCAGGATTCTAAACTTGTGTTTTCTCATCTTAAAAGCACTGGAGACTGAGCTTGTGCTGCTGCTGTATGTTCTTTTTAAAGGATAACCAGTTTTTTGGGGGGTCGGGTTTCTTCTTTTATTTTATTATTTTATGTGTTTATGACTCTGTGTGTGGAAGGATTTGTACGACACAGCAGGCAGTAACTATGCAACAGTGTGATCATTATTTCGACTTTAATAACACACACACACACACTGTGGTGTTAATGGCTTTAAAAATGTGTGCAAAAATGAAAAATCAGCAGTGAGAGTGAGAGTGAGCTGTTACTGTGAGCACAATATCTTCAGAACACCAAGACAGTTTCTTCACTTCGTTCTGTCTCGGGAATGTCAAAGGTCAAGGTCACAACAACAACAACAACCTCTCAAATGTGTTTTTGGCCGTAACTCATGGAAGCTGTAAAATGTGTGTGTGTGTGGCTCGTAAATCCTCGTTGGCAGATTAATACGTTCGGTGAATACAGTTTGACATCAGAGAAAATGGCCTTGCACCTGACATTTATTGAATCTAAGTGGCAAGGAATTGCATATATAGATGGATACAGAGACGTGTTTTCCTCTGATAAAATGTCAACGCTTCATCGCGTCGGATAACGGAAACTTGTGATGTGGAGGTTTTTTAGGGTGAATTCCAATTCCTCGCTTAACCCTCAATCTTAACCCTCAATCTCAAAAATGCTCCCTCTAGTGCAAGTGCTGTCCTGATTCTCAGAAAAAAATTCAGTTGAGGGGCAAGTTTAAGGGCTGTATCGCCCTCAATATTGAGATTTTCCGAGACCACCCTTGGGAGCAAGGGCTACCCAGAATGCATTGCGTGTTTTGACAGAACAAAGATGGCGCCGAAAGCAGCGAAACGAGTACGCTACAAATGAAGTATTTTCTTTGTTAATAGAGATATAAAAATGATGAAAACCATTGTATTATCTTAGTTTAGGCCCATATTATGGATTACTGACGTCATTGTTGCGTAACATTTATTTTTATTTTACGATCTTTTGTCAATAGCCGGCCGGTGCGGACAAGCAATGGTTTGCTATGGTTTACTTTTCAATAAGTCGTGGTGTGTGGTAACTGTCAGCTGAATATGTCCGTGGTTGTGGTATTTGTATGAGTATCATCTTATAACTAACTGACAACCTAATAACTTGACTGACAAACGGATCGTAATAAATAATCCTGACGTAAATGTGTTCTTCTTCTTCTTCTTCTTTTGGAGTTGACAGACTGGACGCAGCTTTCGCGTTATTCTGCCCCCTACAGTCTGAAGACGTATCTGCATTTAAGGGGTGTCCCATTTCTAAGTGACAAAATAACCCTCGACACTTGGTTTTGAGGGCCAGTTAAGATTAAGGGTTGAGCTAAAGGGTTAAGATAGGATTTGGAATCGGCCCTTATTTTTATTTTTTTTGCCCTTCTGGACGACAAACAGATGTCAGATGTGTGCACAAATGGACAAACATGTTGTGTCAAGTGACACTGAATTTGTCCATGTCCAGTTGTGAGAGCAGGTTATGTCATCGTCTTCCCGGCTTAGAGAGCAATCCAGACTTTATGTGATGTTCATTTGGAAGAGAAGGAAATAAGATAGCAGAGAGAGAGAGTCTTTGTTACATGCCTTAGTCCTCTGTTACCATGGCAACTAGTCACCGCTCACAGGAAGTGAATTGCTCGAGTAATTAACATTTTGTCTTGCCTTTTTGTTGTATAATTTTACGCATGTGTGTGTAGGCCGGATACGGCCCGCCAGTGGCTCCAGTCCGGCCCGGGGGTCGGTACTACTGAGTATTTGCATAAAATCAAATGGTACCCGGAATCGGTACTTGGACGCATCCTTGTAACATTATCCGAGTGGTAGAGTAGGCAATTTCCTAAGCTGACTCGAGTTTCCCCAAAACATATATACAAAAAAATGTGAATTTTTTTTTCATAATCTTTTGGAAACTCGAGATCTTGACTTTGAATCTCGAAATCTCGAGTTTCCCCCCCAAAAAAATAGATTTTTTCTTTTCATTTGAAAAAATTTGAAAAAAAAAATTTCATTTGAAAAAATTAGAATTTTTTTTTTCAGTCGAGATCTTGAGTTTCCAAAAAAATTTGAATTTTTTTTTCATTTGAAAAAATTAGAAGAAAAAAAAATTTCATTTGAAAAAATTTGAATTTTTTTTTCAGTCGAGATCTTGAGATTCCAAAAAATATTGATTTTTTTTTTTTTTTTACTCGAGATTTCACTTTTTTTTTTTTTCGTAATTTTTTTTTTTTCTCATGTCACTTCGGGGGCTTCGTAGAATTCTGGCTTTCTGGTAAATAAATGAATAAAGCTGCAGTGTTTGATGAGGATGAGGTGGCAGCGGTCAATAGAGGCCCCACAGTGAATTTCTGCCCCTAACTTGTGTGTAATGTCTTTGTGCTTTTATGTGTGCATATACAATAAAAACCACTCGCTCCCAAAAGAGCTTATTTTCCATTTGAAGTCCGTATTATGCAACGATGATTGATTACTCATTAAAGAACCACATGCAGCTTTTAATACCAGTTCTGAATGCAGCGTCGCCAATGCAAGCAGACGACAGGAAGCTGATAGGAAACTGAGGATCGCTGCGGCCTCCAGACAGAAAAAACCCGACTGTGCCGAGTGCTGGAAGTGTTTTTTTCGTTCCGCTCTCTGGCGTCGTCACACAAATATTGAGACGCTGTTTGATGTGTTGTGTGTAATCGGCTCGTTTTGTCCGGACCGAGACGAACTGGATTTACGTCCGGTGCGATGCCCAAACAGCTCCGGCTCACTCCGGCCCGAGCTTTGATGTCCTCATTAGATGGAGATAAACCCCCGTGAATCAGTCTCACCTGTTCCTCTTAAACAATATTTAAGTTTGCATATCTTCGCCGTAACATTTTCCTCATTATCTTTTAATCTGCTTAGATTTTCCACTGCTTGTGTTGTGGCTGCGAGGGCAACAGCAGCAGTTTTGTCCGCTGCTTAATCCCAGGCTGAACAAATCTTAACTCGACTTAATTAAATACATTTCCATATTATGTGTGTCTGAAATGGCTCACGGCGCCCAGAGGACGGTCAAATGTTAATTATGTTAATGTTAAGTACAGCCTCCATTCATTATGAGCACAATGCGATGCTGTGTACAGTGTAATTACGAGGCAGCCTCTCGTGTTGGATGCAGGTTTACAGTAATTGTTTATTTTTTCGTCCCTGTGTCTGAATGTTTTCGCTCACTGCAGCTGTTTTTTTTTTTGTTTGTTTCTCTCTCTCTGCAGAATGAAAAGCCTCTGGGTCATTCGGCGAGCAGGTCCAGCAACATCTCAAAGGTGAGCTAAAGCTTCACATGTACCCTACCGTTCGAAAGTTTGGGCTCACCTATACGATTTTTTTGTTTTCCAATTAAAAGTCACTTTTATTCATCAAAAAAGTTGCAAAATGGATAGAAAATATAGTGAAGACATTGTCAAGATTAGAAATAATGATTTTTACCCCAAATAAAGAACCAGCAAAACAGTTTTCAGCTGTGCTAACATCATTGCACAAGGGTTTTCTAATCATCCAATAGTCTTCTAACACCATTAGCAAACACAATATACCATTAGAACACTGGAAATGGGCCTCTATACACCTATGTACATATTCCATTAAAAACCAGACGTTTGCAGCTAGAATAGTCGTTTACCACATTAACAATGTATAGAGTGTATTTCTGATTCATTTAAAGGTGCATTATGTCATAAATCTAAAGCAACTGGCCATAAAATCCTCCTAATATGTCACACAGACTCAGGAATAATGTTCATATAACAAACTGAACTCACCAACAACAACAGTACAGACAAAATATTTGCATTAAAAAAAATCTTTTGCAGACTGCAAATCATGTTTATGTTTTGAAATCATGTTTTGGCATGTGGCGCCACCTACCGCCGTCTACCAATCATTGCAGTCAGTAGAGTCTCAGCTGCCGAGCAACCACGGGTTGCCAGTTACATCAGAAAACGAAACCTAAAAGACCTCGTTATTTTGAATTTGATTGTAGTAACCGTTTTTGGCCACATTCTTACATATGGCACCTTTAATGTTATATTCATTGAAAAAAATCCTTCAAAAATAAGGACATTTCTAAGTGACCCCAAACTTTTGAATGGTAGTGAATAACTCATAAAAACACCTTTTTAAAACAAATGTACAATTTAAAGCAAATAAGTTGCACATTTAAAGCTGCAGTGCAGAGCCTGAATACAAGCAAAACCTATTAAGGACCTGACTGAGGGAGCATTTGTGTGTATACAGCAGCAGTGGAGCGAAGAGTTTCTCCCATTAAACTGCAGAACCACTTGTTTTTTTTTGCGTTTTAGGTCATACTCTAACCTGTTTGCTGTCGTTTAGCACAACCATGCTGTTGCCTGAGTCCTGTGGGTCTGATGAGCTTAATCAGCATTTATTTGACAGTGGTTTAAACGTCCATGAACGACGTTCTTTAAAAGCTGCACACGTCAGTTTTTAAAGAAGTGAGATTTAAACACACTAACACGTCCGTAGGCCCTGATTTGCAAATGCTCTCATTATTTTTTACTTCAGTCTAGAATCTAAGACCGAAGGTATGGGATTAACTCGGGGAGCAGGAAGCGGTTCATGGAGTTAGAAGTTCAGCTGCATGACCTGGAGCAATTAAGGCTTTAGTATCAGATCTTAAAATCAATTCTAAAAGCACGAAGCAGCCAGTAAAAGTCTGTGTTGAGTCGTGGACAAAGATACAGAGATGTGTGTCCTGTGAGCGAGAGCAGCTAATGGATGCTTCCGTCACATCACATCACATCAGGCCCTAATCACGACTCACGTCTTTCATCCGTTCTGCAGAAAGCAGATTGTGTCTTCGCCGCACGAACTCCTGTCTTTTTTTCTACATTTACCTCACATTCTCTGCTCAGCCAAGGCTGCGGCCCTGCCTCACATTTTAGCTTCAGGGGCTAAAACACGCTCTCTGCTCTCTGACAGGATAAAGGCCCTTTACTTGTGCTAATAGATGTCACGGCCACCTCATTACCATCAAGTGCTCTGACAATAATGTTTAATCCACAAGCCGCGAGCACTCGGATAATAGATCTGATGATAGTGACGGAGGCTTTCACGTGTTTCACTGCACATATTGTTTTAGCCTTTATGCTAATCGGGGTTTGTTTCACGTTTTATCGACTTGATCCTGAACTTTAGACTCAGTATATTTTACTTATTAAATCACAACCACAGCTTTATTAGGAGTAAAGGAATGTTAGAGGCCCAACAAATCAATCCCCCGGATTAAACCAGTGCTTTTTCACCACTTATTCATACATTTCCAAGCGCTAAACCCTGATGTGGCTTGTGTTTCCACCAACTTGTCAGATCAGAAATGATCTACGAGAGACAAAGATGTTCTCTAGAATGTTTGTGTAGATTGAGACGATAGTTATTCTAAAATGATATTTTGAACCACATTTTGTTTTTTTACTAATTATTGCGTCCACTGCGATTTGAGAATTTCTGTAGAAGTAGATAACATTTCGATATATTTTTCAGCCGTAACTCGTGTAGCCTAGTTAAAAATATTCAACCCCAAAATAAGGTGATACAATAAACTTAAAAAAAAAGAAGAATCACAATGTTCCTTGAACCACTTATTTCACTCCCATTGTCGCACAATTATCTGTAAACTGTTGGATTTTTTGGTTCGTTTTTTAGACAATCTTAAGTTTTCCTTTACCTTAACTTAAAGCTCACATAGAGTGGTCCTGTTGCACATATATGTTAGTTATGGAGGTCTACTTACATACATTAACTTGTTTTTATGGTCAAAAACTTCCTAGTTGCTGTAAACGAGCCGAAATCCCCTTGATGGTGTTTCCCCAGCCACAATGTTTTGATAATGAGTAGCAGTGCATCCACCGTTCCAGAGGGGGGAGCTGTGCTTCTGAGAGCGGGTGTGCTGATTATGTCACTTCCGGGTATTGGCCAATCACAAGAGTCTGTCTTCTGGGTGAGAGAGTTGAGTCTCAAATCTCGCGGCTGGGAAACAGCGTCAGAAAAGAGGATTTCTATTCGCTCGTTTACAGCAACTAGGAGGTTTTTGAGCATAAAAACAAGTTAATGAATGTAAGTAGACCTCCATAACTAACATATATGTGCAACAGGACCACTCTATGGGAGCTTTAAACTCATTGACAGCTCGCATATATATAAGAGCAGCTTTAAGTCGCATAACTTCATTCCAAATTCCCATGATCACAGAATTTGACAGACAGACCAAACAACAGAGCTGGTGTTGCCCTGAAACCTTTGCACAGTGCTGTATATCAGATTAGAGGAAGTAGATTAGTTGCTGGTGGATTTTGTTATCAGAGCCAGAAAAGCTGCTTCCTCTGTTTTTATTTATTTGTTGGTGCAGGTTTTTCTCTGTCAGTCAATTAACAGCTTGATTTATTCACTTTGAGGTTTCTGTGAATGAACGAACACTTTTCATTGTCGCTGAATGTCGTACCGAGGCTGTCGCTCCTCTGATGAATGTTCGTCTCACAGAGAGACGGAAATAAAAGTTTAATTAAAGAGCAGCTCTGGCTGTCAGCCGGTGTTTCCTGCTCCTTCTACAGGGGAAACTCTTCAGTGGCAGCTTTTAAATCTGTATTAACTCTTCCTCTGGACGGACGGACGGACCAGTATGTCGGAGTCTCTCTCTCTGTGTGTGTTTGAAGACTTGTTGGAATCACCGGACCGTTTTGGACTCAATTAAGTGAGGAGATGGAACATGAAGTGCTCTCCAAACTCCACAGAGACGGAGGCAAAAACGCACACACTGACGGCACAAGTGCACTGAGATCAAACGTGGATTATCAGAGGGTTTTATTTTCAGAAAAGCAGCATTTTTGTTAAAAAATAAATAAATGAATAAAATTCACTGCTGTCTGCAGTGAATTGGCAGCACGAGTGGGAACATTTTCATATTTATAGACGTTTTTCCAGTCTTAAATTCTTAAATATTCCCCTTTTCTGCTGAGAGAATGAAAAAAAGGAGGTCAACGCTGTAAAGCTTCAGACAATCAAAGATAACATGGATGCCGCTTTTCCACGACGCGGTCCCAGCACGACTCGCCTCGGCACGGCATGTAGATGAGATAAAAAAAGACTTAACAATCCTGAAAACTCACGTTCATCAACAACCCCTGTATTTAGTTTAGTTTAGTTATTTCACAAATAATCAAATAAAAAATGTATAAGCACAAAGTTAAAAAGGAGCAGAAGAATCTTATTTACTCTGCCGCTTTATCCCAAAGTCATCAGTTGACATAGTCTATAACACAACATTTCAATAATATAAACTATAAATAAAATGAGTAAATAAAATGGTCCATTTGTTAATATGCAGGTTAGTCAAATTGAACACATTTTAAATGTGATTTTCGATGTCGATTCTCTGGTTTCTTTGGTCAGGTTGTTCCGTAGATTGATTCCTTTCACAGAAATGCGACGTTCCATCAGTTTAGTCCTGTATGTTGTTGTTGTTGAGGGCGCGTTCACACCACTAGTTCGATTATTTGATCCGCACCAGGCAATACGATTGTTATTATGTAACATATGACTCCAGTGTGGTCCG
Source organism: Microchirus variegatus (assembly GCF_963457635.1). Taxonomy (NCBI): domain Eukaryota; kingdom Metazoa; phylum Chordata; class Actinopteri; order Pleuronectiformes; family Soleidae; genus Microchirus; species Microchirus variegatus. The sequence continues at coordinate 23,762,199 of NC_139812.1, read as the reverse complement.
CTTTCACACCAGCAAACGAACCAAAATTGGCCCGATTGACGTTTCATCAATGTGTTTATATCTTCCGGTAGAAAAGCGCCAATTATGACTCACTATGGAGCAACACGTTCGCACATTGCTACTTCCTCTGATCTTCGTTTATTACATTCTCTGTATTGGCCCTTTTTGGCAAAATATCCAATTTGAGAATGAGTCACGGCTGCCTCTGGAGAACAATCAGCTGATGCGCTGGACTCGGCGAAGACGTATAGTGCGTCATTTCAGGCAGAGGAGACGCGCTATTTTCATGAATGTGGTCGTGCTAACTATGAGACGAAGATTGCTCCAAAGACCTACAAGGTAGGCTATGTCCATGGCATTTACTGCAGAATATGGTTTGGACCCGAGTTGGCGTTCTCACCAGAGGGACCGCACCAGAGTCTGACATTTGGTGCGGAGTCAAGCGGACCGAGACCACCTCTTTTTATCGGTCTGCTTGATTTGGTGCGGACCCGAGTGCGATTGATGCTTTCACACCAACGAAAAAGAAACAAAGTAGAGTTTTTGGTTCGAATGGATCGTTTGGTGCGCACCAACTGCTGTTGGTGTGAAAGCGCCTTTAGACAGTTTAACAGTTTTACTTGCAGAAATAATGGATTTGTTGGATATCTAGATTGTTTTCTCTGGGTTATTCGTACACTCTTACGAAATAAAAGTGCTAAGTAGAACCATATAAGGCTCTTCGACTTGTCCTCATAGGAGAACTCTTTTGGAGGGTTCCACCAAGAACTCTTTTAAAACCCTTTATTCAGGAAAGGGGTTTTAAAGGGTTCTCTGGATCAAAATTGTTCTTACTGGAACCATTAGTGTTACCAAGAACCCTTGAAAAACCCTTTTCTTCAGGAAAGGGTTTTTCAGAAGCAAATGGTTCCAGGTAGAACCTCAGCCCTGGTAGAAGAACACTTATTTCTAAGAATGTATGGCTCTTTTTTTGGTGACTGTAAAGTAACGCTGAAACATACATGACTTTTACTTTTCACATGACGTGAGGCAAATTCAAACTAAATAAAAATCCATGCGCTCTTCAACGACTGTTGACCAGTTCAGAGGAGTTCTCGCCTCAGAGGAACCTTCTCTACATTTCCACTGCGACATCATCTTACGTCTCTAACCTGACAGGACACTTAGGACTGTTTGTAGACGCTCTCTGATTTGTTGTTTGTCTTCTTCTTCATTTGACTCAGAGAACACTCTCTCTTATCCACAGCCGGAGAGATTCACTTCTACTGGATTACCCGTCATTAGACGTGCACCAGACGTAGATCTGAATAATAACACTTGCACCTTTTAACCAGAGGAGGTGTATTGTCTTCTAAAGATGATACTGAACTATCACGTAGCTGCTGTTGCTGTTGTTAAGATGATGCACGTTCTTAAATAGAAACATGTTTACCCAAATCCAAACAGCTTGTTTGTGTTCACTGGTTTTTTTTAAGACGGCGAATGCTCGAGGACGTACAGTTGTTGTTGTTGTTGTTGTTAAATGAAAGAATAATGAATGGAAAACGCTTGAAAAAGAAGTTGTGTAAGGTTTTGTGTGTGAGTGAGTGTGGGCTGAGGATTGATTTGGCACCGAGTGGAGTTTCCACTCTGGCGAGGTCACGAGGTTTCACTCTAGCATTTTATTTCCTTCTTTCTCTTCAGCTCAGGAGGAGCAGGGAGCTCTGCTCTCCTTACACTGTTGTGTCCGACAGTGTTTTTTAAAGTATGAACCGACGTCATAATAAAGACGTGAATCAATGACCCCGGCGCTCGGTCGGGCTTCAGTTTCTCAGTCGGCCGAACGTGTGCTGCTCTGAAAATCCACGTTTGAGGTCCGCGGTGCTTCATGTTTGTCAAGAGTCCCCACTTTTACTGCTCTTTTCCATTCGGCTGACCAGTTTATTAAAGCTCAAACCACTGCTGTAAAGAAAGACAGAGGCGCAGCTTGTGAACAGGCAAGGCAGGCAACTGCTTGGGGCCCCGAGCCGATAGGGGGCCCCCCGTCACACGGAGCCTGAGGGCTGTTTTTACTGAAATGTGCAGTGACCAGCCGCCTCCCCGTCCCCCTTAAACAACAATGGGCAATTTGCAATGACATCTCAGTAGGAAACCTCCCCTAAAGGGGCCCCACCTCACTTTAACCTGTGTGAAGTTATCGTTCTGCAAGTTGGAAAATGAAGAGGATTATTTACAGTGTAATGCATATCTTTTTTACTCAGTTTATATATGTTATTTACAGTATTTTATTGTTCTGTATATTTATATTGTTTTATAATGTGGGTTCTTTACAGTGTACTGCATTTTTGACTAAGTTTATATAGTTTTTTTTTTAAAGCCATTTACAGTATTTTATTGTTCTTTACATTTATAGTTTCACATACTTTTTAATTACAAGGTTTTTCCATTCATTTAAAAAAAACAAAAAAAAAAAACATAATGGTGATGAACACTGTTTGGAAGGAAGGCCCCCTGGTCATTTTTGCTTAGGGCCCCTACAGACTCTAGAATCGCCTCTGAAGAAAGATCATTTATTGGAGTCCACCATATTTTTTTGTCATGTTTTTTCTGTTGAATCTGAATCTGAATCTCCAGGCTCGAATGCTTTCATGATAAAAAAAAAAAAATGCTTCTGAAAGTTGTTAAATCATGTCTGTGGAAGTTTTTCAAAGCAGCTCAGTCACAGCTACAGTGTGAGGTCACAGTGTGAGGCTGTTGTTGTTGTTAATTAGGGCTGCGATAATGATTTACTTTTATCATAAATCTAAATGATTCATCGTCTTTTTTTTCCTGGAGAATATTATAATAAAGTACAACACATAATATCCACTCACTGGCGTCTCCATTAGCTTTTGTCTGGCCGTCTGTATAACCTGCTGCTGCCTAATCACAGCCTGACGTTTTCAATTTAAAAAAGAAAAAGAAAGAAATCTGTGAATTCTCTGCACTTTCTTTGTGTCATAAGTCGAGGATTAAACCCACCTGTTTTTTCTAAAGTTTCATACCTGTGAGATTATAATAATCTATAAAAACCCTTTTACTTTGACTTCTTATTGGACTTAAAAGTCTGGGTCGAAATTGAAACTATTACTCTTTGGAATTTATTGCACTTAAAAAAGTGACTTTGAACACATTTTTACTGAACCTTAAAATAACAAATAAATTATTGTATTTTTTAAAATATCTTCATTTTGACTCTGGGGATTCCTCCCGTGTTCTATTTTTGCTGCCTGGAGACGAGCGGGACAGGAAGTCAGACACCTTTGCGACATTAAAAGCGTTATTTCAGAATAAAAAAAAATAAAAAAATAGTTTTGTTATTGATTATTTTGTTCTTTTAGTCAATCGTTGAGGGCCGTAATCTTAAAAACACAAGTTTGGATTTAATTAAGTAAGTTTTAATTAAGTACTGTCTTATTACCATGATAGAGTTATTTCTCTAGCCTTCATTCATTCATTCATTGTATATAATGTCCATAACTTTATTCCTGTACATAATATACATAGACTATAGTCCCTTTCTATTTTGACCTTTCTTTAATCCCTTGCTTGTTTTGTGTTGTCTATTTTTTGCTTTTAATTGTTCACTTGTCCGTCTTAAGTGTGTAAATAAAGTTTATCTTATCTTCTGACATAGTTGCAGCTGAGTAATAATCTTAAAGGACCTGAAGTGGTTGGTGTTTTTTAAAGATCTACAGTAGTACAGTATGTCTTATTCTTCTGTGTTTAGAACCGTCAACAGTCTAAACACGATGTGCTTCATTCATATCAACACTTTCACCACTGGTGGTTTAAATACATTCAAATATATATATACATTATATTTGAGAATGTGTTTATTATCTGCGTTAACTTTCTCTGTCTGCGTCAGTCGTGTTCGAAGCTTTTTTTATTCCCGGTGATTCATTGTTCCTGTTATGCTGAAGGTTATTCTTTGAAAGGCCCCAGTGGATAAAAGATGAGAGCTTTATATCTCCTCAGGCAGAGGTGGGAAAAAAAATAATAAAAAAAGAAGAAGATTTGAGGCAGATGTGAGAAAAGCAGGGGAAAAAAGTAGAAATTGAGGATAATTTATGCTCAGATGAGGAATGTGCGTGTGCTCAAGGAGCGAGAGCTTCAACAAGGAGTTATTATAATAAATTGAGAGACGTAAAACAGGTGTGTGTGTTAAGAACCTTGTCATGGAGACCAAAACCTGGTCCAAATGAATGCAGAACCTAATTATTAATAATTAATTAACACAGAGTTGTTAGGGAGCATCGATTTACAGCCTTTTTCTTTTTTTTCCCAAAACAAGTTCTTTTTAGACCAATAGTGACACGTAAATAAAATTAAATGGGTTTTAATAATTTGGTACCTAAGAAATCTCAAATGGCACAGATGGTGCCAAACTGTGCCAAACGAGAGAATCTCTTTACTCAAACCTCTGTCATTTTACTCTGCTTCACTTGAGCAGCATCAGACTTTGCACAGCTCACGTCCACATGTTGTCACATGACCTCCATGCATTTTTAAGCTCCTACTGCATTATTTTAAAGGTGATATTTGCTTTAAAATGCAGTATTTGTAATGCAGTAAGTGTTATTTTTATGTTAATACCAAGATAATCCACAAAGAGCTTGTAACTGCAGAGATTTACTCTATTTAGTTTGGCATGTCATTTTTGGGCAGGGACTCCAAAAAGAGGGTCAGGGAAGAAGAGGCTAAAATTAATTTTATGATTTTATATGTGAGTAAAATGTGTTGTACTACCTCGGTTGTTTCTTGACTCGTGTCCAACACGATTTTTCATCCGCAGCTATTTAAAATAGAACAACTCACAGTGTTCTGGTCATTCATTAAACACGGACGCTCATTTACTTCATCCAAGGTCCTCCTCTCACAGTTATGAGGACATTTTAATACCCGTGTGAAACATCGATGCAGATGTTAGGAAGTTAATCATTAGGCCATCAACCATGTTGTTGTTATTATCACCACCACCCTGTTTCCTGTATCTGATCAGAGTTGGTTATTAGTTTGCCCAACGTCTGCCACCATGAATGATTAACACACACACAGGAACATCTTATTTATACACTGACAATATGTTAATGTTCACTGTCATCACTGCTGTAATGAATGATTCATCTCATGACACAGGAAGATACTGTCCTGTGTCAACAGTGCAATCATGACCCACCTTTTGTTCTTTGATTTAACACTTTTTATGCATTGTGTGATATCAGTAACTTGTTTTAGGAATCTCATTGTATTTCAATTGTGTATTTTTAGTAAAAAATGTCCATTAGTCTTGCAAAAATAGCGTGTTCCGATCTCTTTCTCTTATGTATCAGAGCTGTCGACACGTTTGCGCAAATTAGCGTAATTGCGCCAGTTTCTGAAAGCTGAGAAGTTGCACGTTAAGACTAACGTGTGGTTATTTGCGATAATTGGCATCAGACTAAAACTCAAACTAATGTTACTTTAAATATGTTTTATACTGTTCAAAAATGTCAAATTTAACACGCAAAGTCTGGTGTTCGTGTGTTTTTCTTTATTTTGAATTGTTAATACATTATTTTAACATGCAGTAAATTGTAATTAACTGCCAAATATTGAAAGGAAATGGAAAAATGGGGCAAAAGCACTTACAGGACAATTTTCTAGTCCTTTTATGATTAAAATAAGCAAAAAAAATAAAATTTTGAGGCTTAGTTGTGAAAGGGTTAACAGCAGTCTAGAATGTGAATTCCATGTCATTAAAAATGAGAAGCATGAAGAGAAACTGAATGATTTGTGGAACTGCGTCTTAAAATAAAAGAATTAGTGATGTCTAATAGTGACACTGCAGATTCCTTGATAAGGTAACTATGGTGACCCTCACGTACCGGAAAGAATCGTCAAACTTCCTCTTTTGCATCTTTAGTTATGGACACTTAACTACTTTTATTACAGAGTGATTATATACTAATACAAACGTACTTTTAAATGTTATGCACTGGACCTTTAAAACGTCACTTGATGACAGCATGTATAAAAGTAGAGGAGAAAGAGTTGTCTCTGGGGGACAAACAGGACAGATAAAGCTGTGATGTTCACGTCCAGTTAGAGACAGAGGCTGAAGGCCAGAGCTGAACATTGACTTTTCTATCGACTGCTGTCACACCGTGAGCTATACATTTCCCCATAGTTAGGAATTAAATCAATAAGGTAATTAGTTTCTCTCTGAAACTTCCCCGGCCCCTCCCACGTCCTCATGTTAGTAACACAAACACTGATCTGAGCTCAGTCTTTATGTCCCGCTTTGTGTCACTGAGAACTTCATCACGTCTTGTTCATATCATATCATTGTATAGATTTTGTCTGACTTTTTTGTCACAATTTTGTCACAATTTTATTTAGATTTTTTTAGCGCTGGGCACGTTAACGGCAGTTGCGACGACTGACCGGAAAAAGACGTGCCTGACGTCATGTTTACGTGACTCCAGATTGTTAAAATGAGTCTCTAAAGTAACGCTAAACGCTAAACAGAGCGTACATATGCAGTACACAGGTATGCTAGTTATTTGTGGCGCTAAACAGACCGCTCCAGTTCGACTCTAGGCGCGCTAACGGTGCTAAAGGAGCTAACGGAGCTAACTGGTGCCATTTACAGTGCCGTAAACATGGCGTCATGCGTGCCTTTTTCCGGTAAGTCTTCATGGAAACGTGTCATGCGCTAACGTTGATGCCGTTAACTGCTGTTAGCGCGTTAACATGCCCATTATTATATATTTTTAATCCGATTACTATCGGTCAAGGAATAATTGCTAGAATACTGGATACAAAATTAGCATGTGCCGGCATCGTTAGCTACTGGATGCTATCGGCTCAGATGCTGAATCATTGAGGACGTGCCGTTGTGGTTACACCTGTTGTAGTTTACAGTGGTTACAGTGCACATTGTTGGCTTCTTGTGTGAAATGGCCCCCACACTTTGGACGTTTTCTGCCTTTTACGGGCCGTTTCACTCTCCGTCTGCGCCATCGCGCCAGCTGAAAATCAGTCACAACAAACTATAATCGAGTTACTCGAATCACTCGAGTAATCGTCGCAGCCCTCCGTCGTAGCCTTTCCTGAGCATCTGGCTTAAAAATTCTCCACCTGTGCTTTTTCTCAGCATCTCATTCTTCATAACTCTGCCTCCTCCTGGTGTGTTTGCGCTGACATTTACTTTAATCACACAGATTAACTGCCCGTTCTCTCTGTTTCACCTTTTTTCGTATATTTATCACCCTGTGCATATCCTGTGAAGATGAGATATAGATGTTGAGAGGCTGATTATTCTCCGTACCAAAAAGAATCTTACCAGTTTGTTTTGCCTCAGGGCTTCACATAAATATGGGATTATTGTATTGTCTTTATCCTAAACTATATATATCTCTGTTTTTTCTTCCTCAGGCCGGGAGCCCGACCTCCGTCAACGCTCCTTGCAGTTTCTCGAGGACATCGGTTTCTCCCTCCAGCCAGGACATCTGCAGGTACAGACCTCTGACAACTCTTTTACTGACACTAACGTCATTTACACGACCGTTCAAAAGTTTGGGCTCACTTAGAAATGTCCTTATTTTTGAAGGAAAAAACTTTATTTCAATGAATATAACATTAAATGAATCATAAATACACTCTATACATTGTTAATGTGGTAAACGACTATTCTAGCTGCAAACGTCTGGTTTTTAATGGAATATATATGTACATAGATGTATAGAGGCCCATTTCCAGTGTTCTAATGGTTCATTAAAGTTTAGATTCTTTTCCCGAGCCCGACCTGGCCCACCGATATTGCAATATTTCCCGCCACTATCCTCGGGCCCTTGATCATGCATTTGTGTTTTTTCTCCCTCGTCGTGTTTGCGTGGTATGTTACAGCACGTCGTATTGTGTGAAGGTGTAAAAACCTGCAGCCGTGAACGCGTCATTTAAAAAACCAGGAAGCGTATCGCCATTAGCGACATATGCCTTCATGGAAGCGGATCTCAGCGGCTCTGTTATTGTTGTAAATTAGACTGTGGCAGCAGGTACAACAAGCTCCCGCTGTGGGGAGGACGTGGACGTACGTGTACGTTTACGGCTCACGTATTGAAAAATGTTGGGTTGAAATTGGGCTCGGGCTCGTAATTACAGTTATGTTAATGTTAATGTGTTGGGCCCGATCTAAGCTCTATGGTACATTGTGTTACAAGGCTATTGGATGATTAGGAAACCCTTGAAAACCCTTGTTTTGATGATGTTAGCACAGCTGAAAACAGTTTTGCTGGTTCTTTGACAAAAGCAAAGTGAAAAAAAATCACTATTTCTAATCTTGTCAATGTCTTGACTATATTTTCTATTCATTTTGCAACTCTTTTGATGAATAAAAGTGTGACTTTTAATGGAAAACACAAAACAATTGTGTAGGTGAGCCCAAACTTTTGAACGGTAGTGTACGTTCACATTGGTTCAAACTGTCTGTTGGTTTTAATCTTCAGTGACACACTCACTTTGGTATTTCCAGTCTTGTTTGTCTTCACATTCCTTTTGATTTCATTACTTTTCCATGTCTCTCTCTTGTTTTCCTCACCCTGTCCTGCTCTTTCCCTCTGCTGTCACTCATCCCCTCTCATAAACAAACACACACACACACTAAAACACTGTGACAGTCTCAGTCAGGCCTGTCAGACTGCAGTGGTTCTGCTGAGTTCTAGCAGCAAAGATTCAGGTTCAGGTTCAGGTTCAGGTGTTTCGGTGAGCACGCTCTGCGCGGACGCTCTGCCCGACTCCAAACCCCACAAACACCGAGACTGGCTCTCGCTGCTCTGGCCGTCGTCGGGGAACGCCCAGCGACCCGGGAGCTCGCTCCGGTTCTCCGTGTCCCTGAACGACGTGGGTCAGCGCGTGGACAGCCTCTGCCGCGGCCTGCACTTTATCGACCGCACCTGCTCTGAAGGAGAGCTGGAGCTGAAGGCCGCTGAGCCTCCTGCTGAAGAACCAGACACCCCAGCTCACCCCGTCTTAATCCCCTCATTCACCAACGACTACAAATACATGTTAGGTAACGGCATCCCTCCTCCTCCTCCTCCTCCTCCTCCTCCTCCTCCTCCTCCTGCTCCTCCACTCTCCGGCAATCACCTCCACCCCAATTTCCTGCGTCTCCTCCTCCCCTTCTCTCGCTCGTCCACCTCGGCCAGCCTGCAGTGCTCAGAGCTGGGCAGCGATGACTCGCGCCTCCACGTCGCCGAGTCTGCCAGTGCCCTGCTGGAAGGAAGCGAGGCAGGCTTTCCTCCGGAGGACGCGGTGGGGTGTGCGGGTGACGTGTTGGAGAGGGACTGGTCCGGCCAAGTGTCCACGTCAGACACGGTCGCGGCGGTCGGCCCACGCTCGCTCCTCCTCGCCCCGCTGTGCTATATCGACGAGGACAGCGACTTGGACTGCTGCCCGTCCCCTTTGTCAGAGAAAACTGGGACGCTGTCCCTGTTCTCGCTCTCTGGGGACTGCTGCAGGTGGGTGACGGGTCCAGATGGTAGAGCCCAGAGTGTGCCGTAGAGGAGACGTCCTAGTCTCTAGTAGTGTAAATAAATACCCTAGCTAGCAAACATCTCCTGCAGAAGCCCCGGCTAATCAGAGGAACCTGACCCTGTAGACGTTTGCACACCATGAGCCACTAAACACTAGAGCAGAAACCTCATTTCACTTCCTTTCACTGTTGTTGTCTATATGTTTTCCCTCTGTGCCCCTGAGCTCAGACACTGTAAATAACCTGTTGTTGTTGTTGTTTGGATAAATGAGGCGTTTAAAGTCTCTGCACAGACACGATGTAACGTCATTTGTATGCCGTGTGTCGAGTGAAACCCTCAGACCCGTGTGAGGCAGCGTTTGTGTGTGACAGCAACAGCAGGGGGCGACGGCGAGCAAACTGCACAATGAGCAGCAGGGGTTGTTGTTTTTTTTGCGGTAGAAACTTGTGAAAACTCGACATAAAACTAATGACAGCAAACACTTTGGGGATCATGAGCTTCTGTTGACTTCCTGATGATGTGACCGATCCTCTCGGGTTGTTTTCCCGAAGTTGCTTTGATCATATTTTTTAAAAAAGTGTGACACAGACTGACCGACTCCCCTCTCCCTCATGAAGAGCATGATTAGAAACCTAAGTACTAAGTAAACGCTAAGTGAAAGCACTCTAGACTTTCTGTTCCCCATTTCCATTTATTGGTCTTCAGTGAGGCTTTTATTGTGAAATATCTGCAGGACCACTTCATACTGACGACATTTTTATTAAGCAAAACAGAACTGGTTTGAATTATTTAGAGTGTTTTACTGTGAACATAATAATAATATGTTCATTTGCACTTCGTCGTTGGTTTGACTTTAGTGTAATCTTTTTAATATCCTGGTATAACATAATAAGTCTGTTTTCTCAGTATATAAAATATTATATATTTACCCCCTTGCACTCATGGTAATTTGCCGTGGGAATGATACACAACTCCTTATATGGACATCCTGGGGGGGGGGGGGGATTTTGATTTGAAATTTCTGACTTTAAAACTCTTTAAAACTATTATAAGTCACATATTCAGGCTTTAAATATGTGTGATGTGTTGTTAAGTCAAAGTTATGATTCATTTTATATATATATTTTTATATATATTTTTAGTAGTGATTTAAAGTAGCAATAATTGTGCAGAAGTCACAAAATAGGCAATTTTTTCCTTTTTTTTTGTTCATAATTCCAAATTTTACAAATTCAAATCCAATTTTCAACATTTTAAAGCACTTTTTTGCCCAGGTGTGTTTATATAGTTGGTACAAATGAACATCATATATATATATATATATAGCCTATTTTGCTGGGAAAAAAGGATATAAAACACTCTATATTGCACATATTTAGTTGTCCCACATAGTAATGAAAAAAGCCGCCGCATTTCACACTCATATTTTTCTATTCATGATATTTAGTGGAGTGGTTAAGTGTCTGAAAACTGCTGTAATGCTATTAAATCTAATCTTATCTATTTAAATTGCACCCAAAACGATGTTTTGATATTTCAAAGTATTGGAAACACTCTGACTAATGTAAGCACAGTTACTCAGAAAATGCAATTTCAAGATAACATTTTTTTCTTGAAATTGCACATTAAAACGTTGCTGTAACGGCACTAATAATAATACAATGGCAGCATTGAGAGAGTGGAGGAGGAGGAGCAGAGGTCAGGGTAGAACATTGAACAGTTATTGATAAACTGTGTGTGTGGAGTGTGTTGTTTTTTGGCCTGGAAGTGGAGCAGCAGCGTTAGCAGCAGCACAGACTGTGAGTAACACTTGATTATAGACCAGGTCAGTGCCTGTAGGCGGTAAATCTGCATAAAAAAAAAGAACTTTGAACCCTGTCATAGATCACACTGCGCCCTCTGTTGCTTACAGTATGCGTGTGTCAGTACTCGGGTCACTGGATTGATGATAGTGAAGTCTAAAACACAAAGAAATGTCAGTGAAATGACGCCTGCTCCAGATTATGAGGCGTCTTGTTCGTCAGCTGTGGGAAGAACGTGAGCTTAGAATTTGGCGAGGTGAGGAGGCAGAGATCAGCACGGAGATTATTGGCTTTAGATAAAGACTGTGAACACACACACACACACACACACACACACAGGTGGCTGAAAACGTGAGCTCGCTGCAGGATTTGACCTCGTGATGTTGTTGTTTTTTCACCACAGACTCCATGTTAATTATTTGCCTGCTCTTTTTATATCAGGGATCCCATGGTTGGTTTGATTAGACGTCTGATAAGAAGCAAACACGGCGTCTCTCATCAAACATTCAAAGACTTTTTCAGTGAGATGTTTCCAAATCGTAGGATTTTTTTTAACACCTGCACAAACAAGTTTACCTGCAGATCAGAGAGGGAAAGCATTTAAATAGATGTCACGTCGCTGAGGTGGATGACAGTTAGTTTAGTGTCTGCTCTGCTCTCTGTGTTTTAGTGTCGTGCTCAATTTTATTTTAAAACAAGGTGACGATGACAAGATCATGGAAATCCTCAGATGCAGATTAGATAAAGAGCTAAACTTTCAAAGGGAATCGTGTCAGATCGTTCCTTCTAATTTTATGAAAATCCAATTCTATTTAACCTACCAATAGAATTTTAGCTTTGAGTTTTTTTATTTAACCAGGGAAAATCCCATTGAGATTAAGAACCTCTTTCTGGACAATAAGCAGCAGCACATACTTCATATTTCACATAATTGTACGCAGTTAAAACACAAGCAGAAATCTACGGAAGAGGATTAGGGCCACACAGGAAAAAATATTTGAGTTCTGACTTTAAACTCAGACTTTTGACTTTATTCTCAGAATTCTATCTTTAAACTCAGAAGTCTGACTTTTAAACTCAGAATTTTGACTTTAAAACCCAGAATTTCTGACTTTATAACTCAAGAGTTTTGACTTTAAACTCAGAATCCTGACTTTAAAATTCAGAATTTTTACTTTATTCTCAGAATCCTGACTTTAATCTCAGAATTCTGACTTCAAAACTCAGAATTTTGACTGTATTCTCAGAATTCTGGCTTTAAACTCAAAATTCTGACCTTAAACATGATTTCAAAACACAAACATGATTTGCAGTCTGCAAAAATATGTTTTTAATGCAAATATTTTGTCTGTACTGTTGTTGTTGGTGAGTTCAGTTTGTTATATGAACATTATTCCTGAGTCTCTGTGACATATTAGGAGGATTTTATGGTCAGTTGCTTTAAATGTATGACATAATGCACCTTTAAAGAGGAAATAGTCGAGTGTGCGTGGGATGAGAATCTGTGGTTCATCAAAGACAAACAAAGCAACTCTTTAAGATCAGTTAATTGCGCTGCATCCATCTTTTAATCCCTGGATTGTAACTTCACCTCCTCGCTGGTTAGCGAGTCTGAGAAAAGCGTGTGGAAATATTCAAACCTCGCTCACAGTGTCGTTGACTCTCTCCTTTTTAATCTGGTCCAGATCAGTGATGTGTCTGGAAATAGATGTTGCTTCACTGGCGTTCTGACATGTGAGTGTTCATGTGTTCACCTCTCAAATCAGGATAAAGACAATCCCATTTAAAATAGCTGCTCTCTCTCTCTCTCTCTCTCTCTCTCTCTCTCTCTCTCTCTCTCTCTCTCTCTCTCTCTCTCTCTCTCTCTCTCTCTACCTCCACCTCCTGTTTTCTTCTTCTTCTTCCCACAGAGAGAGTAAAGTGTCGCTGCTTTCTGCAGCTCACTCTGGGGAAATCAGGAGTTTTAACACATCTTAACTTGTGTGATTATAAAATGCAAAGAAAACACACACTGTTTCATTTAAAGAGTCATTTTATAAAATGTCATGTTGCTTTTAAACTGTGAATCCTCTGCAGGGAGATAATCTGCACTTTATCCGACATCAGAGCCTGATATCGTTGTCTTCTTGCTCCTTCAGTATAAAATTCACATATCTGTGCTTTATTATTATTTATATTTATAGCAACTTTTACTCCACTGCATTTCCTCCAGCATTTGTTACTCGTTACTACCAAATAAAATCAGAAGAAGAAGAGTTGGTAATGATCTGCATTTATGTTCCTGCTGGGCACGTTGTCGCGTTAACGGCGTTAGCTGCGTCAACGTTAACGCACATTAACGCATGACGCGTTTCCATGACGACTGACCGGAAAAAGATGCGGTTTTTGGAGCGATCTTTTAATTAAACTAAAAGAGCAGTATTTTTTAGTACTTTTTCAGCTGAAATATTGAAAAAAACATTATTTTATTACTTGTTTTGTCCATAAAATGTTGGAAAAAGTAGAAAAAAAATGTTTCCCAAACCTTGAAATGCTATTCTGCTTTGATTAATTCTTTGTTATATGGAGTAAAGCTGAAAATAATAAACCAGAAAATATTCTCATGTCAGAAAATAAAAATATGTTTTAATTATTCAGAACGATGAATCAATGGTCAAAATGGACACATTTATTAATAACGATTGAAGCACCAGACAGATTTTACTGCTGCTAAGAAAGGTTAGGAGTTCATGTTATTTTCTGTTTGTGTTTTATCTCCAAAAAACTATATCAAAGGACATATTTTCAATACTTTTTCTGTGACGTGAACTAAAGCCCAGGGCGCTGCATTGACTGAGCAGCCTTGACAGGGGTTTAAACTCCTGTGTAGTTGTTGTTATATCGTCATTAGTGTTGTTTTGATGCAGGGATCTGCGTCTACAAACTAAAACACAGGGTTCCTCACTACACTAAACTACCGTAGTTACAATCACAGCATAGCAAACGTGTATTTGTTCGTCTCCTGCGCTGGAACGAATCCCCGCCGCTGTCACATCTGCAGGATATCTGAGATTAGATTTGCTGCCAGAAGAACGCCGCGGATCGTTCTGGGGGAAATGTCATTTTGATTTGCAAATGAAGTACTGCGAATGAGATTTAGTCTGCTCTTTATTAGGTTTATTCATGTGGGACGTGGTTTAATGTACTTTTATGTTTGGCAAAAAAAAAAAAATCTTTGCATATTTCACACCTGCTGTGCTCCTCCGTGTGTGTGAGTGAGTGAGAGAATGAGCCAGGTTTTTTGGGAATATTTGTCACTTTTTCTTTGCCAACTTTCATTATTTTCCGTGAAAAGCCTTCTGGCCTCCAGCGTAAAAGCGTTGACTGTATTTCTTTGCATTTCTTTGCGCAGGATCTGTCACTGTGAAGGCGACGAGGAGAGTCCCTTGATCACGCCGTGTCACTGCACGGGCAGCCTGCGCTTCGTCCACCAGGCCTGTCTGCAGCAGTGGATCAAGAGCTCCGACACTCGCTGCTGCGAGCTCTGCAAGTACGAGTTCATCATGGAGACCAAACTCAAGCCGCTGCGCAAGGTGAGGCCAAACTCTGCGTGACGAGAAGACCCCGGGGTTCACGACCGGGTCAGAACAAGCACCTTTCTGCACGGTTTTGCATGTTCTGCCCGTTTTTGTTCGGGCTTTTGTGAACACATTCTGCTGCGATCCCCATCTCAATTTCACTCGTCGCGTGATGCATATACAATGATACACTGCGATCTAGCGACAGGATGCCGTCACTTTGCGGGTAATGCAATCGCCGTGCATTGTGGGAAATGTGGTTTATGGTCGATGCACGCCTTAAAGCAGCATAGACCTATTTTAACACAGATTTTTAAAGATTTTTAATCACTCGCGGGGCCACTTAAAATGAGGTGGCGGGCCACATCGGGCCCCCGGGCCTTGAGTTTGACACACGCTCTAAATCCGGGGCCTCAAAGTCAAAATAAGCTGGGGGCCAGTGAACTTCTAGGCTGGTCAGCAGGGGGCCAGGGATCACCCAGTCCAGCTTTATTTATAAAGTGCTTTAAAAACATCATCATCAGCTGAAACAGAGTGCTGTACATCGGAGATAAATAAAATATAGAAACAGAAGACCTAAAAACAAGTGACAAATTCCAACAGTTCGGTAAAATTAAGTGTTTAGTAATGACAAATTTAAATTATATCTTCATAACCAATCAGGATGTTGCAATTACACATTATATTTAGGATGACAATGCCACAGAACATCGACTGGGAGGCTGGATTTGGCCCACGAGCCGCGGGTTTGAGGCCCTTGCTCTAAACTGAACGTAGAGTCCAGGGTTTGTACCCACTCGACCCTCATGTGGAGGATAAAGCGGTTAGAAGATGGATAGTGTTGACCTCTGTCGCCCCCCTGTGGACCTCTGAATAATAACCACAACATTGTGAACCCAATTTGACCTACTTTCTTTCCTCAGTCACGCACACGCACGCACGCACGCACGCACGCACACACACACACACACACACACACACACACACACACACACACACACACACACACACACACACACACACACACACACACACACACACACACACACACAGAGAAACAGAGCTATCTTAAGTTTCTTTCTGCACTTCTTTGGTAACTTACGGTTTATTTATCTATTTGTTTTTTACCATCTGTGTGTATAATAAATATGATAAATAATAATGATAATAATAACTTTAATTGTATAGCACCTTGAAAAACAGCAGTTTACAAAGTGCTTTTACAGACAAATTGAAATACAGACATAAACAGTATAAATAAAAGGAATATTAATTGATTTAAAGTGCTTACAAAGAATATGAGATAAAAGGATAAAAAGAGAAACAAAATGGCACTGATTCAAGTCCTACTAAACCTTTAATTGTAAGATAAGATAAGATAAGATAGCTTTATTTATCCCACAGTGGGGAGAGAACAGGGTTTCAGCAGCTCCGTATACAGATTAACAATTACACAATGTTATAAAAACTGTACAAAGAAAGAAATAAGATAAGAGTGAATGTAAATAAGGTGCGTATTTGGTTCAGGTAAAAATAAGACAAATCTAGGCAGACAAGACAAACAGGACAACAACTGTAAACAATAACTAAACAGACCAGCTAAAGACAAGGAACAAAAACTGTAAACAATAACTTAACAGACCAGTAAAAAAACAAAAACTGTAAACAATAACTTAACAGACCAGTTAAAACAAGAAACTGAACTGTAAACAATAAACTTAACAGACCAGTTAAACAACAAAAAAACAAAAACTGTAACAATAACTTAACAGACCAGTTCAAAACAAAAACAACAAAACTGTAAACAATAGCTTAACAGACCAGTTAAAAAACGAAAAACAAAAAACTGTAAACAATAACATAACAGACCAGCTAAAAACGAGGAACAAAAACTGTAAACAATAACAGACTAATACAGCAGTGACACAAACATAGTTATTTGGTTTGCACACTGTTGTACAGACGGACAGCAGTAGGGATGAACGACCTGCGGAGCCGCTCCGTCCTGCACTTAGGGTGCATCAGTCTCTGACTGAAGGAGCTTCTCAAGGCCCCAACAGTCTCGTGCAGTGGGTGAGAGGTGTTGTCCATGATGGCCGATAGTTTGGCCAGTACCCTCCTCTCTTGGATGACCTCGATGGAGTCCAGGGGACAGCCACAGACCGAGCCGGCTTTTTTAATTATCCGATCTAGTCTGTTTTTGTCCCGCACAGAACAGCCCCCTCCCCAGCACACCACAGCAAACAGGACCACTGACGCAACCACAGTGTCGTAGAAAGTCCTCAGCAGTGTCCTGCTCACCCCAAAAGAGTGCAGTCTCCGCAAAAGATAAAGGCGACTCTGACCCTTCTTGTAGAGCGAGTCAGTGTTGTCAGTCCAGTCCAGTTTATTATTTAGGTGAACACCCAGGTACTTGTATGTTGTCACCCTCTCGATGTCCAGTCCCTGGATGTTCACCGGTGCAGTGATTTGCTTCTTTTTACTGAAGGTTACCACCATTTCTCTCGTCTTGCTGGCGTTGACAAGAAGGTGATTCTTCTCACACCAGCTGACAAAGTCCATGATAGTCCTCCTGTATTCCTGGTCGCCATCTCCTGACACACACCCCACAATGGCAGTGTCATCAGAGAACTTTTGGAGATGGCAGCTGTCTGTGGAATACCTGAAGTCCGATGTATATAGGGTGAAGAGGAAGGGTGAGAGCACAGTGCCTTGGGGGGCTCCCGTGCTGCAGACTAACGTGTCTGACACACAGTCCTGCAGCCTCACAAACTGGGGTCTGTCTGTGAGGTAGTTGGTGGTCCATGCAGCCAGCCGGTCGCTGACACCTGCTCTCTCCAGCTTCACCCTAAGCAGCGATGGTTGTATGGTGTTAAAGGCACTGGAGAAGTCAAAAAAGGTCATCCTCACGCTGTTTCCAGTGCCCTCTAGATGAGACAGGGACCTCTGCAGCAGGTAGATGATGGCATCATCCACCCCGATGCCAGGCTGGTACGCGAACTGCAGAGGGTCCATGTTTGGGCTCACCAGGGGGCGGAGGTGTTTGAGGATTATCCTCTCCAGTGTCTTCATGAGATGTGATGTTAGGGCCACGGGTCTGAAGTGGTTGGGTTCCTTGGGGCATGATGTCTTGGGGACAGGGACCACACAAGAAGTCTTCCACAGGGTGGGTACTCTCTCCAAGCTCAGACTCAGGTTGAAGATATAACAAACCACCTGGCAGAGCTGGTCTGCACAGTCCCTGAGGAGTCTGGGGCTGATGCCATCAGGACCCGTAGCTTTCCTGGCTTTTGTCTTTCTCAGCTGTGCTCTCACCTGATCCACTGTGGTCGTGAAGGGAGGAGAGGAGGGCAGCAGAGGTGGGGGAGGTGGTGGTGAGGGTCCTTGAGGTGGTGGTTGAGGTGTGGGAGGGGTGGGGGGTGTGAGCCTGAGAGGTGTTAATGGTGGTAGAGAGGGGAGGGGGACAGGAAGAAAAGGGGAGCTGGAAGTAGACAGGCTGGAGGGGGGAGGGATGAGACTGGTGTCAAACCTGTTGAAAAAGACATTAAGGTTGTTGGCCCAGTCTCTGTCACCAGGAGCAGGGTCCCTCGTCCTTACTTTGCCCTGTCCTGACATGGTTTTGAGTCCCCTCCAGACCTCCCTGGCGTTGTTATGTTCCAGGTGGTTCTCCATCTTCCTCCTATAAGTTGCCTTGCACTCCCTGATCTTCCTCTTCAGGTCCCTCTGCACTCTCCTCAGCTCCTCACGGTCTCCAGATCTAAAAGCTCTCCTCTTCTCCAGCAGCAGAGCTCTCATCTCAGAAGTTACCCAGGGCTTGTTGTTTGAAAAGCACCGCACCATTTTGGTAGGCACGGTGGTCTCCACACAGAAGTTTATGTACTCCGTGATGCAGTCAGTGACACTGTTTATGTCCTGTCCGTGTGGCTCACAGAGCACATTCCAGTCTGTGGTGTGAAAACAGTCCCTGAGTGCTTCACTTGTCTCCTCAGACCACAGCTTCACACTCCTTTTGGTGGGGGGGTGTTGTTTCACCATGGGGGTGTAGACAGGGTGTAGGTGGACGAGGTTGTGATCTGAGCGACCCAGCGGGGGGAGGGGGGAGGAGGTGTAGGCACCCGCTGTGTTTGCATACAGCAGGTCCAGGGTTTTATTTTCTCTGGTGGGACAGTCCACGTATTGATGAAAGTTAGGGAGAGTGGCAGATAGGGAAACATGATTAAAATCCCCAGTGATGATGAAAAAGGCTTGGGGATGTGCTGTCTGTAGTTGGGACACAACACTGTGGAGAAGCTCGCAGGCAGCAGCAGCATTCGCAGAGGGAGGGATGTACACCGTCAGAGCAATGACGTGTGAGAACTCCCTCGGAAGATAGTATGGTCGAATGCTAACTGCTAGCAGCTCAATGTCCCTAGTACACCGCTGCTCCTTCACGTGAATGTGTCCCGGGTGGCACCACTTATTGTTCACAAACATCGCCAGTCCCCCGCCCTTCTTCTTACCACTCTCCCTTGTATTCCTGTCCGCTCGCACGAGTTGAAACCCCTCAAGTTGCGCCAGTGAGTCCGGGATGAGATCGGTCAGCCAAGTCTCCGTGAAATGAATGAGGCTGCACTCACGGTACTCCCGCTGTAGCTTCGTTAGCGCCGCAAGCTCCTCGAATTTGTTCTGAAGAGACCGCACGTTTCCCATGATGACAGATGGGAGGCTTGGTTTGTAGAATCCACTTCTGACACCTTTCATGGTGTTTTCAGGGTGTTTTCAGAGTGTTTTCAGCCATATTCACCACAGACATCAAATAATTCAAATGTTATTCCTTCCTTCTCTCAAACTGCACCTTTTTAAAGAAACCTTCTCCCGTCTATCTTGCATATAGTAGCTTTATATTTGACACATTTTCATAAGTAGAACCTACCGAGTCGACGGGGATTTTGATTCATCATTTAATTTCATATACTTTTAATTAAAGGTTCTATCAATCACTGTGGACCAGGAGATATCAGGACACAACTCAACTTCATTAGTTGCACAAAAGGCTTTTAATCGCTTCCAAATCCCACTGTTGAGGTCGTTCTGGTGTGAGCGTGCAAAGGAATCTAGGATGAGTTGGGCTCGGTTGTCCGACTTTATTTCATATTTGCTTCTTGTTCTTTTCAGACCAAGTTGTCCAAAGTTGACCAAAATTGTTGTACTATGTCAAAAAATGTAGTGCTGGGCATGTTAACGCCAATGCTAGCGCATGACGCGTTTCCATGACGACTGACTGGAAAAAGACGCACGTGATGCCATGTTTACGTGACTCCCGATTGTTAAAATGAGTCTGTAAAGTAACGCTAATCTTTAAAAACAGAGGCACACATACGCAGTACACAGGTACGCTGGTTATTTGTTGCGCTGCTCTTTATGTTTAATAAACCGACCGCTCCAGTTCGACTGTAGGCGCGCTAAAGGAGCTATCACAGCTAACGTAGCTAACTGGTAAACGGTGCCTGTCTGTTACTTTACAGACTCATTTTATGACATCATGTGCGTCTTTTTCCTGTCAGTCGTCATGGAAATGTGTCATGCGCTAACGTTGACGCCGCTAACGCCGCTAACCGCTGTTTACGTTCCCGGTACTGGTTTTATCTTCCATTTATCTCCCTCTCGCGCTCTCAAATAGATTATTATATGGCTGAAATATGCAGTAAAAATAGTTTTTTAAAAAATGATGACGACACAGCTAACGGAGCTAACTGGTAGACGGCGCCTGGACTCCGGTGCCGCGGCACGTTAACCTGACGTCAGGCGTGTCTTTTTCCGGCCAGTCGTCAAGGAAACGTGTCATGCGTTAATGTGCGTTAACGTGCCCAGCATTAAAAAAAATGTAATGCGTGCATATCGTAAACAATAGTACGATCTGTACTATTTTATTGACCTCCGCCAGGAGGTATATGTTTTGTCTGTTTTTCTGTCTGTCTGTTTGGATGAAATTTTGGGCGTGATCCGTAGTTTGGGCGTGACCCCAAACTTACGCTATACCTATTTTTATTGCTATTTTGTGGGGGCTATGCTGCCTTGGCGGAGGGCTGCGCTCTCCGAGTGCTTTTCTAGTTTGTTGTGGATTTAGGAGAGAATCTATTGCATGATAGATAACTTTGCTGCTAAATCCTATGCTAACTTACCTCACATCATAACGTAGTCACAATAGACGAACCCTTGTAAATCTTGTATTCTTGTGAATTTGTCCCTGTGTAACCTCCTCAAATGTCCCCCTCATGTGTCGTCGCCCCCCCCCCGCTTCAGTGGGAGAAACTACAGATGACGGCGAGCGAGCGGCGAAAGATCATGTGCTCGGTCACCTTCCACGTCATCGCCATCACCTGCGTGGTGTGGTCGCTCTACGTCCTCATCGACAGAACGGCAGACGAGATCAGACAAGGTCAGCGCAAACACACACACACACAAAGGAATTAACGCGGTGGTGAGGTGGGGACAATGTCTGGCGTTCAGTGTGATTATAATCCGTTATCCTTAATCCACCGTCATTCTTACACAGGGTTTCATGACAAATATTGACGACTCCTGATGATTCACTCGACCTCAAAGTCGCAGCTGAGAGCAAACAAGCGCGTAGAAGACGTTTTTGTCTGTTTTTGTTCATTTCACTTTTACAGAGAGTGAAGGTTAGATAAAAGAGAGGAAGGAAAGAGATTAAAAGATAACTCCTTTACTTTTATCTTTTCTCAGATCCCACCGTTATTACAAGCTATAATTACAAAACAAGTCGATTGATTCTTTGTTTTTGTTTTTTGAACACGGGGGGTTATTCAGGTTTGCTGCAGGTGGAGTGAACTCAGGTGAACGGTTTCTTGATTAATTAGCATTAAAAGAAAGGATTAAAATGTCCCCCCTTTATGATTGTGTGCATGTGTTGAAAACCCTGAACACAACAGCTTAATGCAGGGTTTTAGAAGTTTCCCCCTCGCTCGAACACACCGGATTCAAATGAATGAGTCGTTATCAGGCGTCTGCAGTGTTTACTGATGAGCTAAACGTTTGAATCAGGTGTTTTAGAGCAGGGGGAAACATCCAGAACATGCTTAATGAATTAAGTCAAAACACACAAAGATCTACTTATTTAATTTTCTATCGAGGGCTTCCTCTGGCATTTAAAGCGCCCTCTTACTGCCCCCTAGAGGCCACAATACATATCACAGCCATGCTAGCCAAAGTGCGGAAACCCTGTCTTAATGAATTAAATCAAAATGCACACACATCTACTTATTTAATTTACTATTGAGGGCTTACTTTATGCAACTTTAAGCGTCCTCTTACTGCCCTCTAGAGGCTGCAATATATATTACAACCATGCTAGCTAAAGTTAGGAAACCCTGTCTTAATGAATTAAATAAAAACACACAAAGATCTACTTATTTAATTTACTATCGAGGACTCATTTTAAGCGTCCTCTCTTACTGCCCCCTATTGGCCGCAATACATATCACAACCACGCTAGCCAAAGTGAGGAAACCCTGTCTTAATAATGAATTAAGTCAAAACACACTCACATCTACTTATTTATTTTACTATTGAGGGTTACATTCTGCAACTTTAAGCATCCTCTTACTGCCCTCTAGAGGCCGCAAAACATATCACAACCATGCTAGCCAAAGTGTGATTTTTATTCAAAATAATCATCAAAAAACCAGCAAAACTGTTTTCAGCTGTGCTAACATCATCGCACAAGGGTTTTCAAGGGTTTTCAAGGGTTTTCTAATCATCCAATAGTCTTCTAACACCATTAACAAACACAATGTACCATTAGAACTAGTGCTATACACTAGGTTAACACACGTTAACGCACTTACGTATTTACGTGCCACGACACCGGAGTCCAGGCACCGTTTACCAGTTAGCTCTGTTAGCTGCATTAGCTCCTAACACGCCGAGCACCAATTAGAACACTGTAAATGGGCCTCTATACACCTTTGTACATATTTCATTAAAAACCAGACGTTTGCAGCTAGAATAGTCGTTTACCACATTAACAATGTATAGAGTGTATTTCTGATTAGATTAAGTGAGCCCAAACTTTTGAACCGTAGTGTACATGTACCTGAATGGTCACGTGATATACGTGTGTGTATTAGTAATGAAATAATGAAAACCTAGTAATTGTGGATGTGGCCTCAGTCTTGTTTTGTTTGTCGTTGGTAACACGTGATACTTACACTCTCTTCACTCATGCAGCCGGAAGAATCCCAGGTAAACTTTTTCAAGTTTGACCTTTTTTTTTGACCTTTTGAAATTGTCTTTTTGTTGTTGTTTTTTCCCTCCTCCCTCCTGTCAGCGTCTCCTTCTCTGTCTGCACCTTTTTTTTACGCCCTTGTCTTTTTCCTTTTTTCCTGCCATAAAAAAAGCTAATATATGCTAATGTACGCACCACTGTGCAACAAGTGTTTAGATGGAGGAACACACTGAAAATACACTGTATTTACTGTATATGTATTTATATTTAGTTTGAATCCCCTTTTTACCACTCGGCTGTCGACGTTGCCTTCATTTCTGAATTAATGACTGAATTAAATTTAGTTTTGGATGACGATAATGAAGCTGCTGCTCATTTCCCCCGTTTGTGGCGTAGAAGCCGACATTTCAGGGGTTAGAGATTTACACAAACGCTGTGACTGCTTCAGGGACCACAGACTTGTTTTTGCACGGTTAAGCAAATGAACTATAATTCACACTGTACATATTAACCGCTAACCACTGTGCTGTGTTGTTGCAACGCTTATTATTTCAATATTTTTGTTATTATTTATCCTTTTATTTGACGACGACACGAGAAACGAGAAACCAGGGAATGAACTGAGGAGATAATATTCAACATTGATCCCATCTGGTTGTGTTAATGTCCCTCTTTATCCTCTCTATCTTATTCCCTGGGTGATCTGTTCAAAACATTTCTACATCATCAAACTCATTAAATAAAAAATATTATTGATATAATGATGATGATTCCATCAAAGGCTAACACCATGTAAATATAAGTAGAACTAGACGGGCGTCTGCTTTTAACACTAGGGTTGATTTTTGGAATAAAACATTATAAATGTGATGTAGACAACGTTAAAAATCTACTTTTCTGCCAGAATGAAAACATAAAAAACTGTTTTTAAAGTAAATGTAGAACCTAAGCAGCATTTTTCCGCCTCTTCTTTATGTTTCCCCTATTGAATAAACCACAAATAG
This sequence comes from Microchirus variegatus, assembly GCF_963457635.1. Classification (NCBI taxonomy): domain Eukaryota; kingdom Metazoa; phylum Chordata; class Actinopteri; order Pleuronectiformes; family Soleidae; genus Microchirus; species Microchirus variegatus. The sequence goes on along the minus strand of NC_139812.1, from coordinate 23,738,073 downwards.
TCAATTTAGTTTATCCCCACGCTGACGTGCACAGCTTTTGACCAAAAAACAAACAAATGTAGACGTTGTATACAGGTTTGTTGTCTTATTTGTCCTCCGTACGCCTCAGTATAGCACTGTGCAAAAGTCTTAAAAATTCATCATTAGATTTGTTGCTTTATGACCACGTGTAATTATGTTATTTATCTCTGTGTTAAAGCACAACCAGAAAATAGAGCAAATACTGTATGTGTGCATTATTACATTATGATTACATTCAATTACATTAAATATGTATAAATATGTATGTGTATATTTGTATATATGGATGAATATATTATATTCATCCATGCATATACATATTCATCCATATATACATATACACTGTATATATTATGTACAGTATATATGATTGTATATGTACATATATATGTATGTATGTATATATATGTACATATATATGTATGTATGTTTGTATATATGTACATATATGTATATATGTATACATGTATGTATGTATATATGTATACATATGTATATATGTATACATTTATGTATGTGTATATATATGTATATGTACATATATATATATATATATATATGTATATGTACATATATATTTATATATGTATATGTGCATATATATATATATTTATATATATTTTATAGTTTTAGAATGTTACATAAAGAACAAAGGCGCAGACATTTGCACAGTGCTGTCCCTGATTCTTCTTCCTCCTTCTGCTCACATTAAATATTAGATTATAATTCAAGGCTAATCTGTACAATGACTGACTTTAAACGTTTAAACTGGCAGCAGCAGCAGCAGCAGCAGCTTATTGAGCCATTCTTTTCTCTCTTCTCCTTTTGTCTGTTTCACTTTGTCAAACTATTGAACGTAGAGACTATACACACACAGACATTTAACACCCAAGCCTTTTTTATTTATTTTGCTTATTATAATCATAAAAGTGCCAGAAAATGTCAGAATAACTTTGAATATGTGGCAGTTATTTACACTTGACTGCATGTTAAAGTAGTGTATTCCTTTTAAATGGAGAAAAACACTGCTTTTTTATATATATATATATATATTTGTTTGAGTTTTTCTCTCAATGTCCAAAAACAGGCGGTTTTTTTTCCAACTCAAAGACAAAGAGACCGACTTCCTGCAACAGCACGTGTTAAATTACCGTAATAACCACACGTTGGCTTTAACGTGCAACATCTCAGCTTTCAGAAACCGTTGGAATATTTCCGATAGCATAATTACGATGATGCAAACGTGTAGCCTGCGATATGCTCAGTGTTAAAGGGTTAATATTGTTTGTTTGTTTGTTGTTGTTGTTGTTGTGTTGTTGTTGTGCTCACTGTTTGACCCCCCCCCTGCACCTGCCTGTCCTCTCTCTGTGTTCCCTCTCTCTCTGTCGCTCAGGGATCCTGGAGTGGCCGTTCTGGACCAAACTGGTGGTGGTGGCCATCGGCTTCACGGGCGGCCTGGTCTTCATGTACGTCCAGTGCAAAGTCTACATCCATCTATGGCGGCGACTGAAGGCCTACAACAGAGTCATATACGTGCAGAACCGGCCCGAGACGTGTAAAAAGCTGGCGCTGGAGAAGCCGCCGCTCACGGAGCCCAGCGTGGAGAGCAAGGAGGCTCTGGCGCCCACGCAGTCGGACACAAACTCCTCCCAGTACACAGAGACAGAGGACTACAGTATGGAGGTGCTCCACGTCTGAGCGCTCGGCCCTCGCTCACGTTTCCCTCCTCACAAACGCAGGTTCAAGGGACGACGAGACTCTCCGACGTCCATCACAGTTCCATCCACAGAGTCAGACACGGACCACGACTCTTCTTCTTCTTCTTCTTCTTCTTCTTCTTCTTCTTCTTCGTACTCTACACACTCTTTTTTCCTCCCAGAAATGGACTCTACTGGTTTCTACTGACTGTAAATGTCTGGAACACACACACACACACACACACACACACACTGGAGGAGCAGGACTGAGATAAACAGACTCTATAAGTGGCTCCACACATATCTGACGATGTGGTTTTTTCGTCAGATTTCTTTCTTTCGTTGGTTGTTTTTACCTCTCGTGTGGATCGGTAACGTAGCGCCGTCACATCTGGATCATCTGGATCATCTGGATCATCTGGAACATTCCAGCCACTGCCATGTCTCTCTCTCTCTCTCTCTCTCTCTCTCTCTCTGTCGCTGTGGTCCGTGGATCCGACCGGTTTCTCTTTAACGCATCGAAGCACTTTTATTATTTTCTATTGAGCATATTCTCGTACGTTTGTTTTGTCGTGACGCGCGTAAAAAAACAAGCTTGGAAATGTTCCATTTCCTGTTTTTATTTGACCATTTAATTTTTCTTCGCACACACACCCTCCCGTGGATGACGAGAAAGAAGGCGTCGACTCTGTTAGCAAGAACCTAAATACTCCTAATAATAAAGTACAAAAAATAAGCTTTACACCTATGTTTGCACACATACACACACACTCGTATTAAGACACTTCAGCACTGAGTTTGTTCATTGTCTCGTTAGACTCTATTTTAGTATTAATCAGCACACGGACGACTTGTTCCTGTTCTTTGAGTTGAGTTATGTGCAAATTAGACAAATTTGTTGTTTCTGGCGCAGAAAGAATAAATCAATAAAGGATTCCTCCCGCAGAAGCACAGCTGTTTTCCGAAAATCAGTTTTCACGACAAAAATCACATCATTTACTAATTTACTTTGCAATAAAAGCATTTTTTTTAAAAAAAGAACAAGTTTGCCAAACTGTGACAGCAGTAAATCCTCATCTGCTCTGTGGTGAGCTGACTGCACTGCCACCTGCTGGTGGTGAGTGGCAGTCATTTTTACAGTCATTTTTACAGGTCATGTTTAAGGAAAAGGATGTGATGTCGGAGGCATTCCAGCAACACACACACACACACACGCGCGCACACACACACTTTTTACTCTTTGATACCGTCTGTGAACAATGTTCAAAATCACATGACCTGATGATTTCTGCTCGGCAGCAGCAATAAATAAGTATTTTCTGTTCAAACTGTGAGATCTGGAGTCTAATAACAATATTAACACATAATAACAATAATAATAATAATAATAATAATTAAATAGGAGCCGAGGGAGTCGCTGCCTGTCGAGCTGAATCAAGACGTCGTAACGAGACGAGATTTCTCTCAAACTCCCGCGTGAGTTCAGTGCAATTAGACCGATTTAAAAAAACAAAACAAGAAAAAAGAAAAAGTGCAATTACCCCTTTTTGTTTTGTCCTTTCCTTGTCGTTCTATTCTATCGTTCTGTGCTGGTGTTGTTTAATGTCCAGGGAGTTTCCTCTGGGTATAAAAAGGTTCATATGATTTTTTTTTTTTTTTTTGTGCGTGTGTGTGTGTTGTATTTATTTTTAAAAGAAAACAGAGTACTTCTTTATTTGTAATTTTATGCAAATTACACTTATTCCCGCCCCAGGCGCACACACACACACACACACACACACACACACACACACACACCGCTAATTTAACGTCCACTCTTGTTTTGCAAGGTTGTCACTTTGATATACGTGTGTTGTAAAAATAAAAAGGTTTACGATGCTCCCTCCCTTTATGCTTTTTTAAAAAATAAATAAATAAATTGCTCGTTGAATGCAGAATAACACATTTTTTGAATGGAGGGTCAAACGCTGGACTGTATATTGCGCTTCTGTATTATTATTCTTTTTTAAAAACTTTCTACTCATAGGAGCTGGCTCCTGTCGTCAAGTCTAAAGTTTCCACGTGGTTGTGATGAACGCTGAGCTTCAAACAACAAGCAGACGTGTTTCTCTCGTTACTTTCCCTCGTCACGTCGTCACTCTCTTCGTTTTTCTTGCAAAACAAAATGAGCAAAAATTCAAACTAAGAACGCTTTATTCTGGATTTTTCTCTCTCTGTGTGTGTGTGTCTTAAATCTTGTTGTGTCTGGGCACTGGTGTAACTTGCATAAAGCTACAGTTTTGTTTACTACTGAGTGGACTTGAACATAATATATGACTGTTCCCCCCCTCACCCCCCCCCCTCCCTCCTCCGCCGTCTTATATTATCATTCCACAAGTTTTTTTGTCTGTGAATTTACTTTGAAATAGTAACTGTAAAGGATTTTTTTTTGGTAATAAAAGGAAGAGAAAAAAAAAAATGTAATTACGTTTTTAAACGAAAAATGTTGATGTTTTCTGTTGGATTTCCCATGTTTGATCAAAGTATGTAGAGTTAAAAAGAACAACCAAATAAAAATTACGTTGCTTTTAAACAGCGTGTCTGTTTTTTCAGTGTAAGCAAAATAAGTTGTACAAGAATTTCACTTTTTATTTTTCTTTACACACCTAAAACAGGAGCAGTGAGCTGCACATACTGTATATAGTAGTCGTTCAGGGTTTCTCGATCCACTGTCCTGCATGTTTTTTAACCCTAGAACACCAGTGCTGAGTAAAGCAAATACATTTATGTGATTTTCATGAAAACCAAGTTTTCATCTTCATTATTTTTTCTTTTAGAAATTGTTTGTTCCCAAATTCCTAATTTTCCAGTAATTTTGGAGCATTTTTATATGGTCCCCTCATGATGCTTCTCTTTCATTTTGTTAGACATGACACAGTTTAAAATAAAAGGACTCAAATTTTTCATGTTTTGTCATGTTGATATATTTTGATGACAAATACTTTTTATTGGGTGTATTTATTATCTTGGGTAAAAAATCACCCGGCGTTAGTGATGGTGTTTTGAATTTGAGCGATAGTGTTCTAGGGTTAAGGCACTGTTTACACGAAGAGAAAACGCAGATATTTTCACCAAAACTCCATTTTTATCACAGAAGACGGTAATTTCGGGGTGGCGTATAGCTCACTTGGTAGAGCTGCCGTCCCATGTTGAGGCTATAGTTCTCATTGCGGGTCGCCCCGGTTCAAATCCAGCATCGGGCGGCCCTTTCCTGCATGTCATTCCCCATTTCCTGTCTCTCTCTCCACATGTACTATCGATTAAAGCAGGGGTTCTCAAAGTTTTGATACCTGAGGGCCAATTTAGGAAAAAAACATTAAGAAATCCCATTTGTAATTATTTTAATGACCAGATTGCAGTTGTACAGTTTATAATTATTGGTCTGTATCCAGTGATGTCCAATAAACATTTAACAAGCTTAGTACCTCCTGGATTAAAACTATCAACTGTAATTCATTGCGGGCCGCCAGAAATGTTTCTGCGGGCTGCCATTGGCCCCCAGGCCGCACTTTGAGAACCAATGGATTAAAGGCAGTAAAAGACCATTATTTCTAAAAACTCCCGTCAAACTTGAGATTTCTTAAGTGTTGTTGTTAATTGTTGTTGTGTAAACTGGGAGAAACGGGGTTTTAGGTTCTCAAGCGTCACATTATGCGCCAGAAAATGACGTCATGTGGAGCAGGAAGTCACTCGTGTTTTTTGTTGTTTTGTTGATCCTGAGGATATCGATTGGCATGAATGGCTTTATCCTTCTCCCTACACTGTCGCCGATAGGTTTGGCGGCGTTCGACGGCGTATTTATGCGGGTTGATGAATGACAACTTATACCCTGCTCTGTATAAACGTGGCCTTCGATGTTTCCCTGCTCCATCACACCTGATTCTCATGGTCCACCCTGATGACGAGCCCTTCCTTTGAATCAGCTGAGTTGGAGTAGAGAAACTATCTAAAACATGCATGGGCAGTGGATCCTCAGGACCAGGATCGAGAAACCTTGTCGTCGTGAGTATACATAGGCTTATTATTTCCAGAAAACTACTCTGCGGTAAGAATACATATTAAAATCCAGCATATTTGCACAGTAAAATATAGAAATGATGATGATCCCGGCGAGCGTGCAGGTGTCACGTCCTCACACGGCGACACTGTTGGGGATCTTGTCGGGCGACATGTTGTAGTACGGCAGCTTCTTCCCCTCGTTCCTCCTCTTGATGGAGCCGGTGATCTCTGCCAGCTTCTTCCTGAACCGCTCCATCGCCGCCTTCACCGGCTTCTCGATGAAGTGCTCGTCGGGATACATGCCCAGGTACAGCTGCAGAGACAGAGAGACACACGTTTGGGTCGTTCTGTTTCCCGAAGGAACTTCACTTCATGCGTCTCACACAGCGACCACGTACCTCGTTCTCCTGGTATTGGCTGAGGGCCCAAACGGCGCCCAGGTGCCAGCTGGAGCGCCCGCGGTCAGGGAGGCTCTCGATGATCAGGTTCACGTCGGCCAGGCCCTTCCTGTTGGGCGGCGGCTTCCGCATGGTCGACGGCGCGTTGGGGATCCAAGAACACCAGTCGTACTGAAAGGAAACGCAGTCATGATGACACTCACTCACATACTGTATTTCTGCTCATTTCTAACCCTAATTTCACAACATTTACGAAAATATATGCTGGCTTAAATGTGCATTATGTAATAACTGGCCATAAAATCCTCCTAATATGTCACAGAGACTCAGGAATAATGTTCATATAACAAACTGAACTCACCAACAACAACAGTACAGAAAAATATTTTGCAGACTGCAAATCATGTTTATGTTTTGAAATCATGTTTTGGCATGTGGCGCCACCTACCGCCATCTACCAATCATTGCAGTCAGTAGAGTCTCAGCTGCCGAGCAACCACGGGTTGCCAGTTACGTCAGAAAACAAAACCTAAAAGATCTCTGTATTTTGAATGTGAATGTAGTAACTGTTTTTGGCCACATTCTTACATATGGCGCCTTTAAGTCGTTTTTGTAAATCATACATCATTCATCATTTTGCGACTTGAGCGTTGACCTTTTTGTCTGAAGTTACCTAACTCCACACAAACTTACCAAACGAGGCAGCAGTGGAGCAGCAGCTAAAAATGCTGACTTTGCTTTTAACAAAGAGGCCAAAAAACACAGCTTATGCACTGACTATATCATCGTTTCTCAATCCTGGTCCTGGTGACCTCACTGTCCTGCATGTTTTAGATGTTTGCCCCTGCTCCAACACACCTGACTCACACCTGATTCATCAGCCGGTGCTGCAGGAGCCTGATGACGACCTATTCATGTGAATCAGGTGTTGTTGGAGCAGGGGGAAACATCTAAAACATGCAGGATACCAAGAACACAGGGGTGAATTCAAATTCCTTGCTTAACCCTCAATCTCAAAAATGTGCGCTCCCTCTAGTGCAAGTGCTGTCCCGATTCTCAGAAAAATTAAGTTGAGGGTCAAGTTTAAGGGCTGTATCGCCCTCAATATTGAGATTTTCCAAGACCACTGGTCTGGTTGGCCCCAGGATTGAGAAACACTGGATTATATTAAGAATCTTCATCTGAGGGCATACACTATGTAAGTACATTGAATGTTTTGTTCCAGATTTGTTCATGACCTACCTGACCAAAGTTTACAGCTGCATGTTGCGATGAGGCTGTGAACACGATGACCGTGAGGTACTCGCTCAGTTCTTCACGTGTTTTCAAGGACTTAGGAAACTCTGTGCATAGATTGTGGGGTGGCGGGGTGGGGGGGGGGAGACATCACATGTTTTAGTCCTTAAATCCTCACCAAAAAAACAAACTTGTTGTCAAAGTCTGTTGCGTAAAAAAACCCTCTTGAAATAAATGATGGTGAAATCCAGGAAGGAAATTGAAATTGCTCGCAGCCAGTGTCACCATCAGTCTCCTGTTTTCACACTCACGCCACAGACAGATGCACAGATGATTTTCTAGAGAAGATCCTGCACTTATCACGAAATATCGAATCACGTGACCTCGCGCCAGGTCGACCGTCGTTCCTACCCACCGCAGTGATCGAAGTCCTGCATCCCGAAGCTGCACGCGTCTTTAATGAAGGCCTGGATTTCCTCGTCTTCCTGCACCGTCTCATCGCTGGTGTAATAAATGTGCACCACATCAGAGACGAAGCTGCCAGAGAGAAAACGTCTGTGTTTACCCTTCTTCAGTCGTAGTATCTCCACAGTACTCCTTACCTTTTGGTGGCCTCCCACACCATAAACCCGTCGTCTCTGTAGAAGTAAGTGGGCAGCTCCTCCTTGTTGTCCACTCCGCGGTCCTTGATCATATCAGGGAAGCACATAGACCTGAAGGTCAGAGTCTTCATGCTCTTCTGCACCAGCTGGACATGACCACCGCCGCCTGTTGCGTTTGCCTTGATGAGGAGAGAGAAGATACTTTATTAATAAAGTAATAGCCAATTATTGTGGGTTAAAAGGAATATTTCAAACAGACTTTAACCACTTTATCAAATAAATCTACACCCACTTAAGCCTGAAAATACTATATACTATACTATGAAACTGGATGTCGTGTCACTTTCTGAACTGCCCACTCCCTGCACCAAAGTCCATACACTCTTAGTGCCAAGTAGAACCATATAAGGTTTTTCGGCTTGTCCTCATAGGAGAACCCTTAGTGTTACCATTTTGGACGACATAGTATAGTATGATGTTTTTGTCAAATTTTGGACCAAACAATTTTTGTCAAAGATTTTTTCAAATTTTGGACGACATAGTATAGTATGACGTTTTTGTCAAATTTTGGACCAAACATTTTTTGTCAAAGATTTTTTCAAATTTTGGACCAAAATTCTTTTGTCAAAGATTTTTTCAAAGTTTGGACGACATAGTATAGTATGACGTATTTGTCAAATTTTGGAAAAAAAATTTGGGTCAAATTTTCTTTTCAAATTTTGGACGATATAGTATAGTATGACGTTTTTGTCAAATTTTAAAACAAAAATTTTGGGTAAATTTTTTTTTCCAAATTTTGGACGACATAGTATAGTATGACGTTTTTGTCAAATTTTGGACCAAACATTTTTTGTCAAAGATTTTTTCAAATTTTGGACCAAAATTCTTTTGTCAAAGATTTTTTCAAAGTTTGGATGACATAGTATAGTATGACGTATTTGTCAAATTTTGGAAAAAAAATTTGGGTCAAATTTTCTTTTCAAATTTTGGACGATATAGTATAGTATGACGTTTTTGTCAAATTTTAAAACAAAAATTTTAGGTAAATTTTTTTTTCCAAATTTTGGACGACATAGTATAGTATGACGTTTTTGTCAAATTTTGGACCAAACATTTTTTGTCAAAGATTTTTTCAAATTTTGGACCAAAATTCTTTTGTCAAAGATTTTTTCAAAGTTTGGATGACATAGTATAGTATGACGTATTTGTCAAATTTTGGAAAAAAATTTTGGGTCAAATTTTCTTTTCAAATTTTGGATGACAGTATAGTATGACGTATTTGTCAAATTTTGGAAAAAAAATTTGGGTCAAATTTTATTTTCAAATTTTGGACGACATAGTATAGTATGACGTTTTTGTCAAATTTTGGACCAAACATTTTTTAAAAGTTTGGACGACAAAGTATAGTATGATGTTTTTGTCAAATTTTTGAACAAAAATTTTTTGTCAAAGATTTTTTCAAAGTTTGGACGACATAGTATAGTATGACGTTTTTGTCAAATTTTGGAACAAAAATTTTGGGTAAAATTTTTTTTTTCAAATTTTGGACAACATAGTATAGTATGACGTTTTTGTCAAATTTTGGACCAAAAACTTTTTGTCAAAGATTTTTTCAAAGTTTGGAACAAAAATTTTGGGTCAAATTATTTTTTTCAAATTTTGGACGACATAGTATAGTTTGATGTTTTTGTCAAATTTGACAATTCTTTGTCAAATTTTGGACCAAATATTTTGGGTAAAATTTTTCTTAAAATTTTGGACGACAGTATAGTATGACGTTTTTGTCAAATTTTGGACCAAAAATTTTGGTCACATTTTTTTTTTTCAATTTTTTTTCCAATTTTGGTTGACATAGTATAAGTATGATGTTTTTGTAAAATTTTGGACCAAAAATTAAAAAAATCAAAAAAGTTTTCCAGCCCTTTTTGCTCTGGGGCTCTACCTGCAGACATTTTATGGTACTGCAACCAGTAGTTCTATATAGATGTCATTCATGAAGTAGATATTTGTAATTATGTTGATTTATAAAGTGGAAATGCTGGTCCTCACTTTGTCAGCAACCCGGCCTTGTCATACCTTCAGTATTGTGAATCAGCCACCTCTACATTTCCTGATAACATTTTATTTTTTTTTTACTTTTGTTTGCTTGATCTCGATGTCTTCTCTTATTACATCTGAGCAGATAAAGTTAACCCCCGTGCCGTTGTCTTTACACTTCCCTCACACACCTTGTCAAAGATGCCACACTCGTTGATGAGCTGATCTCTGGCCTTGGTGTTGATGGCGATGGTGAAACGAATGTGTGGAATGAGCAGCTGCAGGAAGGAAAGCATATGAACAGCCACTGAGTGAGAGAATAATAGTCGATTAAACCGGATCGGTTCAGCCGGTCGATCCAGAGTCTCTTTACCTTATACACGGGGTGAACAGCGGGCAGCTGCCTGAACATGGCGATGGCAAACACCTCCGTCATCAGGTGTGTCCTGAGCAGGTGTGTGATGGTCTGGTGGTGATGGAAATCGGCCGAGCGGACCCAGATCTTAGCCAGCAGCCAGTCATTGTGAGCATCAGTGGGCAGGAAGATTGGGGTGTCTTCACCTGGAGTTTGCCCAAGCTGCAAAAAAGAAAAATGCATTTAAAATGAAGTAGAAAAGTCAAAAAATGGTTGGGACATTGTTTTTTTTCCCCCTGTGCATTACTGTACCTGTATGGCTATGGGGAGGACCTTGTTGTGAGCGTTCTTGTAGAGCAGACAAATGGGAGCTGCCACGTACTGCAGCGTGCACGGGTCTGTGGCGTTGGCGCTGATGCCGTCCAACACCTCATAGTCCACTATGAAGATGTTTCCTGCCTGTGGGGGGCACCACAAACAACTTAATATACACATACAATTATTTGCAGGATCACAGTGTTATGATAGAGCAGGGGTGTCAAACTCATTTTCATAACAACAACAGTCAATATATATTTATATATATATATATATATATATATATTTTTTTTTTTTAATTAGACCCTACAGTAATTCAGATACAGGACACGTGTGATAGTGAAACATATTGAGGGTGACTATGCCTTGCAAATGAGCCATAATATAAAATATATAGGCACGAATTGTGTCAATAAAATACTTAAAACAAACAAACTATGCTATAAGAAGAGAAAAACACAAATTATCAGTAAAATACAGTATTTATGCAGGAAAATGCTGCTACATCACATTGTTAAAGTTACAAACAATGACCTGGATTTCCTGCTCCAGAGTCAGTTCCCTCTCCAGACTGACGGCGACCATGTCGTGAGTCACGGGGAACTTGTCGGGAAGTTTGGTGCACTTTCGGATCACCACTGGGTTGCAGCCGTTCAGAAACTGGTATCCGAACATGAAGTCCTCTTTCCAGTGTTTCATCACATACTCTAGGTCATGAATACGAGATAAAACTAATTATAAAAAAAAATATATCAAATAATATGCAGTAATATAAGAGACTGACCTGAGATTGTGTTTTTGATTCTCACAAAGATCCTCTCAAAGTCGACTAAGTCTGTCCAGGACGACTGGAACATGTGCATGAACTGGTTCACACACAAATTCTCTATTCTGGAAATAGAATTGAGAATTTCTATTTCCAGATAGAAAAACCCCTCATTTTCGTCACAATCATCATACAGTATGTCACAAAAGACAGGTCAGTTAAAGGCGCCATATGTAAGAATGTGGCCAAAAACGGCCGGTTACTACATTCAAATTCAAAATACCGAGGTCTTTTAGGTTTCGTTTTCTGACGTAACTGGCAACCCGTGGTTGCTCGAGAGCTGAGACTCTACTGACTGCAATGATTGGTAGATGGCGGTAGGTGGCGCCACATGCCAAAACATGATTTCAAAACATAAACGTGATTTGCAGTCTGAAAAATATTTTTTTAATGCAAATATTTTGTCTGTACTGTTGTTGTTGGTGAGTTCAGTTTGTTATATGAACATTATTCCTGAGTCTCTGTGACATATTAGGAGGATTTTATGGCCAGTTGATTTAGATTTATTACATAATGCACCTTTAAACACTGTGTTGCTCGAAAAACAAATAAATTATTCTGGAAAATATTAGAACATGACGTATATGTTTGTGTACGTGTGTGAAGGAAGCATCATTAAATGCAAATCTTCTGTCTGACACTAGTTATTTTCCACTTCCCCATCAATGAATCAGTCATCATCATGTTATTAACAACATCTTGTCATTTTTTGCATCATGCAAAGACTTTGGACCTTTTATTTGGGGGAGATTATTATTATTTTATTGGGGCCTGTTTTGCATTATAGTGCAAAAGTTTCAGCTCTGCAGCAAAGTACAATGCAAATGTCTCAGGTGATAAACAAACAAACACTGACGACAATGAGCAGAAAATAGAAGCGTGTTTTTGATCCTGAAGCTCCACACTGACTGACTGACTGACTGACTGACTGACTCCATGATGACTATTTCCTCCACTGACTCACGTCTGCTGTAAACATATGTGAGTTTTCAGGCTGTTATACAGGGCAACACTTACGCTTTGGCGTAGTTCAGAACAAAATCCACTCCCTTCTCACTGTCAAACTGGATGTCCCGGGGCAAATCCTTGTGTCTGTTGGCGTCGATGCTCATCGGGAAACCTGGCTGCCACTCCTTCCATCTGGAAAGGACAGCAATGTTATAGTATATATAAAGTAGCCTGCCACAAGGGGGAGTCCAGGATTTTGTTTTAAGCTAATTCCATGGTTCTCAAACTGTGGTACGTGTACCAACAGTGGTACACAAGCTTCCTCTGGTGGTACTTAGAGGTAAATCTGAAAAAACGTATACTCCTGTAAACCAGGGGTATGTGATGATAGTGTGTAGAAAATGAGACAATTAACATTTATTAAAGGCGCCATATGTAAGAATGTGGCCAAAAACGGTTACTACATTCGAATTCTAAACACCGAGGTCTTTTAGGTTTCGTTTTCTGACGTAACTGGCAACCTGTGGTTGCTCGGCAGCTGAGACTCATTACTGACTGCAATGATTGGTGGACGGCGGTAGGTGGCGCCACATGCCAAAAACATGATTTCAAAACATAAACATGATTTGCAGTCTGCAAAATATTTGTTTTAATATAAATATTCTAGCTGTACTGTTGTTGTTGGTGAGTTCAGTTTGTTATATGAACATTATTTCCTGAGTCTCTGTGACATATTAGGAGGATTTTATGTCCCAGTTGCTTTAGATTTATTACATAATGCACCTTTAAATAAGAATAATAAATTAAATAAGAATAATTACAGTCCCTCTATCTCACTCCATCTTATTCTAATGTCACTATATGTGAAGAAGAGGACAATGATGAGAGAGCAAATGATCTTATTGGACTTATTGCACCACTGTATTTTAACATTTTAACGTGATAATGTCGTTATTTCGAGAGCTCAGTATTTCCTCAGGTGGTACTTGGTATAAAAAGTTTGTCAATTTTCACGTTAAAATGTAAAAATCTGCAAATAATTATTTGTTTCTTCCTAAAATGTATGGTTAAATAAAAAAAAAATTATATTTCACAACATGTTTTTGTAACTTAACCATATTTTGTTACATAATATTCTTTTTTGCAACATTAGGGACATGTTTTTGTGGCAACATTACAACATTTTCTAACACTGTCCAGTAGCACAGTAGCTTTTATATTTTTTGGTAAAGTTTGTAACGTTTTACTGTGAAACGAGTAACCGTTCGTGTGTTTCCTTGTTATTGAATGTTGGTGTTTGTGATATGGACCAAATGGAGGTAGATGACAGACAGAAGACTCTGCGTGGATGATCTTGCCTGAATGTTTTCCTCCTCAGATCGAGCTCTTTCTGTCTGTGTTGTTTGACCACGCTGCTTTTATCGTCCTGAGGCAGTCGCGCTACAAAAGACACAAGACAAAAATCTGATTTTTAATGTTGTGTACAACATCACAGATGTTCACACTCGTCATCTGCCTCACCCGGTTGCGGTGAAACAAGAAAAAAAACAAAAACGTCCGATGTCCGTACCTTTTCCGTCCCGCAGCGCCACTTCCTTGTCGTCCACCAGCCAGCGGAAGCAGGGAAACTCCACGTAGTCTCCAGACGGCAGCTTGACAGTGATGTACTTGCAGTACCAGTCGTCGTTCATCCAGTACTTTTTCTTCTCGATCTTCACCAACACGATCTCACCGAGCTCCTCCTCCACTCTCACGTCGTAGGTGTCCACCTGTGATTTAATCCACAGATAAATGTGGAGTCATCCACTGAATCATGGGGATAATATTACAGTAATGCCATTTTATTTCCAAAGTAATATCCAGGTAAAATATTGATATAACTGTAGGCCACCATATATATAATACCTGACATGAATTTAAAAGGATAATTATATTTTTATATTTTTATAATAAGTTAATAATAATAACTTATTTGTTTTATAAAGCACTTTTACATTTGGAAACAATTTTAATATAGCCAATGTTATTACTGTGGAAATAAGATCATTACAACCATATTTCACAAAGTATTACCATACTGTTGTCATAATATTACTGTGTCATGTCACTGTGTTACCTTTGTTTACATGTAAAACAGTCTAATGTAATATAATATATTACCAAAAAAACCAAAAACAAATGACAACATATATTATATGTTGTCATTTGTTTTTGTTTTTTTTACAATATGTTTTAACCATATAATGTTATAGTGTGCAATAAAGAGAAAGTTCGAGAAGCTTATTTAAAACATTTTTTTATAGAAGTTTTAATTTAAATTAAATTATTTTTGTGATGTTGTTACTTACAATTCAGTTAATTGAACCCTTTTTTTTAATATATATACACTGTCTGTGTGTGTACCATGAAGTATATTCAACTCAATTTGTAAAATAGGGTTTTTATTTAACTGTTGAAAAATTAATTAATTAATTAATTAATTAATTAATTAATTAATTAATTAATTAATTAATTAATTAATTAATTAATTAATTAATCAAAGCTGCATTATGTAATAAATCTAAAGCAACTGGCCACAAAATCCTCCTTATATGTCACAGAGACTCAGGAATAATGTTCATATAACAAACTGAACTCACCAACAACAACAGTACAGACAAAATATTTGCATTAAAAAAAAATCATTTGCAGACTGCAAATGATTTTTATGTTTTGAAATCATGTTTTGGCATGTGGCGCCACCTACCGCCGTCTACCAATCATTGCAGTCAGTAGAGTCTCAGCTGCCGAGCAACCACGGGTTGCCAGTTACGTCAGAAAACGAAACCAAAAAGACCTCGGTATTTTGAATTTGAATGTAGTAACGGTTTTTGGCCACATTCTTACATATGGCGTCTTTAAACAGTTTTTTAAAATCATGTAATGTTATAATGTGCAATAAAGAGAACATTAGAGAAGCTAATTTTAAAATAATATGGTTTTTTTGTGATATTGTAACTTACAATTCAGTTAATTTAACCTTTAAGTATTAGTTTTGACTAGTATTAGTCAAAAATAAAGATTAGAAACAACAAACACGACATGTTAACTGCTGATTTTACCTTATTATAGACCCAAAATTTGCTCATATTACACATTGGTATACAACACAAATAATGTGAGTGCATGATGGTGATGATGATGATGATGATGCTCATCCATCAGCAGCATCACTTACCGCCCCTCTCTCAAAGTCGTTGTACAGAGCTTTGTCCAGCAGTGTCCTCTCGCTGCAGAGCTCCGTCCCCACCAGGGTGATGTAGACGTAGTCGTCTGTGCCGGCGAACCACTGGTTCCCTGTGGCGATGGTCACTGTGTAACGAGGCATGATGGGAAAAGAAAAATGTCCCGTCTGCACGAATAAGAAAAAAAAGAGTTCAGATCAACAAAGTTTTTTTAAAGCTGTTTCCCTTTTCTCTTCCTGTATTTCAGCAACTGCACAAGGTGATGTGTAACCAGGCTGAAGGGAGAGCAGGAAACACACACTCTTTCATCCTTTGGTGATGTGGGCGGGTTTTTTGAGTGTGTGTGTGTGTGTGTGTGTGTGTCTTTCTAAATGAGGTCAAAATACAATACAGCACTATGGTGTGTGTGTGTGTGACTTCCAGAACATGATCATATTCCAGAGAACGTATCAAAATTCCTTTCATTATTGTCTGAAAACACAAGGCGATTAAGAAAAGTCAGACACAAACTTTCCACTAAGTTTCACTGGTAATAAAAAGACATCAAGCACCAATGTGAGCGTACCTTATTCTTTATTATTAGCTCTTATTTACAAGTCAAATCAGAGTTTGCCATCAAACAACAGCAGCTCGTGTGTGTATTCCTGTATCAGTGAAAATGCAAATACATCCCAGAGTTCCTCTGTGGTTTGTGTTGTGGTACAGTTTTTATATAAATAATAATCAGGGGATTAAAACTACTTTGACTAAGAGATTAGGACTATTGAATTTGGGAAGAAAAGGGGGGTCTAATGAAGTTTGGACAATTATTTGAAGCAGGAGAACATCTTACTTTCCAAATACCCAGCACTAAGGCACTATCACATACTGTGTATACAAGAGAAAATAGCTTGGATATCAAGAAAAAGTGGGAATAAGAGATTGAAATAACGATTCTGGAAAGAATTTGGGATGAGACACTTTGAAAACATGTCGTATCATATTCAGCAAGGCTTCAAATCAGGCCTGGAGGAGTTTTTTGTTGTATTTATATCGTGCTATTCTGGTCTTTGTCAGCGTTTGCCTTTCACCCATTCACTCACACATACAGCACGTCTTTTATACCCATTCACATGCATGTTTTGATCAGGTTGTGTTGAGAGCAGGGCTGCAACGAACGATTACGTTCCTAATCTCGATAAATCGAGTACTTGTTTGGTCCGTAAAGTGTCAGCAAACGTCGAAAAATGTGGTCTCACGGGTCTTGTTTTTGTTCAAAAACCACAAAATGATTAAGATTCAATGATTTCTTTGTTATTATGGAGCAAAGAAACCAGCAAATATTCTCATTTAAGAAGCTGAAAGCTTGTTTTAATATTTAAAGGTGCATTATGTAATAAATCTAAAGCAACTGGCCATAAAATCCTCCTAATATGTCACAGAGACTCAGGAATAATGTTCATATAACAAACTGAACTCGCCAACAACAACAGTACAGACAAAATATTTGCATTAAAAATATATTTTGCAGACTGCAAATCATGTTTATGTTTTGAAATCATGCTTTGGCATGTGGCGCCACCTACCGCCGTCTACCAATCATTGCAGTCAGTAGAGTCGCAGCTGCCCAGCAACCACGGGTTGCCAGTTACGTCAGAAAACGAAACCTAAAAGACCTCTGTAATTTGAATTTGAATGCAGTAACCGTTTTTGGCCACATTCTTACATATGGCGCCTTTAACTTAGAGTGTTTAGAGTCAATGTTGGCAAACATTGCGATGAAAATCCACCGTCACAAAGATCCTAACAGTCTTCAGTGTGTCGAGTGAATCCTCGACGATCTCTCTGATGTTCTGCTGGACTGTCTTATTATGAGTTCCATCAGGCAGACGCCTAATCTCCGAGGAACTAATCTCAATCCCAGTGACCTAAAACGAGCAGTGATAAGCACATTTTTTAAATGTATTTCTCCTCAGTAGAATTGTTGATTTCATGTTACTAGTGGTGCAAATACTGTATGTATATTGCTTTAACAGACGTTGTGACCTGTAAGTTGTATCTATATCTTCGATCTTTGTAGTCGACGTAGCTGCTAGCTAGTTATATAAACTAGGTAGCTAACACCTATCTGTTTGTCTGTCTGAGCGATCTATCGAGCTCGCTTGCTAGCTAACATCTATCTATCTAGCAGTTATTAGCTAGATAGCTAACACCTATCTTAGCTCTTTCGAGCTAGCTAGCTAACATCTATCTATCTAGCTGCTAGCTAGTTATATAAGCTAGGTCGTATCTATCTTTAAGATTTAATAGCATTCTAACACTTCAGAAAAGTGTTGTTCCAGAGTGTAAAACAGTCTCATAATATGACCGCACGTGATATTTTGCTCTCGTTCCGTGACAAAAAAATAAAGATAAAGAGGCTCTGTGCTGTTTTTAAGAAGGAAAAAAACGTGATTTATTTCTGTTTATAAAAGAGAGGACGGCAGACACAAATCAACAGAAAAACAAAAGACATTTTTTTCAGTGTTCAGTCATCGTCTAAAACCTAGAGCCCGCTATAAATACATGTATATGATTATTAGGTATTCAGCAGGATGAACAGTAAGAGTGAACACACAGGGCTGTAAATGTGTACAGCAGGAGCACAGACGTTCACAAACAGATAAGACCAGTGCACGTGTTCGAGAAATCACAAGTAACACACAAGTCAGTCATTTACTCGCACTTTACAACGTGATCTGGGAGAATTATATGGTTTACTGTATCATCGTGTGATCGTCTATTGATGCATTTCACTTCTTTTTCTCGTCTCTCCTCTTATTAAATAATCTTAAGTCAAAAACGATCAGAAACCACTGATTTATAAGTTTAAGTTAAATGCAGAGAAAAGTAAGAAGCTACAAAAAAACAGGTGTGTGTGTTATTTAACCACACACTCGTTCCTGAAATAATAAATGTAAACAACATTTTGACTGCATTAAATATTCTCAGAAGAAGTTGTTTTTTTGGTGAGGAAAGTGAAAAAATAAGAGAATAATCTGCATTTGCATTTGATAAAATGCGAGTAAGAGAGCGACGTCTCCAGCTCTGATGGAAAAACAATGCAAATCCTGTTGAACGCTGCCACCCAGTGGCAGTGGGTCGCTACATCGATAAATAGACAAAAGAGAAAGCTGCAGTGCAAATTTCTCCTTAAGTCCTGCAGACAACGTACACGATTCAAATACCATCGAAGCGACGCACGGAAAAACATCGAGGCGCACAAATTTGACAACACAGGTTTTTGACACAGACACAAACTGCCATATTTAATCCATATTTGGCAATAAAAACGTGAGGTCGCCTTGAAAACAGGAAAAACGGAAATCATGTGAGTCTTTAAAAATAACCCTGCACGTAAACGGGGTTATATTATAATCTTAGATTTTGGGTAAAGGAAAAGACACAAAGAGCAACTTCTCCAGAAGTTAAGACAATGTGACCCAAATAACTGCTTAACGTCGGTTAAAAAGTGTGTGTGTGTGTGTGTGTGTGTGTGTGTAGGTTGTTTGTTCTGTACCGCTCTATCTGTGGAAACACTGATGAAACAGCTGCTCAGATTTGACGCTACCTGCTTATGGCGGTTTTTGAGTTAATCAGAATTAAACGGAGTTCCTTTAGCGCGTCCGGAGAACACGAGGAAAAAGGCAGTTTCTACTCTACGCTAAAGCCTGTTAAGACATTAGTGAGTCCCGGGGGTTCCGTCATGGAAAAAGAAGCAATTTGGGGTTGAGCTGCTTCACGACTCAGTACCTGGAAGAAAAGAATTACAGAACGGTGGCTAGTTGAGGTGGAGGAACTGCTTCATGAACTCGTAGGTGGTGAAGGCCACAGCTTGGGAGGGAACACAGCGGATGTAGTTGAGAGACAGGCCGCGGTACAATCCCTTTTTGACGCCGTAGCGCGTGTACACGTACTTCAGCGTCTTCCTCAGTGACCTGTTCAGGTGCGAGAAAAGAGATTATGAACACTTTTAGATTATTAGAGAGAAACATTTTGCTGTTTTTGAGTCCATCGAAGTGAATTAGCATCTTTTAACAGCGGAAAAACAGCCATTTAAACTTAAAAAACATTTGACTTTAAATTTGCAGTGAGTGATTACAATTGTTATTGTAAAAGAAAACCTGCAAGTGTTAAGATGAAGTAGATAATGCAGGAATGGCTAACTGTACAGGTATGAGCAGAACGCTACTGTGGCTCTACTTCATAGAGATTTCTATCTTATATAAACAGCTCTCCACTCTCTGGAGTTTTGTCATGCATGAGGTACGTCAAACAAATCAAATAAAAACATTGAGAGCTCCTGCTGTTCCATTTTATGATATAAAAAATAATATCAATAACAAAAAGACAGTAGGAGAGAAACAGGGACCAACATTTAATGGTTTAAATCATTCAAATGTGTTAAAATGGTGCATTTAAAGACATGAGAGAAGGGCAGATACTGAATAATAGAGGCTTATACTTAAACACCTGTCTTTAGATGGAATGGATTACCCCTAAAATGGTTTCCCTCGAAGTATAAGTGACATCAAATGAGTTTTACAGATGGAAAATGACCCTAAAAATCACGTCTAAGAACTCTAATCCTTACTTACATGTCCTTTGTGAGTATCATGTCGAAACACAAGTGCTACTTACACACATTTCTCAGAGTCAGGAAGCACGGATCCTAACTGCATTCTCCTCCTGGCCACGTCCAACGGGTACCTGAACACAACGTGGGCGGGGCCAAATCAAACGCCACATAAATCAATCAATCAAACGATCAATCGCAATTTTCTTTTTTTAAAAAACACAAATTAACCAAGCACATTGTGTCAGCTCATCCTCGGAGCTTGTCGGGTTCCCACAGGAGCGCTGCACTTACGATATTGTCTGAGCGATGGCACCGGCGACTCCTCCGCAGAGCAGGTTGACTTTGGTTTTCAGGACGAGGACGTCGGGGTTGTCCGAGGACGGGCGTCCCAGCATCTCCGGGAAATGCTTTAAGCCGAGGCTCTTTAGGGTGCCGTAGGTGAAGAAGGAGAAGCCTGCAGAATTAAAAAAGAGCGACAGAAGCGTGATGTAACATGAAGAAGAAGAAGAAGGTCCTCAATGACACTGGATTTAACTAAATATTCACCTGCATAAGGGGCCATTCCAATAAGTGTCGGGGTTAGTCCTCTGTAGAAGCCTGAAACCCCCCCCTCCTTTTATAAAAGAGTAATGTATTGTCAAGCATTGTAGCATCAGTGTTTTGTGATTGTTTGTTTGTTTGTTTTATGAAGTTAAACTACGACGGATCACCTTCAGGTAGATGGTTTGGAAGGCGTTTGCGATCCCCGTGTAGCGATGCTCTCCTTTGACCTGGAAGGCCAGTCTGGCTCGGATCACATCCAGAGGGTACGTGCAAATCACAGCTGTCATTCCTGACAACACACAGACCATAAATGTGGTATATGTTGTTTACTGTGATATAGTTTATACGTGCACATCCATCTATCTATCTATCTATCTATCTACCTAGCTGCTAGCTAGTTATATAAGCTAGGTAGCTAAAACCTATCTGTTTGTCTGTCTGAGCTATCTATCTCGCTCGCTAGCTAGCTAACATCTATCTCGCTCGCTCGCTAGGTAACATCTATCTATCTAGTTATATTAGCTAGATAGCTAACACCTATCTGTCTAAGCTATCTATCGAGCTAGCTAGCTAGCTAGCTAACATCTATCTATCTAGCTGCTAGCTAGTTATATAAGCTAAGTCTAATCTATCTATAAGATTTAATATCATACTAACACTTCAGAAAAGTGTTGTTCCACAGTGTAAAACTTGGAATTTATATATACCCACATAGTAAGTAGACTACTTGTCAATAAACTCGACGCTAATAGTGATTCTTGGAATTAGCCACTTTAGATATCCTCAGGGCAAGAGTCTTGTTTACAAAGTACTCGATTCTACAGGAGCCCAAATGGACAAAAGAGCCAAAGTTTGCCTTTTGAAGCAGACGCTTACTAAGCAAACGAAGAACTGAAGAATGCTAGGAGAGAGGAGGAGTCACTGCGTTTGTTGAAACCTGCAATTTCACCATTAGATGTCACTAAGGCTCACACACTGGACCTTTGATTTAATACACTAACGCTTGAAGCCTGAAGAACAACAATCAAGGCTGTCAACGACAGTGGCATGAGCGATGAATTACCTGCCATAGAACCTGCCATCAGGCGGTGGATGTGTCCAGATATCCCGATCTGTTTACTGAGCAGCTGTAACACACACCCATCAATGACATAAAAGCATGTCACATTTCTATAACCAACACTAATGTGTTCTTTGTACGCACACACTGACCGTACCTTTTTGTAATAGTCAAAGGCCATGAACTGGATCGCTCCATAAGGAAAGATCCTGACCATCATCGCCCCGTTGCCCTTGTACAATCCGAGGAAGCCTTCTTTCTTCGGCACGGCCGTGAGAGTGGAGAACACTCCTGCAGAGAAATACGAGACGTCGCAGTCGTGTAACGTGACGGCACAGATGTGTGAAAATGTGGCAGCGTTTCCGTGTTTTTACCTAGATGTTTGTAATGGGGGTTCTGGCCTTGGAGGAGGATCTTGACTCGGTCCAGAGGAGCGATGGTCGTCTTGGCACAGCATCCTGCTACACCTGAACACAAGCAGATTTATCACTGGGGTGACCAGACACTGTAAAGTCCAATTTACACTCCTGCGTAAAGTGCTGTATGTAGGTTACACAGAGCTCTCTGCGTCGACGGAGAGCCTGTCGGAGAGCCTCTGTGACGTCTGCTACAGCACAAAATATTTTTTAAGTGTCCGTCACTCCGTCAAGGGACAACGGAGGCGGCAACGGCTGCGATTGGTGCTCCAGTGCGCACCGAGCGTCCACTGAGGCGGAGCCGATCACCGCTGACAACTATATATATGTCATATCTTAATACACAAACCACATGTGTAGACTCTAAATGGCTTACTTCCCACCTCAAATGATCTTAAAACTGCGTTCCGGGGAATAAAAATATTTATTTCAGGTGAGAAACGGCCACTGTTTCAGTGTTGTTCAGCTGCAACGACAACAACAACAATCTTTCCCTCTCGGACGCCATTGCTCGCTCACTGTAGCCAAAAGCACAACAACCTTGCATAGCGACCCCTACTGATCGGGCAGGAAATTGCAGTGCGTATCCGGCACCATGACGGAGAACGATGAAGGCTCGAGGGGTCTACGTGGTTACGCAGTCAGCGAAGTATAATGTGGCCTTAAGGCACTATTGAAGCATCTACAGTAGATTAAAGATTAAGTTTCAAAAGACACCAGGAAGCAGTGAAATAACAGAGTGACAAGGAGGAAGAAGCAAAACAAAAAGAAGAAGAGGAAGACACAACGTTAAGAGAAGGAAAGAGCGATGAAGAAAGCAGTTAAACGCGGTCACTTGAAACTGTGTCCTATAGTGTCAAATTCCACCTTGTTTTGTAAATCATCACAGAGATTAAAATGATAATAAAACCAGATGAGTCAGCTCTTACCTCCGGCTACAAACGAGCGGAGCCAGTAGTAGTCCCTCTTGGTGGGCGGGCTGCTGCTGATGGCAGGTGGTGTGGAGACCGCGGCCTCCGTCGTCATCCTCTCTGCTCAGGAACGGGCCACATCCATGACTGGAGCATGGGAATTAAAAACACAAATTGTCTTTTTTTTTAATGATTTCCAGCGTGTGTTAAAGCTGCATTATGTAATAAATCTAAAGCAACTGGCCATAAAATCCTCCTAATATGTCACAGAGACTCAGGAATGATGTTCATATAACAAACTGAACTCAACAACAACAGTATAGCCAAATTATTCGCAGAAAAATATTTGTTTGTTTTTGCAGAGCTACCGCCGTCTACCAACGAATGCAGTCAGTAGAGTCTCAGCTGCCGAGCAACCACGGGTTGCCAGTTACGTCTGAGCTACAACGGCGGAAAAAAACAAAACCGTGTGTAGTAACCGTTTTTGGCCACATTCTTACACATGGCGCTTTTAAGTTAATTAATCATATTTGGCAATAATAGGACATACAGGGCAGTGTAATTACTGAGGATAATACATTCCTGCACTGAAATGTTAATATGACAAAAAGTAGTTTTAAACGACATTGAAGAGCTGTAGGGCTTCATATAGTATAGCAGAAAATATTCACATTTAAGAAGCTGAAAAATCGAAGAAACTAGTTTTAATTATTAAAAAAACTGATTCATCGATTATAAAGTTGTACCAAATGACGATTAAAATAAATTAATAATAGTTGAATAAAGGTTGCTGCCCTACAGATTATTTATTTCACGCTAAATTATTTTTGCTCAATGAAGAAAATGTATATCTACATCTGCTATGACATCATGAGTATGCAAAATATTACGAAAAAATCCAGGATCTCTGCAGGTGTCAACAAGTCAAATTTAAGACTTTTTAAGACCATAATGAATACAATTAGACCCACAAAAAGACCCATTTCAAATCCATACTGGCAAAAAAGTTCAAAAGACATGAAGGAAAATTTGAGCCACAAATTGTTGAACTTGCAATTGGGCTTAGCTGTGGGCTTTCATTTAGTTTTCTCCGCTGTTATGCTAAGCTGTAACACACTGCAGCGAGTGCACAGCACGCTAGCTAGTGGTGCTCGAAAAATTCCCACCGTACAGCACAGGTGGCCTACTTTAGTTCCGTGTTGTAGTTATGTTATCGCTTCTTCAAAAATAGAAACATTTCAAAGTGAGACTGAAGTTTATGCATGTCTTAAATAAAAGTAACGTTGATAGATTTTTAAGACCTTTCAAAATTGACCTTTTATGAGATTTTAGGACACTTTTTAAGACTTTATTAGACCCGGCGGATACCCTGCTATCGTCATATCAGCAAAAAGTCCTATATCGTGCATCCCTAATTTCCAGTGTCGTTTTGTTGTTAGCGTCTAAAACCACTAGTGGCTAGATATGGTTAACTCATATAATGCAATTATTTTATCAATGTATTTATTTTTATATTTGTGGTTTAACAGGTGCGTTAGCTAAAGTCACAGGCTATGAGGGGTGGGGAGGGGGGGACACATTTGCCAAGGGCACCAAAAAGTTTACAACAGGCCCTGTCATTTTACCTACAAATGTAAAGTGAGGTAAAGTGAGGAAATACAGCGACGTAAAAGCATTAAAATGACTTGTTTTTTCAAAGGCAGCGGACGAGACACGCCTTAAATACAGATACTCACGAGATAAAGACGATGTGAGGAGTTAAAGGAGCAAAGAGTGAGCTGATAAAAAAAATCCGTGTCTCTGCTTCGTTGAGCTGCTCCGGGACGATGTTTGCTCTTCGGAGCGGTCTCTACGGACATGGACGCCGGCGGACTTCGCGCTCACAGACTCCGAGTCCCTTCACTCACACATTTACAAACAAGTGTCACACACTCGAGTGACAACCGTGTGAGGGTTCGAGTGGAATGTGAAGAAGAACGAGCGAAGGTTCATTCTAAATCAAGTGTCCTTTGCGCCGTGGACGGATGACAGCTTGTGGGCGAAAACAGTCGCGTGTTGATGACGTAGCGTGACGTCAGCCAATGGGCGGGCGTGTTTGAAGTGAGTGTTAAAAGAACATACAAGGTTTTTAAAACTGTTTTATATTCATAAATGTAAATGAATTAACGTAAAACTAACAATACAACGGTTAGAAATAGAAATGTTAAATTATTTATTAGTTAAATTATTTATTAGTTATTATCACGATAGTATGTTCAAGTTTATTTCCCTCACTAGGGTGATTTTAATTCGTTATTCGATTGTATAATCACAGCCTGACCTCCCCGAGCTTTTATTTTGGTACATCCCGTTCCCGGCAGTGTGAATTTGCATATTAGCTAAACATTTAGTTTCAAACGAAAGATTTAGATTTAACATTTATATTTATATTTAGCATTTATATTTAACATGTATATTTATATTTAGCATTTATATTTAACATTTATATTTAGCATTTATATTTAACATTTATATTTAGCATTTAGATTTAAATGTATATTTAGCATTTATATTTAACATTTATATTTAACATTTATATTTAATGTTTAATATTTAGATTTAGATGTTTTATTCAGATTAAACATTGAAATTATATTTTCACAAGAGAAGTAAATATCACAAAATTCACAAATATTGCTGTAAATCTGGTCAAAACTAACAATAAAAAAAATGTTTTTTGCTAAATGTTTACTTTAGCATGTGCAACTTTACAATCGGCTCCTCATAAACGATGGGTGATTTTTACCCACGATAATAAATACACCCAATAAAACAAAATGAAAGAAAAGCATCATGAGGAGACCATATAAAAATGCTCCAAAATTACGGGAAAATTAGGAATTTGGGAACAAAAAATAAAATGAATAAAAAATAATGAAGATGAAAACTTGGTTTTCATGAAAATCACATAAATGTATTTGCTCAGGTGAAAACCACACGGCAATGGTGTTCTAGGGTTAAACCAACGTTATTGTATTATGTATTATTGTATTACGAAATGATTGACTTAATTAAAAATAGTCAGAACAAATTAAATGCAATAATAATAAATTAAAAATCAATATGAAAACATCTGATTAAAATAATAATATAAACATTATGATGCACCCAATGATATTAAAACTTTGATTAAAACAATTCACAATTAATCCAATAATATTAAAATGTGTGGTTAAACCAATACCATTCTAAAATGTATAATTTAATCCAAAATGACTGCTGAGATAAAACTGAAATATTACCCAAAGATAAAAAAGTTGTTTACCTTAGAAACACGTTTTACAAGAGGTAAAACCACATGACCTGACTGAAACAGGCTTATTTGACATTTAGTGGGAACTAAGTAGAGTCAGAGTCAAATTGTGGAATTAATTCACTCCATAACTATCATCGCACTTCCTCTATCTCACATGACTGAATCTGTATTTAAATCACCAACAAATCTAACCATTGTTTTAATTTCTTCTTTCCTAGTCTTGGGTTTTTAAAATTCCCCTTTTAAAATCTACATCATGATCAGGATTTTTGCAAATAGTGGAGTCGCCCCCTGGTGGCTATATAATATACAGCATGCAATACAATATTATTTGTACTGCTGCAGTGGCGTCTTGAGAAGAACTACAGGACACTACTAGGATACTACTTTTATGGCCTATAGTTTAAAGTACACAGCAAAGTGTTTAAACAAGGCGTGACTGTTGAAATGTGCATGTGCCTTGCAGAACAAAAGACTGTGTTCACAGATGTTGACATATATACTTTATATATATGTAAAAATATACACATATACCCATAATGGCCATAGTCTCAGCTTTCATTTAGCCTATTTTACAAGACTGAATTACAGATTTCTCTAAAAAAATAAAGTTGGTATTGATATTGTGAATTCCAGAGATCCTCTGTGATTAACTGGAATTATGGATATTCCTCTATTAATGAATTTTAATTATAGATACGTCAGATTCGAGTCATCTTAACTTTCATTCTGTCGAGCACAGATGTTCGAGCACCAATTCTAAATGAATAAACATTTAATTTCAGCTGTAATTTCTGCAAGAAAAACATCTTTCTAACTATTGCAGGGCCGGCCCAAGGCATCAGCAAATTAAGGGGGTGCTTGGGGCCCCCTGGTCGTATAGTGTGTAAAGGAAAAAAACAACAACTATGTAACATATTAAAGAAATCTTGATATCTTTAGACATCTTTTTAGTGTTAGTTAAATTATTTGCTTTTATTTTGTAGATGAATTTGCTAATTTAAGTGTTCTAAAATGTAATAACCAAAGTCAATAAACTTGTTTACTTATTTAAAGGTACAATATGTAGTATTTATGGGTTTATATAACCCAAAATCCACTTTTTTATACATATTATGTGCTCCTGCATTGTCTAGTCGCTGTATAATAGTTTTTGTTTCATTTTCGTAGTGTTTCAAAAAGTCATGTTAAATAACATGACCGCGGACCGCGGTTGCATAGCCACTGTTAGCAGCGAGACGCCATGTTTCTACCGGAGCCTGTAAGGACAAACGCGAGAGAACAAATCAAGCGTCTCTTTACTTGTAGCGGAAGTCCCGCCTCCTCTCTCTCCGCTTCGTCTGCTACGGCCGCGGTAGCTCGTCCTCTCCCTCGCCTCACAAACCTCATCTGCTGACACGGAGAAAGACGACGAGGACGACATTTGACCGGCTGCGGATACCGTAGCGCTCAGGGAAGGGAGGGGGTGAGCAGAGCAGCAGGTCTTTGTTGTAAATTTCAGCTTCTCCTCTAGATGGCACTATAAACTACTTATTTCCCCTTTAATTCAAGTTCAGTATCACTTTGAATACAAAAGTGCAAATTAATATTAGGCCACTTTTGTGATTTTACTCAAAACAAAAGTAACAGTAGTTTGGTGTAAATAACTAGTGGTGTCAAATGTTAACGAGTCAACGTGTTTCCATGACGACTGACCGGATAAAGACGCATGTGACGCCATGTTTACGTGACTCGCGATTCTTAAAATTAGTCTCTAAAGTAACCCTAAACTTTAAAAACAGAGGCACGGAAAGCGTCAGTCGTCATGGAAACGTGTCATACAAAGACTGCTTTTATTTATAGTGCACCAGCTGCTTGGAATGAGATTAAGAGATCACTCAAACTTACTGCTTTTATTTCACTCTCTGAGCTTAAGTCATATCTCAACCAAACATTCCAAATTGTCCGCTCCTGTTTTTAATTTCTTACCTTGTTTTATGTATCTATTAGAGCTGAAACGATTAATCGATTATTAATCGATTACTAAAATTAATCGCCAACTTTTTTGATAATCGATAATCGGTTTGAAGCTTTTTTCATCAGTAAAACAAGATTACTGATTGTTTTAACTTCTTAAATGTGAATATTTTCTTGGTTTCTTTGCTCCCCATAACAAAGAAATCATTAAAACTGAATTTTGTGGATAAAACAAGACTTCCGAGAACATCATAATTTCCAGCTTTGACAAACACCAATCAATGTTTTTTTTTAACATTTTCTGACATTTTATGGACCAAACGATTCATCGATTAATCGAGAAAATAATCGACAGATTTATCGATTACAAAAATAATCGTTAGTTGGAGCTCTAGTATCTATTTATTACCTTGTCTGTCTTATGTTAATTGTGTGCTGGTGCCTTGGCCAGATTCTTCCCTGGTTAAATAAAGGTAAAATAAATAAATAAAATGTTATTAATGACACGTAATTAATGCAATTTATAGTAGTTACATTGGTATCAATAAAAGTCAAACACTGTCTACACAATTCAAATTCAGCTTTTAGGCTTATTGTAAAGGGGGGGGGGGTGCCCTTTTTTTCATTTGAGCCCCTGAAATGTCTGTGCACGCCACTGTTGCCTTGTCTAAGCTGCAGTGGTAGTAAGAAAAAGAAAAAAAACAGAAAAGGAGAAATCCATGCCAGGTTTTCCAGTCCACTTCGCTCAGTGAGCAGCCAGCAGAGGAGACCGTCGGAGCTTGTGTGTCTGTGGAGGGAGAGAGAGCCAGCGGGGCTGCCGTGGACAGACTGACAGAAGAGGGATTATAATCACGCCTTTACCGGGGACTCGTGCTCCGCCAGAGACGTCGCGGTGCACCGATGAAAACCGACTGGATGTGTGCTCACGTCGGCGTTCGTGTCACGTCCGTGTTCCAGCGTCGTGAGCGGACTGAACTCACCACCAGCAGCGGCAGCAGCAGTCTATATTTGCCGAGGAGGGAAACCAATACAAGGTGTCGCTGTCTCGGTGGAGTGGAGTATTATTAGCAGTTCAGACACTTCTCCCCCTCCTCGTCTTTCTCCCTCTCTCTCTCTCTCTGGTATGTAAAGCATCTCTAACCGTAAACGTGTATGTTAAGAAAAAAAAAGGGGGGAAAAAAACAAAACAAAAACCGAAGAAAAAGTCAGGTTTTCCGTGACGCGTCGTGTTTACGCGGCGCTTTAAACGACAGCGGTCAAGTGCAAAAGAACAACAATAAAACACCGCGACGTGAACGCGGTTTTCTTTACACGGTAATAAGCGTCTCTCTCTTCCGCCACTGAGACACGAAAACAGGATCCAGACTCGTCAACGTGCTGCTGCTGCTGCTGCTGCTGCTGCTGCCCTTTAAACTGAAGCCTTTCTTTGTATGCTGGGCTTTTTCTGAACAATAATGTTTGCACATCTGCGAAATTCTGCTTATAATTACTACAATATTTGATTTGTATGAGAAGATAATTCCAGCTGGGGCAAAATGTGACATTTCTTACCGACTTTGTTAAAGGTGCATTATGTAATAAATCTAAAGCAACTGGCCATAAAATCCTCGTAATATCACATGTCACAGAGACTCAGGAATAATGTTCATATAACAAACTCACCAACAACAACAGTACAGCCAAAATATTTGCATTAAAAAAAATATTTTGCAGACTGCAAATCATGTTTTGGCATGTGGCGCCACCTACCGCTGTCTACCAGTCATTGCAGTCAGTAGAGTCTCTGCTGCCGAGCTACCACGAGTTGCCAGTTACGTCAGAAAAACAAAACCTAAAAGACATCTGTATTTTGAATTTGAGTGCAGTAACCGTTTTTGGCCACATTCTTACATATGGCGCCTTTAAAGGTGCATTATGTAATAAATCTAAAGCAACTGCCATAAAATCCTCCCAAGACATCACAGAGACTCAAGAATAAAGTAGAGTCTCTGCTGCCGAGCAACCGCGGGTTGCCAGTTGTACAATGGCGGAGAAAACGAAACTTAAAAGACCTCGGTATTTTGAATATGAGTGTAGTAACTGTTTTTGGCCACATTCTTACATATGGCGCCTTTTAAGATTGGAGGACTGGGAATGACACTGTAATATGCGATATATGGTCCACGATACCGATAATATCACGGTGCAACGTTTCTGTGATCATCAATATGTTGCCAGACAATCGTGGAGTGGAAACAACATGCTCGTGAAAAGTTAAACGTGCCGAAGAACCATATATGGTTCTACTTAGCACTTTTATTTCTAAGAGTGTAGGAACTACGGTGGCCCATGAATACCAGAAACGATGTCATTATTTTCGCATTTGCGTAGCAAACATCTGTTTTGAAATGTGAAATTCTTACAGGATTGTCCTTTCGAGAACTTGAAGCCTTTGCACAAAGTTCTTATAGCGTTCTTATAGCTTATTCTAAGGCTACAAAGACATATTTAAATACACCAATGGGAAGTTTCTGCGAACAAAATCTTCCCAGATCTTATACACCGGACCTTAAAAACCGACTGCGTAACAAGTAAAGATTAAATTATTCTCCATTACATTGAAGCCATTGCCATATGCTCGCTGTATTCTTCAATATAGCAGTGATTTGAACTCGTATTGCATTGGTAACGGAAAGGACGGTTATTTGTTAGTGTAAGATTACGGTTGCAAAACTGAAAATGCTATGAAGCAAGCACCAATCTATAGATTGATGAGTGCATTCTAATTCCAAAAAAACCCCACAACCAAATAGGGCGTTTGTCCATATTTGTGGAAGTTTTACAAAACAACCTCATGAATCATGAGGTCCTGGAATAATTGGGAAGATTCAGGCGATTGAAAGAGCTTTTTATCTCGATGCACAATATCGTATATTGTGCCATCCCTAGTTGTCAGTTATTGAGTGTTTCTACTGTGCAATTATACTAAAAATACTTTTTTTTTCCTTCTTCACAGGTCATGCACTGCTATTACACAGCCGCAAAGACATCACCCATTCACAGTCTAAAAATAAAACACTAAATGGGGATATTGGATTAAACATACAATAAAAAGAAAAGCAAAACTGTGTGCTGAGCAAAAGAGAAACAAGTCAGCTGGCTCCCATGCATGCTGCCACAGATCCTCTCCTCCATGCCCTCAGCCATGCCTGCGACCACCAAACCCACCAGGAGGCAGACACCTGCTCAGAGAAAAGCCGCCCCCAAAGTCATCAGCACCAGGAGGAAAACCTGCAACTCAAATAAACCTCAGGGACGAGCCACCGAGAGGCCCCAGAAAACACCCGCGGAACCAAAGAGGTTCTCGGCGAGAGCGCAGGCGCAGTCTCAGAGCGCAGGCCAAAGCGCGCGAGGAAGACGGGTCGGCGGGCCTGCTGGTCGGGGCCCGGGAAGATCTTCTGGCAGAGACAACCATGTCGCAACGATAACAGGATCTGCAAGGCTGAGACGCCAGAGCAGTCTCTCCGACCACTGCGCTGAGTTCCAGGACCCCCCAGGGCGTAGGGCGTCTCTGAGGGTCGCACAGGTGTCTGTTACTCCCTGTCAGCCTCCGAAACCCTGCAGAGGAGGAGGAAAAAGCAGCAGGGGAGGTGGAGGACGAGGAGCAGCATCGCAGCGCAGGAACTCGAGGAACCAGGCCTCCAGCATCAACAATGATGATGATGATGATGATGAAAGTGCGAAACTGGACATCTGCGACGTTCCACCGGTGTCTCTAAAAACAGACGTGGAAGCTCCTGTGAGTGTCCAAGATCAGGGTCTGGGAGGCAGCCCTCTCAAAGCAGATTCACCGCCACGTGAAGAAGACGCACCGGAAACCTGTGCGCGGGGCAGCTGTGACGATACGTTACCGCAGCAAGACAAAGCGACCGTCAGTCCGCACGATGAAGGCGACCTGAGCTGCGTGACGGGGCCGTCTGTGTGCGACGATGACGATGATGTCGACAGACGGCTCAAACTCTGCAGCGACCGCAGCGAAGAAGGCCTCCGTGACCCCTCTGCGCTAATGAGCGCTATCACGCCGGGGGAGCAGGACGGCGGCGAGGGAAACGACACTTCGCCATCCGTCGTTGTGAAAGAGCCGGATCGTCTCGGTCGCGACGGCAAGCGAGACGACGCGTTTGCTCTCCTCCAGGAGGAAGCTAAGGACAATAGGACAGACGAACAAGTCGGTGTTGACGCCGAGAGAAAAACGGAGAGTTTAGAGGGTGACGGAGCGGCGGAGACACAAAACGAGACTGTGCGGGAGATGAACGAGATCACGGAGAGTCGGCGGGAATGTGAGGAACCTATCAAACCTACCGAGCTCCACTCTGACACGGCAGCCTTTCGACCCGCAGATCCTCCTCGCTCTAACGGTGGACTGACGCCGCAGTCAGGGTCACCCGTGAGTGTCGTACGAGTCTCCTGCGCCGCTAAAGCTACCTCAAATCCCGCCAAAGCCCCTTCCACCTCAGACTCACCTGAACAAGAAGGTCCGATCAAGGGTGAGACGGACGTTCGCGGTGCTAAACCTTACCTCCCGGAGTTCTCAGCAATCCCCGAATCTGACCTGATGTTGCAAACCGTTCTGGTGAAAAGGAGCACGCCGGTTATTTTCCACAGCAACTCCCTCAAATGTCGAAGTTTGGGGGAACCGCCCCAGGGCAAACCACAGAAACCGCCGCACCTTCCTCCTCCTCAGGCCGAGACCAAAGATAGCTGTGTGTTTGAGTGCCGCGTCCAGAGAGAGACGCCTCTGCCGCCGTTGGAGTCGAGCAAGGAAGCCCTGAGAGCCGAGTGTGAGGCGGTGGTGGTGGCAGCACTGGAGCGAGACTCGGTGCCAAAGATATCGACTCCCGCTTTGGACAGCAGCTCCACGCTGTCCTGCAGCTCAGAGAGCACACGCTCCTCGTTCTCCTTCGACACCGAGTCGGACGCGGGCTACGGCGAGCCCGGCTTCTCTTCTCTGCAGCCCGGGTCTTGGGGCGCGGACGGCGCCAACTTGCTCCCGCCGAGCCCTCTGCAGAGGCTGCAGAAGAAGGAGAGGAAGAAGAGGAGCAGGTGCGGAGCGTGTGTGCCATGCGTGAGGAAAGTCAACTGCGGCCAGTGCAGCTGCTGCCTCAACCGCAGGACCGGCCACCAGATCTGCAAGCTGAGGAAGTGCATGGAGCTGAGGAAGAGGAAGCCGTCGTCTGCAGGCGCTCACTCTGCTGCACAGGTGAGGCTTCGACTGCATGACTGAGCTTTAGCAGCACGTTACACGCGGGGGTTTAGTCGCCTTTAGGTCTGAGGTCGTCTTCCTACAGAGGCTTGAACGTGAGCACACTGGAGCGCCTTTGTGCGTCTGTGAACAGCTGATTGTGAGGCAGCAATTGTTGTAGTGTGACATCATTGCTTTGAACTCCACAGCTTTTTTTTTAACTGTTTGCAGCAACAGTCGAGAGTCGAGAGAGTGAACAACGGCTTTCACGCCCTGAGCGTTTTCAGTTGGTTTTGATGGCGTTTTTCCTGTTGTTGCTGCTGTGTGTAACATGAGTTGAGTGATGAAAGGGGAAGTGTGTGTGTGTGTGTGTGTGTGTGAGAGCGAGTGTGTGTGTGCACGTGCGCTCATTTTTGGACAATGGAGATAAGGAATGCGTGTGTGTGACTCTCGTGTTGTTGAACGGGAAGGTGCCGTCACATGACCGGCACAAGGTCAGCATGTGTTTGGAATATGAGTCTCGTGTGTATGCATACTTGTATTTGTTACCTCACTGGACCTCGGCTGGCATAAACACTGACCTAGTGGGGACCAGCAGTCCTCGTGGAGAACGAAACTTGGTCCTAATGAGGCAGAACATCCTCTCTGAGGAGCTGGTTAAGATTAGGGCTAAGATTTGTGTTGTGGTTATGTTAAGGGTTGGGATAAAGTCCTAAGAAGAATGTGTTTGTGTTCTTGTGAGGACCAAAACACTATAAACCATAGGGAATGAGGACATTTTGGCTGGTCCTCATGTTCTATTGCCCTTTAAAAGGTATTTTGGGTTTAGGTTAGGGTTTGGCATTTAGTTGTGTTGGTTTAGGTTAGGGTAAGGGGCTACTGTGTGCATTATGTGTCTTAGGGTTAGGGTTAGATGACTCATGGTAATGAGTGTCCTCATTACAAATGCTGCACAGTTTATGTGTTGCACACAGTGAGATTGTGTGTGTTTTTCTGTGTGGATGAGTATGGCTGAGCTGGATGTTTTTGCACAGTGGAACAGACCGGCATTGTGAACACACATGATGTTGTAAGAGACAACTCAGGACGACAAAGATCGCCCTTGGTTTACAATGGACAATCTTTGTGAATGGACTTTTTGAGTTGCTGCAGGAGACGTCTTCTTGAGCATCTGAACGACGTCACTTTTTTTATTGCCTGGATCAGTACTTTTATTGACGTGGTTAACTTCCTTCTCTCTCATTTTCAACCACACTGTTCACGCATCATGTGCTACACTCTTAGAAATAAGGGTTCCAAAAGGGTCCTTCTACAAGGGCTGAGGTTCTACCTGGAACCATTTGCTTCTGAAAAACCCTTTCCCGAAGAAAGGGTTCAGTGAATTGGTTTCTGACTCATGTACTGGTGGTGTAATGGTTAAGTCCTAGCACTCATAACAAACCAATTTCTAATCACAACGCACAACTTTCTGTTGTTTTTAAGCAAACAAGCTTCAATAAACCAGCAGCTACAGCCACTACCTGCAAATATAGCAACTAGGTATTGGAAGAAAGTCGAGCGTCCAGCAGTAGAAAGCAGCCAAAACAGAGCTAAAAGTCAACTGAATGTTCTAACCTGTTAGTTCATTTGAAATACCCTACCGTTCAAAAGTTTGGGCTCACTTAGAAATGTAGAACGCCTATTCTAGCTGCAAACGTCTGTTTTTTAATGGAATATGTATGTAGGTGTATAGAGGCCCATTTCCAATGTTCTAATGGTACATTGTGTTTGCTAATGGTGTTAGAAGACTATTGGATGATTAGAAAACCCTTGAAAACCCTCGTGTAGTGATGTTAGCACAGCTGAAAACAGTTTTGCTGGTTCATAAAAATCATTATTTCTAATCTTGTCGATGTCTTGGCTATATTTTCTATTCATCTTGCAACTCTTTTGATGAATAAAAGTGTGACTTTTAATGGAAAACACAACAAAAATATGTATAGGTGAGCCCAAACTTTTGAACCGTAGTGTATATTGTTATTTTCATATGCAGTTAATTTTCCCGTTAACTTTATAAAGCAGTATTAAAACGACCGAGACACATGTTGTGATCATTCATAATAATTCCGAGGGACAGAAGACCTTCTCAGTCATTTCAGTAAACGGGAATATGAGACCCCGACGGCAGCTGGCTGCTGCCGCTACATCACCATGTACATAGTTCAGTGGTGTCCATGTGACTGGGGGAGGGTGTGTGTGTGTGTGGTGAGAGTGAGGGTCCATGTGGCTCTGCACTCACTCTTGTGTGTGCATGCTCTCCCGGGCAGCAGCGTGGACGCAGTAGCAGAAGCAGCAGCAGATTGAGGTTGATGATGTAACACCTGTGGTATTAGTAGTTGTGGGACCTTTGTGCATTATTTCTCAGGATCAGGCTAGACAGAGATTTACCAACATTATTTAATTGTATTTTTATCCTTTATTTAGCCAGGAAGGTCCGAATATCTCTTATGCTATCCATCGTCCGGTCAAGATAGATTTAATGTGAAATAACCACAAATGTGGGTCACTGTGTGTGTGTTTGTGTGGTTTTACACAGAAAGAATGTGTTTATTTAACACGTTTCAAGCTTAAGCGCATACTGCTTTTCGCTTAAATACATATTAACGGTGAAGATAT
Source organism: Microchirus variegatus (assembly GCF_963457635.1). Classification (NCBI taxonomy): domain Eukaryota; kingdom Metazoa; phylum Chordata; class Actinopteri; order Pleuronectiformes; family Soleidae; genus Microchirus; species Microchirus variegatus. The sequence goes on along the minus strand of NC_139812.1, from coordinate 23,701,719 downwards.
GGACGATGCTGTCATTAAAACTGATAAAACATTGCAAAGTTTCAACGTTTTAACATAAATATGGATGTTTATATAAAACCCAAGTAACTAGTAAATGATACTGTCGTTTCTTCCTTTCTCTTAATGAACCTGCACGTCATACAAACACTGTTTGCGGTTTCAAAACTGGTTTTTAGTTGATTCTGCGCAACTGCGCCAGGTTCATGACGTCCATGTGATGTGTGCTTGTAGTGTGAGTGAGTGAGTGAGTGAGTAAAACCTGGACATACTTGTTGGCTGCATGGTCTTGCTAATCAAGCTCACACGCCCTTCGAGTGAATGTTTATAACATGTTTAAAAATGTGCCAAAGAGGCGTTCATAAGCTAGTTAATAACCACACCAATATTTTTGGATTGAACAAAGACAAATTACAGGCTTTGATTGTGTTTTGGTAAGGCAGGAAGTGAGCGTTTCTCCTAATTTACGAAGAAAACCAAGAAACACAGCAGTGGTGCAGTCAACAAATGATGCACGGATATTGTATATCAACGTATTTACCTTGTGTGTCTACATTAAATAATAAACGTCTCTCGCAGACACAGACACAGTGCAATAACTACTGTATTTGCAGGGTAAATTGGAGCTCTTGGCTGCACAAGTGACTGATGTTTGTATGGAGAGTCATCATGTCTGTACACACAGATAAAGTCTAATCTCTATGATGTCGTTAAAACAAGTCCTTAAGTCAGTGCTGGAGGCTAATTTGCCCTCCACAGTCACCCAAACCATTAAACTTTAAGATGTAATCGATAGATTTGTGATGCTATTGCATAATCATTTACATCACGTGTCAAACTCAAGGCCCGGGTTGCCAGATTTTATGTGGCCCGCGAGTGATTAATTGGTCTTAAAAATCTGTGTTCAAATATGTGTATGCTGCTTTAAGGCGTGCGTTGACCATGCACTACCCATAATGCATGGCGATTGCGCTACCAGCAAAGTGACGGCATCCCGCCATTAGATGTATCATCGTTTATGCATCACGAGTGAAATTGAGATGTGATCGCAGCAGAATGTGTTCGGAAATGCCACCAAAAATGATGCGGCGGTGAAAGCTAGCTTTATTGTGGCTGAGGAAATCACCCGTGCTTCAAAGTCTTTTTCTGAGGGCGCGTTTTTGAAGCAGTGCATGCTGAAGGTGTGTGAGCAGGTCTCACCCTGACCAGATACAGACTTTTAAAACTGTTAGTTTGTCAAGAAACACCATCGCGGACCAGGTTACATCTGTAATGCATCATATTTGTAACTTGAATAAGTAATAAATACAGAAAGTTATTTAGCAATATGTTGCGGAGTAGTTGCCTTTAGTTTATAATATATTTGGCTACATTTAGTTACATTTATGGGGTGATGTGGCCCTCAATGAAAATGAGTTTGACACCCCTGTTTTACATGTAGTATTTGTAGTAGAGCACTGGTTACTTCTTTCCTGTTCCCGTCCCCTTCCTTCCTTCCCTTCCTGTCGCTGTATTAATCATAACATACAGTATAAGAACATGCACCTGCGAGGTGCACGTCAGGTGAGTTTTGAGGTTCGCCGAAATTACATAGCTGTGGAAAATATTCAGTTGAGTACAGCTGCAGGCCAGCACACAACAACCCCCCCCCCCCCCGAGCACACACCACCCAGCTCCTCCTGTGAACAATCTTTCACACTTTCATTCCACTCGCACTTCTTCTGGTGCAATAATGCATTTTGCCAGCCGAGAGATAGATAACACGTCTATCAGGGAAACATCTCATCCGTCGCTCACGCAGAGATCAGGGAAGTAAAGAGCTGCTCGCTGCAGACCCAGAAGACGACATCCATAATAAAAATAATGATATTATGCATGAGCTATTTACAGTTTCTTTGTCCAGTGAAAGGAGTCAAATGACCCGAGGTCTGCTGCCAACCAGCAGTCAGAGGCTTAAATACATCACTCATTCCACATAAAACCACTCTCAATGAAGGTTAGAGCTTTTAAAGGATCAATACGTCACATCGTGAAGTAATGAGTAATCGGTAATCAGTCCGCATATAAAAAAGTGTTATTTAAAAACCTCCACGCAGCCAAATCTTCATTCATTGTCTCACTGAGCGTCGTTTGTCCCGCAGACGTTGCTGTCGGGTTCCTCTTCTCGCAAACTCGCGCACACAAAAAGTTCAAGAGTTCTTCAGCGCCCCGTGGTCGTCATGGTGACCTCATTGTTCAGGTGCTGACCTTTGACCTGCCTCGGTTGTCTGCTGAAGTATTCTCAGAGGGTCATAATGAGGATTAGCCGAGATAACCAACGGACGCGCACCACTGTGGGGTTTAAGGCTTTGCACTCGGTAACCTGCGTAACCAGGTAATTAGGTCAAACCGCGCAGGTTTGTATCGTGTTCGCAGTGGGTCGGCAGTGACTGAGGGCTTCTGTCTGAGAGCGTGAGTTATCAACCCAATCCCAACGTGTGTCAAAATTGAATTATTACTCTGGCTTTTTTTGGTATCATTGTAAGGATTTACATAAAAAATTCAAGGCACGGCATGTTTTGGATATTCTCCAAGTATGAAGTATGAAGTGTTTCTACACACTGACAACAAAACTTGACTGATTTATCATTGTTTTTGTTAATAAAGTTGCTTTCAAAAATGTTGTCCAATGAAAACAGTTTTATTTATTAAAGATAACTTGCAGGTTTCTGTAAAGTCCGCTATTATATTGTGTATAATATAAGAAGACATTTAACACATTAAACATTAAGCACCTGCTCATTAATGCAAATATCTAATCAGCCAATCACATCGTAGCAACTAATTTATGTCAGGATCAGAATACACAATATTTTTGTCTTTCCACATCTTGTTCGCGGAACCCCGACCAATCATCGTTCATAGGTCATCGAGGAGGCGGGGCAAGGAGTTGTCGATCGTAGCTACCAAAAGAAAATAAACGGATTGTGGACCCGGGGTGTTCCTGGGTGTCATGAAGTGAACAGCAACATCAACTCTTGTTTATGTCTGTGTGTTACGCCACATCAGATCACTCCTGTTATCCTATTGGTCAACGTCCACAAGCACGTTGTAGGAGATGTCAGACAGGAAAATACAATAAATAGTAATAGGGATGCACCAATCCACTTTTTTCACTACAGATCCGATCCCATACCTGAATTTGGATATCTGCCAATACCGATACTGTTCCGATATGGATGCTGTAATATTATTATTATCATTATTGATGATTTTTGTGCATCATTACTCCACGTCTCATTGAGGCACGCCTCCGTTTGGGAGGTCCGTTTCCGCCTTTTGCAGCCAGCTAGAAGACTTCCCTTTACACCTCATTACATGCTGAATGACAAGCAGAGAAACTAGATTTGGTTTTAACCAGAAGTGCCAGTATACTCCTCTTACCGCTTATCCACATGACGCTTGTACAGTATGTCTGTCGTCATTACTAAATCATTAAACACTAAAATGATGACATGGTTCACTAAATAAAAGATAGCAGAAGATGCTAGTGACGTTCCCAACATCGATTTATTTTTAGTCCATGACAAAATAACTTTAAAAAAAAATCACACTTCCTCCACATAAGAGCAAAACAAGGATCTGCATCAAATCCTGCTCCATGTTTTATGTGAACATACACTCTTAGAAATAAAAGTAGAACCATATAAGGTTCTTCGGCTTGTCCTCATAGGAGAACCCTTTTTGCCTCCAAGTAGAACCTTTTTATAAAGGTTCCACCAAGAACCCTTTTAAAACCCTTTATTCAGGAAAGGGGTTTTAAAGGGTTCTCTGGATCAAAATGGTTCTTACTGGAACCATTAGTGTTACCAAGAACCCTTGAAAAACCTTTTCTTCGGGAAAGGAATTTCAGAAGCAAATTGTTCCAGGTAGAACCTCAGCCCTTGTAGAAGAACCCTTTTTGAACCCGTATTTCTAAGACGCATATATGCTGAAACAATCTGCTCAGACATTTCTCCCGGCAATCGTTCTACATGTGCGCATGTTTCGGTTGTGTTTACCCACAATGCCCTGCTTTGTACCCACAATGCCCTGCGTTGTAGTCCGCTTTCTTTCATTTGGTTTGCTTTGAAGTGAACCGAGACCTGTGTTTTAGGCGGATCAGAGTTTGGTTGCACATTCACACCTAACCCTAACCCAATAAAAAATAAAAACTCTAGACACAATTGGAGATAACCCTAAGCCAGGGGTCTCAAACTGGCGACCCGTGGGCCAAATGCGGCCCCCCCACTTAATATCATGTTATAATGAAAACATGGCCCACGACCTCAGCGTCTTTTAAACACAGTGCCGGCAAAGTGATAGAATATAATATATGTTTGCTCGCAATGTTTTTTATAACAGTAATAATAAAACATTTGGTCATAATTATCCCATTATTAAATGTATTACATACAGCATTCAATTACATATATAAATACAGTTTTTAGGGCCCGTGCCACGAATGGCAGGGGCCCCCGAAACGGCTCCTGATACAAATTTTAATTACAGATGTCCACACTATTATTAATGTAATTTAAAATAAACGTCTGTTGTTGTTTTTTCCCACTTGTTTTTCTCTAGGCCGGCCCCCCTCTTGACCCAGGTCATTTGAGTTTGAGACCCCTAACCCTAAACAGATTACTTACTCATAATAGTCAAATTAAATTCTGGTCCTCTTCAAGCACCAGTTATTATTTAACCACCAATCTTCTCCTCCTGCTCCTCCACGTTTACCATAACAACAAAAAGCATGTTATAGGAAGTGTGTATGATTTATGTCACACATGCAGCTGCTGTGTGTGTGTGTGTGTGTGTGTGTGTGTGTGTGTGTGTGTGTGTGTGTGTGTGTGTGTGTGTGTGTGTGTGTGTGTGTGTGTGTGTGTGTGTGTGTGTGTGTGTGTGTGTGTCATTGAAAACTGAGCTCAGGTTCCTTCACATGTGCAGTATGTGGGGGTGAATCTGGCATTGAAATGAAGGACGGCTGCACATCCACACGCTCCCTTTCTTTCTTTCTTTCTTTCTTTCTTTCTTTCTTTTCTCCTTCTCCACATCATGCGTCAATGTGTGGGACAGAAGGAAGGGGGCCGAAGTTAGCGAGGAAGATTCGTGATATGCCAACATTTCAACAGAGCCAAGTCGTTATGGCCGAGCAGAGCCTTTGGCCTACACTCTCCTCTCTCTCTTCATCTTTGGCACATATTTAACTCCACGAGTCGGCCTGTGATCAGGCCTGTTTTGTATTTTCTGTTAACCTGGGCCCATTATATGTATATAAAACAACGCTGTGAGGGTAGTTATTTGTCATAGCTGCAGGGCCTGGGTAGTGGCCCAGAAAGGGGTTTTGAGTGGGGGGGGGCTCTTTTGTTTGATTTAGGGCTCACTTATTTTGCCAGAGCACTCTACACATCGGAGCAGATGCGTGACGCATACTGTGCCATACAACTGCAGCTTTACATCCGAGCAGAGACAGACGGTCATTTAATGACATGGGAGTCTAATCACTCTTGTGTTTTTTTGTTTTTTTTAATTCTTTAAAGCAGCGTTTCACAAACTTCTTAACCCTTTAATAACACCTAAGCCGCAAAATGTCCGACTGGACTTTGTTTTCTTAGCTTACTTTAACCATAAAATGGCCCATTTTCCCAGAATAACTTTCAATAGCTACCAGTTACAATAACAATTCACTGCAATATAAAATGAAGAAAAACACTGTAGTTGTGTTCACTTTGAAATTATAACAGCTTAAAACATATTTAATATAATGAGTTTTTGTCTCAACATCCAAAAACAAGCCAAAAAATGTAAACTATACAGACGTTATTTTGTTTTCTGGCAACTATTTCCTCTCTGGTGTCAAAGACGTTGATTCTCCGGTTTCCTGGAACAGCGCGAGTGAAATTACCGTAATATGTAAAATAGAGAATTAACAATGTCAAATGAAACGTGTGGAATTGGACATTTTTTAACAGTATTAAACATATTTTAAAGTAACATCTGTTTGAGTTTCTGTCTCAATGAAATTACCGTAATAACCATGCAACTTGTCAGCTTTCAGAAACCGTTGTCATTTTTCTGAGAGCACAAACCATCGCATAGTTACGGTAATGCAAAGTGCTCTTGCGCGCAAACTTGTCGTCTGCGATGCGCTCAGCGTTAAAGGGTTAAATTAAGACCCCGTCCATTTTAAGAGTGTAAATCAGGACATAAGAGCAAAATATGTGCATAATATAATTGCCATTTATGATTAATGAATCACAACATTTCATGCATTTATGTATGCATGAAATTTATTTGGCAACCCCCAACCCCAACAAAAGTCTCCTGGGAGCCATCTGTTTATGGGTCCTGACCCATTTCTGAGAATCACTGCTTTAAAGAGTCCTTTAAACACATGGCGGTTTGAAGGTTTTACTTCTCTGCAGTGTTTATAACTTGTATAACTCAAAAGTTAAACTGCTCCCTTGTCCCCCCGTTTGCGTCTTTGACTCTGACGGCCCGCGAGGGCTTTTAAGTCCCTGAATGAGCTTTGAAGTTGTGCCACTTGGTTTCTCTGGGTGAAAAGAAATCCTCACTTTGCCCTCGAAAAAAAAGAAAATGCCACTCAAATCCCAGCACGGGCACACAATGGCCTCCTTCTGGAGACGGCAGAGGTTTATTCATGCGTCAACCTGGCTTGTCTAATTTAGAATATTGATTATTCACTGGAGGAGCTTAAAAACTCACACCTTCTCGCTCCCTCCTGCTTGATATGAAAGAATCTTTAGCCCCAAGAATGACGTCCAACAGGGACTCTGTGTGTCTGGCGTAAAACGCTGACCTTGTCAGGACCCGTTGTCCTCATGGAGACCAAAAACTGGTCCTAATGAGGCAGATCCTGGTTAAGTTAAAGGGATAGTTCAGAATTTTGGACATAAGACCTATTTTCCAACTCAGCCGGTGTGATGGAGACGTCTGGAGACGTTTTCAAGAAATTTCATTCAGTTCTTCTAGTTGCCGAGTTCGCTGGTGCTATGGCTAGCGCAAGTCAATGGTAGCATACAAGTTAGCATGGCATTAGAAACACTCATACCGACTCCACAGTGCACCCGAGGCAAATCAATTGTAACGGCAGACTATCGATGTACATATGTGTGTTGATAGAATGTTTGAAATAAAACCAACCTTGCAATTTGAAGGATTTATGTCTCAGCAGCAGCAGCAGCACGTCATACTTCCTGTTAGGCTATGGCAGCGGCGGACTGATACGGTGACGTGCATGACGGTGCCCATCTGTAGGTTTTATTTTCACAGTTCGGAAATGCACACTGAATTACCATATTTCCCCGACGTTAGTTTTCCAATCTAATATTTTTATTTAATCGTATTGTACGTATACGTAAACTTATTGTACAAGTATTGGGCTACTGTGTCCCGCCGGGTCTCTGTCAACGTGCTTCTCTGTTGCAGTGTTGGGTTTACTTCACAACTAACCAGAGCAAAGTAAAATTCCGCTGCTGCTGAGAAAGTAGTCCCTCAAAAATGGATGATTCATGCGATGCAAGGTTAGTTTTGTTTCAAATGTTATTCTATCAACACAGACATGTACATCAATAGTCTAGTGTTTTAATTGATTTGCCTCTGGTGCACTGTGGAGTCGGTATGAGTGTTTCTAATGCCATGCTAACTTGTACCATTGACTTGCGCTAGCCATAGCACCAGCAAACTCGGCAACTAGAGGAACTGAATGAAATTTTTTGAAAACGTCAGCGACGGCTGAGTTGGAAAATAGGTCTTATGTCCAAAATTCCGAACTGTCCCTTTAAGGGCTTTAGATTTAAATTGTGGTCAGTGTTCGGAATCAACTCGTTTTAGTTGTTCAGAGATTACTTTCAATAAGTAAAATCCATAACGATGGGTATAACGTCTAAATATGACTCCATTGTTGTCACGTGACCAGATGACGTCTGTTATGTGGACTTATTCTTAAAGAAGCTTAAAGAAGGAAAACTGAGTCATGTTGTTGTGATTAATTTCTCCCTTTTATGGCAGTAGAATACGTGTCGGAGCTTTGTTATGGTTGTGGCCAAAATAGCGTCCATGAAAACCGTGTTATTAACAGCTTAGGCTTCATGTTAGAGATGAAGATGTGGTACTGAGCCATCCCCTCCCTCGTGTGAGTGTGCAGATGCTGTCATAAGGCAAACAACGCTGACTCAGCGTTCTCTCTCTCGTGTTACAACTCTGTGGCTTCAAGGAAACACGGTTCTTACAAAAGAAGAGCGACAGAGCGTGTGCTTGTGTTTAAGTTTACTGATTTAGTTTAAGTGTCTCACAAAAGTCGAGCACGGTTGAATGCCACCGTGATACTGAAAAAGATGATAATTGCATGTGTCCAAACTCACAGTTATATACTGTAGACATTTTTATTTTCTAGGATTCTCAAAGGAAATTCCTCCCACTCCCACTCCACTCTACAAGTTTTTGACAGCTGTGGGAATTTTGTGTTTCTCCTGTTACAACACTAACATCTAAACAGTGATGTGTTCTTCGTCTTAATGGTGGTTGCTCAACGACAACGCGCTACTTCTTACCAGATACCAGTAAAAACAGGACAGAAAATGATAAACTTTGTCCACTTTATTCTCCATTGGAGCCAAAGGGTTAGAGTTAGGGTTGGGGTTAGGGTTGGGGTTGGGGTTGGGGTTAGGGTAAGGTCACCAGTCCATCACAGGGCGAACACACAGACATGGACAACCATTAACTCTCACATTCACACCTACAGTCAATTTAGAATGTCCGATTAACCTCTATAATGAGTCCCATGTACACATGGGGAGACAAACTCCATTGTGGTCCATTAAATATCAGATTCACACAGGAAAATTACGTGAAAATAAGCAGGTGTATTATTAACCCTCTTATGACCGTCATGATCATCAGGCCGTCTGAATTTATTTAGATTTTATGGCTGTAGAATTGTCAAAAAAAGTGTTCAATGAGTGAGTTCTTCTTTCTGCTTCCCTTATCTCCAAGATAACTAACTTTCCATATCTGGCAGTTATTTAACCGTTTAGGAATAGCGATGCTGAGAAGCTGACAAACTCGTCTCTGATTGGACAGTCGTTCTGCGGACGTTCTGAGGGGCTCCCGTGATGACAAAGCTCTATTTCTCTGCTTTCCAGTACCGTTTTATCCTCCACATGAGAGTCCAAACTCAGCCGACATAGAGCGAAAGGCTGGATAGATTTTGATTTTCTAGATATCACAAACAGTCTCAGAGTTATGGAACACGCTTAGAAATAAGGCTTTCAAAAGGGTTCTTCTACAAGGGCTGAGGTTCTACCTGGAACCATTTGCTTCTGAAAAATCTTTTCCCGAAGAAAGGGTTTTTCAAGGGTTCTTGGTAACACAAATGGTTCCAGTAAGAACCCTTTTGAACCAGAGAAACCTTTAAAACCACTTTCCTGAATAAAGGGTTTTAAAGGTTTCTGCCTGGAACCAAAAAGGGTTCTCCTGTGAGGACAAGCCGAAGAACCTTATATGGTTCTACGTCGCACTTTTATTTCTAAGAGTGTAATCAGAAGTACGCATGCTAAATCCATTCAATGGCAACAGAAGGGTTTAAGAGACACTTTGTCAATGCATCAGGCGTTTAAGGTCATCCCTCCTCCCCCCTCCCTTGGATGGACCGGTGGGGGATTTAAGATCTGGTTTGACCTCCTGTCCTCTCACGCTGACCAACCACTGCCAGACCCTTAAATTGAGTCCATGTGGGTTTAGGGCGTGGTGTCGAACGGTGCACACGCTTCCTTCCAAAGAGTGGGACCGTACTCGCACGTTACATAACGCACAACGGTCTGTGTTTATGTGTGCGAAATGGAATTTTCAAAATGTGAATCCCCCTGCGTCCTTAAAATAGCCTCAGCAATGGTTTCCACACTGTCCACACAGGAAGTGTGAAAACTACACACACATGCATTTTTGACTTGTGAGTGATTGCGTGAAGAGGGAGAGGGAGAATGTGGAAGAAAGTGTAGAGACGATGAGTCGAGGTCTTGAGTTCCACAGATGTTCTGTTGAAAAATGGAGTTTTGTGTGCGTGATATGTAGGTAAGCAGCCTCTGAAATCTGCTGAGTGTGCGCTGTGTAAAACAGACCTTTATGGTTTTTGAGGTTTGTTTCTCATACGTCTGATTTTCTCATGATTGTCCCTGAGGTGGTTTATGCATGGACTGGATTTGTTGAATTGGTACAGGTTCAAGCACAGGATCATATTTTTCAAGGGTTCTTGGTAACACTAATGGTTCCAGTAAGAACCATTTTGATCCAGAGAATCCTTTAAAACCCCTTTCTTGAATAAAGTGTTTTAAAAGGGTTCTTAGTGGAACCCAAAAAGGGTTCTCCTATGAGGACAAGCCGAAGAACCTTATATAGTTCTACTAAGCACTTTTATTTCTAAGAGTGTACATCTGACAAGAGGCCAAATAATGAAGAACTTTTTAAGGCTGAAACCAATTTTATTTTCTGAGCGCGACAGGAAGTCAGGCACCGTTGCAACATTAAAAGCATTGTTTTCAGAATAAAAGCCCCCATGTTATAGGGTTCCTTTATAGTTTGCCTGTGTCGCACATGCAGTCGTCAGCGAGAAAGCTTTTTTAGTAACAGATAGAATTCATATTATATTGCTTTTAAAGGCAATATTGAAGAGGAAGAAAACACTTTTGAACTTTTGTTGTTTTACGTGCCAGAACTGACTTTTTTGTGACTTTCAAACAAACAAACTTAGTAGTAGTTTGTAGTTTATTGCTGCAGAGTTATTTCGCTTCTACAAAGTTTGTTGTCCCTGAAGGGACCTGAACATTCGAGGCCGATTCATAATAAGTCAAAACTACATGTAAGTCTACTCACCCAGAGCACCCTCTAGTGGACAAACCCAATTTTTGTTGTTGTTCACGAGCCAAAAAACACCTATAACTGGTGTTTTTAGGAAAATGTAGGACTTTTTAACTCCCGCTAACTACTAGATAGCTTGTGTAGCTTTTCCAATGATAATTTTTATGCCATTTTTAGCATCGGGCAGTAAACACAATCACTGGCAACACAGTCTTGCTTGGCACAGCTTCATCATCAGAGACAGGTCTGCAGTGGGTCAGCCTCCAGATGTGTCACAGAGACAGTTTATGGCACCGGGTTTCTTTACCTCGTACCTTGTATCCTCGTGAGCTGTAGCCTCGGGTGATTAATGACCAGACTACTTATTCCCAACAAGAGCTGAGAAGCTTGTTAAAGGGGGAAAATAACCATATGGGACCCTTTAAGAGCAAATAAAGGCTCAGAAGAATGGAGTGAATGAAGCCTGGCAGGCTTTGCTCCCTATACTTTTGTGCATTTTGGTACCAGATCATCAAAACTTACAGCCAAGATATGTTAGTTTAAATGGAGCCAGAGGTTAAACCACACATGAAATAATTCAATGTGAAGTTTATATAGTTTGTATTACATGGTGACTGTGTAATGGCTTCACCGTGCAGCAGTTAGGTTGGTTGGTAGGTGTGTGTGTCATACACGGGTTTGTTTGATTGTGTGATTGTTTGGGGCTGCGTAACCAGTTTAACCATAAACAGCTCCATAAACGTCAGACCTGCTCGACAACCTGTGACCTTTTCCACGTTCACAAACACACACACACATAGAGAGGGAAAAAAAGAGATCACCAGTAACTGCCACAGTTAAAAATAAGTCATGACTATGACTGCGTTGGTATCAATCGGTTGCCATCTTTAAAACCAGTCAATACGTTTATGTTGACATATTTTAAATGACGTTATTTTTCAGTGTGAAACTTGGAAAATAAAGTCTGTAAATAAAATAAATGAGCACTAAAGTCTAAATAAGGTTGATCTAGGACCTCAAACTGTAGTACGTGTACCACCAGTGGTACGCAACTTGCTGAGTAGAACCATATAAGGTTCTTCGGCTTGTCGTCATAGGAGAACCCTTTTTGGCTCCAGGTAGAACCTTTTTATAAAAGGTTCCAAACAAGAACCCTTTTAAAACCCTTTATTCAGGAAAGGGGTTTTAAAGGGTTCTCTTGATCAAAATGGTTCTTACTGGAACCATTGGTGTTACCAAGAACCCTTGAAGCAAAAGGTTCCAGGTAGAACCTCGGCCCTTGTAGAAGGAGCTTTTTGGAACCCTTATGTCTAAGAGTGTGCTGTATCAATGAAGCCACACCATGCATGCAGGAGTTTGTGACTGTGATAAGCAGGAACAATCTAAACTGACCAACTGACTGTTGAACTGCAGTGTGATAAAAAAAAAACAGCCCAGCAGCTAAAAAGAGACGCAGAATATAAAACTTAAATACATATTCAGTGTTCAAAAACACTGTGGTTAGTTTGAGTTTCACTCTCAATGAGCTCAGGACTACTTTTAAACTTTAAGATTTTCATGTTGCCTCGCTGCAAAATCCAATATATACGACGGCGTCCTCCGGGGGGGGGGGGGGTGATGTGGTGCATGGGTGACCTGCTCGCGTGTTTGTTTCATCCTGATATTTATTGCGTGCTGGACGCGACGCAGCGGCAGTTTCCATTGTTGTGTCTGCTCCAGAGCTGCACGCTCTCTGCTTCCACAATCAAACACACACACGACTTGCGGTCGGGCGTCCTGAGTGTTGCTGTCAGGCACCGGCTCACGGTCCGCCTTCATGTTTTCATGTCCCGGCGTGACCCCAGCGTCTCGGCCACATGGCTGCTTTTAAAGAGCAGGGCGAGTACTCTACTTTCACATAACCTTTTCCTTTTTTTTTGCGCTCCGTCTCTTTATTTTCTCTCTCGAAACCACACGTTTTCCTCAGGGAAACATTGAAGAAAGAGAAGCTTGGATGAGAGAATGACAGGAAGCGGCTGTGAGGGAGAGAGAGAGGTATGGATCCCTCGCTGTGACGGCGAGATCATGTGCGACTCATAGGCCGCGCTGCAGCGTGGATGAAGGCTTTGTGAATGTTTAAAGGGCAGCACAGTGTAGTATAACTGAGGTGCTTGTCTAATGGGACAGACCACAGCACTTCCCTACACGCTTAGAAATAAGGGTTCCAAAAGGGTTCTTCTACCAGGCCTGAGGTTCTACCTGGAACCATTTGCTTCTGAAAAACCCTTTCCCGAAGAAAGGGTTTTTCTAGGGTTCTTGGTAACACTAATGGTTCCAGTAAGAATCATTTTGATCCAGAGAACCCTTTAAAACCCCTTTCCTGAATAAAGGGTTTTAAAAGGGTTCAGGTAGAATCTTTATAAAAAGGTTCTACCTGGTGCCAAAAAGGGGTCTCCTCTGAGGACAAGCCGAAGAACCTTATATGGTTCTTCTTAGCACTCAGCCTCAGCCCTTTGGTTCCAAAAGTGTTCTTCTACAAGGGCTGAGGTTCTACTTGGAACCATTTGTTTTTCAAGGGTTCTTGGTAACACTAATGGTTCCAGTAAGAACCATTTTGATGCAGAGAACCCTTTAAAACCCCTTTCCTGAATAAGGGAGTTTAAAAGGGTTCTTGGTGGAACCCTCAAAAAGGGATCCAGGTGGAATCTTTATTTTAAAAAAAGGCTCTACCTGGAGCCAAAAAGGGTTCTCCTCTGAGGACAAGCCAAAGAACCTTATATGGTTCTTCTTAGCACTTTTATTTCTAAGAGTTTACACTCTTAGGAATAAGGGTTCCAAAGGTGTTCTTCTACAATGGCTGAGGTTCTACTTGGAACCATTTGTTTTTCAAGGGTTCTTGGTAACACTAATGGTTCCAGTAAGAACCATTTTGATCCAGAGAACCCTTTAAAACCCCTTTCCTGAATAAAGGGTTTTAAAATGGTTCCTGGTGGAATCTTTATAAAAAGGTTTTACCTGGAGCCAAAAATGGTTCTCCTATGAGGACAAGCCCGAAGAACCGTATATGGTTCTACTTAGCACTTTTATTTCTAAGAGTGTATAATGTAACAGATCACGTGATCTACAAACTGCATGATTCATTTCAAAGAGAGAGGGCGGGAGAAAAGTGGCCAGTGTCATCGTCATGTGACCACGTGGCCTCAGCTTGACATGTGAAATAATGATTAACCGGTCATTTCTATGGACCTTCACTTCAGTAATTGATTATTAATGATCGATGACTCGATGAATCATCAACCACTTTGGTAATGGAATACATTTGTAAGTTCTAAGCTTCTATTTTCAGTTTTCTTTGCTCCATATGACAAAGAAGAATCATTCAAAATGAATCATTTTGGTTTGTGGGCAAAAACAAGACATTTAAGAACGTCATTTATTTCCAGGTTTGGTAAACACCGCTCGACATTTTTCAACATTTCACGTCAAAACAAGTGCTCTCAACAGTTTCTTAACTACGTCGTTGCCAAGTTACTCGTGTGTGTTTCTACAAGAAACAACTGGTTAATGATGAATTGACTGTTGTTTTTTAACCTTTTAAAGTATTTGTTAAAAGTGAACGGTGAACGTTTAAGTTTTTAGACAAACTGTAAACAATCTGTTGTAAAATTAGTTCACACAGATTGAAATATGACTGAAAACACAAAGAGGCTCCCACAAGAAAGTTAATTTTTACTGAAGTGCTGGTGATGATACACACAAACGCTGATAGTAGTTTTCAATTGAAGGACAAAGCATCCATATAATATAATAACATTGTTTTTGTTCGCTAAGACTGAACAGAGGTAGACTTTACCATCATCAATAACAATCTCATAATCTCAATTAATCTATTGAGGATTTGTTGATTTGTGAATTGTTCTTTTTCTCCAACAAAGATCAGAGTTAATAATCTACAGAGTTGAAGCTGAAGTCCTATGGAATTAGATTTGTGTCAGTATTTTCAAACAACACTTTTTAAGACACAGAAAAATATAGATATTTTTCGCTCTCCATCGACAAAATATTTGTAAACGTTTATAATCTGGCAATCGCGAGATATTTACAATCTTCCTAAGGCCCGCCCACAAATAAAAAACCATGCTGCAAAGAACAAATGAGGGAGCGCGAAGAATAAGTGAGGGAGCACAAAGAACAAATGAGGGAGTGCAAAGAACAAATGATGGAGTGTAAAGAATAAGTGAGGGAGCGCAAAGAACAAATGAGGGAGCGCAAAGAACGAATGAGGGAGCGCAAAGAATAAGTGAAGGAGCGCAAAGAACGAACCAGGGAGCGCAAAGAACAAATGAGGGAGTGCAAAGAATAAGTGAAGGAGCGCAAAGAGCGAATGAGGGAGCTCAAGGAACGAATGAGGGAGCTCAAAGAGCGAATGAGGGAGCTCAAGGAACGAATGAGGGAGCTCAAAGAGCGAATGAGGGAGCGCAAAGAGCGAATGAGGGAGCTCAAGGAACGAATAAGGGAGCTCAAAGAACGTATGAGGGAGCGCAAAGAGCAAATGAGGGAGCGCAAAGAATAAGTGAAGGAGCGCAAAGAATAAGTGAAGGAGCGCAAAGAACGAATGAGGGAGCGCAAAGAACAAGTCTATTTTCAAACAATAAAATACAATGTTTTTAAATGATTAAATCAATTAAAAAAATTTTGCTTTTTAAAAAGTGTTGTTTGATTCTTGAAAAGTGTTGTGTCGTGAAAATAAAGTCTTCTTTGTTGGTTTGACCAACATTCTCAAAGCCAAAGATATGCCTGTTATAATACAAAGACATAAAGTTAGTAAAATAAGCTTGTGATAACCTGGTTCTAATCCGTTTGTGACACATATTCTCATCATTTAATGGACTGAATAATTGATTTCGTCAGCGGGGGCAAAGTAATTCCGTGTAAAACACCGTCAGCATTAGAGGAAGTGTTGCTGAGCTGCTTCAGGGGTTAATATCACAACAGCGAACAGGATTTGCTTCCCCTCTGATCCCGATCCAGCTCGTGTGCAGTGTCCACTCCACGTCTTGCCTCCTGTCCATGTGCATAGGGCTGGAGTAAAAAGCCCACATAGGGGATCCTTTGTTTAGGAGAGTCTAGGCATGGAAGATAATTTACAAGCCACTAAGGTCCTCACGCCATTGGCTGATGAGGCTCTGTCTGCATTTGTGAAAGGCATCCCGTATGTGTGTGTGTCCCAATGAGCGTGTGTGTGTGCATGTGTGCGTGCGTGCGTGTGTGTGTGTGTGTGTGTGCAGCGAGCGTGTCTGCGTCTGCTGTAGCAGCACTTTGCCCCAGCGACTCACAGTCACCCCCCTAATCATGACACCCAGGAGCTTGCCCTGCACACGGCTACTGTAGCCTGGCGTTTGTCTTTTTGAGTTCTGAAGGAAGCCAAAGCAAGATGGCCACCACCAGCAGTAGCAGCAGCAGCAGCAGCAGCAGCAGCACTACCACCTTTTAGGGATTATGCTGCTTGAACCAAGAGAGGGGGCTTCCTCTGAGGACAGGACGGTAAAGGCAGGCGGGGGCATTTAACCCGGGGGGTCTATTGTCTGGCTGCAGATGGGTCAGCGTCAGTGGAGCTCATCTCGAGGTTATCATCTGAGCCTCTCTGCCTCCCTCTCTCTCTGATTGGAGCACTTTTACTTGGAAGCTTGTTGGTGTTGTTGTTCTTTCTCACTGAATCACGGAGGACCCAGCAGGTTTCTGTGTGTTTGGCTTGTCTTTTCCAGGTGGGATTAAAGGATGTGACAACAACAGTGTCATCAACAAAGAGGTCAGTCTCCACGGTAACAGACACCCCCCCCCCCACTTCTTCTTCTTCTTCTTCTGTTGCATCTCCTTTTTATTTTTAATTTGCTTCGTTTATATGAGGAACCCCCCCCCCCAGCCCCTCGGTTCCCCCTTTTCTTTCTCGCAGGCGTTTTTTTTCACTACACCTGCTGTTTTCTGTGCAGAGTGGAGTGCTTGTAAAAAAAAAACCTTTGCTTAGTAACTTGTAATTTGTTTGGCTGCACGAGTAAATGTGTTATTCTTGTGCAGCCGGTGCAGAAGATCCACTCTGTTGCAACTAATCTGTGGTTTAATAGTCGACTAAGCTGTGATTGGTGCTGCCGCTCGACCGCCGTCTTTAAGTTTATTCGGTTTATTGGCACTTACGAGGCTTTCTCTGCCCGAGTCGAGCGCTGTACGTTTCACTGACATCGCTGCATAAAGGAAAAACGCTCTCAATGAATGAATGAATGAATGAATGAAAGAAACGTGTTGGACTCACAGGAGGGTGATTCTCATTGTTTGGTGGTGAGGATTGTTCACGCTGAACTGTAGCAGCTAAATATTGCTCTGCGACTCTCTTCTGTTTGGAGTAGTTCTGCTGAAGTTTCTGTGTGTGTGTGTGTGTTTGTATTTACTGTGTGAGTGTGTGTTCAGAATAGATGCTCACTACTTCAAAACCTCCCAGGAGACTCCTCTTCTCTTGAGAGAGGCTTGTTAAGATTCAAGTGGCGGTCACGCTTGTGTTGCTAAGGTAAGGTCTCTGACAATTAGCCACACTTTTTTTTTTTTCTTCTTCTTTTTCTCTTAAGTGTCGACGGGCGCCACAGTTTGGCACGGGCATAAAAGTAGACGACCGTGTTTGCCTTTTAAAACCACGCAGGCCAGTGTGAGTCGTGAATGCACCACACACACACAAAAGACACAAGCTCAGCTCTCTCTCCGCGGATCTTGTGGATAAATCCGAACGCATGATGATGCTTTTTTTTTTTTGCACCCGTTAGATTCACTCTAACATATTTATATTTTGACATCGTGAACAGTGACTCAGTCACACACACACACACACACACATTAAAGCGTCATGCACGTGTCTGCTGCAGAGCTGGAAGGCGGCCAGTGTTGCTTTGTCACTTATAATGACAGACGTGCTGCTCGACCCCTTGTCTTTCTCCCCTCTTCATTCGTGACATCATCTGAATCCGTCCTCGTCCCCATCTGTTGCATCAGTTGAGTGCTGCTGTGTTTGCAGAAGGCCTTGAGAGTGCAGCAGATCAGAGAGGCCGTTACATCAGGAGAAAGTCGTCTTGGGAATAAATCAGAATCATCTCAGACGAGTCACTTTTATTGAGTAGTTCCGTTGTAATGTTGGTGTAGTGGTTAGCATTCTCGCCTCTGCAGCAAGAAGACCCGGGTTCCTGGGTTCGAGCCCCGGTTGGAACAACTTCGGACCAAGGGCCTTTCTGCAAGGAGTTAGCATGTTCTCCCCGTGTGTGCATGGGTTTTCTCCGGGTTCTCAGGCTTCCTCCCACAGTCGAAAAACATGAGATATCACCAATGAGATAGGCAAAGGACCCTCCCGTGGAGGATAAAGCAGTAGATGACGGATGGATGGATGTTTTAATTGGGACAGTTTGTCATCGTCTCTTTGATACGGTTCCTCTAAACAGTTAGTGAGGTAGCGTGTGATAGCGTTTGTGTGCAAGAACAGGCACAACATGGTGTAAAAGTTTGAAAACGCACAGACATCACCTCGTCAAAGTCAAATTAAAACTAACACTAAGACATTTGTGTACAAAATCGAATCTTAACATTTTCCTTTGCTGCTAAACCTCACTTTTCTCTCACTTTTGTAATCACAACACTGAATCCCGCCTCTTTCACACATCATCAACAGTGTGTCTGCAGGGTCTTAGAAAGTATTAGAAGTTCATAAATCAATCTTGGGAAAATTAAGGCCCTTAAAAATGCTTATTAAAAAGTCTTAATCGCGATTTCATGAGGTATTAAAGTTCGTCCATAGAGTTTGACTGCAAAAAGTACGCATGAATGTATTCATGTTCCTCCCCGCGTTTGTTAAAAACGGCGACGTTAGCGAATAATACAGCCATAATACCCAAAATCGCTCACTAAATATACTCAAAAATCATCAGACATGGGGAGAATTTAAGTTTGTTGCAAACTAAAACTGTTTGTAAGTTGAATAAGTGGTTATAACGTCTCAAAATATTTAGAGAAGGTCTTGGAAAAGTCTTAAAAAGGTGTTTATCATCTTGGACTCCAGCTCCCACTGAACGTCCTCTGCTCTAGAAGACGACTTCAGCTCTCGTTTCTCTGTTCCTTCATCTCCACCACCAGTGACTCTGTTTCCACTATGATGAACACTTGAAGTTCAAACCCTGTCGCTGCCTTTATCCCAGATGTCTCAGTGAAGCGTCCTCCAGATTTGCGTTGAGTTTCAGCAGCAGTGTGTGATTATTTTCTTCTGTAGAACGCAGTGGAATTTTAGTACGTCCACAGTGGAGCTGAAACAAATTAATCGTCAACTATTTTGATAATCGATTCATCGATTGTCGATTTGTCATGATTAAAACAAGATTTCTGATTCTTTTAGCTTCTTAAATGTGAATATTTTCTTCGTTTCTTTGCTCCACATAACAAAGAAATCATTCAAACTGAATCATTTTGGTGTCAAGACGTTCGAGAACATCGTCATTTCCAGGTTTGACAAACACTGATCAACGTTTTTTAACATTTTTGGACATTTTATGGACCAAAGGATTCATCGACAGATTAATCGATTACTAAAATAATCGTTAGTTGCAGCTCTGGTCCACAGTGAAACAGGTGGTACACTTAGAAATAAAAGTGCTAAGAAGAACCATATAAGGTTCTTCGGCTTGTCCTCATAGGTGAACCCTTTTTGGCTCCAGGTAGAACCTTTTTTATAAAGGTTCCACCTGGACCTCTTTTGGAGGGTTCCACAATTTTAAAACCCTTTATTTAGGAAAGGCGTTTTAAAGGGTTCTCTGGATCAAAATGGTTCTTACTGGAACCATTAGTGTTACCAAGAACCCTTGTAAGAGTGTACACTCTTAGAAATAAAAGTGCTAAGAAGAACCATATAAAATTCTTCGGCTTGTCCTCATAGGAGAACCCTTTTTGGCTCCCTTTTGGAGGGTTCCACCAAGAACCCTTTTAAAACCCTTTATTCAGGAAAGGCGTTTTAAAGGGTTCTCTGGATCAAATGGTTCTTACTTGAAAAACCCTTTATTCAGGGAAAGGGTTTTTCAGAAGAAAAGTGCCCTTGTAGAAGAACACTTTTGGAACCCTTATTTCTAAGAGTGTACAGTATATCTCTGCGGTCAGCGGTGCATTAATGATCAATTATCTGGATAAAAAGTCACTGAAAATGACACTGTCCTGGTGATATACAGTGTAAGTATCTCGTGGAAGAGGAGAAAACAAAGTTGAAGAGAGAGCAGATGTGGCTGATAAACGGGAGTGTTTTGTGTTTGGTTTGTGGGCTCACTGGAGTCTGGTTCATATTGAAATGCTGTCGCTCGCCGCTCTTGATCTGTCAGTCCTCGTCTCCTGCTGTAGAAGCGCATTAACTTTAATGAGTGTGTGTATATCATGTAAACAGTGATATAGAGAGCGTATATATATATCTGCAGCTCCCCTGCAGTCCCACGTGTTCATTAGCGGGGAAAACAAGTTTCCTCTCACACACACACATACACATAAACATACAGCTCGCAGGAATGCGTACACATCCTTCAGGTCCTGCAGACGAGCCGAAATGGTTTTTGTCGACTGAGTCTCGGCTCGTGATCTTGTTTTTTATCTTTCTGGCCAGAGGCGTCACATTTTCAGGTCGTCCGTTTCACCTCCACGTGGACGTCTGTCGTCAAAACGCTTGGATCAGGAACAAGCATTTGCGTTCAAGGATGAACCCGAGAAGATCGAGTTCATTCCAAACAAAAGTAAAAAGTAAAAACACAAGCGTGGTCACGGGTCTGTTTTGAACGCCATCGCCGAGGAACCGAGAGCGCTCGATTGGGACCATATTTTAGGTATTTTAGTCAGATATTGAATTAATTACTCACATTTTTGGTGCCCGTCTTGGAACTGTGGCGATTCGGCATAGTTTCACAGTGATGCAGGGCTGAAGATGTCTGTGCAACAGCCACGCTTTAGAGTTTGTGTCTGAATATCCGAGTTGTTGTCCATTCTCATGGCTACTATTCTGTTCTATGACGTGTAAATTTAAGTCGTAAATACGCTACCATTCAAAAGTTTGGGGTCGCCTATACAATGTTCTTGTGTTTTCCATGAAAAGTTGCACTTTTATTCATCAAAAGAGTTGCAAAATGAATAGACAATATAGTCAAGACATTGACAAGATTAGAAATAATGATATTTATTCAAAATAAAGAAGCAGCAAAACTGTTTTCAGCTGTGCTAACGTCATTGCACACGGGTTTTCAAGGGTTTTCTAATCATCCAATAGCCTTCTTACGCCATTAGCAAACACAATGTACCATTAGAACACTGGAAATGGGCCTCTATACACCTGTATGTGCTACATCTATGTACATAGTCCATTAAAAACCAGACGTTTGCAGCTAGAATAGTCGTTTACCACATTAACAATGTATAGAGTGTATTTCTGATTCATTTAATGTTATATTCATTGAACAAAAAAGTGTTTTTCCTTCAAAAATAAGGACGTTTCTAAGTGACCCCAAACTTTTGAACGGTAGTGTACATTTTTCCTGAATGAAACTGCCTAAACTTTCTCCCCGAGTTACTTCTGTTTGTGCTCATGGATCAGTAGCATATGCTGTTCCCCGTTTTTCCCAAAAAAGGTTCCTATGTTCCCCACTTTGTGGAAGCCTGGGTGTGGAGCTCCAGGGTAAAGGGTTAGGGGTAGGGTCCTATGTTACCCGGGGAACATAGGACCCGGGGAACATAGATACGGTCCCATCATGCTTGAGAGTCACTGATTGGGAGCAATGAGTGTGTTGTGTCGTGATGTCATGAGGACCTTTGGATGGTCGTGGCTGTGCTGGCTGAACCAAATCCACGTTAGCTGAAGGGTCAAGCAGCAGCAGCAGCAGCAGCAGTGCTGCAGCTCTGTCTGGATAAGAGCCGTGCTGCTGCTGCAGCTCTTGCGTTAATCACTGAGGTATCTGCGCTAATGATCACATGTGCTTGCATGCACATGCAAAAGGGAACACGCCTTCAAACCCTTGCATCAAACACAAACGTGTGCGCGCACGTTGCACAGATGCCCCGAGTGACCCCGGAGCGGCAGTGACGCAAGGCTGAACTGTGTGTGACTCCCGGTGTTTACTCACACGAGCGAGCAAACTGCGGCCGTCTGCGACTCACCACGCTGCACAGCGCAGGCAGGAATGTGATCCTGATTCAAGACCTTGACCAACGTCACTCTGGCTTTTATTACAGTTTAAAGGAGAGTGAGGTTTATAAAAAGCAGATCCCCTCGCTTTCACATCATGTCATAATATTTTCCACAGCCACAGTGATAGTAGCTGCGGCAGATGCTCCGACCGTGCTGGGATGCAATCTGCTGTGTGCGCCGTGACTGCTTAGAGCACGCCGCTGAATCGCTGTAGACTGTTGAGTCACCTTCTCTCTCTCTTTGTTTTTCTGTCTCCGCTCATCTCAGGTGGTTCCAGAGAGTGGGTCGTTAAATGGCAAAGGCAACGCACAGCAGATGGATGACACCCACATGGCAGCAGAGGAGGACGAGGGAGAGGAAGGCCACATACCTCATACACAACCTCCACCCGTCAACCACTCGCTCACCCACAAACTGGCCTCGGAACAGCCGGCACTTATTAAACGTGAGCGAGAGCTGGAGCTGACCGGCTTTCACCAGCACGCGTGCCCGCCCGCGACTGTACGCAACGGTTCTGCTGAGAACCTGTCGAAATCTAATGGTGCTACGACGACCACTGGGTCACACTCTGATCCGAAGCCTGTATTTAAAAGAACTGTGATGGAGCCTCAACGCCTCAAGAGCTCTTTCGAAAAAAGGCCCACTTCTCCTCCACGTGACAAATCGGTTCCGCTGAAGAAGATCAAGCTGAACGAGCCGTGGGTGTGGATCAGCGAGCAGACCCCGGCGCAGCGCAGGGACCGGGACGAGGACGTCTGCGAGGACCCGCTGTCCACGCTGGCCGCCGTGGTGTGCCTGTCCGTCACGGAGAGGGAGGGGCTGCAGGAGAAGCTTTTCTGCTCGCGCTCTTCCATTCTTCGCTCCGTGAAAACGGAGCCGCCCGATTTGCACTTCATCAAAACAGAGCCAGAGGACTTGGAGAACGACTCTTGTCAGAACAGCGCTCCCGTCAAGACTATAAAAAGCGAGCCCCCCGCAGGTGACCTGATGCCGAGCGTGCAGTCTTTAGCAGAGAGGAGGAATCTCAGTTTTGATCAGGCGATCGCTATCGAGGCCTTGACTCAGCTGGCAGCTATACCTGAAAAACACCCCAGGTCCATTAAAGCTGAAATTAAATGTGATTATCCCATTTCTACTGTCGCACCCTTCAGTACAAATACACAAGAAGCCAAACCAACTCCAGCCATTCACTACAACAAAGTCTCGGTCATAAGCTCAGCACTACACCAGACGTCAGTCATCCGCCCTCCGGTGGCCAGACAGGGGAACGTCATCCAGTTCCCTCCTGGGAGGAACCCCAGCAAACAGCTTTCTCTGCAGGATCTTTTAGAGGCCAGCTCTGAAGCGCCGTGCAGGAGCGCGGCGGAGCAGGCGATGTCATCGTCTCACGTCATCAAGTCCGAATGCAGCTACAGAAATCCCCTCGATGTGAAGTTTGGCAGAGATCGCGAGCGGCTGTTCGCGGAGGACAGAGTCGGTAAAGCGAGGAGGAACCGCGACGAGGAGGAGGTGGCGGCTCAGCTGGCCGACCTCGCCTTCATCATCCAGTCGCGGAACGAGAACAACCCTCCCAAAGGAACGCCCGTGCCGGCCATCAGGTACAATTACAACTCGCAGCTTCAGAAGAAGGAAGCGGCGAAAAAAACAACAAAAGCGACGCCTCCCAAACCCAGGAAGAAGAAAAGCGACGGACAACAAGAGGGAGCCGGCCGCCGGACGCCGCTCTCCAAACGCACACCTAACGGGGACACGCCTCACAGGGGAAGAGGCCAGAAGACCCCCGCGCAGGGGAAATCAGGCGTCCACCACAGGAGGAACCTGTTCCTGCCTCAAGCTCAAATTGACCTGAAGAGATACTTGGCAGAGGCTCAGGAGGAACGGAGGCAACTCGTCAACCCTCACGGTCACTACGGCGCTCTCCCGAGGATCAACCACACGCCGTGGGCCCTCTCTAACGGTTCGCTCCATCAACACAGCCCATGCAATGGTCACGCTTTGGGGCCAGAACGGCCGTGTGATAAGTATTCGCCATCTCAGGTAGCGCAGCCTTGTGTCGGGCTGCAGCACGGCGCCGATCCGAACACCAGCCCGGCAAAAAACGCTTTCCACAACCACGGTCTGGTCAACGGCTTCTCGGGGCCGCGGCGGTCTTCTTCTTCGTCTCCTCCTCCGAGTCAGCAGAGCTACTACAAGCTGGAGAGGTCGGGACCCGTCACTGTCCTGTCCACGGCTGCGGGCGGCGATCTGGAACACACGCCGGAGTCGACGCCGTCCAAGAACAGCATCAACGGCTTCCTGGAGTCTCCGGGGTGTTTCCTGGATACTCCGACCAGGAACTTGCTCAATACACCGTCTAAAAAACTGTCCGATCTTCCATCCTGTCAGTGCGTGGGTGAGTCCAAGTCTGCATGTGTATCACATTAGTCGATTGTGATAAACCCTTAAAAAGGGGGGTTTATAGCTGATTTATTTTAATGTAATTGTACATTGCTGTGTCCATGTAGAGAAAAACATACTCTCTCTGTTACTTTTATGCTCTTTTTCAACCAATGCTTGTCGAGAGACAATCGTCAAAACTGTCACAAATTGTCAGTTTTGTTGACCTTAGAATGACTTTTATTTACTCTTTCTCTGTAGAAATGTCCTTATTTTTGAAGGAAAATAACTTTTTTTTCAATGAATATAACATTAAATTAATCATAAATACACTCTATACATTGTTAATGTGGTAAACAACTATTCTAGCTGCAAACGTATGGTTTTTAATGGAATATGTACATAGGTGTATAGAGGCCCATTTCCAGTGTTCTAATGGTACATTGTGTTTGCTAATGGCGTCAGAAGACTATTGGATGATTAGAAAACCCTTGAAAACCCTTGTGCAATGATGTTAGCACAGCTGAAAAACAGTGTTGTTGGTTATTATTATGATCATTTCTAATCTTGTCAATGTCTTGACTATATTTTTTCTATTCATTTTGCAACTCTTTTGGTGAATAAAAGTGTGACTTTTAATGGAAAACACAAAAATTGTTGTATAGGTGACCCCAAACTTTTGAAAGGTAGTGTACAGCATTTTAGTGAGGACTGTCAAAGACATAAACCCTAACGTCTGTCTCTCATAGTACTCCTACAGTACGCCTTTACACTAAAACCACACTTTTTGTGAGGATCTTTTGTAAGAAAATGTCCTTACAAGGTCAAAATGTCCTCAGAAAGATAGATTTAGACAACACACACACACAAGCACACACGTGACCTAGCTGTGTCCTAATTCAAAGGCCAAATCAAGCAAAAAGTGTCTGCATTTCTCTGCCATATTTGGAGGAGTCTTTGCACTGCACTTTACAGAGCCCTGTTGACCCATTTACATGTGTTTTTTCATGTCTTGAAATGCGGATTTCCGAGGTTATTATTATAACTGCACCGACTCGTGTGATGTTCAATGTACCTTGAACATCACACATTTACACTTCCGTTCAAAAGTTTGGGGTCACCTGTATAATTGTTTTGTGTGTTTTCCATTAAAAGTCACACTTTTATTCATCAAAAGAGTTGCAAAATGAATAGAATATATAGTCAAGACATTGACGAGATTAGAATTAATGATTTTTATTCACTTTGTTTTCAGTGGTGTTGTGCAATAGGTTAACGCATGACACGTTTCCATGACGACTGACCGGAAAAAGACGCGCGTGACGCCATGTTTACGTGCGCCGACACCGGAGTCCAGGCACCGTTTACCAGTTAGCACCGTTAGCTGCATTAGCTCCTTTTAGCGCCATTAGCGTGCCAACAGTCGAACTGGAGCTGGAGTCTGTTTACTGCGTATGTGTGCCTCTGTTTTGAAAGTTTAGCGTTACTTTACAGACTTATTTTAACAATCACGCGCGGTTTTTTTTCCCGGAAACACGCGTTGACGCCGTTAAACGCTGGTGACGTTTGACAGCACTAGTTTTCAGCTGTGCTAGCATCATTTCACAAGGGTTTTCAAGGGTTTTCCAAATATCCAATAGCCTTCTGATGCCATTAGCAAACACAATGTACCATTATAACACTGGAAATGGTCCTCTATACACCTATGTACATATTCCATCAAAAAACCAGACGTTTGCAGCTAGAATAGTCGTTTACCACATTAACAATGTATAGAGTGTATTTCTGATTCATTTAATGTTATATTCATTGAAAAAAAAGTGTTTTTCCATCAAAAATAAGGACATTTCTAAGTGGGCCCAAACTTTTGAAGGGTAGTGTATATGAATCTAATTTCCTTGTCCATAATACACTGAGATTAAGGTTTTACATCAGCTATAATCCTATTGATCTTTATGTTTTTTTCTCCACAGACCAAATCAGTGAAAAGGAGGAAGGCCCTTACTACACTCACCTCGGGGCAGCACCTACCGTGGCTGCAGTGAGGGAGATGATGGAGAACAGGTAGAGTTACTACGGCGACTCTGTTTACACTCTGCACTCGCGAACACGAGAGCCTGCAGCTCAACCACAGGCACGGTGGAATGGGGGCGGGGCCAGAGTGAGGAGTCTGTCATTAGGAAGGAAGCATTGCTGAGCTAAGCTCAACACGTGCACACACTCACAGACAGCTACACACATGGTCACACAACACACACACACACACAGCACGTTGAAACAGGAAACGCCTCGAGCTGAGACGAGGGGCCCATAAACCGAGATGACGACGTGTTTAAAGCAACTTGAGGTCCGTCTGAGACTCAGGTCTGACAACCGCGAGACTTCACTGGAAAAATTCAACTCTGCAGTTACAAATGCTGTGAATTTGTGTACGTTACCACTTACAAGGAACAGTTTGCAACACACTTTATGACACAATTCTCCTTTAAAGACAGCTAATATTGTTTCAATGTTGTTTTCAGCGTTGTCTGAAGTCGATTAATCGATTATTAATCGATCACTAAATTAACCGTCAACTATTTTGTTAATTGATAATCGGTTTGAAGCTTTTTTCATGATTAAAACAAGATTTATGGTTGTTTTAGCTTCTTAAATGTGAATATTTTCCTCGTTTATATATAAGAAATCATTAAAACTGAATCATTTTGGTTTGTGGACAAAACAAGACATTGGAGAACATCGTCATTTCCAGGTTTGACAAACAATGATCAACGTTTTTTTTTGCATTTTCTGACATTTTATGGACCGAACGATTCATCCATTACCAAAATAATCGTTAGTTGCAGCTCTAGTGTTGTCAATATTCTGTATTACCTCACTCAGTCTAGTTGTCTGCGGGCAAAAATACAGAAATAAAGCCAGTGCAGCAGGATTCTTCAACATTTAATCCCCTCCCATCAAAGCTCTACCTTTGAAACACACTGAGGCAGAGTCAAGAAGAGACTTTATTTGTTCATGCGAGAACATGTGACAGACTATTACCTAAATAAACATACACGCACAGTTTACCGTCAACCGCATAATCATATTCATATGCGGTTAGAGCTGCAACTAACGATTCTTTTCGTAATCGATTAATCTGTCGATTATTTTGTTGATGAATTGTTTGGTTCATAAAATGTTAACAAACATTTATCAGTGTTTGTCAAACCTGGAATTGACAATGTTCTCGAACGTCTTGACTCCAAAATGATTCCCTTTTAATTATTTTTTTGTTATGTGGAGAAAAGAAACAAAGAAAATATTCACATTTAAGAAGCTAAAACAATCAGAAATCTTGTTTTAATCATGAAAAAAGCTTCAAACCAATTAATCGTTAATCAAAATAGTTTCATCTCAACTAAAAGCATAATGAGGGCGACTAAAAATGAAGGTTCCCTCGCCTCTGCTGTACGTATTGTCAGTTAAAATCAGGTATTTTATGTCTGTGCTATATTTTCTGTGATCGATGACACAAATGAATGTTTTGTCTCATGTGTGATGTCACAGATACGGTGCTAAAGGAAACGCAGTGAGGGTGGAAATCGTCGTTTACACCGGGAAAGAAGGAAAGAGCTCCCAAGGGTGTCCGATCGCTAAATGGGTACGTTTGTTTTGTTCATGCCATAAATGTCCTCAATATATTATATTTTCTGCAGGGCGATGCCGACTATTATGATGGTAAATTTCAAGTCATTCTGAGATACTTTTTGTTTTTTTGAAGAAAGTCAGCTCACTGTCAAAGTGCATCAGGGCAAATGGATAATTTCCTGATTTTCAAAAATTTATTAAAATTATTCCTTAAGAGGTTTGCAAATATTTTCAACGGATCCTTGTTCAGGGCGATGTCGACTATTATGAAGGTAAATTTCAAGTCATTTCGAGATACTTTTTGTTTTTTTGAAGAAAAGTCAGCTCACTGTCAAAGTGCATCAGGGCAAATGGATAATTTCCTGAATTTCAAAAATTCATTAAAATTATTCCTTAAGAGGTTTGCAAATATTTTCAACGCATCCTTGTTCAGGGCGATGCCGACTATTATGAAGGTAAATTTCAAGTCATTCTGAGATACTTTTTGTTTTTTTGAAGAAAAGTCAGCTCACTGTCAAAGTGCATCAGGTCAAATGGATAATTTCCTGAATTTCAAAAATTCATTAAAATTATTCCTTAAGAGGTTTGCAAATATTTTCAACTGCTCCTTGTTCAGGGCGATGCCGAATATTATGATGGTAAATTTCAAGTCATTCCGAGGTACTTTTTGTTTTTTTGAAGAAAGTCAGCTCACTGTCAAAGTGCATCAGGGCAAATGGATAATTTCCTGATATTCAAAAATGTATTAAAATTATTCCTTAAGAGGTTTGCAAATATTTTCAACGGATCCTTGTTCAGGGCGATGTCGACTATTATGAAGGTAAATTTCAAGTCTTTTCGAGATACTTTTTGTTTTTTTGAAGAAAAGTCAGCTCACTGTCAAAGTGCATCAGGGCAAATGGATAATTTCCTGAATTTCAAAAATTCATTAAAATTATTCCTTAAGAGGTTTGCAAATATTTTCAACTGCTCCTTGTTCAGGGCGATGCCGACTTTTATGATGGTAAATTTCAAGTCATTCTGAGATACTTTTTGTTTTTTTGAAGAAAAGTCAGCTCACTGTCAAAGTGCATCAGGTCAAATGGATCATTTCCTGAATTTCAAAAATTCATAAAAATTATTCCTTGAGAGGTTTGCAAATATTTTCAACTGCTCCTTGTTCAGGGCGATGCCAACTATTATGATGGTAAATTTCAAGTCATTCTGAGATACTTTTTGTTTTTTTGAAGAAAGTCAGCTCACTGTCAAAGTGCATCAGGGCAAATGGATAATTTCCTGATTTTCAAAAATTTATTCAAATTATTCCTTAATAGGTTTGCAAATATTTTCAACGGATCCTTGTTCAGGGCGATGTCGACTATTATGAAGGTAAATTTCAAGTCTTTTCGAGATACTTTTTGTTTTTTTGAAGAAAAGTCAGCTCACTGTCAAAGTGCATCAGGGCAAATGGATAATTTCCTGATTTTCAAAAATGTATTAAAATTATTCCTTAAGAGGTTTGCAAATATTTTAAACGCATCCTTGTTCAGGGCGATGCCGACTATTATGATGGTAAATTTCAAGTAATTCTGAGATACTTTTTGTTTTTTTGAAGAAAGTCAGCTCACTGTCAAAGTGCATCAGGGCAAATGGATCATTTCTTGATTTTCAAATATTCATTAAAATTATTCCTTAAGAGGTTTGCAAATATTTTCAACACATCCTTGTTCAGGGCGATGTCGACTATTATGATGGTAAATTTCAAGTCTTTCTGAGATACTTTTTGTTTTTTTGAAGAAAGTCAGCTCACTGTCAAAGTGCATCAGGGCAAATGGATAATTTCCTGATTTTCAAAAATTTATTAAAATTATTCCTTAAGAGGTTTGCAAATATTTTCAACGCATCCTTGTTCAGGGCGATGCCGACTATTATGAAGGTAAATTTCAAGTCATTCCGAGATACTTTTTGTTTTTTTGAAGAAAAGTCAGCTCACTGTCAAAGTGCATCAGGGCAAATGGATCATTTCCTGAATTTCAAAAATTCATTAAAATTATTCCTTAAGAGGTTTGCAAATATTTTCAACTCCTCCTTGTTCAGGGCGATGCCGACTATTATGATGGTAAATTTCAAGTCATTCTGAGATACTTTTTGTTTTTTTGAAGAAAGTCAGCTCACTGTCAAAGTGCATCAGGGCAAATGGATAATTTCCTGAATTTCAAAAATTCATTAAAATTATTCCTTAAGAGGTTTGCAAATATTTTCAACTGCTCCTTGTTCAGGGCGATGCCGAATATTATGATGGTAAATTTCAAGTCATTCTGAGATACTTTTTGTTTTTTTGAAGAAAGTCAGCTCACTGTCAAAGTGCATCAGGGCAAATGGATAATTTCCTGATATTCAAAAATGTATTAAAATTATTCCTTAAGAGGTTTGCAAATATTTTCAACGGATCCTTGTTCAGGGCGATGTCGACTATTATGAAGGTAAATTTCAAGTCTTTTCGAGATACTTTTTGTTTTTTTGAAGAAAAGTCAGCTCACTGTCAAAGTGCATCAGGGCAAATGGATAATTTCCTGAATTTCAAAAATTCATTAAAATTATTCCTTAAGAGGTTTGCAAATATTTTCAACTGCTCCTTGTTCAGGGCGATGCCGACTTTTATGATGGTAAATTTCAAGTCATTCTGAGATACTTTTTGTTTTTTTGAAGAAAAGTCAGCTCACTGTCAAAGTGCATCAGGTCAAATGGATCATTTCCTGAATTTCAAAAATTCATAAAAATTATTCCTTGAGAGGTTTGCAAATATTTTCAACTGCTCCTTGTTCAGGGCGATGCCAACTATTATGATGGTAAATTTCAAGTCATTCTGAGATACTTTTTGTTTTTTTGAAGAAAGTCAGCTCACTGTCAAAGTGCATCAGGGCAAATGGATAATTTCCTGATTTTCAAAAATTTATTCAAATTATTCCTTAATAGGTTTGCAAATATTTTCAACGGATCCTTGTTCAGGGCGATGTCGACTATTATGAAGGTAAATTTCAAGTCTTTTCGAGATACTTTTTGTTTTTTTGAAGAAAAGTCAGCTCACTGTCAAAGTGCATCAGGGCAAATGGATAATTTCCTGATTTTCAAAAATGTATTAAAATTATTCCTTAAGAGGTTTGCAAATATTTTAAACGCATCCTTGTTCAGGGCGATGCCGACTATTATGATGGTAAATTTCAAGTAATTCTGAGATACTTTTTGTTTTTTTGAAGAAAGTCAGCTCACTGTCAAAGTGCATCAGGGCAAATGGATCATTTCTTGATTTTCAAATATTCATTAAAATTATTCCTTAAGAGGTTTGCAAATATTTTCAACACATCCTTGTTCAGGGCGATGTCGACTATTATGATGGTAAATTTCAAGTCTTTCTGAGATACTTTTTGTTTTTTTGAAGAAAGTCAGCTCACTGTCAAAGTGCATCAGGGCAAATGGATAATTTCTTGATTTTCCAAAATTCATTAAAATTATTCCTTAAGAGGTTTGCAAATATTTTCAACGTATCCTTGTAGAGTGCGATGCTGACTATTTTGATGGTAAATTTCAAGTCATTCTGAGATACTTTTTGTTTTTTTGAAGAAAGTCAGCTTACTGTCAAAGTGCATCTATCTATGTATCTATCTATCTATCTATCTGTCTATCTGTCTGTCTGTCTGTATGTCTGTCTGTCTATCTATCTGCTAGCTAGTTATATAAGCTGAGTAGCTAACACCGATCTATCTGTCTGTCTAAGCTATCTATCAACCTAGCTAGCTAATATCTATCTATCTATCTATCTATCTATCTATCTATCTATCTATCTATCTATCTATCTATCTATCTATCTATCTATCTATCTATCTATCTATCTATCTATCTATCTATCTATCTATCTAGCTGCTAGCTAGTTTTGTAAGCTAGGTAGCTAACACCTATCTGTCTGTCTGTCTAAGCTATCTATCAAGCTATCTAGCTTGTTCATATTCATTTTTATTGGGTAACAAGTACATTCTTGCTTTTATTTTGTGGTGTTTTCTAATTTTAATTGTTTTGAATCAAAAATTTTTTATTTCAGGTGATCCGGCGAGGCAGCGAAGAGGAGAAGCTTCTGTGTTTGGTCCGTCAGAGGCGAGGCCACTGCTGCGACACGGCCGTGCTGGTGATCCTCATCCTGGCGTGGGAGGGAGTCCCTCGGCCGGTGGCGGACCACCTCTACAGGGACCTCACAGACACGCTCTTTAAATACGGCTCGCCCACCAGCCGCCGCTGCGCCCTCAACGAAGAGTGAGCGTCTCTCTTCTGTTTTTCTTCATGCTGCTTTGTTTTGCTCTGTTACTTATCTCATTTTTCTTCTTCTTCTTCTTCTCACCACAGTCGTACATGTGCGTGCCAGGGTCTGCACCCAGACACGTGCGGAGCTTCGTTCTCCTTCGGCTGCTCCTGGAGTATGTATTTTAACGGGTGCAAATTCGCTCGCAGCAAAGTGCCACGCAAGTTTCGACTGCTCGGAGATTACGCGGAGGAGGTGAGGAGGAAATAGTCCACTGCGATCACTTGATGGGAGATGATGTTTTGCATATAATCTTATGTACACGACCGTTCAAAAGTTTGGGGTCACTTAGAAATGTCCTTATTTTTGAAGGAAAAGCACTTTTGTTTCAATGAATATAACATTAAATGAATCATAAATACACTCATACACATTGTTAATGTGGTAAATGACAATTCTAGCTGCAAATGTCTGGTTTTTAATGGAATACGTACATAGGTGTATAGAGGCCCATTTACAGTGTTCTAATGGTACATTGTGTTTGCTAATGGCGTTAGAAGACTATTGGATGATTAGAAAACCCTCGAAAACCATTGTGCAATCATGCTAGCACAGCTGAAAACTAGTGCTGTCAAACGTCACCAGCGCTTAACGGCGTCAACGTTAACGCACGTTAACGCACGTTAACGCACGATGCAATGATTATTAAAATGACTCTGTAAAGTAACGCTAAACTTTAAAAACAGAGGCACACATACGCAGTGCACAGGTACGCTGGTTATTTGTAGCGCTGCTCTTTTTTGTTTAATGAACAGACCGCTCCAGTTCCACTGTAGGCACGCTAACGGCGCTAAAAGGAGCTAATGCAGCTAACGGTGCTAACTGGTAAACGGTGCCCATTTCCAGTGTTCTAACGGTACGTTGTGTTTGCTAATGGCGTTAGAATGCTATTGGATGATTAGAAAACCCTTGTGCAATGATGTTAGCACAGCTGAAAACAGTTTTGCTGGTTCTTTGACCATTTCTAATCTTGTCAATGTCTTGACTATGTTTTCTATTCATTTTGCAGCTCTTTTGATGAATAAAAGTGTGACTTTTAATGGAAAACACAACAAACATTGTATATGTAGATGACCCCAAACTTTTGAACGGTAGTGTAGCTCCTAGTTATGTTGCCTCTATCTCACTCTTCACAGAAAACTGTGCATTGTTGAAGCATACAACACTGTTATTTCACCATGAGAGTTTTTCTTTAATAATACTATTCTGGGGGATACAAGTGAGAAAATAACAGAGAAAATAAACTGATATTCACATCAAAACTCTTAACTAAATCTGCCTTTTTTTATTTCAGGAAAAGAGGATAGAGAACAACCTCCAGGGCCTCGCCACTGACCTCGCACCACTCTACAAAAGACTGGCCCCCGACGCCTTCCAGAACCAGGTTTGTACAACACATTCACTGCCGACACAACACAACAAATCTACGACTTTTACATGAAAACTTTACCTTAAAACCGTGCCTCGTGCGTCGCAGGTGGAACGCGGGGAGGAAGACAACGACTGCCGGCTGGGAATGAAGGAGCAGGGACGTCCGTTTTCCGGGGTCACCGCCTGTGTGGATTTCTGTGCTCATGCCCACAAGGACACACACAACATGAATGACGGCAGCACTGTGGTAAGGCAGCGGCGAACGAGACGCCACGTTGGTCTAAAAGCAGCAGAGTCTGGGTTTATTGACTGAAAATGCTTTCTTTTTGTTTCGTCTCTCCCTCTCTTTAGGTTTGCACTTTAACCAAGGAAGACAACCGTGCGGTGCGTAACATACCCGAGGACGAACAGCTCCACGTTCTGCCACTTTACAAGATCTCAGAGAGGGATGAGTTTGGTCGGGTCGAGGGCCAGTGGGCCAAAGTCCGAACTGGTGCCCTGCACGTGCTGTCTGCCTTTCCCCGAGAGGTGAGGGAACAGAAAAGCTAAAAAAAAAACCCACATAGAATCATGTTGTACCAGCATAGAATGTGATGATGTTGTTATTCTGCCTCTGTTTAGTCTTCATGAACAAAACTATTCGTTTGTATGCAATATTATCAGCGCTTATGTATGTATGTATTCTCCTGCAGCCGGTCGTCTCACTTTACTAGCACCGTTTCCTGCGTCTGTCTTGACACAAAATGAATCACTTCCTGTGTGCAGAGAGGGAATCTATACACTGCTATACTCGGAAAAACCTTCCCTCTATGGAGGACCAAACATGACAAAACAGCAAATAGATATATTAATAAATAAATGTATAAAAATATATATAAATAGATCTATAAAAATATAAATAAATGTGTACAAATATAAATAAATAAATGTATAACAATATAAATAAATAAATACATATACAAATAAATAAATATGTGTAAAAATACAGGAATAGCCCTTTTCATAAATAATCTTAGAATATTATATTATTATTTAATATTATTTATAAATATATATAAATAATATATTATAAATATGTTATTTATTATTTATATTATTATAAAAAACAATTATTTATTTATGTATGTATTTAAATATGTATATGTATATTTATTTATTTGTTTATTTATTTATTTATTGTTTTGTCATTTTCGGTCCTCCATATCCTTCGATGTTTTCTTTGTAACTGACTGTAAAATGTTGAAATGTCAAAGTTATGCACTGCACTTTTTCCCCCTCGTATGTATGCAGGTGCGCCTGCTTGCTGAGCCAGTGAAATCAGCACGGAAGATGAGGCAAGAAGCTCGTTTGAAATCCCAAGCGGAGAAACTCGTCAAGAAGCTCGGGCTGACTCCCGTCACACCTGGAAAAGAGAAAAGCGAAACCCCCAAAAAAGGTAGTAAATCCAATCACTTTTAATTGTATAGCACCATGACATGTTTATAGATTTACAGTCATTTATATAAGCAGCAGCAGAATTGCTGTGCGTTATTTTTTTTTCACCTCTGACGTGAAAGAGAATAAACATGATTTTGATGATGATTCTTCCTCCACAGAGCCACCGGGCTACTACAGCGCATACGGTCTACCGCCCAGACCTGCCAGCGTCGGACGGTGCCTACCGGAGAGGAACCAGCACAGCACTTACGGCACCAACACCAGCAACTTCCCCACTCCAGGTGCAGGAGTCGCCCCACAGAGGGAGGTCGTCTCCCCGATCCACCCCGGCCTGCCTGGCCATCTGTTTGGACTGAATGGCTCGGGTCTGAGTTACAGGACAACGAGTGGCAACGTGAATGGTTATTCTCCGGCACCTGGCGACCGCAACGTCCCGTCAGAACATATACCTCCACGCAATTCTCTTAGTGACTACCCTTCTGCTCTTAAAACTGAGCCCAGCGAGGTGCACTGCTCACCCCTGCTCAGACCCTCGCCCAGCGGCAGTGCTCCTCCTCTCTCCTCCTACTCGCCAAGACCTACCTCTGAGGGCCTCTTCGGCCGGCTCAACGGACTCCACAGGGCTGCTGGAGACGTCGCAGCAGAGGTCAGGGGTTACGGCCTCCCTCCGCTCTCGTCGCTCCCTCTCCACCTGCAGCCTCCCCAGATAGAACCAGAAGAAATCAAGCAGGAGGAGGAGGAGGAGGAGGTGTGGTCGGACAGCGAGCACAACTTCCTGGACCCCAACATCGGGGGCGTGGCCGTGGCGCCGTCGCACGGCTCCATCCTCATAGAGTGCGCGCGGCGGGAGCTGCACGCCACCACGCCCATCCTCAAGCCCGACCGCAGCCACCCCACCCGCATCTCGCTGGTCTTCTACCAGCACAAGTCTCTGAACGAGCCGGGCCACGGCATGGCCATGTGGGACGCCAAGATGGCCAAGCGGGAACAGGAGAAGGAGGAAGAGGCTCAGAGGGTGAGGGCGGAGGAGAGCGCGGGGAAGAACGGCGCGGGAGCGGGAGGCCCGGAGGAGGAGGCGGGGGAGGAGGCGGAGCAGACGAGGAGGACC
This sequence comes from Microchirus variegatus, assembly GCF_963457635.1. NCBI lineage: Eukaryota > Metazoa > Chordata > Actinopteri > Pleuronectiformes > Soleidae > Microchirus > Microchirus variegatus. Next base: position 23,665,365 of record NC_139812.1, on the reverse strand, counting down.
GTAATCGTCCCCACGCGTCAAGGATGGACTCAGCCGAGGGACGGCGTCGTCACCGTGTCCCCTTATGCTCTCACTCAAGTGACCGGCCCTTACAATCGCTGGGCTTGAGTACAGCGCACACACACACACACACACACACACACAGAGAACTCTTACACCCTGTGCTCTTGCCTTACCTCAAACCAACTTCAAACGGCTAACTCTTGTTTTTACGTTGTTTTTAATCGTGCTCTTCTAATATCAGTTTGTTAACTTTGTCCGTCTTCTTCCTCTTTGCCCTCAGGGGGGCGACGAAGAAGACCAAAGTTTGTTGGCTTTTTAACTGTGAGTTTGGGTGTTGGTTTTTTTATTATTATTTTCTATATAAAATGATGGTGCTCTGAAGCATTTTAAAACTGGTTTTATATACATGACTAAGAACAAAAAAAAAGATGTGATTATTTATTGCGATCATAACGATTTCTATTTAATTCCCGGTGTACGCCTGTTTACTGCAAGATTTCTACGGTAACCTGCTCAGAATTTCACGTCTCAGAGTAGGACTACGCTTCTTTTTTTATTTCATATATATATATATATATAAATATATATATATATATATATATATATATAGTTCTCATTTCAGCAGCTTCTACATAGGTGCCGTGCTCACTACGACCTTTGTGAAGCAAAAACCGTATTACACCACAAAATGTAGAAAACAAGACTAATATTGTGCATAAAAACACACATCGTCACATGTAGCATTGAGCTTTTTTTTTTCTTCTGCTGCTGCCGGTGACAGAAATGTACGTCTTTTGCTCGTGTTATTTTCTCGCCGTACGGATGGTTTTGTCTTTTATTCACAGATACGTATGGCATATTAAGAAGCACTTTTTTATTATTATTATTATTATTATTATTATTATTTTCCTACACTTAACTTGAAAAAGGTCCCGATCCATAGGCCTGAATATGTATGTACAGATAGAGATATATATATATGACAGTTAAGCATGAACCCTTTATTTTTTACTGTTTATTTGGTTGAAAAACAGAGGCATATCGTCGTGTTAGGAAATTCAAAAGTAAAAAAAAAAGTATAGTGAGGAATCTTAATAATGCTGCAACAATAAGGTGCTTATTATTATTATCGTTATTATAAGCACTTGGAAATCATGTCTTTCAGACGTGAACGTCAAAAACTTACTGTACATTTTTAATGGTGCTAATGAGACCTCTATTTCCTCCTTTTTTTATTCAGAAACCCCCACATGATAGCAGAATATTGCCAGTTTTTTTTTAAATATCTTTACAACTGTGTCAGCTTATCATGTTATTCCTCCTTTTTGCCTCTTCTGCTTCTATCGGGAAACCACTCAAATATCAGATCCCACCCCCGGATTATGCTCGATGATGGTTTCAGGTGCTTTTGAAGACCCTTATTCAGATTAACACTGGTGGTATAACATTTCCTGTGAGATATTCCTGGTCTTTCGCACACTTTGACTTCCTCTTGGTGCTAATAGGACAAGAATCAAGGTGCATGTAACTGGTTATACTCTGTGGTGCTAAACCCACTCACACACACACACACTGACATATGATTCAGTGAGGCAGTACCATTTCTCTGCATGATCACTGGCAGACAACACACAGAGTTGGTATCTTGCCATTTATTATAACGTTTTCCAGTATCGGTAAGAAAGAAAAAAAAGAGAAAAGAGAGTTAAAAAAAAGAAGAAGCTTTTATTGTGTAGATTTTCATCTGTAGTCCAAATGTACGTAGCCCCCGAAGTGACATGAGAAAAAAAAAAAAAAGACAAAAGCTTTTTTTTTAAAATCTCGAGTTTCAAAGTCGAGATCTCGAGTTTCCCAAAAAACTAGGATTTTTTTTTTTTTTTTTTTTTAGAAATTTTCAATTTCGAGATCTCCAGTTTCAACGTTGAGATCTTGAGTTTCCAAAAAATGATGAAAAAAAAATTTTTTTTTTTTTTTTTTAGAAAGTCTAGATCTCGAGTTTCCAAAAAAATTTGAATTTTTTTTTTTTTTTCATATTTTTTTGTGAAACTCGAGATTTCAATTTCTGTTTTTTTTTCGTGATTTAAAAAAAAAAATTTCTCATGTCACGGGGGCTCCGATCTAATGTCTTCCACGGATAAAAAAAAAAACCCTGCATCAAATAAATCACATCAGACACATAAAAAGAAATGAATGTAAACAGTTTTTAAATGATTTGATTTCCGAGGGAACATTGTTTTTTTTTTAAAACATCACACACAAAGTTGCAGGTTTTAAATGTTTCCTCTCGTTTCCTCTCGGACGTTCAAGGTCTTTATTATATCGGCAAGGAACTAACGACTAGCACCAGCATTTAGAGAATCGGAAACTCTCAGTCGTAGAAAGCGTGTACATATATAGGTGAAGCGTATTGTTTTTACTGTTGCTGTTTTAATGGTGTTTTGACAATGGATGATCTTGCTTATTTTGAAACGGAAATACTGTATGTTACTGAAAGTATATCCAGTTTTAGACTTGAGAAGAGACTTAATTTAGCATTCCTTCTGCGGATGGCTGATCTCTTTCGGGATTGTGAAATAAAAGTCATATTTATATTTTGGACCTGATCATGATTTCCTCTGCCTTGATTTGCTTTTAATGCAGTAATATGTGTGAGAACTTTATTTTCTAGAGTCTGCTTTTAATTAGACAAACCAAACACATTATTGGCTCGTAGTTAATTTTCCTATTTCGGAACACACCACACTACACAGTGTATGACTCACTTCTGGGGAACTTTGGTTTCAGTCATTTAGACTTTGTCCCCCTTTAGAGACCACGGGAGATGAATCACTCGTTGATTGTGTACAATTTCCCACCAAAACTAACAGTATGATGTGGATTTAAGGAGCTCCAGACTGATAAATACATGTCTGTGTAATATTCAGTCAGTTCAGACTCACTGAATCAGGATTTACTAAACTTTACCAAAATGTAGGTCAGGGCTATTTGACAGTTATAATAGAGCTTTTCAGAAGGCTGTGGGCCGGTCAACCCCTATACTACTATTTTGTGTTGCATGTAAAGTAAACGGATACAAATAGATACAAAATGTTATAAATTACTTAGCACTTATTTATTGAAATGGCTGCTAGTTTTGTGCAAAAAGGTAAGTAACAAAATCACCAACATTCAAGTACAATACAATTTGCTTAATGTGCAACAAGGTTACAGTTACAGTACCACCAACATTTGGGTATAACAGTCGCAATTCGTTCTTACAAAATTAGAGGTAACAATATAAACAACATTAAGGTGCGATGGCCACAAAAAGGCTATTATAGCAGAAATATAAGTAACAGTACCAATAATATTAAGGTACAATTGCTATAGTTGGCTCATAGTGCAAAAATATTCTGGTACATACATAGGCCGCCTACAATTACAGTTGTACTAGTATTTGCCAAAAAGGGAACGCAAAGTGTCACAAAGTGCCAGAAATAGGCAAAGCTACGGTTTTATTGGCTTTGTTATAATATATTCATTATTTATAGGTTAATGGGCCGGTCCAAATTGCTTGAAGGGGCCGGTTCTGGCCCCCGGCGGGCCTTAAGTTGAATAGCGTTGATGAAGGGTAAAGCAGCTCATCAGTACTAGAAAACACTGTCTACAACAAAGTGAAGTACGGGTGCCCGTGAGGTCATTTTGACCTCACCTGAGTGAAAACTCAATTGCAGATAATATGTAGCTTTAGTTTTGACTAGTAGTAAGAATGACATCGGTAGTGAATATCCTGTCTACTCATGAACATTTTGTTAAAATGTTAAAACCACTTGCCATACAGAATGTGGGCTAGCAGAGCTGGGAATCAAACCCACAACCTAGCCTAAATGGTATGACATTGGGGTCCTAGCACTGCTGCTTTGATCTTCAGCCACTTTAATATGAAGAGCAAAACAAACTGTACTGAATGTGATGGATGCTGCTTTGATCTTCAATCTAAGCAGACACTGATGAGAAACACAACACACAAAACTATTCAATAAAACAAAATAAACTGTACAGAATGTGCACGTACTACAGTGTCTGTTGCCCTCCTTGGTTCGCCCTTAACAAATGTGGAGTGCGGCGGCTTCCGTAGGAGTGTGAGTAGTCTGGGAGTGACGCCGCAGCGCTGAACGAGCAGAACATTTCTACTGTCAAGATGGCGACATCGGAGCCGGTAAGATAAAGCTAGGAGGGGGGTGAAAGAATCCCACTCAGTTGCACGGAAATATCAGCCACGTCGCCCGCGCGTGTCGCGGCACTATCACGCCGCCCGGCTTCTTTGACACGACGGCCGCCTTTTATCGCGAAGTGTTCCGAGTTTCGGGTGACAGGCGCGTGAATTGGATGTGGATCACAGCTACGCTAGCGTTAGCATGCACGGCAATGTGATGCATGAGACTTTGTTGGCAGGGAGGGACACAGTGGCTGTGCGTCGTTCATTCAAACTCCACTCACTGGCGTCTCTTCCCCTCCACATCCACACGGCCCCGTGTCTTCTTGTTGTTTTAATGAACATTTAGCGCATTTAAATACTCACACTGTGGCGGTGCTTGTGGCATTTTTTGACAGATTTGGACACGTGTGTGTTTAGCTCGCCGCTAGCATAGCACGTCTGTTAAAAACTAACGCTAGCCAACGTTCACTTGCATCAGTGGTTCTCAAAGTTTTTATATATAAGAAGAACAAACTGGGAAAATACTGAGGTATCCAAATAACACCGTTATTACAAAACGTTAAAACACAGTGGTGTAAATAGGCCGAGCAAAGTCAGCTACGGACTTTTCACAGGAGACAGATTTAGTCCAAATAAGATCATTTTGCTCTTTCAGACGTCTGACTCTAATTATTATTATTGAATGTATTATAATGATGTTATTTGTTTAATTTTCTACTTATTCCGGTCAGATTATAAATCTGATATGGATGGATGGATGGATAGTAGTGATGCACGGTGTTATCGGTATCGACAGATATTGGCTTGAAAATGTATTGTCACATATAGTCAAACACACAAAGATCCGCCGATATGACAAGTGATTACAACAGTAGGTCAAATAGGCCGCTATCTCCTACTATTATTGTTTTTTTTAGGGATGGGATGATACCATTTTTCTGTGTGCAATACCGATATCACAAACTTGACTATATACCGATATTAGTCTGACTGACACAGTCATTCATTTAGACAATTTGTGAACTATGACGCTGTTAACAACACATTTGTGCTGTGTCATTTCAAAGATAACTGTGTAACAAATATTGTTCTCCCAGAAGGGAGAAATAACCAGCCCAAGCATGACTCAGCTAAAATGCTCTTGCTCATTTTATGTACATTTTTATCTGTCCGATATCCAATCCAGTAATTTTGACCAGTATTGGACCAATATCAATTCCCATCCCTAGAAACTACGGAAAAATGTGTATCGATTATCAGCCCAAACACTCCAAATATATCGAATATTGGCAAAAAATGTATATTGTTGTGCATTCCTAATAATAGATAGATGTACTTTATTGATCCCAGGTGGAAAAATTGTTATTTTACGGCAGCATTACACATCGGGTATAGGACATACTGTGCTAAAGGGTAGACAAGAATAAAAGAATCAAATAGAACACAAAATGTATACTAAATTACATGTACATAAACATGAGAGAGTATAAACTCTGAATATAAGTATAATAAAGGGTTATGTGAATGTAGTGAAAATAGAAGTAGAGAGACTGTAGATGGAAACACTATTAAAGTACTGCCAGAGGAAGCTTGCATACCACTCATACCATAAATGAGGACCATTTACCACTGGTGGTACACGTACCACTTTTTGACAACCACTGACTTGCATAAATGTCAGGGTAGCTTAGAATTTACTGTGCCTCTGCGTTTATTGTTCTCCTCCCTGTTACCTGTAATTGTTAGAATTGTTCTCGTCGCAGAGCAGGTCGCTCCTGTGAGAAATGTAGGTCATGTGATTCCACGGTGTCGTGATGTTTAACTGTAGGTGACCTCAGTAACTCCAATGTGACCACGGTGGCTCTTTAAAAGTTAATTTTATCTAAGTGGAACAGTTATACAGGTCACTGTTAGTGATGACGGAAAGATCAACACGAGACCTAATTTGAGCTGCAGAGTGTTATGAATAGAGCTGTCGCTGATGGTCCGTCATAGATGTAGCAATACATTATTAGAACTGCAGAAACAACCTGGATCGACTAAATTCAAACAGGTCCAACTGATGTCTCTCCTGTTAAAATGTTATAATTGATTAGATTAATTATTTGATACGTCTTGGAAAGCATTTTCCCAATTAAATACACTCAAGTGATGAGTCATAATCTGTATTTGGATTACCACCGTGTCTACATCTTGAGAAAATCTGTGTTATGTTTGAGTTATGCTGCTTACAGGCAGACATTTTATGGTGGTCATTCAAATACAAATACAGGTCAGCCTCTCAAAGTAGAGCATTTGTGGCGATTCATTGTCATATATATATATAGTAAATGAAAGGGGGGGACAATGAGAAATAATTTAGAGGACACTAACCTCTGCATTTCCTTAGCGGGACGGACAAAATGGCAGCAAACAGTGAATAATTGTTTCCCATGAAAGGCCTCGGTCTCCTCAGTAGCATGGAAGTGATTTTTCAGTGTTAGACATTTGCCAAACCACTGCCCTCTGTAAAATTAGTTTAAGTTTTGTGTTTGCTTGCACAATGTGAAACAAAACAATGTAAAATCGGAGGTTTTATTTTTAGGCCATGTCGCCCAGTCCTTTACCACAACCATGGTCAATATAAAAAACATTGAGAAAGAGCATTTCTCCTTCTCAGTGTCAAAACTCTCCCCAGTCTCACAAGGTTAACAGTTATGTCTCTGTCATCATCATATTCTAATAATTCCGTACTTGGACCATAACCTACATCCCCAAAAAATTCTAATCTGTCCTTTACTTTCTGAGCTTTGCTGCTCAATATAGTGGAGGTAGTTGATTATTTAATTTTATCTAAATATTTGAACATTTTCTTGAAGAAATGATTAAAGTTAATAGGGTTTTTGACGATCATTAGTTCCCACTGTACAGCTGTAACCAAATTCTTCCATCTCGTGTCATATCAGGAGATATGTAAAATACTTATGCTCATGTGTATATGTGCATGTGTTTCTCTCTCTACAGAAAGCACCTGAAACTGAAGATCAACCGACTGACAGCCAGGTCGTCGCGAATCCCGAGCAGTATATTAAACACCCCTTGCAAAACAGGTGAGAATAGAGAAACAGCTGCTGTGTCTGACAGGATGTTACATCTGAGATGTTGTTGCTTTGTATTATTCTTATATTCATTGAGTTGAAGACAGCAACCGACGGGAGTGTCTGAGGAATCCAGTTTGGTGCATGATAACATTTATTTAACAACTGATAAATGAATTCAAACCTTAGTTCAGTGAAGAGCACATTCCATCTCTGCTCTGATTGAGGGAAAGGCTTCACTTCCTCGTTAAACTTGTACAGAGGCCATTTTCTAATTTTGCACGACTGGAATGTTGTTGTCATCGGTTTTAAGGGTCTTTTTTTTTAGTTTAAATCAGAAATCTAAAATAGAGCTTTCCGCTTCCTACTCTGTATATTGTCCATGTTTCATCGTTTTCAGAAATATACTCATACTTCTCTGGTGGTAGTGGTGGGCGATACATCCATTCAGGAGCATTCAGCCTGGGAGAATGCCTAATAGTTCACTTAATAAGTTACTTTGTAGATCATTCTGCGTATTTAGTCCAGCTTCTCAGGTCAAGGTTGACCACCTCTGGTGTTCTTATGAGTTATTGTGTTTTGATGCTTCCATTGTCTCAGTGAGAGGACAATATGTCCCTTCAGTATGTTCTGTTGAATTAGAGTTTTGTTATAAATTTGATTTAAAACATATATTTTAACTTGTCTCATATCCGTGCTCCAGCAGTCGGCAGGAATGGGCCTTTTCCGTAATAAGTGACTCCATAACGGCCAAAAAACACTCAAACAAGCAGCCATAAAACAGGTTCAGACATGAGCGTGGTTGCCAATTTTGCCAAAAACATGTAAATACGTTGCTGCACGCGAACCTGTCGTTACACCGCGGTCGTGCACAAACACATCCACCTCCACAGCTGTCTCACTGGCTGTTTTGTAAACACTGAACCTATTTGGTTCATTTTCACAACAGACAAAATCACCAAACCAAACAACTTATATTGAACTATCATCATTAATGAAGCTGTCAGGTTTGCTCAAGGTAATTATATGTCTGAATCTAATAAATGTATTACATAACACCACTAAACGGAGACACTACAGCAGATGGATGTGTTACTAAGATCTGATGTAAAACACTGAAAACATTAAAAGAGGAAAGAAAAAATACCAGTTTTGGGATGAAATAGCAGCTGCTCACAAGTTGCTAGTTGTTTGTTTGTGTATCTTTTAAATATTCATGGAGATCCGCTGAGTTTGGGTTTTAACAGAATGGGGGAAAAGTCATCAGCATAAGCCCATAATATGTATGTATTTTCCTTTAGTTTCATGCAGTCAGTATTTAGTCTATGCGTTATTTTATATATAATTGTAATGCAGACTTAAAATGTCGATTAGAAAGACAAGCTAGCATCAGTGTTGTTCAATCATTGGTTATTGGTTATTGGATATGATTTTTTTTGAGTATTTATCATCATATTTTATCAGATGGAGGAAAGAGCTGAAACAATTATTCAATTACTAAATCATCAACTATTTTGATAATCAGTTTTTAAGGATTTCTCAGTTTCTAAAATGTGAATATTTTCTGGATTCTTTGCTCCATATAACAAAGAAATCATTAAAACTGAATCATTTTTGGTTTGTGGATAAAAACAAGACATTTGAGAACATCATCATTTCCAGGTTTGAGAAACACTGATCAACATTTTCTGACATTTTATCGATTTAACGATTACGTGATGAATCGAGAAAATTATCGTGAGTTGCAGCCCTTGTAGCGACGCTAGAAAAACCAATATCGGTCGACCTCTAAACGTCACCTTTACATCAATTGCTATTAAAAAAAATGTTACCTTAACACTATAACCAGCTGTCAAGTTCCAAGTCATGTAACAGGTTTTATTTATCTTTATTTAAAGAGGTATAAAATGTCTTACTCTCTCAGTGACTGTTGATCCCGTCTCCTCACTTGTCTTCCCTTTATTTCAAAATAGGAATCCACAGTTAAAATAGCTACACATGTGTTTGGTAATCCTGTTCCCACGCCCACGCCTCGGGGGGGAAAAGCGTTTGCTGGATTATGATTTTAAACAATTTAAGCTGCTCTATGTAGACATGTTTTGTAGACATGAGCGTGGATGTGAGGAGCAGGGCTCGTCGTCGATCAATCACCGTCTTGATTTACCGTCTGCCGTGTTTGTTTACGTTTCATGACGCGTATACAAACCGTGTCCTTGGCCGGGTTCACCGGCGTAAGTGCCGACTCATCGCTCCGCCTGCGTTGTGCAATAACGCGCGGAGTAAGTTGCGACATGACACAACTGCATTTTTGTGTCGTGATTTGCCTTTGTACAGTTTATTAATATCTCTGTGTGTGTGTGTGTGTGTGTGTGTGAGTGTAACACATGGACCAGGTTGCTGTGAGAGTGGAAGTGGGGAGGGCGTAGGGGCCACTAGGTTCATGTGATGTCCTCTCATTACCCTCGTCCCTCCCCCTTCTAGCCCCTTCCTGGGTATAGATGAGAGAATAACAGCACGGTCGTAAACAAAGGCTGCGTTTGTCGTGCTTTCTGACGCTCGCCTCTCGCTCTCTGTTTCTTTTGCACTGATGTGTTTGTGACCAGCTGCCGCGTTTTGTTGTAAAGCTGGGTGTGTGTAGCTGTGTAGGGCTGGGTTCCAAACGTGTAGGGCTGGGTTCCAAACCTAAAGGGCTGTTTCACCTATTACTTTTCCACTTGATGAAGTGAATAATAAACTAATTATTATGACGCTGCCGTGTTTGTTTAATTCACAATATCTTACCTGTTTTGTTAAATTAATTTTCTTTTTGTAGATCTTTTTGTTATAATTGACAGAAACACAGTGAAGAGAAGTGTGGGGCTTTTATTTTCTTTGAAGGAAGTGACTTTGACGTCGATTTTTGTTAATTGTCTGATCAAAAACACATTTATCTCTGTTAATCAATAATAAAACAGTATATTATTTGGGTGAAGTGGCCGTTTAATTTGCTTTTCTAAGCAAAACAACCGCGTTTGAGCAACTACAGCTGCAACTTCTGATTATTTTCATAATCGGTTAATCTGTTCAAGTATTTTCTTGATTGAATTATGTTATTTGGTCTATGACAAGTCAGAAAATGGTGAAATATGCTGACCGGTGTTTCCCCAAACCTTGAAACTCACATATTCAAGTATCTAACAACAACTAATTTACGACTACTTGTTTGGTTTTTAAAAGTCAGTAAAAAGTGTTATTGATTTCTTTGTTATATGAAGCAACAAATAACAGGAAAAATTCACATTTAAGAAGCTGAAAAATCACAGTTTGTTTTTATCCCAAATTCAATATCCAAGAAATTTGATTGCTCAAGCTCACATAACTTTTCCCCCTCCCACGTCCTCTGAAGTTACTCAAAGTTTTGCAGATGACTTGGATTTTTGTGTTGAGCAAACATGTAGTTTGTGTTGACAGTAAAAACTGTTAGTTACGTATGTCACTGCATATGTTTCAATGCTGTGTCAACGACTTCAACCTTCTTCAAAGTTATTTTCTGTTTGTTTTGTCTAGAAAATAAATTCTTGTAATTCTGTTTTCTATGTTTTTTTGGCAGTGCTAAGATGTTTCTGAGTGTTTCTGATTCCCTTCTCTCTGTCTGTCTCTCAGATGGGCCCTGTGGTATTTCAAAAATGACAAGAGTAAAAGCTGGACAGAGAACCTGCGTCTCATTTCCAAATTTGACACAGTGGAAGACTTTTGGGCGTACGTTTTTCTCTTCATTATTCTCCAGTGTCATTTCAGCATGTGTAAATTATCTCATTAAACATACGATCACAGCCTTAAACATGATATTCTATCTAACAATGCAAGTGTGTGTATGTATATTTAAAGCTTTACCATGTTTTTTTTTCTTACAGATTATACAACCACATACAGCAACCAAGCAAACTTGGCTTTGGCTGCGATTATTGCTTATTTAAGGTAAGGAAATTCAGAAAATGAAATTGAATCATGTAAAATCGGACAAAACCGTCTCACAGAGTTCAAAGAGATGCAACGGATTAAAGAAACGGTTTTACCCGTTAGTTTTTCTGTTGTTTAACACTTTAACCATGTTTAATTTAACTTGCTAGGATGGGATTAAGCCGATGTGGGAGGACGACAGGAACAAGCTGGGAGGTCGATGGCTGATGACTCTCAATAAACAACAGAGACACAACGACCTCGACCGCTACTGGATGGAAACGGTAAAAAAAAAAATACAGCTTTTGTTGATCAAACAAAAGGTCAAAGATTTTCAAAAAGGAAAGTATAATTAATATCGTGTGTGTTTTCCAGCTCTTGTGTTTAGTTGGCGAGTCGTTCGATGAGGCGAGCGAAGATGTGTGCGGCGCCGTTGTCAACGTCAGACCTAAAGGCGACAAAATAGCCATCTGGACGAGCAACTGCCAAAACAGGGATGCCATCATGACGATAGGGTGAGTAGTCTGTCATAGACTGAATGATTTTTTGAATAAGTATCTAATTGCGATTATTTTTGACGGGAATTTGCGAATTAATTGTTCAGCCCTAGAAAGTAGTCAAGTCACAGTCTTGGCTTGTTTCTATCCTGGTACAGTATGCATCCTTACCCAATTGATGAAGCCGTTTTTAGCATGCAGTTTGGAAAGGTAAAGCGTATCTACTGAGGGTGATTTCAGGTTCGTTTGCATCGGTGTGAATGTAATCTCGGTCCTTTGGTGCGCACCGAATTAACCGGTCAGGTTTTGGACTGCTTTATCCGCCCTACTTTGGTACGGTCCCTCTGGTTTGAAAGCAACCGAACCAAATAGGACAAAACGGTCTCGTTTAATGTATTATGGGTATGAGATACGGGATAACCCCGGATTTGCGATTTACTGTGAGGAACCTCAGCGGCACGGTTTTGCACCGTTCTCTTCCCAGCTTCAATCCCCACCAGGTGCGTTTCAGCTGCGCAGCGCAGCCTTGCGAGCCAGCCGTATGCAAACAATGCATGGCCAGTGGAAATGCTCACATTGATTAGAGTGGCAGCGATCAGCTCCGCGGCACTTACGTTCCGTGGCAGTGACGCGCCCGGTGGAAATCGGGGGTGAGTCCGGTTCCGGTGCTGATGGTCTTCGCGGTCTATTTTGGTTCGTTTAGAACTATGCATATGTGAAAGCAAACCATACAAACCGTGTCACTTGCGTGCATTAAACTAGACCGTTTCGTCCCTTTGGCTTGGTTTCGCTTTCACACAAGAGGAACCGTACCAAAGTAGGGCAGATAAAGTGGTCCAAGACCACCCCTTCAGACAGGTCTCGGACCGGTTGATTTAGTGCGCGCCAAAGTGCCGAGATTACATTCACACCAACGCAAACGAACCGAACCAAGGGACCAAACCAAATGCTGTAGGTGTGAAAGCACCCCAAGAACAATACCTTTACCTAGTAGGTGTGGCGTGGGCTGTGTAGAGGGACGTTGTACCTGTAACATGGAACACATTGACTCAGTTTGTGGCTGTTTGTCTCAACAAGACCTCCAGCTTTTCAGTCAGCTGACAGACGTGGGTCTAGCTCCACCCACACCGTACCGTTACTCTGGTACCCCAATGGAAAGGTACTGAAAAATGGTTATTTGGGTACTATTCCTAATGGAAACGCAAAGAAATTCATACTGTACCCAACAGCTTCTGTTACCATCAACATAAAGCCAAAGGTGACCACAAGAGGGAGATGCCACATTAGCATTAGCACCCCCCCCCCCCCCATCACTGAGTTGACCCTTCCATCTTGTGTCTCCACAGGCAAAATTATAAAGAGCGCCTGAACATCCCCATCAAGGCCATGATTGGCTACCAGTCGCACGATGACACGTCCAGCAAGAGCGGATCCACCACCAAGAACATGTACTCTGTTTGAACACCCCCCCCCCCCCACACACACACCCTCCCCCATCCCCAAAAAACAACAACCCTCTTTCAACTTGCTGTAGATTTAAACAATTACCAATCCGCATCATCACATTAATAACCTTTTGAGTTGTAAACGACTGTAGTGTCCTTTCCTTTTACTGAGAAGACAGATGTTCTTAGTGTGTACAGTTGGAGCTCCCCCCCCCCCCTCGCTCTCTCCCTCCCTCCACAACATGAGATATAACAGTGGAGAGGTTTTCAAAATAAGAGGATTTGGATGGAAGATCAGCTAGAGAACACAACTCACTTCCCTTTTTAGAATTGAAAAGTATATCATGCCAGTAAACCTCACAGAAAAAGACGGTAGACGACGTTATCCTGTCAAAGGGCAAAATTTTAAGAGCAATTTTAACTAGATATTTGTTTTTTGTCCAGAAGTGTTAATAAGCATGAGCTGGACGTTGAGACACACCTGTTTGAAGAATCTACAGTATCTTTAAAGATTTTTGTTTCAGCCATGCTGGAACTGTGGAATATTGCTTGTAGTACTATTTGAACTTTATTTTTTTCCTTCCCCTTACATTTATTTATAATGTATGCATTGCAGTTGATAGTTAACACAACCATGAATCTGGTGTTTTTTTCAATTTTTTTTTTTTTTTCTTTTCTTATTTCTTCTCTCTTTCTTTTCCTTTTTTTGTTATTGAGGTTGATCATGTGGACTACTGCATATATAGATGACATTTTTTACAGTGTACCATACAGTAAAGATGCTGACATACATAGGTGTGCTTTTCACTGTTTTCTTCCTAACAAAAAACTGTAGATAATGTCGCACTTCTCTCTCGGTCGATGCGAAGGAAAGATGATATTCATTGTGAAATGACTGCTCATAATGTATCTTTATTATCTGTAATTCCAGGATGTATATTACCTTCTTTCAAGTAAAGGTTAAGTGCTTTGCATTAAAACCAGAACCATGGTGCTTCATTTTGTCCAGAGGTGAAATTAGTAGATGAAATTAATGATTATTAATCGATGACTAAATTAATCGTCAGCTATTTTGATAATTTTTTTTCATGATTAAAACACAGTTTCCGATTGTTTTAGCTTCGTATAACAAAGAAATCATTATAACTGAATCATTTTGGTTTGAGGACAAAACGAGACATTCGGGAACATCATTTCCAGGATTTAGCATTTTATGACATTTTAGGGACCAAACGAATTGATTAAAGGCGCCATATGTAAGAATGTGGCCAAAAACGATTACTACATATAAATTCAAAATACCGAGGTCTCTTAGGTTTGTTTTCTGACGTAACTGGCAACCCGTGGTTGCTCGCCAGTTGAGACTCTACTGACTGCAATGATTGGTAGACGGCGGTAGGTGAGTTTAGTTTTTTTTTTTTTTTGAGTTTAGTAATAATAATAAGTCACCTTACAGTACATTAAAAGCAGCAAAATACAATTCTTTTTTTTAAAAAAAGGTAAAAAAACAACATTCAAAGCTAAAAATAAGTTGATACATTGATGTGCTTTCGCTCCATTTTGCAGCAAACTAATTGAACTGATGGAACCCATTGGCTGCTCTAATGTCTTTAAAAAATAAAAAATTAAAATGCTGATCTTCAGAGATTTTGACACACAAGCATCTCTCATGTTTACTGGAATACAGTCTGAAAAGGGGGAAAATATCCAGTGAGATCCAGCTGCAAATATGTCTCGATGATGATGATGATGATGATCTGGAGATTAAAGCATAGTCGTTATGAAGAGAACCCTCTCTGAACACACTCCTGTGTACCTAATAAAGTGGCCAGTGAGTGCAGTAGCTCATTTCTGTCACATGAGGGCGTTGGAAACGAGCTGTCAACACATTGAATATGAAAGGTGATGAGGTAAATGTGTTGGCAAACACTTTCTTTAGGCTTTTTAATTCGATTTTTCAATTTTCGAGCTGAAAAACAAAAGGACACAAAAAGGGTACACGTTTCATTAAGATGTTCCTTCAGTGCTGCTGCCTTACGTAAGAGGATCGCACTAAAACATCACACCAGTTAATTATTGCTCACACACACACGCATGGAAAAAAAAGTACATTAATAGACCACACCTGATAAATGTGGTAATGGAAAAATAACAAAACAACACCCGCTATTGATTGCGTTACCTCTGAGGCCTCCTTGGTTTCTGTCGACACTGTGAATAATGTGTCAAAACAGAGTTTGTCAGCCAGTAAATCATCCAGTCCAACAGGATCATGAGCTCTTACAGGAATCTTATGTTTTTCTTGTAACGTCCTCCGCCCTTCTCATAGACCTTTGTACGGCAGCGAGGTTCTTCAGAGTGTTTGAACATTAAATACTGAATGAAAACACCCTCGACAATAATTAACAAAAGTAACAGTGCAGTGTTGTTTAAAGGTGATCTGATTTTAAAAGTCTTCAGCAGTGATTTAAAAGCAGACCCAACAGTTTGTTCACTTCTCAGAGGGAGGAGCCTGGAAACTGAACGCTGCCTCTCTCCATGTTTAGTTCAGACTGACAGACGGACGGACGACCTGACGCGACCCCGTCTGGATGCTTCATAACTTAACGGCAGCTCAGAAATGTAACGTAAAGCACTCGGTGCTTTCTTTGACGAAAAGGAACAGGAACATGATGTCATCTTTTTTTTTGTCTGGCATAAACGCTGACCTTAAGAGGACCGGGATTTCACAAGGAGACCAAAAAACTGGTCCCTCATTAATACATTGTTATTGTGAACTATATATTGTTCTCTATGGAAGAGGATTAGGGCCACACAGGAGAAATATATTTAAGTTTTGACTTTATTCTGAGAATTCTGACTTTAAACTCAGAATTATTACTTTATTCTCAGAATTCTAACTTTATTCTGAGAATTTCTGACTTTAAACTCAAAATTCTGACTTTAAAACTCAGAATTCTAACTTTATTCTCAGATTTCTGACTTTAAACTCAGAATTCTGACCTTATTTTCAGAATTCTGACTTCAAACTCAAAATTCTGACTTTATTCTGAGAATTTCTGACTAAACTCAAAATTCTGATTTTAAACTCATAATTTTTTACTTTAAAACTCAGAATTCTAACTTTATTCTCAGAATTCTCACTTTAAACTTTACATTTTTTTCCCTGTGTGGCCCTAATCCTCTTCCGTACGTTCCAACACGGACACTCCTGAAATTCTACTGGCCCCCTAGTGGCCAGACCAGTGGCTCAGTGGCCCCAGAGGTCACTTGAGTTAAGGTTAAGGCTAAGGTTAAGCTTAAGCTTTAGGGATAAGGCTTTGTTTAGGACGTTCAAATGAATGGAAGTCGAAGTATGAACTTGAATTCTGAATCACTGAATCAATTCAGTGAACAGCACGTTTCACGTATCTTAGGTTCATTCCTCTGTGGCAAAATGACAACATCCTGTGTAAAAAGAAATACGCAATAGGTTTTTTTTTTTTTTTTTCAATAAATAACACAGAAAGTGCTTAATAATCCACAGTCCACAGCCTCTGTCTTACTGAGTCCTGTCCCTGTGAGGTTAACTGTAGACAGACGCTGGCCGTCCTCACGTCATCAGGACAGCGACAGCATGAGCGGCTTCTGTTCCTCGCGTTTGCTCAGCAGATTTGTAATCATGAAGGACGAGAAGTAGTAAAACTCCATGACGTAGCTGAGCTCAAACATCGCCAGGTTGACGCTGAGAATCCACTCGAACAAGGCAGCCAGGTGTTTCTGATAGTCCAGGGGCTGGGCGAAGAAAATGGCGTCTGAAGGCGTTCACGTTAAGGCGTAAATAGAGCAGGTCAACGGTAGCTAGCATGTTCAAATAGCGGCCCATGACCAACGTCATAGTGTTTCACCCGAAACACTTAGAAAAACCTAGAGAAACACTTTTCACTGTCCCTCAAAGAGTTAGCTAAAATGGCGTCTGAAGCTTTTCACGTTAAGGCGTAAATACAGCAGGTCAGCGATAGCTATCATGTTCAAATGGTGGCTAATGACAAACTTCATAGTGTTCCACTAGAAATACTAAAAAAAAACTAGAGAAACACTTTTCACTGTCCGTCAAAGAGTTAGCTAGCTCTTTTGTATTCTGTTAAAGGCAAAGAGATGTTTGTGGGTCATAATGTGACACATATTTACCTTATTTCAAAGAGAAACAAATGCTAATATTTTTGCTAACGTGCACTTTTGAGATGACAACACACATTTATGTGTTTTATTTAAAACAATGACTAGCTACAAAGCTACTGTAACGCACTCTGAGGCGTACGAAGGACAGGTCAACGTTGCGATATGACCAAAAATATTATCAATTGCTAGTTCTTTTATGATATTTTGGATATACTTGGGTCAAATTTGTCCACAAATTTAAAAACCTATGCTAAATTATCAATGTTAGCCAGAGATGAGTAATGAGTTCCTGAGAGGGAAAATACACAGTTTTGTGTATTTTGGTTTTCAAAATACAATTACATTAAATACAATTAAATTAAATTAAATTAAATTAAATTAAATTAAATTAAATTAAATTAAATTAAATTAAATTAAATTACATAGAGTCTAGAACAGTGGTCTCAAACCATTGATTTTATGTGTCCTGCCACTTAAAAGTTCATAAATGTGTTGTTTCACTGTGACTCATATGCCGTTGTGTATCAAAACAAACACAATTTATTGTTAATTTATATAAAATAGCCTCAAAAATATTGTCTATTGTCGATATCATGATGGCTGAACATGTGTTTTTTTCCCGCTGCACAGTTGGATTTATAGTTATAAGTTAATTTATAAAGAAAATATAGCATGTTGATTTCACATGAGACACGTTCCTTCCACTGTGCAGTGACACAGGGTCAAATATGTGAAGTTGTGTACTGTAGGTAAACAACGGTTAAAGATTGATGTGGTTAAACTACCATTAAAACAAATCTGCTTCAGTTACATGAACGATATACTGTACATACAGTGGCCAGTCCCACTTTGTAAACAGAGCAGCAGACTGGATTGTGGGCGTGTGGTGCCGCCGCCGCCGCCACGGAGCAGCTGAACACCCGCTGCTCAGGTGACCTTTTGACCTCCGCTTGAATCAAGCCACACCAAAGTAAACGTGTAAAGGTTACAACCGTCCAGCCGTGAGTTTGTGTAAAAAAAGGATACATCCGATGGTGAGAAAGGTTTGGCTCACGGTGGAGGCGATGCGTAGCGGGTAGAGTAACTTTTCGTATCCCGACAGCACGCACTTCCCGGTCAGCGAGGTGAGCAGCACGGTGTAGAAGCAGATGCACATGAAGCTGATGGCGGCTCCGAGGTAATGGAGGAGCTGCAGGTAACCTGGCTGTGGAGGACGACTATTACTCTACCGCTCAAAAGTTTGGAGTCACTTAGAAATGTCCTTATTTTTGAAGGAAAAGCACTTTTTTTTCCCAATGAATATAACATTAAATGAATCAGAAATACACTCTATACATTGTTAATGTGGTAAATGACTATTCTAGCTGCAAACGTCCGGTTTTTAATGGAATATGTACATAGGTGTATAGAGGCCCATTTCCAGTGTTCTAATGGTACATTGTGTTTGCTAATGGCGTTAGAAGATTATTGGATGATTAGAAAACCCTTGTGCAATGATGTTAGCACAGCTGAAAACAGTTTTATTTTGAATAAAAGTCATTATTTCTAATCTTGTCAATGTCTTGACTATATTTTCTATTCATTTTGCAACTCTTTTGATGAATAAAAGTGTGACTTTTAATGGAAAACACACAAAAATTGTATAGGTGAGACCAAACTTTTAAACGGTAGTGTATAATAATAATATGTCGATAATTTTGTTTCGTTTAGATCTCGATCTAAACATTGCATCTTTAATACACACAATATTATATACAAATTGAAAGGGAATCGAACCCAGCACCTTCTTGCTGTGAGGCAACGGTTCGAACCACGGCCAGCTCCTAACAGTCTTGTATTAAGTACCTTAAAAGAGATATGCGAGTAAAAGTATCTTTACCAGAAAATGACTTCAGTAGAAGTGGAAGTCACTTTTTTTTGTATAATATTACTGAAGTAAAAGTCTTAAAGTACATGACATTTACTGTACTTAAGTATCAAAGGGATTTTCTGAGTAATAGAGTGAGTTGTCTTTCAACTGGAATGTTGTGGGTTCAACATCAGCATAATGGTTACCCCCAAAGAGCCAGATGTAACTGTCATACAGAGTAAATGTAACTAAATGTAACCAAATATAACGTAAACTAAAGCTAACTAAATCGTAAAATATTGATAAATAACTTTCAGTATTTATAACTTGCATATACAATGCTACACTGTGATCTTGTGGCGATGCTGTCACTTTGCGGCTCACGCAATCGCCATGCATTGTGGGAAATGTAGTTTGTGGTCAACGTACTCACTCGCGGGCCACATAAAATGACATGGCGGGCCACATCTGGCCCCTGGGCCTTGAGTTTGACACGTGTGCTCTATATGAATACAGACCATTACCAACTCCAGTAGTGAATCTCAACATAAAGTAGAGAGATATGTGATCATTTTGTACTTAAATGCAGTACCAAAGTATCTGAACGACTGTATAATCTCCGCCCGTGTTAGTACAAAGCGTTTTTAATCGTTCCTGTGATAAAGAGGAAGTAAACACTGTTACAGTACACCATGTACCTCCTGTGCACAGTGAGTCTCAATCAGCAGTACACTCTGCTCTACTCACGTTGCAGTTTCCGGCCATGAACGCGCCCACGGCTGCCACCACGCCAAAGACCAGGGCCAACTTACTCAGCATGGAGTGACACGTGTGTCTCTCCATCACATGGGCGTGATGGAGTAAACAAAACAGCAGGACTAAAAGAGGAGAGAGCGAGAGAACAGTCAACACACACACACACACACACACACACACACATGTCAGAATGAGTCAGCGTCACGTTTAGACTCAGGTAAACTCACAGAGAAAGGATCCGGCGTTGATCGTCGCCGTGAAAAGTGAATTCTCTGGCGCGTTGATTCCACTGGAGCTGCAATCGCACGTGGTTTAGATAATGAAGGGTCCACATTTCAAGATTAAATCAAGTAAAATTGTATTTTTCTTTACCTTATAGTAGGAACATGGCAACAGTTAGTGGTCTTATTCCCGTCGCAGTAGTTGTCGCTCGCCCTGAGAGCAAGATAATGACGTTTTACTATTTAGGGCCACATCAGCATAATGGTTTCCATCAAAGGTCCAGATTTAACCGTCATACAGAATAAATGTAACTAAATGTAACCAAATATAATGTAAAATAAAGGTAACTACTATATTGATAAATAACTTTCTGTATTTATTACTTGTTTCACTCGTCACATGATGCATAATACAATGATACACTGCGATCCAGTGGCGGAATGCCGTCACTTTTTTGCGGGTAACGCAATCGCCATTGCATTGTGGGAAATGTAGTTTATGGTCAGCAGCATAGACCTATTTTAACACAGATTTTTAAGACCAATTAATCACTCGCGGGGGCCACATGAAATGACGTGGCGGGCCGCATCTGGCCCCCCGGGCCTTGAGTTTGACACATGTGATTTAATGTGTTCACATTCAACTGTGTAAGAAGAAGGTGGCACTAACGCATTATCACGGGCGCACGCACACGCTGCTGGGTAAACCCCATAGAAAAATAGAACAAGAAGAACAAGAAGAGCAAGAGTATAAGACGAGGACAAGGAGATAAGAAAAGGACATGCCATGAGAAGAAAGAAAGAAAGGATAGTACAGAGTGGGTATTGTGCTTATTGTGTTAAGGGTTATTGCAACATCGCGGACACAAGAAGAAACTGACGATCACAGACATTGATAAACGTCTTACCAGTCGCTGAGGGAGCACACGTGATAGTTGGCCAAAGCGAGGCCGTATCTGCGTGGAAATACAAGAAATAATCAAAGATTTGATTAAACCATTTTTAAACGGATTAAAACAAACATTTCATGTTGTGAAACCGCATCAGTGATGCATTATCTTCCACTTCTGGGAATGGGGGTAAATCATTATCAGCTGAATCCACCACCTCAGTGTGTGCCAAGGTTATTATAACGAATGAAAAAAAATAAAAAACTTTAACAACAATAACTAACTGCAACTTCATTGTGTGTTTATAAAAGTAACTCAAATTGTAATGTATTGTAAATGTATTTCATACATAAACCTTTTGGGTTCATATGAAGTCTGTTTATTTTTTATGATATAAGGAGTTATATACGTATATTATTACCAAGGGCACACAAATAAAATTGCATATTTTGTTTTGGTTTTTATGACACTACAATACTTTAATTATGACCTTTTTTACTCCATAGTACCAAAAACTAATTTTAAACGAGCAAACCCTCTCTAAAAAATCTAATTAAAACTAAAACTCATTGTAAAACTAGTGAAAATTCCCAAAGTACACTGTAAAAAATTAAAACATTTGAGAAAACTCAAAATTTCAAGGCAACGCAATCCATTTTGGAGTTTCAGCCCAACAAAAGATCTTGAGTTTTTAAAAAGTCAACTAACTAATATTATTCCGTTATACAAACTTGTAAGTTAGAGTTGTGCCAACTCAAAATGAATTAATGTTTTTATTTAATTTCTAAATAATATGAACAACATTAGTTACCCAACTGTTTGAAAACAGAATCTCTAAATTACAAGTTTGTCTCACAAAATAATATTAGTTGATGGAACTTTTTAAAAACTCAAAAAAAAATCGATTGCAGTAAGTTGCCTTGACATGTTGAGTTTTCTCAACTTCTTCTTTTTTTTTACAGTCTATTAAAAACTTGGGTGTGAGAATTAGAGTCGAGCAGTGACAAGTAGAATAAATAAGTTTCTGATTGTACAAAACAAAACTAAAGCAGAGACTTCACCTATAACCACATGGTTCCTGTGACTTTACTGTGCTTTTGTACAACTCAATAACGTCTGTATGAATTCATATTCAGTTTATAAAGAAGATACACAATGAATGAATGAATGAATACAAACAAATGACTATAATTAGAACGTCGTGGCCGGTGGCTGCGCGTCATTATGTGATAACATGTGCTGATTGCAAGTTTTTTTTTAAAAAGTTCTTCTTCAAAAAAGTTTTGTCAGTCAAACTTGTAAGTTTTGCCAACTCAAAATTTAAAATTGCATTTTATTTTTTAATACATTTTTTACATTATCTGAACAAGATTAGTTAGCCAAACTGTCTGAAAATATAATTTTGAGTTGGCACCACTCTAACTTACAAGTTTGTCTAACAAAATAATATTAGTTGATTGAACTTTTTTAAAAACTCGCTATCTTTTGTTGGGCTGTAAACTCAAAAATCGATTGCAGCAAGTTACCTTGAAATTTTGAGTTTTCTCCACTTTTTCTTTTTTACAGTGTAGTTTGGGATTTTTCATAAGTTTTAAAATGAGTTATAGTTTTAATTAGGTTTTTTTAAGAAAGGGTTTGCTAGGTTTTTTTTTTTTTTTAACAGTGTACAAAACTTTGTTTCAGCTGTTGTTGTTTTTAAAATGCTTTATAAATAAAGTTGGATTGGATTTGATTTAATGCTTTGTCATTTCTCAACTGTCACCCTGAGGCAGTCGAGCGTGTATTTCACCTCTGACTGAAAGTGTTGGCAGTAGGCGAGCTTTTAAAGTTCTTAAATGACCTTCTTTAAATGTACATCACACACACACACACACACACACACACACACACACACACACACACACACACACACACACTGTCTGACCCATCTGTCTTGTCAGTGTGACATCCTCATAAAACTACCGGCTTGTTTAACATGTTTCATGCTGTATGTGAGAGTGAGAAATGTGTGTGAGATTCTGGTTACTTACACGGTCCATGTGCCAATAAATGACACCAGGGAGAGGACGATGGGGAAAATGACCCAGAGCATCTTCAAGGTGAGGAAGTTAATAATAAAAAAGTATTTTTTTTTCTGTGTGTGTCCACTCGTCCTTGAACACTCAGCAGGCAAACGTCCGTGTTGGTGTGTAAAGTCCTGGTGGAATCAGCCTCATGCCTACAGAGCAAAAAGAGCGTCTTGAGCTGTGATGATCCTGTGGTTCAGGTTCTGGAGACTCGCGTGTGTCAGACTCTAGACTTACGTCACTCTCAGACGTACAGTTCCTTTATGAGGCAGTCGCCCTCTCGCTCTCTCTGTGCCACTCCTCTGAGGCGCCACCTTCTTCTTCTGTCAGCACAAACGTTGGGAAACATGGGGCTTGGTCCTTGTGTCGGCCGATGGGATTTCGTTTGCTTTACTCCAGAGTGACTCACTTGCACGCCTCCGATGATGATGATGATGTCACAACGACAAACAAAAATGCTTCAGATTCTTCTTCTTATTATTCCTGGTCGTAAGAATCCAGAGCGACCTGTTGGACCAGCAGGTCGCTCTGGATTTGAAATGTGGAGTCTTCTGTTATCAATATGACAGAAGAACACTTTTAATTGTTCTAAAAATATAGATTAGATTGTATTGTATAGATCAGAGTACACTCCAACTATCCTGCTCTTTTAACTCAGCCACAATAACTACTTACCTATAGATTACATGCAGATTACCTGCAGATTTAGGGAGTATGTTCCAGTCTGCTGTTGACAAATTAATACTCACTAATTAAGTCCCACTTAAAGGTGCATTATGTAATAAATATAAATCAACTGGTCATAAAATCCTCCTAATGTGTCACGGAGACTCAGGAATAATGTTCATATGACAAACTGAACTCACCAACAACAACAGTACAGCCACCTACCGCCGTCTACCAATCGTTGCGGTCAGTAGAGTCTCAGCTGCCGAGCGACCACGGGTTGCCAGTTACGTCAGAAAACGAAACCTAAAAGACCTCGGTATTTTGAATTTGAATGTAGTAACCGTTTTTTGGCCACATTCTTACATATGGCGCCTTTAACTCATTGTTGAAGGTAGAGATTAGAGCTAGGCACGTTAACGGCGTTAGCGGCGTCAACGCTAACGCACATTAACGTACGTGTGCCTCTGTTTTTAAAGTTTAGCGTTACTTTAGCGTGACTCATTTTAACAATAGGGAGTCACGTAAACATGCCGTCAACGCTGATGCCATTAACGCCGTTAGCGTGTTAAAGTGCCCAGCACTAATAAAGATTGAATAATAACAAAAATACTTGGTTCATGTATACACTTTTTTTTACTTTTTTAACTGACAGTATCTTAAATCAGATGAGGAGGAAATCTGTATTAAGATCAAGCACTATTAAAAAATAACTTGTTTTTAATGTTCGCTATGTTTGTTAAACCGTGCAACTTCCTCTGTAGAGGACGTAATATGTAAATGTCCGTACCAATGCAGGTAAGCTAGTGACGAGATAACGTTTAGAATGGAACGAGAGATGACTCTAATTATTATTATTATTCCAATTATTTTTGTCGTTCCATCACATACTCTGGTTTGTACAATAGAACAGTATTTCAAGATTTTCCCTCCAGGTGCCACCAGAGGAAACTCACGTACCACTGGTGGTACACGTACCACAGTTTGAGAACCGTGGAAAAGAAATTAATAAATAAATAAAACAAAGACACATACAGTACAGAAGACCCAGAACAAAGGGGGACTTAAAGACATGTGTCTTTTTGAAGATAATTCTGGATATTGTCTTGAAAACTTAATGTACGCTCGCATTTATTTATTTTTTGTGCAAGAATATTGGATTGATAAAAGTCCCGCGTCCACTGGGAGGTGACGCCGCTCACCTGTGTCTTTTATCTCACCTGCTTTTGAAAAAGAAGTAGAAGAAGAACAGACGCCGACCACATGAACGGGGGCTCATTTTCAAAACAAACAAAATGGCGGCGCACTTGAGATGGGGCTTCAACCAGTTGATACGAGCGAGAAATACGGCGTACATTCGGTTTGACTATGTCTTTTTCTGTGACAATGTGTGTTTTCGTTTCGTTTTTCGTTTTCGTTTAATGAGAATTAACGCCGTAGTGTGACGCGCAATCGCACCGGCGTCCTTACTGACAGCTAGCAACTTAGCTAACAAACCAAACTCGACAAAAGTCTGTGGCTAGCCTGTCAACACAACGCCAGTGCAAAGTTATATACTGTTTGTGTTACTATAGTTTAGTTATTAACACAATATTCATAGTTTGAAATGATTTACGTGTCTCCTCAGCTCCCACGTCTGTGGGTGGCTAACGTTAGCCAGCTGTAACCTGTGCTGTAAACCGTTAATGACGGTTTGTCGGTTCGTTCAAAACGCTGATTTGGTTACGATATGATATGATACGAATATACCTGAAATGTGTCTTATGTCAAAGTAGCTTTGTTTGCTAAAACATACGAGACATAAAAGAAAACCACGGAAATGAAACATTACAGTCACCCAAGAACCACAGACATAAATACAGGCGTTTTTTAGTCTAACCTTATTAAACCTCCAGCCAGACGCTAATGGTCTGTATTCATAGTTCAGGACATGGTTAGGGTCAGAGGAAATGTTCTTAACCAGTCTCAACATTTTATTGTGGTAAGATGCTTCATAAAGTAACATTTACTTAAACTTGTTTACCTGGCCCCGAAAGACCTAAGGCATTGGAGGGAATAGATCGAATCGACCCTGCGTTAAAAATTAAGCTTAGCACTGGTTAACACGTATTCTCTTACTTTTTGTTGGTAACTCATTGTGTAATATGCTCTGTTTTGGAAAGGTTTCCAGACGTGACCAGGGGAGTTTATCACTCAAAAAGCTTGAGCCAGAGCTTCAGAAAAGTTCCACCTCAGGCCAGGACGAGGACCACACTCTTACCAAGTGAGAGAACATCTCTGAATCGCCATGGTGCTTCACTGGCATTTGAGGGTCCACTTTAAGGACTGATGATTATTTTCAGCTTCTTAACTGTGAATATTTTCTGGAGTCCTTTGTCCATGAATCATTTTAGTGTTTGGTCAAAACAAGTCATATTAGTACATTATCATTTCATTTAGTTGGGGAAAAACATGTCTTTTGAGTATGAACTGTTTGTGTTATTTTTCAGTTAGACAACTGTCCATCCAGACTCAGGACACCCCAAACCCCAGAAGCTTGAAGTTTATTCCGGGTAAACCTGTCCTAGGAAGTGGGACCCTTGACTTTCCCTCTCCAAGCTCAGCGGAATGTTCATCTTTAGCCAGGTTGTGTATTAACTAGTTTACTGATGTACTAAATGCAGGTTTTGTACTTGGCGTGGCATGCAACATTAACTTGATTGTTGTGTATGTTTTCAGGATCTTGTTTGAAATTGAAGGTGTAAAAAGTGTGTTCTTTGGCCCGGACTTTATCACAATCACTAAAGTAAGTATCAAATGTGCTTTAACAGCTTGTCTCTGTGATTGTGCTGCCTCTGTGGAGAGATAACACGTGCATGTGATCTCCGGTGTTCTGTAAGTTGGATGAAGATATGGAATGGACGGACATCAAGCGCAATGCTCTGGACGCCATCGCTAAGTTCTTTGAGAGCGGCGAACCAGTAACAACAGGGGCAGTTGTCCATGAGAGCAGTGAGTTCCTCCTGACATTATACAGCTGCTTCACTGTAAATGTTGCTATGTAATAATATTGTACATTGTTTTCATTGTAGGTCACTGTGATGATGATGATGATATTGTGTCTATAATAAAGGAGCTTTTGGACACCAGAATCAGGTACAAATACATAATCTCTGTAGTCAGTGTGAGCACATTGTTTGATTGTTCAAATAATAGATATCATTTCAGTCGTTCGTCTGTTCTTGTTTTTTTTGTTCTGTACAACGTGACATGATCTCTCGTCGCTCACAAAGACCGACAGTGCAGGAGGACGGAGGCGATGTCATCTTTAAAGGCTTCGAGGACGGCACGGTCAAGCTGAAGCTGGTCGGCTCCTGCACAGGGTGTCCGAGCTCTGCAGTCACACTGAAGAACGGGATTCAGAACATGATGCAGTTTTATATCCCAGAAGTAAACTCAGTGGAGCAGGTGATTAAAGATAACAAGATGTTTACTTTTTTATGAAGGACTTGCTGGTTTCAGTTCTGAAATCAGACTTCACTGTTCAGTCTCTTAGATAAATGGTAGATTATGTATTTACAGACTTTTATGTGACATTTTAACATTTTGTCCAACATCGTTGTTTTCCCCCCAGGTGGAAGATGAAGTGGATGAAATCAACGCCAAGGTTTTCTCAGAGCTGGAGCGCAAACTACAAAAATGACAACTTCCTCTGGAACAACTCTCTCTCATGAACTTTGTAAGAACAACAAAACTATGTTCCACTGTTGTTTTGTCTGCTAATATATAACTAACATGCAGCCGACATTAGAACGAAGAGAGAACATTTAATCCAGCTGTTTTGCGTGCACATATAAACTGTTAAGAGTTCAAGCTGCAATTTGTGTGCAAACCGAAAAGAAGACGTACGCCTGTATATACAGTAATTTCATCAACTGAACACAACTGCTCTGTGATGGCTGTGAATTATTTGTTGTTGTATTTATTTCTTATAAATATTATATATTTTGAAATACTGTAATGTATCCCATAAATTGAAGTGTTTTTGACAGTACTGTTCGAGCACAATGAAGATTTGACAAGTTGTTGGAACAGAGCGTAATGTTCCTGTGAAGGCATAATAATAATAATATAAATTAAAATACATGTTCATTAAACTGTAATAGTTTAGCATCTGGAAATATCTGTTTTGTTATTTATATGCTTTTTGCTGCTCTCACAAGATATTGCAATAAACAAAGATCACTGTCTGGAAAGATAATCTTTGCTGTTGTTTGATTCTTTAACATGTTCACTTGAAGGAATTACACTGATGGTATCCTATAGCAATTGTCACTACCTTTACACGACTTTGCTGTAATATTATCTCCCTCAGGTTAAACATGATATTGAAGCTTTACTCTCATTTTACCAGCAGAACCTCAGCTGCTCAGGTGTTAAACTGCTTCTTCCAGCTGAGGAACATTGCCAAATGAAGATCTCTGGTGCCAAATGTCAAACTTGGAAGTTATTGCTTTCATTTCTTATTCAAATTACTGTAACAGCCTACTTTACTTTAGAGTACTGGACCATCTCCAGGCAGTGCGGAATGCTGCTACACAGCTTTTAACCAACACATGCAAGAGAGATGACATCACTTCACTTCACTGGTTCATTTAAGAGTACATTTTTAAATCTTAGTCTTTAGTTTTAGGGCTTTTCTGACCTGATCTGACCTCACACACACACACACACCCACACCCTGAGGTCTTCCGGTTTTAAGCTTCATGACCAGGAGGGGATGTGTAAATTATGTTGATTCTTTTGAAAGCAGCTAAATACTCTTTTATTCAATTAGTCTTTCAGTTAGACAATGTTTATTTTTTTATATAGCTTTGTATCTATGTGTTTCTATGTCTCTTTTATTATTTATGGTATTGCATTTTATTGTAAAGCACTTTATGATGAGTGTAAATACAGTTTACCTACTTACCTACAAGCTGGAGATCACATTAAAAATAAAAGGGTATTACCATAATATTACCTGACTGTTATTAAATAAGTGATTAGTAGATAAACAGTTTATTTATTTGACAGGTAAACACAGATGAACCACTTCTGGGGTTGTCTGCCCCCTGCTGGGTAGATCGGCAGTTGCAGGTTGCGCATGCGCAGATTCTGTGTGCCTACATCGGCCGGTGCAGAAGGGACAGCGGTGAGCAGTGTTCCATTTTTTTCACCTACAATCATTTAATGTGAATTTTTTTGTAAAAATTGAACGTAAAGCTAAAGTATAGTTGTGTTGCAGACGCTGGGGACGTTGGTGGTTTGGTGGACGGTGTGTTTTTTATGTTATAAATGATTCCGAGTCGGTCATTTCGGGCCTCGCTCTCGAGTATAAATCCAACACGAGGCTAATCTGGCGACAAAGCTAACGACATGCTAAGTGTTAGCTAGCCGTGTGCACAAAACGTCAGCGTTGAAGCAGCTAAACGGTGTTTTTAATGCTATAACAGTAAACTAATAACGCATATGTTAACACTGGACGTAGCTACTACAATACAACTTAAAATAGTGTCATTTAAACGCTGTTAAACGCAACCGTAATAGCGTCATCTAGCGCTAGCCTGTCAGTGGAAGTGGCTAACATTAGCTACCCGTATGCTACTGCTGCTGCTGTGTCAGCAGTTCTTGAGCTAATCTTCGCAGCATTTGAACACACACGGTTCCCGATAACTCTTGTTAAACGGTCGTTCGCGCGTTCTTCGAACCCGTCAATGGAAACATAATAAACCGCAAGATCCAGATTAAAGTGGGAACATGTGCTGAGATCCAGTCTGTGTTTACAACGTGCAGATTAAACCAGGACAAATGATCACCAAGGACACCATGCACACGATGTCTTTGAGTTAAGGGAGGGACAGATAAGAAAGACTGATGTCATTTGTGAAACTAAACTGGGTTAGACTAAAAATGTTGTGGAAAAAGATGGACACGAATACAAGACATTAGACTAGAGCTTAAACAATTACTCGATTAATAGATAACAAAGTTAATCGTCAACTATTTTGACCATCAATCAGTTTGAGGGTTTTTTTCATTATTTCATTACACGTTTTCTGATATTTCAGCTTCCTAAATGTGAATATTTTCTGGGTTCTTTTCTCCATATAACAAATAAATCATTAAAATAGAATCATTTTGTTTTGAGAAGATCATTATTTCCATTTTACAATAGATTTTTTTTACATTTTATGGGCCAAATGATCACTTAACGTTAATCAAGAATATATAAACAATAATTAGTTGTAGCCCTAATTAGACTACTACTAACTTCTTGTTCTTACATTTCAAAACTATACATTTTTCATACAATACAACCATTTATTTATTTATTTATTTATTTAATTAATTACTTATTTCGTAACATATTTATTCATATAAATCTGAATAAAATTAGATTCTGTAGCTGTTAGAATGCAGGGAACACACCAAATGATGCCTGTCTTGCCCTAGCAGCACCTGTCCCTCCCCCTAACGTAACCTCATCATATTCAGTGTTATCATTGATTTCTGAGGTGTTTTTTTATGAGGCGTGTGGTGTTGCTGCTTCAGAGCTTCGTTGTCTTCCCACACACATCACATACCGCGTCGTGACTGCGTTTTTTAATGCTGACTTGGGTGTTGTCTTAGTACGCTTTGTTTACTCTGTGTCAGTTATCTCTGCCTGTAAATGATTGCATATTTTTCCTGTGTACTTTCATTCATCGTACAATAGTCATATTATGGGCAGTGAGCACAGTCTACAGTGGATTCATAAATTCTGCCACCCTAGATGTTATGACTTATGGGCAGAAATGGTGGAACTTTTTGGACCCCCTCTGGCCTGACATACATTTATAATGTTTGTTTTCGTTTCTAGTGATAATCATTGGTCTGGTGAGCAGAGTCTGCCCTTAACGTGAATGAGCCATGGCCCAATTTGGGGGACAGAAGAATCCGCCCTGGGCGACTCAATTTACTACAACGGCGGTGTCCCAGCCAGGCCACTCAGGACAGTCTCTTGACCTCAACAGCCTGCACTGTAAGTACCAAAAACATGATCTGCATTGCTTTGTTTCCTGTGTGACCGAGCATTAATGACACACAAAAGTTCTAGACATTATCTCAATGACTCTTACACCCATTCAACATATTCCACACATATGTTTCTTCTCTGCAGCGCTGGGTGTGCAGCAGCCATCTATTCTGGGAGCATCTCCCTCTGTTTACTCTCAGCAGTCGGCCTTGGCTGCAGCCTCTCTCAACAGCCAGTCTGCTGCAAACTATCAGCTGTCTCAGCAAAATGCTGCCCTGCAGCAGCAAGCTGCGGCAGCGGCTGCAGCCGCACTACAGCAGGTCAGTCCACAGCTAGGCAACACACTGGCAGCAAGCTGTGCATGTTGACATGTCACATTTTTCATTGTATAACCAAGTACGATCTCTCCCACGTTTTTATTCTACAGTCTCAGATCAATTCAGCTCTGCAGCAGTATCAGCAGCAGCAACAACAACAGCAGCAGCAGCAGCAGCAACCTCCACAGCAACCCCCTCAACAGCAACTGTACAATGTACCTCATCAGGTAAAAGCATGTGCTAATCATCTACAAATAAATTAGTATCTAAAAAAAACACGTCAACATTATGTTTGACATTCTCTTTGTGAATTGTGATGCCTGTAAGAAGAGAACAAAAACAATTGACTTGTCAGCTTGTCACAACTTCCTTGTCTTTAAGTGCTATACATTGTTTTGTCTATAGCTAAGCTGTTTTATCTTGAGGCATTTCATGACAATGATGTGTAATGTGATCCGATTACTCGGATAACATTTACACGTCGTGCTAAATAGATCTTGTTTCAACCAGTAAAATCCATTAGTGAATGCACAGTGGGTTAGCGAATGCTGTTCCAAGAAACCACTAGGTGTAGCATTGTTCTCTTGCATGAAGTTAATATAATGTTTAGATTTGATATAACTGCTTTGTTTTTGTTTTATTCACAGCTCCCACAGCCTCAGCAGGCACTGATTTCTCAGGTAATTTGCAAAATCGCTTACATTTGCCACATACACAAATGTGTCCGTGAAAGTGATAACCTATTAAATCAAATTAATTAGTATTATTTTTCCTTTTCACATTATGCATTTATGCAAGTAGGTAACATATTCACAAGGAGTTGAAGAAGCCTTCTATCCCAGCATCTGTGGACATATCTGTAAAGATACTGTACGTTTTTTCACAC
The DNA here is from genome assembly GCF_963457635.1 of Microchirus variegatus. NCBI lineage: Eukaryota > Metazoa > Chordata > Actinopteri > Pleuronectiformes > Soleidae > Microchirus > Microchirus variegatus. The sequence continues at coordinate 23,633,358 of NC_139812.1, read as the reverse complement.
AATTTAGCATCACTTTTTCATATAGCTCAGTCATGTTTATGCTCTTGAATCTGAAATCCAGGTCAAATGTTTCCATAGCTAACGAGATGAATGCAATTCTTTTGTTTTCCAGTTTTAGTTTATTTATAATAGAACACGTCTTTGAGCTCCCTTTTTAAATGTATTCATTTGCATTCTTGAGTTGTTTAAGTGGATTAAGTCAAAGTTTGTTTAAACAGTAGGAGAAAAAAAACAACAAATTCTCTGTATTTTCTTTTTACTCTTAGCCCCCCGTCGCTCTGCCTACCAGTTTGAGCCTGTCCAACCCCCAGCAGACGGCCCAGATCACTGTCTCCTACCCGACCCCGCGCTCGAGCCACCAACAACAGACGCAGCCACAGAAGCAGCGAGTCTTCACTGGCGTCGTTAACAAGCTACACGACACATTTGGTTTTGTAGACGAAGATGTCTTCTTTCAGATGAGGTAAATGCGCTTCTCGAGGCTGTACTACAAATGAGGTGGATAGTTTCCTTACTGTTTGCATGACGGACACTTTATAGACTTATTTGTTAACTTGCATATATTAATGTTTTTTTAGTGCTGTGAAGGGGAAGACCCCCCAGGTTGGTGACAGGGTCCTCGTTGAAGCTGTGTACAACCCAAATATGCCCTTCAAGTGGAACGCACAGCGCATCCAGACCTTACCTCAGCTAGCAAACCAGTCGGTGAGAACACTCAGATGTTGCATTAAAGTATACACAAATGTTGTGTTTATAATTTCATAGTGCTGACTCTGTCTTTCCACTTCACGGTGGTACTGTTGCCCTGTACGCTACTTAACATATGCAACATTTAACTTTGTCTTTCTATATTTTTATGAATGATTTAACTAATCTACACCTAATAGACCTACAAGAAATTTACCATGTGTATTTACATGCTTATTTCCTCTTGTCTTTGGTCGACTGTTGTGTTTTCAATCCCTCCCAGCATCAGCAGCCTCAGCCTTTACCTCAAGCTCCTCCACAGCTCGGCGGCCTTTACAACGAGCCGGGGATGCAGCTGCGCTACTCAGACATCCACTCTGCTCCAGACATCCGACAAAATGTAACATTTTTATAGTTATCATATAAACATTTATTGTTAGTGCATTACTGTTTTTTTTGCTATATAAATATAAATGATAAAACCACATTTTAAAATTGTTTTAACACATTTCATGGTATTATGATGTATTACTGACTTGCATGTTAACCTAGGGTTATGTCAGTACTGCCTGAGAATGTGCTCCCCTCTCCTCATTTATGTCTCTTTGAATGCTTTTTCCACAGACCCAGCCACAACCTCCTAACATGATGAAAGCAGCCCCCAACATGATGCAGTCGCTACCTCCCCCAACCACATACAGTGTTCAGGCTCAGGCTCCCCCTCCTTCCCTCCTGCAGGCCCAGCTCTCTGCCGTCTCTCTGGCCCCTCTCCTTCAAAACCCTCCTCAGCCTCTGCTGCCGCAGCCACCGCCCAAAGGTATGGTGCTGTTTTGGTAACGCACTGACTGACAAAATTGAAGCTACAATAAACCTAATAAACGTAAGGTTTTTTGTTTAATTTTCTTTAGATGTGTTCTCTGGGGGTTTGCTTCAGCCACCAGTGAGAATGATGCAGCAGCCGCAGCCTGTCCGACGCATCGAACCTCCACCCCGCTTCCCCAGCCGCAATGACCGAGGCCCCGAGCTCATCCTGCGGTCTAAAGAAGAACGCAGGTGGGAAGATAACCGATATAATCCATGCATTTTCCCTTTCAATTAATCTATGCCTGTTATGAGTTGGTAGTCCGCAGTCATTTTACCCTTTTTTTATTTTTTCCATTAGCCGAGACAGAGACCGCGACCGCCGGCGATCAAGAGAACGCTCACCCGCGCGCAAACGCTCCCGAGATCGCTCACCGAGGCGTGACCGCTCACCAAGGCGGCCACGTAGGGTCGTGCCACGCTACACAGTGCAGTTTTCCAAGTTCAGCTTAAATGGGTGAGTGTGCTCTCAATGGTGTTCGATGGCATGAATTGGTGTGAAGCAAGGTAGAAACTAACAATGTTGTTTGTCTCTGTGTTCTCCAGCTCCAGCTGTGACATGATGGAGCTGCGGCGGCGCTATCAGAGCCTCTACATTCCCAGCGACTTTTTCGACGCCGTCTTCACCTGGGTGGATGCCTTTCCTCTGTCTCGACCCTTCCAGTTAAATAACTCCTGTAACTTCCACATTTTGCACAAAGAGGTGGATCCTTTTGTCAAGAACACCGCTGTCTTGGATCCTCCGGACGCCAACCACACCTACAGTGCTAAGGTACGACTGTCACTGATAAATGCACAACAATACAGTGGCATTCACATTGTATACACTGCTTTGGGAAGTCAGTGGAGGAAGGTCGTCCACTTTTTTTTGAATTTCAGAAAGGAATATGTGTTGTAAATCTAATTTCAATGCCAAAAAGTATCCAGTTTCCATGTTTTTTCTGCAACTACTGTTACACTTAACAAAGAAGCACATTCCTATATTACTACAGAAGGATGTAAAGATGCATTTACTCGTTACCAATTGTGGTGTTTTTCTGGTTTAGGTGATGTTGCTCGCGAACCCGAGCATAGAGGAGCTCTATCACAAGTCCTGTGCTCTGGCAGAAGACACCCAAGAAATGAGAGACGCCTTTCAACACCCTGCTCGACTCATTAAGGTACATTTGATAATTTCCACTGTTTGTAATCTCCACGAGACACCAAGCCAACAGTCGGGCCATTGGCCCTCAAATCAAACCAGGAGGAAAATGGAATAGACAAAACCAAACAAACCACTACATCTACACAAGACCATGCTCACATAATAGTGTTATTATTAATTTTCATCAAATGATACGATATTAGCTCTTGGTTCACTTGGATTAACTCATGTTTTGCGAGTGTGTGTGGTGTGCAAACGCGGTCTTCTGTGGCTCTTTTCTTTCTTTCATGTCCTCATTAATATAGAATAGTGCCACATTTTTGATCTGGAGAGTTTTTGGAGCTCGTTTATATGCAAACTGTTTCTGCTTGCTGTTTTTTGGCCATAATTGGTAAAAACAGAAGTATCTTGAGCCGATGCAGCCGTTTGCTGTCATTGCATTGATGTTTGCTTGGTGTGCCCCAGCTACTTCAATTGCGGAGTTGTGGAAAAATACTAACTGATGTTGGCTGCCATGTGGAAATTCAGTGTGTTGCTGCTACTGACCTTTTTTGTTTCTTTTTTTACTCTCTTTCTTGCTCTCTTCCACGCCCCATTTTTCCATCTAACCGATACTCGGTGACTCTCCTTTTGTACCATCTGTCTTTTTTCCTGCAGTTTTTGGTCGGAATGAGAGGTAAAGATGAGGCCATGGCCATCGGTGGTCACTGGTCTCCCTCTCTGGATGGAGCTGAGCCGGAGAAGGATCCATCAGTCCTCATAAAGACAGCCATACGCTGTTGCAAGGCACTCACAGGCATAGACCTTAGTCTGTGCACTCAGTGGTAAGAGCTGCTATTCTCAACATTATTATGGCCTCATTGTTTTAACATATTAACTGTGCTGGCACTAAAATCTCATATTGAATATCTTTAATATGCTGTTAATTTTACTGCCTCTGTACTTAATCTCATTCTGGATGTTGGGTGATATTTTTTTTGTTTCCTTTTTATATCGATGATTATTGTGTTGTTAATTTGCTACCCATTACTTAATATTATTATTTATCGTGTTTTGTGCAATGTTCTTTTGGCCTTTTGTGTGTCGTCGTCTTGGCTCTCTCTTTCTGTCACACTCTCTGTACATATCTGCGCATTTTTCATTGTGATGAAAAAACCAAAAGCATGGACTTTGTGGCTGGAAGCAGTAGCCTGGACCGGAAGACACTACCATTACTTTCTCTTGATTTATTTTTCTGTTCTCTCTGTTAAATATCTTACATATTTAACTGGCTTTCACTGTCCTGTTGATTCTGTCTCTCTGCACAACCCTTAATGCAGTGCATATAATGCAGACCACTCATCCATAATTGGCTGAAGCTATAATGGGGATGAATTTGGAGTTATTTTATGTGATTGTCTTGTCAACTTTCTCAAAATGGCTGGAGTAACCCGAGACAACAGTTGGAGAGCTGCAGACTGGGTCCATTTGTCTATGCTGTGTATTTAATGGTAGAAGGGTCACTGTAATGATGTGTACGATCATTCAGTGACCCCATGGGAGGGGGTAGCTGTAGAAGGCTGGCCTTAGTCAGGCTTGCCTTTTATACTGTGCCCTGACCAGAATGTTTCTTTCCAATGCACCCTCTTCCTTTGCGACAGGTATCGTTTTGCAGAGATTCGCTATCATCGGCCGGAGGAGACACACAAGGGGCGGACAGTCCCTGCTCATGTGGAGACAGTGGTTTTGTTTCTTCCGGATGTTTGGCATTGTCTTCCTACCCGCTCAGAGTGGGAGGTGCTGTCACGGCGACTCCGGGAGCAGCTGGCTGAGAAGTTGTCGGCCGAGCGAAAGGAGGCAGATGGAGAACAGGCACTGAACCGCTAATCCCTCTCTTCTCATTTCCGCTTCTCACAGGAAGGCACAGGAATTACAAAAAACAAAACCCCCAGTTACACACCAGACACACATTCACAGCTCACCATTCATGCACACAAACATGAACACAGGCAGAGTATTGTTCCACCAAACCCCACCTAGCCTTTCTTCTGTTTACTCCTGCACCTGTCCCCTTCTTCTCTGCGCCAACTCCTCCATTCCTCCATCAGCACTCCCACCTTCCCTCACATCCAGCAGACACATACAGTGGAAGCAGTGAGATTAGGTTGTGTTGTGTAGGCCCTGATCGCAACTGATAAAACAGCTTCCAGCTCCTGACCTTTTAATTTGCATCTAATCTGGATTTGATCTTGTAATATTAATCCTGGCATATTGTTGTGCATCTCTTACAACAACACTTAATATAATAAACTGCCTTAATTTGTGTTTTTATTTACACATTTGTTTCAAACTCTTTCTCAAATCTGAACCAGTGGTACATTTTCTTTATTACTGGAATCTGAAATTTTCTCTTCAAACTGGAAGCTGTGGAGTCAGTTGTGTCTAAATGTGTATTTTATGATTTTAATTTTTTTTTAACTTTAAATTGATATTGTTTGACTTTGAATAGAGAACCTCCCCCAAGTTCCTTTCCTTGTCTGTTCTTGTCATTGGGTTCTATATTCTCATTTGGGCTATTTGTAGAATTTGGTTTTTCCAGGACAGTTGGTTGGACAGAAGGACAAATGGCTCCTAACTTTTATATAGGTGTTTAAAAACCTTATTAATGGCAATACCCAATATCCCAGTCATAGGCCATGGTAGGGCCACCCTATCCTCACTCTTTTTGGAGCCCAACTTCAGTTCACCTGATGTACCTACACTCCTTTTGGACACACCTCTCATTGATTTTTACCTTTTTTGTGTTCCACAGATTGATTGATTGGCAGCTGGGGGGCATTTCTGTTGGTTTTCATAAGAGCTAGAAACCTGTGTAGAGAGCTCATTATGACGAGACAATGAAAATCAGACGTGACCTTGCTTCTTGCACGGATCAACATTTAATGCTCACTGAGGTCACGAGTGCTGTGCTGACTGTGTGCTGTCCCTCCTCTTTTTTTGTCTCTCTGCCTCTCTCTCTATCCTGATGGTTTCCTGTCAAGGAGGAAGAGGAGAAGGACGACGATGAATCGAAGGATGTCAGTACACCGACTCACTGGGCTAAACTTGACCCAAAATCGATGAAGGTAAGATTCAGAGATTATGATTTATCAGTGTGGTCTTGAAATTGTAAGTAATATAACGTTTTAAAAACGTTGATCAGTGTTTGTCAAACCTGGAAATGACGATGTTCTCGAATGTGACCAAAATGATTCAGTTTTAATGATTTCTTTGTTATGTGGAGCAAAGAAACACAGAAAATATTCACATTTAAGACGCTGAAACAATCAGAAATCTTGTTTTAATCATGAACCGATTATCCATTATCAGAATAGTTGACGATTAATTTAATGATCGATCAATCGATTCAGCTCTAGTAAATAACGCTATCCAACCTTTTGGTCAATGATGAGAAATCATGCACCACGCTGAACCTGTGATGGAGAGCTCTTTTCTGAGGCCTTTATGTTGGGAATATCTGGTTGTACAAGAGTTATTGAAACATAGTCAACAGTACATGAGCTTACGGCTGGGCGGTATGGCCTAAAAATAAAATCCCAGATTTTTTTTATACCAGATCCGATTTTTGATTTTAATCAATTTATTTTTCTTTTTTTAATCCACTAAATACAAAATAATTATTCATATGGGGTACTATGTGCAAATGAATGACGTTTTACACACTAACAAGTGTCTTGTGGTCTTGAAATTGTAAGTAATATAGCTGCAACTAACGATTATTTTGTTGATGAATCGCTTGGTTCAGAAAATGTTAGAAAACCTTGATCAGTGTTCGTCAAACCTGGAAATGATGACGTTCTCTTGTTTTTGTCCACAAACCAAAATTATTAAGTTTTAATGATTTCTTTGTTTGGTGGAGCAAAGAAACTGAGAAAATATTCACATTTCAGAAGCTAAAACAATCAGGAATCTTGTTTTAATAATGAAAAAAGCTTCAAACCGATTATTACCGATGTATAACATTTTCCTGTTGTCTCTCTTTGTAGGTAAATGACCTGCGGAAAGAGCTGGATTGTCGCGGTCTGAGCTCGAAGGGCTTAAAGTCGCAGCTGATCGCTCGCCTCACAAAGCAGCTCAAGGTGGAGGAGCAGGTGGAGGAGTCTAAGGAGCCTGAGAAACCGGAGAGCAAACCTGCCGAGGAAGAGGAGCCGCCTCGAACTGAGGAAGACCGAGAGGTACAGAGAAATTAAATGATGATAATAATGATGTGTAGAAATGAAAGGTCAGAATTTATCTTAGCTGGTTTTTGGCATGTGAAAGCACTGTAATATAAAGAGTAGACTATTTTGAATCTTGGGGTAACTCGTCTTCGTTTGTGTCTAAATACGTATGTGATTATTACTTCCCTTTGTCATATTTGGTCAATGACGAGAAATCATGCACCACGCTGAACCTGTGATGGAGAGCTCTATTCTGAGACCTTATGTTGGGAATGTTCCGTTTACTGTTAAAGTGATAAAGTGAGTGTGGTTGTACAAGAGGTATTGACACATGAGCTGCTTGCTCTCCCTCTTGGACTGAAAACCAACATTAAATAGGATGTGGATAACATGGCTGCAGGCATCGACACAAGCTTAACAACGTAAAGCTCTCTCAATGCAATCCAACCCTGATTAAGTCTAACGGCATCATCATAACAAAATCAATGGATAGGAAGTTTTCCTGAAGATGACATCGCCGACAGCAGCGTCATGTTCTTGTATAACTGAACTTAAACTTCTCTGTTTAAGGAGGAGGAAAGGAAGAGGCTGGAGGAGGTTGAGAGGCAGAGGAGAGAACGGCGCTACATCCTCCCTGACGAGCCCACAATCATCGTACACCCTAACTGGGCTGCTAAAAATGGTAAATTTGACTGCAGTGTGATGTCTCTGAGTGTGCTGCTGGACTACAGGCTGGAAGACAACAAGGAACACTCCTTTGAGGTGAGACTTGCTGCTGTTAAACATTCATTTTTGTTGATTCACAACAAAGAAAAACAAGACTTAAGTGCTTTTTTCGTTGACTTTGACACGTTCCCTTACCTATCCAGGTCTCTCTATTTGCCGAGCTGTTCAATGAGATGCTGCAAAGAGACTTTGGCTACCGCATATACAAAACCCTCGCTGCTATTCCCGCCAAGGACGAGAAGAAGGAAAAGGATAAGAAAGCCAAGAAAGAGACGGAGAAGAAGGAGGCTGAGAAGAGGGAAACGAAGAAGGAAAAAGAGGAGGAGAACGAGGAACCAGCAACCAAGAAGACCAAAGAGGACGAGGATGATAGGAAGAAGGTGAGCCAGTTAGTTACTCCTGTCTGGTATTTCAACGTCTTTGATTATGCTCAACAAATTTGTGTGACGTGTGTTTTCATTTTTTTTAAACCAGTGCGATGAAAAAACTGTGAAAAAGGAGGAGTCTCGCGATGAAGAGGAGAATGAAGACGAAGGCAGCACAGCTAACGCAGAAGAGTACGACCCCATGGAGGCCGAGGACGCAGAGGACGACGACGATGATGGTACTGCTCACGGTTTCTGTTCTCTGAATACAGCTGATTATTACTTCCTATTGTCATATTTGGTCAATGATGAGAAATCATGCACCACGCTGAACCTGTGATGGAGAGCTCTATTCTGAGACCTTATGTTGGGAATGTTCTGTTTACTGTTTAAATTATAAGACTTCGGGGATTTTTTAAGTGTGGTTGTAGAGGTATTGACACGTGCTGAAAACCACCATTAGACAGGATGTGGTCACTCTAGCTGAAAACATGGCTGCAGGCAGTGACACAAGGAGAATCAAGATTTTTAACTCATTAACTTAAATCTCTCTCAATGAAATCCAACCATCTTCAAGTCTACGCCGTTATAAGAGTGTGTTTGTTGCTTTTAACTCGACATTAAAGTGCTTTTTTTTATTCTCGAGTGGTAACTGAAGTTTCACTCTCCCGCTGCCAAAGTCCATAGAGAAAATCTGTGTTTTGGTAAATCTGAACTCCAAACACCAAAGTCACTAAATAACACTTTTGAATTTAATGATGAAGGCAGAAAACCCATCAGTGTTGTGGTGTGAATTCACTTATTTTCTCAGTGGACTGGTGTGGAGGGAGGAGGTCGTGTTCTGCAAACTTCATTTTCCAGCCAGAAAACTTTTTAGTAAATGTATTTTACCTTTTTTTTTCTGGCAGCCATGTTTCCAGTGAGGACCTCATACTCGTTTCAAAACCTGAAATATCAATTACCCACTACACAAAAACAAAAATAATATTGACTTTTGCCGTTTCCCAGACAAGGACGACGACTCGTCTAATGACAGAGACAGGAAAGACCGCAAAGACGACCGCAAGTCATCCAAGGAGAGGTCCTCTAAAGACAAGGTCAGTGTTTCTGTCTTCTGTAGGTCTATTATTATTATTATTATTATTATTATTATTATTATTATGTCACTGATGCAGTGATGTAAACACCGGGATAACTTTTCTGTCGCTGCACTTTTCTAACGCTTTCCAACGCTTTGGTCAATGATGAGAAATCATGCACCACGCTGAACCTGTGATGGAGAGCTCTTTTCTGAGGCCTTTATGTTGGGAATGTCTGGTTGTACAAGTTATTGACATATTGAACAGTACCTGAGGCGATATGGCCTAAAAATAAAACCCCCCCCTTTTTTTATTTTACCAGATCCGATTTTTGACTTTAATCGATTTTTTTTAAACCACTAAATACAAAATAATTATTCATATGGGGTACTATGTGCGAGGAGATGTAAACACCGGGATAACTTTTGCTTTTGCTGCACCAGGAAAAGAAGCAGATGTTCACACACAACAAGGAGCTGCTGATGGCGTTCGTCTACTTTGACCAGAGCCATTGTGGCTATTTACTGGAGAGAGACCTGGAGGAGATCTTGTACACACTGGGACTTCACCTGTCTCGTGCTCAGGTGAAAACACAAACGCATGCTTTAACCTCTGATGTCTTCTTTTGTTTCATTTCTGGAGAAGTCAACCTACTTTTTTATTATGTCTTTTTGCAGATAAAGAAGCTGTTGAACAAACCTGTGGTCAGAGAGTCGTGTTACTACCGCAAGTTGACTGACAGCGGGAAAGATGAACCCATTCCAACCTTTAATGAAGCCCACATAGAACACCTCTTAGGTAACATCCGCTTCCTCCTTTCATGGTTTGAATGCATACAATTAATCACATTTTTTTTAAAGATACAGTGTGAAAGAATTAATGACACTTAATGGTGAGAATCGTGTCAGATTGTGACTGTGTTTGTGTTGAAGACTTCCGTCTGTTCTGGCTGTTGTAGAAACATGGCAGCACAAAATGGTGGCCTACACCTTCCCTAAATTCCCTAAAGTTCCAGTATAACTTTTGTCTGTTTTCTCTAAATATGTCTGATTGTCACTTCCCTTTGTCATATTTGGTCAATGATGAGAAATCATGCACCACGCTGAACCTGTGATGGAGAGCTCTATTCTGAGACCTTATAGTTGGGAATGTTCTGTTTTATTTACTGTTAAAGTGATAAGAGTGTGGTTGTACAAGAGGTATTGATACATGAGCTGCCTGCTAAAAAAAATAAAAAAACAACTGTTCCTTTTTTGTATGTCGTCAGGTAACCGAGGGCTGCTTCCTGCTCTGAAGGCTCGCGCTCAGGCAGAGGCGAGCGAGTCGGGTAATCTGATCGTCTACAACGGAGCCATGGTGGACGTTGGCAGCATGATGCAGAAACTGGAGAAGAGCGAGAAGTCACGAGAGGAGATCGAGCAGAAACTCATGGTTCAGGATGCCAAAATGGGTAAGAGTCGACTCTTTTATTTTTGTTTGTTTGTTTTCTTTTGGAAATGATGTGATAATCCCTGAGCTGCAGGCTACACTCTGTGTCAGAAGTCCTTCAGGACGATGATCTGGCTCAATTTGAGCTTTGCTACAAAAACCCCAGTCTCACGTCATTTAACTTTGTTCTCTCTGTGATCGATGTTGAGACGTGGACTGGAACATTTTAAAGAATAATATGTGTTGTATACACTGTGCTATTCACAATACTAGAATGTTTTAAAAACTTGTTTAAAACTAAAAAAGTTATTATTTATAAATAACAAACTGAATTTATTTAATTTAAACTGAAGTTATCAATGTCTTACTTTTCAACCCCTTACATTTTGGACTATAATTTGACTTCTTAATCAAGAAATAATAATGTGTTTAAAAAAATATATTGTAAAACGGTACATTTCAAAATTCATGGATGATGATTAGTTAAAGAGCTTCTACATGCTGGTGTATTAACCATTACAGAAACATGAAATTAATCATTTATATTCTCAGAAAGTCAATTTTTTCTGATCTCGAAATGCGAACATTTTCTAATCTCTGAACGAACATTTTCTAATCCCCAAATGCTAACATTTTCTAATCTCTGAATGTGATTTCTCAGTTTGGTAAACACTGATTGGTATTTTTCAAAATTTTTCAAAATGTTATGCACAAAAGAAAACTGGATTAATCGAGGAAATAATGAACAGATTACTCGATTCTAAAAAATAATCCCTTTCAGCCCTAGCATAAACCTTAGATTAGGTGTTGGTCTAATAAAGTTGTTCAGCTCTTTTCATACATGTAACAGTTATCATTGCCTGTAAATATTTAAATATATATTTTATATTTGCAGACATTTAACGTTTGTAAGTACAGTATAATGTTCTGATTCTCGCCTCGCGTTTCCCTGCAGACGAAGACACAAAGGTCATAACGCAGCTGGAACAAGCGAACAAAGCTTTAACGCAGGAACTGGACGAGGTGAAAGGAACTCTGAGCCAAACGGAGCAGACTCTGAAGGGCGTGGACGAGCAGAAGAGCGTCTACCACGGCCACCTCTCCAAGACCTGCGCCACCTTAATGACCACCGTCAAAGGGCTGCTGGTCGTCTTGAAAAAGGTGCAAAAAGATAAAGTGGAAAAAGTGATTTATGATTATTGTTTTAACCACTGATCTCACACACGTTTTCTCTCTCTCTCAGGAAGAGGAAGCGGACGAGCTCGGTGACGTAGATCACGTTCGGACGTCTCAAACCAACGGTGCGGACGAATGAGTGACGCGTTTACGATAAATGAAGAAAACCTGGGACACTGACTCTCTTAACTATTGTAAATATTATTCACTTAAAAAAACGCCTAGTTTGTTCATTTGGACCTGTTGTATCCTGAGTACACTTATTATTTAATTCATTAATTAGTCTCCACGTGTTCATTTGACGACGGTGTGCGTGTGTGTACGATAGATTTGTTCGTGAGGAGCTTTTCTTACCCCGAGTCATTTTAACATTGTCAAAGCTTTGAAAGGACTATTTTCATAGTTACAGTAACTTATGTTTATTTGCTTTATTTTGCTTTTGTTATGGCCAATAAAAAGCCACGTTGTAGACTTAAAATGCCAGTATGTGCAGTTTTTTTTGCGCGTTTTTTTTGTTTGTTATTCTAATGAGCAATAAATGATGCTATTTATGTGCAAGAGAATCCATTAAAAGAATCTATTTAAGAGAAGCTCATCTGTGAATGGAAACAGTCGGGGAAAGGTTTCTATCTGTGGTTCAGAGGAGGACGACGAGTGTGTTCAGTAAACACATGGAGTTTGCAGTTGGCTGATTTCACCGGTTTCTGCTGTTTTTTCGTGTGTGTGTGTTTGTGTGTGTTTTTGAAACACACGGCTATGCATGGTTCCCTTTCTGCTGTCGGCACCACCTGACGCCTGTAACCTTCGACGGCCGCTCGTGTTTGACGAGCCTTGACGAGCATTTTTCCCCCCAAAAGAAAAGCTGAATGAATGTGATTTTTTCTGCTGAAGGAATCCTCGCTGCACAAACACGGGACATTGAGTGTGCTTCGGGGTCAGGTTGTTCTCGCAAAGAGCCACTTATCGGTTTTATTTTTCTATTGAAAATGTACACTTAATGGATGTCTTGTGGAAGAGTAAAGTGGGTCCGTTTTAACACTACAGCGTGTCTGCTTTTTGAAAATCATCCCATTTGATTTTATTTTCCACAGCTAAATGAAGCTAATTCTATCATTTACACTCGTTTTCTCCCATGATGGCTCATTAAAATGAAACAAAAACTGCTTGTGATGGAAATGAACGTGATTTTTGCTGTGGTTTGTCACTGTAATTCTGCACTGTTTGCCAGCAGGTGGCAGTGTTGAGCAATAACCGTGCACCTACTGTTTTGCCATCATTACTTTAAGTGCTATTGTGAAATGACCGTTTGACACTAGTTCTCTGCACTGTCCTTACATGTCTCTGTCTTTAGATCAATATTCAATAATTTTTTGTGATTCAAATTAGTCAAAATTGTCTCTATTGAACTGAAATTCTTACAAATGACTGAAAAACTCGAAACAAATGTTGTAAACTGATGTCTGCAAAATTCAAAGTTCCAATTTTCTCTGAATTCATTTCATTTTAGATCATTTGTGACCTCCAGTGTTGCAGCTGTGAACCTTTTATACTTTTGGGACGAGCTCGCGGCAACGGAAGAGGCCAAAAGTCGGCGATTTGGTCCTCTGGGCAAAGAACGCGGTTCTAATTGAGAGGGAGGAAAAATGTGATGAAGCCAAGATCAGAGAGTAAGAGCAATTTCACACCATTTATCAGGAACACAATCCTGAGAGGATTTATTCTGCAGCGTTCTGTCACAGAGGGAGGGGCCCTTCCCTTCAGCGTCTTGTCCACCGTTGACCTTTTGAAGCTTTTGTTCCCTTTTGTGCTTCTGTATATTTGTTACCTCCTGTCGCTGCTGCGTTCATTTCCTCTCCCCTTCACGAGTGAACACATGACTTTGATTTCTCTGTTTCCACGTTCTTGGTGTTGCATTTCTCATCATTTCTCCCCATATTGTTGTTACAGAAAACAGTGAAACGCTGTCCAGATGCTGCTGTGAGTCCAGCCTGATCACGCACAGTCACTCATTGTACATGGTTTTGTACTTTTTGTACTCGTACAATAATGTGTACAATGTGCATTGTTTGTAGACGACTCTGCGTCTAATGGTGACTTCATGGCACAAGAATTCAGGACTCGGTTAAACAAAATAATGAATTATTTCTTAAAAAACACTCTCTTCTTTTTTCAGCTCATAAGCAGCAGCTTTGCATTTGCTGAACTTAAAAAAAAAAGTTAATAAAAATCGTGCAACTGCATTGTGCGATATTGTGTATAATTGTATATTTTTAACTGATTTGCAATATGACGTTCTAATGTGCAGTGCTTCTACTAACTAGAATAATTTGCACCAATGTGCAATATTTAGTAACTTATTTTGCTATATTTTGAGCTCATTTTGCTATATTTTGAGCATCTTTTGCTGCTTTGAGCTTTTTTTTTGCTGTTATGAGCTTAATTTGCTATATTTTGAGCTTATTTTGCTATATTTTGAACTTATTTTGCCATAGTTTGAACTTATTTTGTCATATTTTTAGCTTATTTTGCTGAATTTTTAGCTTATTTTGAGCTAATTTAGCTATATTTTGAGCTAATTTTGCTATATTTTGAGCATCTTTTGCTGCTTTGAGCTTATTTTGCTGTTATGAGCTTATTTTGCAATAATATTAACTTATTTTGCTGAATTTTGAGCTTGTTTTGCTATATTATGAAATTATTTTGCTATATTTTGAGCTCCTTTTGCTGTTTTGAACTTATTTTGCTATATTTTGAGCTTATCTCGCAGTATTTTGCGCTTATTTCGCTATATATTTAACTATTTCTAATTTTTAGACAATTTTACAATATTGTTTTACTTATTTGCAATATTTTGTTGTAATGTGCAATATTTTCTACTCACTTATTTACTCATCTAGTGATTTTACACCATATTTAACGCAATTCTTTCAACAAACTATACCTTTTTTTTAACTTTATGCTGCATCTTTTGTCAATGTGACGTGTGGGACGCAAACTTTATTTTCGTTGCGTTTATGACAAAAAATCTACGTTATAGAGTCTGTTTGGAGGGTTTTTCTTGTTCCATTTGACACCACGTCTTAATCCCACAGAGCTGCTGCAGCTGTGACGACTAATATCATTCCCACCCATGAGAAGAACTTGACTTTTTCTCTTTTTTTTTTACTTTTAAAGCCTCACCTCGCAGGAAACATATCTGTCCGTTTCCAGCTGCTTGACGATGTCATTTCCTCCAGAACAATGGACGTCTGTCACCCAGTACTTTGGTTATGTGGCAGCTTTTTGTCCCGGTGTCGTACTCTGAATCCTTCGCAAACAAACCTCATCTGTCCCCCGAGGAACCACAGGCACAAACTCCTCATCCCTCACACTCCTGCAGCAGCAGCAGCAGCAGCAGAGTGTGTGTGTGTGTGTGTGTGTGTGTGTGTGTGTGAATGTGTGTGTGTGTGTGTGTGTGTGTGTGTGTGTGTGTGTGTGTGCATGCTTGTATTTATGCACATGTGATGTGTGTAATTAGACCCGGCCGCAGAGAGCAGGGCAGGTAACCCCACTCCACAGCTCCGACAGAAGGCTTTTGTGGCCATGTCCCTGCCCCTCTTCCCCCCCCCCCCCCCCTCCTCCTTCCCTGTTCCCACCCTGGTATCAAAGAGCTGCTGAACTTCAGGCCAATCTGCTGACAATCACTGATTCAATGGCAGCTCACAGTTTCCTGAGGTGGGGGCAACCTGGGTTTGTAAAATAAAAAGAGAGACTTTGGTTTAGTAACTGATCTGGCTTCACTACTGATCCCCTCACTGCTTCTTTTTCTGTAAATCAGACCTTTTTGGTGCAAGATTTGTGAAGTTACACTGGTTTTTGTTGACCAAAAACCCGTTTCCTCTGCCTCAGATCTGTGTCCTCTTCATCTTACACTGTCAGCTTTTCAAAACCTCTCGGGAGTTCTTGTGTTTGTTTGCTCTTTGCATTGTTTGTAGACAATCCTGCCTCTTAATGGTGACACCACGGCACAAATGGAGTCAAAAAAGTCTTGTATTCAGTACCTTAAAGTGATACTTGAGTAAAAGTACAAGTATCTTACCAGAAAAGGACTTTGATAGAAGTTGATGTCACTTTTTAAAAATAATATTACTGACGTACAAGTCTTTAAGTATGTGATATTTACTATTGAAAGTCATTTTCTGATATAAATGTATTTAGGTTTTAGAAGTGAGGATTGAGTCATGGTTGTGGGTTCAATTCCTGGCTCTGCTACTGTATATGTGTCCTTGAGCTAAGACACTTGACGAAGTGTGTGAATTTATTTATTTCGCTATATTTTGAAGTTATTTTGCTCTTTGGAACTTATTTTGCTATATTTTGAGCTTCCTTTGAGCTTATTTTGTTATATTTTGAGCCTATTGTGTTATATTTTGCTATATTTTGAACTTATTTTGAGCTTATTTTGTTATATTTTGATCTTCTTTTGCTATGTTTTAAACTTATTTTGCTATATTTTGAGCTTCCTTTGAGCTTATTGTGTTATATTTTGCTATATTTTGAGCTTCTTTTGCTATATTTTGAACTTATTTTGAGCTTATTATGTTATATTTTGAGCTTCTTTTGCTATGTTTTGAACTTATTTTGCTATCTTTTGAACTTACTGTTCTATATTTTGAGCTTATTTTGTCATATTTTGAGCTTATTTCGAAAAGAGCACAACCAATTGTCTTTTCTATCATATTCATGTCATAGAGACTTTTTTTGGGGGCTTTTCTTGTTCCATTTACAGGAGATTTTGCATTCACTGAACTCAAAATGTCTTCTTTTCTGCTCTGTTGTTGTCGTGCAGTTGTATTGTGTAGCACAGAGTTGACTTCCCTGGAGCAGTCACAGTCTACGACTCCAGCTTCCCTGACACTACCTCTTCTCCTCTGGGGTAAATAAAGCTGAGAAAAAATACTCTAACCACCAAAGTCTTCAACCACAAACTCTTATGTGTTGTTTGATATTTCAGGTAATTGATACATGAGGAGCTCCCATTGAGCGGCGCTTGTTTGTCACCACAGCAGTCAGTCTGCAGCGCGGGGGCCCCGGCTGGAAAAAGAGCCAGAGTAAGAGAGGGGGGGACCCGGTTTCCTTAGAAGCTGAGCAGCAAAGTGCTGCAGTTGTTGCGGAAACGATCGGGCTCTGAAAAGGCCTTTCCCTGGGAATACTGGGTTACAGTGTGAGAAAGTCCCAGCGTTGTGTTTGACAGCAGGTCTCTGGGGAAGCACAAACACCTCAGCTCTGTTTCTGTGCCGGTGCGGACGACTCACACCAGCTGAGCCGCTCAAGTTCTCTCCGTTATAGGATCATCGTCATGTGCTGCAAGTTTAGGTTTGATGGGGAAATCAGGTGACCCCCCCCCCCTGCTTTAATGCGTTTAACGTACACTGAGTCCCATCAGTTTGACGTTTGAGTTTCACATTTCACAAACAGCATTTATTCTAACTCTGTTAGCGTCTACACACTGTGTGTGTGTGTGTTGCCTTGAGGTCGAAAGTATGTCACTCAGATCATCATACAGTGAGACTCACAATTTAGAGCAACACACATTCCTATTGTGACACTGCATAGCTGAGTTTAACAATAACTGTGTGTGTGTACTTGTATTCAGAGATTGGGGATCACATGACTTAAAGGTGCATTATGTAATAAATCTAAAGCAACTGGCCTTAAAATCCTCCTAATATCTAATCTTTTGCAGACTGCAAATCATGTTTATGTTTTGAAATCATGTTTTGGCATGTGGCGCCACCTACCACCGTCTACCAAATAATTTGCAGTCGGTAGAGTCTCAGCAGCCGAGCAACCACGGGTTGCCAGTTACGCCAGAAAACGAAACCTAAAAGATCTCGGTATTTTGAATTTGAATGTAGTAACCGTTTTTGGCCACATTCTTACATATGGCTTTTAAAGACTAGACTTCACCTAAAGGAATATTGACATTTTCTCAAGTATTGAGAATTGTTTTTGCATCCTTGCGTACAAACCTGGCAACCCCAGCGACACCACACCACACAACTATGTAAAACTTCATTCGTCACTTGGAATCCCACACAGGAAGGAAAGACAGGAAGTCAGTTGGCTGCTATTTTTGGTTTCAATGTCGGCCGAGTATTCTTTACGATTTAGACTCTGTAGTTTTATTGATTTTCATTTTGTTGATGTTGTTAATGATGCATTTGTGAAGCAGCGCTTACACTGTATGAGTAATGCAGTGTTGCAATGCAATATTCATACGACTTATAACTTGCTTGATTTAAAGCAGGGACTCGACTTCACTTGATTCTTGCAAGAATGACTTTGGACTTGAATGTGAAGACTTTCTACCTCTAAAGGAGCTTTTCTGACAAAAAAACATCTCTGTCACCTGACCTTGTCGTCCGGACTCTGGCTACCAAACTCCTGATTGTGAATGTGTGTGAAAGAGCAGCAGATATTTACGATATTTTCACGATATTCAAAGTATTTGCAAGATCATATATTGCATGTGTGTACATCACATTTTGGGTTGTCCATACTATAAAACTTAATTAATCATAAAATGGGCCACCGATGTCCACGTACGTGGACACTTAGACTGCCATCTAGTGGTGTCAGAAGAGCAAAACACTCTTTTATAGTGTAGACAAACCAAAATGTAATGTCCACGCATTTGGACGCCAGGTCTTAGGAGTTGCAAAATATCGCAATATTTCATCATATCGTATACTTGGTGTAAAAGGTTTGACAACCACCGGACTTGGTGTTAGATTTTACGCTTTGTCAATGAATTGTATATTTGGAGAATCGGACCCTCTAAATTGAGAGTGAATGGTTGTTTGTCTCTCTAAGTGTCACCTGTGATGGACCTGTCCAGGATGTACCTCGCCCTTCAACCCATGTCAGCTGAGACCCTCGTGTGGAGGACAAAGCCATAGAAGATGGATGGATGGAAGTTCCTGAATGGTCGGTAAGTCAGAATCAGATCAATTGTGCTTCAAAATGCACTGAGTGTCAAAAGCGGTTGAACACACGGCTGCCAAATTGACGGTTATCGTCTACTGCGTCCTCCAGCTCGTCTTCCTCGCTAAAACGCTGTAAAACTAAGGGCCAGGAAGTCACCATGAGACATTTCCTGCATATTTGACCTTCATCACCTTGAAGCAGGGGTCGCTGGGAATGGCGGAAGCGCGCTCTTCCCAACTATGTCTGCTTTGTGTTTTTTTTTTGCTTGCGTATAATAGAAATGCCTTTCTCATTGTATCCACCTCTGGCTCAATAACAGTATGCAGTTACAGTTGTTCCTCTGCTAATGAAGTTCATATGCTGCACACGCCTTTGATGCCACATGACCAGGCTCCGCTTCTGCACTTCAGAGCTTTTGATCCTGGTTCAGTGGAACCTAGTTCGTCGCCGCCTGGCTTTTTCATTTGGTGACAGGTGACACATCACAGACCAGAACGAGCCTTGATGTTGGTGAAGTCTGCCATTCTCATGACGCCAACCGATTTAAGCAGCCTTCAGAGACCCAGAGCGTCCAAATCCAAAAACCTGATGCGCAAAAAAAAAAAAAAAAAATCAAAGGTTCGGCGCAGCTGGTGTTCTCGTACAAAAATTAAATGAAGCCAGGGAAAATCCAAATGTATCATACTGATGTTCTTGATCAATTCTGTATTCGTCACAATGGAGGAGGATGCTAATGAGATGCAGAGGACAAGTGTTTGCTTTTGATGAGATTGAAAGTATTTGACCTGGAAATGTTCTGGGGATTTTTTTTAACCATAATCATCCATGCAGCAGCTGTTCCATGTGTTTGAATACATATCCTGTTCCTAATATCTGACATACAATCAGCAGCCACTTTATTAGGTACACAGGACAGATAATCAACAGTGTTGTCTCCATCTGCTCCATGTTGTGCATTCAGAGATGGTCTGCAGGCCTCGGGTTGAAATGAGTGGTTTTTTGTCTTTACAAAGTGGATCAATAGTGTCTGACTCAAACCAGCCCCTCTGTGCACGAACAGCCATGCCACGTTCAAAGTCACTTTTTCTGTCCTCGCGTTCAAAGTCAATTTTTCTGTCCTCGCTGAAGATCAAACGCTTCGTTTGAACTTGTCGTCTCCACCATGTCTGCATGTGTTGAGTTACTGCCATGTGATTGGTTTATTGGATTGGACTGTGATCAACCCGACTACCTACCTTGATCGACCCGTTTACCCATCTGTCTTCCTACCTTGATCAACCTACCTATCTACCTCGATCAACCCGTCTACCTATCTGTCTTCTTACCTTGATCAACCCGACTACCTTCCTACCTTGATCGACTGTCTACCTACCGATCTTGATCGATTGACCTACCTACCTACCTTGATCGAACCGTCTTCCTATCTGCGTTCCTAACTTGATCGAACCTACCTCCCCACCTTAATCGACCCTTCTACCTATCTGTCTTCTTACCTTGATCAACCCGACTACCTACCGAACTTGATCGACCTACCTTCCTACCTTGATCGACCCGTCTACCTATCAGTCTTCCTACCTTGATCGACCCGTCTACCTTCCTATCTTGATCAACCTGTCTACCTTCCTACCTTGATTGACCCGACTACCTTCCTACCTTGATCAACTGTCTACCTACCGATCTTGATCGATTGACCTACCTACCTACCTTGATCGAACCGTCTTCCTATCTGCGTTCCTAACTTGATTGAACCTACCTCCCCACCTTAATCGACCCTTCTACCTATCTGTCTTCTTACCTTGATCAACCCATCTACCTTCCTAAATTGATCGACCCGTCTACCTACCAATATTGATCGACCGACCTACCTACCTTGATCGAACTTCCTACCTTGATCAATCTGTCTTCCTTCCTATCTTGATCGACCCGTCTACCTACTGATCTTGATCGATCTATCTATCTATCTATCTATCTATCTATCTATCTATCTATCTATCTATCTATCTATCTATCTATCTATCTATCTATCTATCTATCTATCTATCTATCTATCTATCTATCTATCTATCTATCCATCCATCCATCCATCCATCCATCCATCCATCCATCCATCCATCCATCCATCCATCCATCCATCCATCCATCCATCCATCCATCCATCCATCCATCCATCCATCCATCCATCCATCCATCCATCCATCCATCCATCCATCCATCCATCCATCCATCCATCCATCCATCCATCCATCCATCCATCCATCCATCCATCCATCCATCCATCCATCCATCCATCCATCCATCCATCCATCCATCCATCCATCCATCCATCCATCCATCCATCCATCCATCCATCCATCCATCCATCCATCCATCCATCCATCCATCCATCCATCCATCCATCCATCCATCCATCCATCCATCCATCCATCCATCCATCCATCTATCTATCTACCAAAAAAGACAGTCTTTGATAAGAATGTGTTGCACCTGTGAACTCACTATTGTGCTCAAGAATCGAGCACAAACACTTCACAAAGAAACTAAAGAGACTGAAGCCTCCGACTCTCGCACAACCTCAAAGTGCAGCTGTAGACGTCTGTCACATGGCTGTGATCTTTAACATGTCCACAGGCTCTGTCTCAGTGTGTGTGTGTGTGTGTGTGGTTCATAAGGATGGAGGTGGAAGCCATCACTCACCACCTTCACACACACACCATACAGAGCTCAAAGTAACTCTTAAATCTGTTGCTCTTTGTTGCGATGTCTTCCAAAAAAGATGAAGAATCTAAAACACCCCGACCCCCCACCTCCCTCTGTTGACTAAGTGCTTTGCCGGATAATTCTCTGTCTCCTTCACTTATTAAAGCAACATGAGTAATAGTAACAGTCGCGACTTAAGTAATCGTGTTTTATGGCAAAACCACTTATCTTAACGTTTGTCTGGCTGGCTGATTAAAGTGAGCTGTTGCTGCAGGTTTCGCTCCGACGTGTTCCTCTGAAGCACTTGAGCGTGAATGCATTAGCGTCTTAAATGTCGTACACGCTGTAGAGACCCGGGCCAAATCCCCAGGTCCGCCTTTGATCTGAGCCGAGTGCTGAAATAATGAAATTCTAATAAGAGCGCCAGCACTGATGTCGCGACACGTTCATCCAGGCGTAAAGATTAAATAAGAGAAGAGCTCTAACAAGCTGGATGAAGAGTGAAGGAATTGTGTTTTCTGATCCAAGAACACGTAACGTCCGTCCACTTGGCTCGCGTTTCACTTGAATGTTATTAAGTCTGTCTTTGGCTTCTTCAAACACTCTTTGACATGTTGTAAAATATGTGCATTACATTCGTTGAACTGGAACTTGGAACGCGCGTCGTTCCGCGTTCTCTGCTGAGAGCGACGGACGTGACGACGGACGTGAACTCTAAATCTGCAGATTTGTTGTGTTAGATTTGTATCGGGAATACTTTCACAGATGTTTTAGCTGGTGCGACAGTCTGCTCTGGAGAATTACGACGTACCTGATGTACTGCACTGTACTTTATGTACAAAACGGAAATCGTCTATATCGGCGAATAAATAACATGCAGTAACCAGCTATTTATCGACAGACTTCCCCTCGCTGGGTTGTTGGGCTGCTACGGGAATACGAAAACCACGTAAGACCAGTCCGTCATCCACGATAAACGGCTGGTGACACCTTCTAATCAAGTTCTAACTACAACACAGTACATATTTGACGGGCCAAAATTTTTCCCCTTCAGATTGGCCTCAACTCAACAAGAAGTCGGCCATTTTGAATTTGGCGTCCATCTTGGCGATTTGCACACTTTAACGTAAATGAGCGAACTCTTCTGTTTATCGTATTAGCATAAAACAAACAAACAAACTGCAAGTGGCAAATTTCGACCATTCGCCACAAAACAGGAAGTGCCTTATAACTTTGCTACATATTGACCGATTACCTTGAAACTTCATATGTGAGACCAGGGACCCGCCCTGGACAATGTCTGCAAACCATGACCTGCACACAGGAAGTAGGTCATCTGAAACAGGAAGTGCACTGTGACTTTGCTGTACATTCACCAATCTGCCCTGAACAAGATAGTAGCAGTATCCTTCTGTTTACCTTGACATTTTGGACTCACTGAGAATCGAACAACCAAGAATAAAAATGAGTGACAGACCGATGGAGAGCGCCTGACAGCAGGAGGACTCGTACAAATCTTGCAATCTTCCTGTCATGGTTTTTGCTCTGACTTGTTGGGATTTAATGGAGCAAATGTGTGTTTTGATGAGATGAGTGATGATACACATCTGGCATATATAGCCTTCAACAGCAATCAATCACAGCCATACGTCCTGATTTCTCTTCAATGTCTAAACCGAATTTCCTTTCTATTTTGACAGGTTCCTGGACAAATGGCCTGTAACTGACCCTCTGGTGACCTCTGACCTCCACCAGCGCTGACCCTTTCTGTCGGAATGCCTCTGTCTCGTCCAAACACCAACGATAAGGTGATACTCCCTCGAAAAACACGTGGCTTCCACAAGGTTTTACTGATGCAGAAGTTATATACGGTGTACAAATATTGGCTCACGAGCAGGAATTCTGCTGAAGAGTTACATGCTATTTTGGGTCATATTTATTCTTGGCATGGAGGTAAAAGGGGGAAGCCTTCTGGGGGCATTTTATTCAGAAAAATGCCCCCAGAGCCAGAGCTCTTATAGCAGGACCAGATGTTTTAGTCTGTGTGTAGTGACTCATTGAAATTATCATATTCAAAAATATACACTGATCACATCAGGGTCTCTGGCCATTCAGAGACACCTGATACGACTCTGAAATTGCTTCAGTGCACGGCGAGGGGCACAGATACGTATGCTAATTGAAAATCTGAGGCCAGAGTGCAGGATTTCATATAATTACGGTAACTCGGTGAACTCTCGCTTCTTGATAATCAGCCCCACCAGCAGACTAAACATTTGGAAGAAAGAGGCCCTCAGATTTAAAAAAAAAAACGCAGCGCAGACTGGCGGGTCAGGTCCCATTGTCCATGCTCAGATAACGCGTGAGTGTATGTGCCAATGTTTTTATCTGGAGGAAGTTAGCGGTAACCAAACAGTGAGAGCATTTCCATGTCAGGCGAACGGCGCTTGAAATATTTATGTGCTGTAATAACAGTCGCGTTGTGGGAACAAAAGTCGCCGATCTGTAGGAATTCGTTTTCACAAACACCTTCTTAATAGGTTCTCAAAACCCTGTTTTTTCTCTTGCTTCTGTGTCCTCGGTGGTTCAACCCCCAACACTTCCTTTAATGAATCTGGACTTAAGTTGCATTCCACATCTCTGCTGTCAACTCTTAAATAAAGGCATAACAGGTTAAAAGTACAATCTCTTATCCATGTGCAACAGGCTGCTCAATCAGCCAAAGAACAGTTATTAAAGAAGTAAAATTAACTTTTTAAAAGACTGGGAATTAGGTCAGAAGACTAATTGGATGTTAAAGGTGCATTATGTAATAAATCTAAAGCAACTGGCCATAAAATCCTCCTAATATGTCACAGAGACTCAGGAATAATGTTCATATAAAAAACTGAACTCACCAACAACAACAGTACAGACAAAATAGTTGCATTTAAAAAAATATTTTGCAGACTGCAAATCATGTTTATGTTTTGAAATCACGTTACGACATGTGGCGCCACCTACCGCCGTCTACCAATCATTGCAGTCATTCGAGTCTCAGCTGCCGAGCAACCACGGGTTGCCAGTTACGTCAGAAAACGAAACCTAAAAGACCTTGGTGTTTTGAATTTGAATGTAGTAACCGTTTTTGGCCACATTCTTACATATGGCACCTTTAAGTGGTTTATGTTCTATTTTATGTTTATGTTCTTTTTTTAATTGACATCATGTTCTATTGAAGAATCTAATCTAAGAATAACTCAAACTAAACCATTAACTCCTCAGGAACCTGTTTGCTGACATTAAAAACAAACTTTTCCCCCTTTGACCTCCATTAGAACTCTAGATTTCTTTTTGGCGACCACTGAAGTCGCCCCCTGGTGGCTAACTGCTAATTCCATTCTTCCTTCTGAGCTTCACTTGTCAAACTGTAAGACTGAATCCATTTTAAATACAGCCAGTGGCTGTAAAGCTTAGTTTAGCTTAATAAAAAGATGTAGAACCAGACTATAAAGTTGTTCTTTTTTTGTTTTGACACTCTTGTGTGTTTGAACTAACGTGTGCAGGAATTTGCAGCGACTTGCAGTCAGTGTGAGCTCCAGCCTGGCTGTGTTTAAAGTCACAATCAAAGGGGCTTTAAGAGCATGAGCCACAAATTATCTCGACAACTTGCGTTCATTCATTATCTCGCACACAATCTTTGGCAACTTTTTCCCTTTTTTTTTTTTTTTCGCCCCTCCCTCCCGATCTCACTCTTACGCTTTACTCGACTCCGTTTCCCCGCAGTGGACGGCACATAATTCATCCAGTGTAGGCTGAGGTGATGTATTCTTTTCATGTACAGAGGAAGCGCAATATCCTGTTCCCACATGGGCTCTAATACCACACTGAGGCACACTGGTCCCTGGCTTTAAAGGGGGGGGGGCTTTCTGAATATGTGATATACACAAGGTGTCTGTCTGTCTGTCTGTCTGTCTGTCTGTCTGTCTGTCTGTCTGTCTGTCTGTCTGTCTGACTGTAATTCTGACTCTGCTTGTTACAGCCTCAGAAAAAAAACTGGGTCTAATGGGAGGGAATGGTTCTCATTTCAGGGGCAAATATTTTCCCTGTGGCAGAGGCACATGTGCATTTTTCATGAATCAGCTTTTTTTTTTTTTGCATTTTTTCTTGTTTTCCTCACTCGACATTTGTGTTTACGAATCATTGACCTCATTGATCACCCTGGTCCTACAATCACTGAATACACCGTTACCCCTCGGTACACACACACTGTTATCAGTCACTACAGTTTAATCAAGCTAAGGCCATAGTCTGACTAAGAGGGGCAATCGGACAACTTGCCAAATCCGAGTATACATGTGGAGGGGGAAGTTGATTTATTGGCCGTGTACTCTATAATCTCTCTATAAGCTAGTACGTATTGAATCAGTTTCCTGTTGACCTTTACGCCACAGAATAGTGTATACATGCTGGATTAATCGGACTATGAATCACATTATCCAGGTATATTAGTCCGACTAAGACAAGCTCAATTTTAGTTTAACTAACTAACATGTTTTACGTGACATTAAGAAAACCAAAATATTGACTTAGTCCAACTAAAGTCTGACTTTTAACATGCATGTAAACACACTTAGTGAGAGCGTGTACTTCGGAAAAAAATGAATGGAACAGCATGAGGATCACTCCAAATAACAACATGAATGTTATCTTTTCTACTCTTTTACTATCTCACGATAGTATATATGAGATATGAGATAGATATATGTTAGTTATGGAGGTCTACTTACATACATTAACAGTTTTTATGCTCAAAAACCTCCTGTTTCTGTAAACAAGCCGATAGAAATCTCTCCTCACTGACGCTCTCCTCACCCGCGATATTTCAGACTGAACTCTCACCCCCAGAAGACAGAGTGTGTTGTGATTGGCCAGCCAGCGTAGAGCCTTCCCAACTGTCTTGTGATTGGCCAATACCTGGAAGTGACATAATCAGCACACCAGCTCTCAGAAGCACAGCTCCCCCCTCTGGAACGGTGGATGCACTGCTACTCATTATCAAAACATTGATTTAACAACGGACGTTATTCTTCTTCTACGGTTCAATGTACGCAACCGGATGTGCCCGGACTAGTGCCCGGAGCAGGACGATCTGCTGTTCAGGAGAACCGATGTTTACGTAACCGGACGTAACCGTGTTTTTTCAGAGATCTCACTGAGCCCGAGATTACAATAAAACACAGCGTTCTCAGCAGTGGCTGAACTGTTTGTTTTGAACCTTCAGGGCTTCGTAAACCAGGTAATGACGCAGATACACACTAAAAAAAACAGCGTTAATTGGAACTTCCGAACTTTTGCTTTAAGTTTTAAACATTTATCCACACTTAGATGGAATTGTTGTAACTGTTGCATAAAAGCAATATCACATATTGCATAAGTAATACAAACAAAAGTGCTTCTTTATATTTAAAAAAACAAACAAAAAAAAAAACGATTCTGGGACATTTTATAGAAGAATTGCGATTCTTATGTGAATCGATTTTTTTGGCACACCCCTTTGGCACTGTAGAGTAATTTGACCCCGGATTGAATGTTGATGAAACACATTCTGACTGATGATGAAGACACACTTTTAAAATGTTTTCATGACCACAGGGAAGCAGATATGATCATGACTGCTGTTCCTGCAGAGGATCCATGAGTCAGTGGGAGGTCTTCAAGTTTACCTGTGTGTGTCCCAGCAGCAGCAGCAGCAGCAGCAGCACATGGACCCTCCTCCTCTCTAGCACCGTCTCTGGTTTCCCTGGAAGCACACAGACACCAGTCGCAGTCCTTTCTGCGCCTCCGGTTCATTCACTGACTGCACGCTCCAGACTCACTGTGTGTGTGTGTGGAGGAATGCGCGGCGAAACCCGGCGTTTATTTCGGATTTCCTGCGCACGGACTTTGTCTTTTTTTTTAACCAAGTGCTTTTTTGCATCACAGGAATGATCGCGGCCGTGTTCGGTCGTTAAAGGGCGTCGGAAATGTCTCACCACCACCAGCACCAGCAGCACCAGCAGCACCAGCAGCGGGTCGTTCAACTCTCAGCCGCGTCATTAGCCGTGATCTTCGGCCCGGGCGAGGAGAGTTTGCGCGCCGGCGGCGGAGAGAAGCTCAGCGCCGCCAACACCAACACCAACGCCAACACCGTCAGCGGTCAGGAGGTGTTCGCGGACTTTAAAGCGCAAAACTCGCGCAGTTTCTGGAATAAGAGGCTGGTCAAGGCCATCGCCGAGGTGCACTTTCAAGGATGGATGGAAAATTTGGTGCTTTTCGTTCAGGGGAACGCGAACAACCTGGAGGTGCTGAGAGAAGCGTGGATGCGCAGGGCTCTGAGGTCACCCAAGGGTTTCATCATCAAAGCTGTCGGTATGTATTATAATCTACACTTTATTATCACTCATGTTTGTAATATTCTGCACTTTATTATCACATAAAAGAGAAGAAAAGTAGTGATGGCACAGGAAACACAGGCACAAAACACTGTTGAATCACACGTTTGTTTACCTCAGTGAGAGAAATGTGTGAAAGCCATAAAGTTTGGACACCATGGAGCTGTGTGATTGAGACACCTCTCCTCACACTGCTCCTCCTACACACACACACACACACACACACACACCCACACCCAAGTGTTGCAGCATCAACAGTGATTTGTTGTTGTTGTTGTTTTTGTGTGTCATTTGTCTTTCTGTCACAAACAGAACACTCGTCGTCTCCCTTGTGAAACAACCACAAGCCAATATTGTCTTCTCGTAATTGTGAATAAATCAGAGCGATTTAAACACCACAGCTACAGGGATGGGGTTAGTCCACGTTATGTCAAACTCAAGGCCCGGGGGCCAGATGTGGCCCGCCACGTCGTTTTTATGAGGCCCGCGAGTGATTAAAAATCTGTGTTAAAATAGGTCTATGCTGCTTAAAGGCGTGCATTGACCATAAACTACATTTCCCACAATGCATGGCGATTGCGTTACCCCGCAAAGTGACGGCCATCACCATCGCGGACCGGGTTACATCTATAATGCATCATATTTGTAACTTGAATAAGTAATAAATACAGAAAGCTATTTAGCAATATGTTACAGAGTAGTTACCTTTATTTTACATTATGTTTAGTTACATTTATTCTTTATAACGGTTACATCTGAGGCTCTTTGAGGGTCACCATTATGCTGATGTGGCCCTCAGAGAAAATTAGTTTGACACCCCTGGGTTAGTCCATCACTGCTTCATCCACTGAGCTGCTCTGACAGATTATATTCCATCCAAATATTGTCTGAGAATAATCCCTGACGACTGCTTCCCTATCCTTGCCGACACAGTGTTGTGCAGAGCTGCAACTAACACTTAATTTCATATTAGATTCACCGTTTGGTCCGTTAAAAATCATTGATCGTTGTTTGTCAAACCTGGAAATGACGATGTTCTCGAATTGTCTTGTTTTTGATTCAGTTTTAACAATGTCTTTGTTACGTGGAGCAAAGAAACCGAGAAAATATTCACATTTAAGAAGCTAAAACAATCAGAAATCTTGTTTTAATCATGAAAAAACGCTTCAAACCGACGATCAATAGTCGATTAATTGTTTCATCTCTCGTCTTGTGTGTCGCTTAATTCCTTCAGATTACGAACTCCTTCCCTCGTTTTTTCCCCTGGATTAATTTCAGGCCAGCGTATACTGTAAGCGGCACACACACACACTCACACACACACACACACACGGTGAATGGAAACCTTTATGCAGCCTCCTATATCATGAGCTCATGGGCTGTTAATGCCTGACAGCACCAGCTGCTGGACAAAATGACAACCTTGTGTGGCTTGTGTTTTAGACTGTTTTTAATGACAGTATTCTTAGACGGACTCACCAGGTCAGGAAGATACAGAACTGCAGGTTGTGGAAAATGCATATTTGGTTGTTGATTTGATGTTTTGTGTCACCTTCCACCTTAAAAAACATGCTATTATCGCTTCACCTTGTGTGAGAGGAAGCCGGTCTCATCAGTGTTGTTAAAACACTGTCCCAGACAGGAGCTCTGGCACAGAGCTGCTCTCTGGTCCAGCAGCTGCCTCTTTTCTCTTTTTATAGTCTTTCTGTTTCTTTTGTTCATTTGTTGACTTGTTTGCGTCTCCGCCAGCTGCCGAAGAGAAGCCTCTTTTTGCACTCCAACCCTGTGATTTGTGAAACCCAGGTGAACCTGCTAAAACAGGACAGTTAACACCGAGCTGAGTTTGTGCGTGAATGTGGACATCAGAGGAAAAAGGAAAAACAACAACAACAACAGCACCGCACCATGGAATTCACTGACATTCAGTGTGTTTACATGTTAAAAGTCTGGTTTTCATTGGACTAAGACAATAATTCCATTTTCTTAATGTCATGTAAACACGATAGTCTGATTCATAGTCTGATTACTCCTGCATGCATACACTTAGTCTGACTGGAGTCGGACTTCTGGCGTTCTGCTCATGCACCAAAATTTCCTTCTGATTAAAATACGCACTAGCTTATAGTGCCAATAAATCAATGTTATCATCCGCATATACTCGGACTATACTGTCTGTTTGCTTGTCTTAGTCAGACTATGACGGCCTTAGCTGGATTAAACTGTGCATGTACACGTACTGACTGTTGCTTTCAATTAATTCAAATGAGGGAGTAGAAAATATTGAGTGCTGCCCTAGTTAGCTGTGAAAAGAGATGTTTGCCCTGGGTAACTGCTATGCTAACAGTCAAAAATGATGCAGGAGTTAGCATCGCTGTTAAAAATGTGAAAAGACGATGTAGTTTGTGTCTTCTCCTGGATCTTTGATCAGTTTTGCAAAACAAACTTCCGCTATGAAGCATCAAGACAAAAGGGTACACACCAAGAAAAAAGCAAAGCAAAAATTATTTATTTGTATTTTTTATTATTTTATTTTATTTACTTATGAAACTTATGATGATTTTTTTTTAGATTAGACTCAGTATTTCAGATACAGGCCTCTACCAAACGGTTGAGACGTCTGTTTATAATAAACCTTGTTTGCATAATTCATTAAGTACAACATTCAAAACAAGTCACATTAAGAGTTCAGCTTGATGCATTTTTCAATATGGAGATATAGTGACCCGGGAGGGCGTGAAGCGACGCAGAGTGTGGAGGCTGACACGCCGTCCTGCTGTGAGATACTTTCTGCTCTGAGGTTAAATCAAGCACACCATCCAGCAGCCGCGTGCACCAGAGGTGATGCTGAGCTGCAGTTGGTATGCACCGTGTCAGCACAAAGGGAAAATGCATGAGCCGGCGTTTTTAAGGCTGCAGCCTGTGTCTCTTTAATGTTTGAGCTTCACACCTGCTACTTGTGAGCAAACATGTTTGTGTGAGGACGCTGCCGTTCTCTCCTCCTCTACAAATCCTTTGCCTCACACTGCAGCAATTTGTATGGAAATCAGCAGTGGCAGTGCCGTCAGAGTGTAGTTTACTGCCTCCTCCTCACAGAGAGTGGGTCAGCAGTGAATCAGCGTGACTGGCTGACGACCGCAGCCGCGTTTCTGTTACTCAGGATTAATGTCCCTCATGTTTCATGGCCAGTGAGGGACTGTGAAAGTCAGACTCTGTGACTGATATCAGGCAGCACTTAAAGGCCTTGACATTGTCCTGATATAAATACGTCAGCCGGAGAGAAAGTTATGAGTTGCAGTGAATTTCAAACATCCCACCGTCCTCTCCCGGGTCAAAGCGAGGCTGAGATGTGACTTTGCTCAGATTCTTTCTTCAGGGACAAGTTTTAAGACGTTGAGTTAAGACTCGTGTGCCTTTTTGAGTTAAAGTCAAAGAGTTTTGCACGCAACGCACATAAACTCAAGTGTTTCTTAGTATCGTGGTGTCGAGATCTCCGGTGACATTTGGACACAAGTGGAGGCAGCGGCAACATTCAGTACGTTTACATGCACGGTTTAATCGAGCGAAGGCCTTAGTCCGACTAAGACAGGCAACAAGACAACTTGGCCGTATACGTGTGACTCGGCCTCAGTGTATCGGTTTCCAGTTGACCTTAACGTCACCGAAAAACAAAAGCCATACGACGAAGATGGATGGTGAGAAGCCTTTGTCTCACTAAAATAGAAAAGTTAGTCCGATAATTGCGCTAGTCTTAGTCAGACTAACATGACAAAAGTCTTAGTATGACTAAAATTAAAAGTTTAGTCCGATAATCGAGCTAGTCTTATTCGGACTAACTTAGTCGGACTAACACGACAAAAGCCTTAGTCTGACTAAAATCGAAAAGTTAGTCCGATAATTGCGCGAGTCTTAGTCGGACTAACATGACTAAAGTCTTAGTCTGACTAAAATTGAAAGTTTAGTCTGAAAATCGAGCTAATCTTAGTCGGACTGACACGACAAAAGCCTTAGTCTGACTAAAATGTAACGTTTAGTCCGATAATCAATCTAGTCTTATTTGGACTAACTTAGTTGGACTAACATGACAAAAGTCTTAGTCAGGCTAAAATTGAAAAGTTAATCCGATAATCGAGCTAGTCTTAGTCGGACTAACGGGACAAAAGTCTTAGTCTGACTAAAATGTAAAAGTTAGTCCGATAATCGAGCTAGTCTTAGTCGGACTAACATGACAAAAGTCTTAGTCTGACTAAAATCAACTTGTCTTGTAAACGCACTGACTGAAGTGAGTTCTCCTGCTCCGAAAACTCGGTTGTTCGGCAGTTTGATAGCGTAAATGTTTCTCGTCCCCCGTCTGTCCGAGTGCTACTGGTGTATACACACAAACGCACCCTCGGTCACGTGTGATAGTATTGATTGACAAAGCCCGGTGTGTCTGTTCATGAGGACCAAACTGAGGCAACTGAGGCGTCCAGAGTAACAGAAACAGTCATGTTTTAGCAGGACAAAGCACAGGTGTCGCTCGTCACATTCACATTGCGACCGCGACCTGAAACAAGGAGGGAGCTAAACGGAATCCAGCCATCATTAATATGATTATTTACACCAGCGATTCTCCGACTGTGACCTGTCAAAATGGCTGCTGAGCAAAGGGCCCCACTGCTTCCTCGCCGCTGCGTGTCTGCTTATCTGTGCTGAAAGCCGGAGAGCGAAGACGGATTTCTTTTTTTTCTGTGGGCCACTCAGCCATCGCTGGGCCTCTTTTAGAGGGAAGAATCTGTAGAAAAGGAGGTACGTGGGCAGTGGGGAGGGTTGGGGATTGTAGTGGGGTTAAGAAGGCAGGGTGAGGAGTTAGTGTGTTGTTATGCTTGTGGGAATGGGGCCCACTGGCACTGATACTGCGTTTGACTCTCATTCCCTTAATCTCATTAATGTCTGCAGGGTGTTTATCATTCTTCCCCTCTTTCATTCACAAATGATCTCGTCCTCCTCTTTCTGTGGCTTTTAACAGTTGTTTACAGAATAATATCACCGCAGAGTCATTCAGTTAATGATCCGTGTGAGCGCAGTCGAACGTCTCGCTCGCCAAGATTCCATCCCGACGTTCGCCGTGTTTACATATACACTGTAACGCGACTACTTTGACTGATCACGGTTTACAGTGACCCCTCCAAAACAATCAGGATACGGTGTTTACACCAAAGAGTGAATGTAAGGAGGGGAAATACGAGAAAGTTATCAGTCAAATAATCACGTCACGTAAAATCATTTACAGTAAATAAGCCAACAAATCCACTTATTATCTTTGATGTTTCGCGAGCATGACTCTCTTTTTCCGTTATTTACATCTTTTTATGTCACGCTAACTGTCCCCCGAACTTTTCTTCATAACAGAAAGACAAATCGCCGAACTTCCTCTGATAAAACCCAGTCTCACTGGTCAAAAACTCAAATTTCTTATCCATCGACTTCAGTCTTCGACATGTTTACTTGGGTTCAAAGATTCTCGGCAAACCTGCTCATTTTAGTCTGAAATGGTGCTTTTCCATGAGAAAATTCTAGCACGACTCCGCTTTACTTGGCAATAACTCTATTCGTTTGTTTTGCTTTTTCCATTAGCGATAGTACCTTGAACTTTTTTTTAGTACCTGGTCTGGTGAGGTTCCAAGCGAGTACTAAAATGTGTCGTCACTGGAAGAGTCGTGAGCGCGACGTCCGTCACAGAAATCAAACTGAACAATGCAATCTCCCAACATTTAGCAAAGGAAATGTCTAAAATCTCTCTTTAACAGAGGAGTCTGGTGTATTTTAGCGACAGCGCTACTGAAAGCCGACGAACGTGAGTTCGAAGTCGAGTGGCGTAGTACTAGAACTGTGTAATGCAAAGGTGCCATAATACTGTCGTGTGTGTTTCGTGTTTTGTCGGGTTGCAGGTGTACAAGTTTCGTAATTTCCGATAAGTTTAGTGCTGATCCGCTAAAGATGGCTGGAGTAAACGACAGCAACTGAATGACGTCGGAAGTGAAAAATGCTAGCAATCTGCAGTAGAGGTTTCCTGATTCCCAAGGAGTTGAAAAACGTAAAAAACAAATCTTGCTAAAAGCGGGCGATCGTGAGCCGTCTCACAACTCTGTTCGGTTGTATTACAGTTCAGTGACGGATTCTCATGATTCAGTTACATCGAAAACAACTGCTTTGCCTGTCACTAGGGTTAGGGTTAGGGTTGGGGTTAGGTTTGAGGTTAGGTTTGAGGTTAGGGTTAGGGTTGGGATTCGGGTTGGGGTTAATACGTTGTGTCTGATACCAACTAGAGCCGAGTCGTGCTAGAACTGTACAATAGAAAAGAAGCCAAAAGAGGCTCAGTTTTCCAAAAATGTCCCAAAAAATACTCCTTCGATCTGATATTTACTGAGTATGAAAGTATGAGTATGAAAGCGCGTTGATTGTTTTTTTTTTCAAAACTAAATTGTCAACCCACCCCCCCCCCCTCACCGAAAGCTAAAAATATCACCGTAGAACCACCGCGGCTGTGCTAACAACGAAACCAGAGACTTTGGTAATGACTGTAAGCTGACTCTGCATTATTTAGAGCCTCCATTGTTCCCGCGCCACGACGAGCGCGGATCCACGACGTGAAACATTTATACGGAGTCGGCCGCTGGTGTAATGAGGTGTCCTGTGTCCTGTGTCCTGTGTCCTCCACACTGTCCACGTCCACTTTGAACATGTACGTGAACGAGTCTCCTGGACGGACCTCTTACTTTCTCCACTGACTGCGGTCATTGAAGGACATACTGTAGGTCTCCCTCTCTGTGTGTGTGTGTGTGTGTTTCTGGACGATTCGTGCATGGCTATGCTGCACTTTTTGGGCCAAGTTTCCCTTTTCAATGGTATGTTGTATTTATCTCACCATACCATGAGGTGGTGAAGCATTCCTGAAATGCTTCATTTACTCCTGAGATCATTTCCTGAGCTCGCAGGCTCACCGAGCCTCATTTCTGCTCTTTCTTACTTGAAAGTGTTGTATTTTCACACAAGGGGGGGGGGGGGGGGGGGTGTCTCCTTTCATGGGGGTATTTTGTCAGAGTCTCAAAGCCTTCCACTAATGGCCATAACTCTTCCAGATGTTAGCTTATTAACCGTGACACCCCCTCGCCGGGTTTAAATGGCCCACCCTGTCCTAACTAAGCAGCGCAGGTCAAAGGTCACAACCTTCCTGCTAACAAGCAACTTTTAGGTCATTTAGCTTCACAGGGTTTTTTAGGAGGCAAAATGGGCAACACATCGAGGCTCCAGGTGTTCTCCAGCTTCTGTTGGCGGACGTCGTCCGATGAATACCAGTCATTATGCTGGATGTTGTTTAACAGCAGGTTTGTAGCTGTACTTAAAGTTGGTGCGACAGAGGTATTTCAACACTTTTACTCAATTTCAACTATCGAACTGCCATTGAATTACTCATTTTTGCCATGTTTACCTATTTTACAGCTTATATTTCAAGCTTCAATCTTTAAAGGTGCAGAGACTCAGGAATAATGTTCATATAACAAACTGAACTCACCAACAACAACAGTACAGCCAAAATATTTGCATTAAAAAATATATTTTGCAGACTGCAAATCATGTTTATGTTTTGAAATTATGTTTTGACATGTGGCGCCACCTACCACTGTCTACCAATCATTGCAGTCAGTAAAGTCTCAGCTGCCGAGCAACCGCGGGTTGCCAGTTACATCAGAAAATGAAACCTAAAAGACCTCGGTATTTTGAATTTGAATGTAGTAACCGTTTTTGGCCACATTCTTACATATGGCGCCTTTAAACTCACACACGAACACAGAACATTTATGCTGCTTTTTTCAAAACGTAGATACGGAGGCGATAAGAACGTGCAGCACGTGAGTGTTTTATGTCCTTTTTTTTTTTTTTTTACAGCACAACCAATAGACAATCTCGTTTTCACCAGCTATATAAACACACCTGAGCAAAAACTCTTGTTTTTATGAACAAAAATATAATTTTTTTTGTGTTTTGTGACTTTTACAGCGATTTAAACTAATCATAACTTTGACTCAACAACACATTAGATGAAACACATAAAACAAACAAAATCAGTGTTTTGAAGGTTGAAGATGTTTTAGGTAAATCCGAACAATGGATTTCATTAAGATTCCTCTTTTTTCACAAATATAGGCTAATTTCCCAGTCGCAATTTCTATTTCTTTGAGTTGTCCCACATGCCTGTCTGTTGTCGTATATGTGCCTTGGTTACTAATAGCCTCGATAACGGGTTTTTTTACTCCGCCGTTGTTAAAAAGAACCCCCCGTGAATCGTCAGTGTCTGCCTTTTATTGGGCTGCTTGAAGACACACTGATGAAGGGAAATATGCGGACGCACATCTGTGCGAGGTCTGCTGCGCTCTCGCAGACAACACTTGTTAAAATAGAATAACTCTGCTGCTCCCCTTGACGGACGCAAATAGCGTGACGTTAAGCCGTGACATAAACTATACGCGACCGCGAAACGTCCGTGTTATGACAGAAAACAAGTACAACGCGTTGGTTCGGTCCCTTATTTCATTTATCCTAAACGGAGACGTATTCTAACACATGTAAAGAGGTGAAGCATTGAGTGTGATTTATGTGCAGATTTGTTGGACTTCTAAATGGCCTGTCAAATTCATGCCAAGAATGTGTCTCTGTGTTTTTTATGCCGAGTGTCTCGCTGTGCTATCTATATCCCGCCCTGTTGTAAAAGATGTGTTTTATCGTGTGGATCAGATAGTCGCGGGGAACCTTGAACTCGGTGCCTACGACACACGTGCGAGAGGCTGTGCGTGTGCTAGCGTGCCTCTCAGCACGTCATTTGTTCACCACATCCTTTCCCGTTCAGCAGGAAGCTCACCCCCCCCCCCCCCCCCCCCCCCGGTGCAAATCAGCCGTGTCGGCCTCTTTATCGACCAAAAATATTGGACTCACCCATAACAGTGGAATGGACCAATGCCAACATGAACAATTTCCCCCCTGTATCCCTCAGCTTATACACCCTGTTAGCAGCCTCTTGGGTTTCCCCTCGCGGGATTGGTCTTCGTTCACTCTTCGGTCGGACAAGTGGGGGGGTTAGACTTAGAAGTGAGCCTTTATTGCATTAAATTTGGTATTAATATTACTCTTGTGTTTCCCGGCAGGATGTTTTCTTTGCTTCGTTTAGCGCTGATAAATGCCGCGGTATGCGAAAGTCAACCCCCTGAGATGACAGAGCGCCGTGTTATTGTGTTACGAGACTGGGGGGAGGGGGGGTGGGATACGCTCAAGGATCGCGACCAGATGTCTTTGCCGACCGGCTTTAAAGAGGCGATGGATCATAGGTGCACGAGATGAGATCTTTGTTGGAAATACTTGCATAATAAACACAGATCTGTTGCGCCTTGAGCTCAATTAAAAAGGAGGAAATGGGTTTCACCTGCCGCCAATGACCGTCATCACTCTTGATTAAGGAGTGTGAATCTTTTTGTGTGCGTGTGGTGCCGCTGTGGGGAAAGTGGAGTGAAATACACTATACACAAAACTGGCAAAAAGCTCACGGCGAAGCACGGTTTAGTTCAATCATCAGTGGAGCGGCTCAGGAGCAGGTGTTGAGAAGCCGACTGCCACTGTAAACAGGAAAACAGAAAAGGGCCCAGGCATGAACCTTGAGGTACGCCGCCGGTTAGCCACAAAACTGTAGTGACGACAAAAGACTTGAGCTGTAGTCGTCGGAGCAGAATGACGTCGGAACACGAGGAAATCGTCGAGTGAAAGAGCAGTTATTTGATAAACAGAGCAAAGTCGTGTTTTGTGTATTTTAAAGATTTACAGACGAGACTAACTCAGCAGATGTTGTGAGGTTGTTCCTCGTTGACAAAGGATCTTTACAGGTGTCTTCATTTTAAGTTTGGGCTCACTTAGAAATGTCCTTATTTTTTCAATGAATATAAC
This sequence comes from Microchirus variegatus, assembly GCF_963457635.1. Taxonomy (NCBI): domain Eukaryota; kingdom Metazoa; phylum Chordata; class Actinopteri; order Pleuronectiformes; family Soleidae; genus Microchirus; species Microchirus variegatus. Next base: position 23,595,645 of record NC_139812.1, on the reverse strand, counting down.
ATTAAATGAATTAGAAATACACTCTATACATTGTCAAGGGTGCATTATGTAATAAATCTAAAGCAACTGGCCATAAAACCCCCTAATATGTCACAGAAATCCAGGAATAATGTTCATATAACAAACTGAACTCACCAACAACAACAGTACAGACAAAATATTCGCATTAAGAAAAATCTTTTGCAGACTGCAAATCGTGTTTATGTATTGAAATCATGTTTTGGCATGTGGCGCCACCTACCGCCGTCTACCAATCATTGCAGTCAGTAGAGTCTCAGCTGACGAGCAACCACGGGTTGCCAGTTAGGTCAGAAAACGTAACCTAAAAGACCTTGGTATTTTGAATTTGAGTGTAGTAACCGTTTTTGGCCACATTCTTACATATGGCGCCTTTAATGTGGTAAACGACTATTCTAGCTGCAAACGTCTGGTTTTTAATGGAATATGTACATAGTTGTATAGAGGCCCATTTCCAGTGTTCTAATGGTACATTGTGTTTGCTAATGGCGTTAGAAGACTATTGGATGATTAGAAAACCCTTGAAAACCCTTGTTTTGATGATGTTAGCACAGCTGAAAACAGTTTTGCTGGTTCTTTGACGAAAGCAAAGTGAATAAAATTTATTATTTCTAATCTTGTCAATGTCTTGACTATATTTTCTATTCATTTTGCAACTCTTTTGATGAATAAAAGTGTGACTTTTAATGGAAAACACAATAAAAACTGTATAGATTGAGCGGTAGTGTGTACACCAGCAAAAACAATTTAGACCAGGCTTTTCTTTCTCGATGGATATTTTGTCTAAAGTAATTATAAAGTGAGTTATTATCATACGCCCTCGTCTATTACATTAAGCAGAAAAAAAACTGTTTTCATTTTCCAACTACTTAACATCATTATTGCGCATTTCGACCATAATTCTCTCTCAAGTCCCTGCGTATTTAGAGTTATTCCAGGATCCGACTGGAAAATGTTATTTGTGTTCCTTTTGAAAGTAAATAAATCCAATCAAGTGAAAACGAAAATATTTTTCATGGCACTCGCCGTTGCTTTGGAAAGTCCGAGAACCTGACACATGATGAAGTCGTGAAGTGTTATTTATACTAAATCTCAGGATAGCTCAGTGATTTTTTTTTGTTTTTAGTGTTTAAGCGCTAATCTCTGGAGAAATCCCGTTAACTAAACATTTTCTAATGAGATTAAATGTTGGGTTTGGGCTTAAACACATCGTCAGGGGCTGGAGTGGAGACGTGAGGAGGGTTTTTTGGATGTTATAGTTGCAGTGATTCTTCACAGCAATGGTGGCTTTTTTTTTTTTTTTTTTTTTAAGAACAAAGCAAAGCCACTGACTGTGGTCCATGGTTTAAAAAGAAACCCGGCGCACACAGCAGACGTCTGGCAGAGAAGGGCTAATGTTCATGTGCGTGAAAGAAGACGAGAAGCAGATATGCCGGGGTGTGGCCCCCCCCGGTCAGGTCTGCAGAGGTATGAAGTAAAGTGTGTGGGGGGGGAAAATCCTGTCTCCTGGCACGACCGTGTACTGGTGTCACGTTACGCTCTAAAATACCTGGGCTCCTGTTAAACACCTGCTCAGGTGTACTTCCTGTTTCACAGCAGGAACGCGAATGTAATCGCAGCAGTTCAGCACCGGGTCATTTTTTTTTTTTTGACGTCCGATGCCACAACAAACAGCTCTGTGATGGACGGCTGCTGAAATGGTTCTTAGTTTGAATCAGATGGCAAAGGCATTATTTCACGGTTCTGCAGCTGGGGGGGATTTGCAGCCGGCATCTGCGGTAACCGGCTATGTGAGCTGATGTTTTAAGCTTTTTAAATGTCAAATTAAGAGGCTTAGTCACAGCCTGTTTATACTTTCTGACCAACTTATGTTAAATGTCAAAGGAGTCGGTTTGGCAGGCGACGTCTTCGGGGGCCCGTCGCTGGATTGCAGATATTCTGACTGCACTCATGTGCCGCTCTTTCTTTCTTCTTTGTCTTTGTATTAGATGTGGTGTTTCTATGGCGATGCTCGTCAACACAAAAGCCTGTGTGTGTGTGTGTGTGTGTGTGTGTGTGTGTGTTTCTCTTTACTGCTTCAACTTTTTCAGTCACGGTCTTCTGATTTTTCTCGTCTGCTCTGATAAACTAACGCGACTCAAAGAAACGCCTTCATCAGACGGAGCAACAGCAAAAGCTTTTCCACGTTTTTTTAAAATCACATTTCAATTAACTTAGACGTTTTCTTAAGCACTGATTACAAAGAGGGCACAGTCCACTGTGACGCTTCACTTAATATTTAAACACCAGCTCTCAGACGCACTTAACCACCTGTTTAAATATTTACCCAATTCTTTCAAGTCTGGGCACAACTATTATTATTGTTATTACTACGGTGAATCGGTCAATAAAGCCGTAAAATTCTATTGATGCGTTTCTCTAAGATCCATTAACGCTTTAGCACCAAAGCCTCAAAAGGACTTTTTTCTTTTCTGATTTTAACTAGAGCTGAAACAATGAATCGATGACTAAATTAATCAGTTTTTTTTTCATGATTAAAACAGGATTTCTGGTTGTTTCTTAAAGGTGCCATATGTAAGAATGTGGCCAAAAACAGTTACTACATTCAAATTCAAAATCCCGAATTCTTTTAGGTTTCGTTTTCTGACGTAACTGGCAACCCGTGGTTGCTCGGCAGCTGAGACTCTACTGACTGCATTGACTGGTAGACGGCGGTAGGTGGCGCCACATGCCAAAACATGATTTGCAGTCTGCAAAATATTGTTGTTTTTGGTGAGTTCAGTTTGTTATATGAACATTATTACCAAGTCTGTGACATATGAGGAGGATTTTATGGCCAGTTGCTTTAGATTTATTACATAATGCACCTTTAAATGTCAATATTTTCTTCGTTTCTTTGCTCCACATAACAAAGAAATCATTAAAACAAGACATTGGAGAACATCATCATCATTTCCCAGTTTGACAAACACTGATCAACGTTTTTTAACAATTTATGGAGAATAATCCACGGATTAATCGATTACGAGTAATTTTAGCTGGCTGCAAAAAGTGGAATGGGTTTCCTGAACTGAGGCGTGTCTCAATGAGACGCGGAGTAATGATGCACGACTCCACATTCAGGAAATCCATTCCACAGTTTACAGCCAGCTAGCAGGCTCTGTGCCGGCCACAGTGCGCACCGAGCGTCCACAGAGGCGGAGCTGATCCCCGCCGACAACTTCGCTGCCAAACTATAAATACGTCATATTTTAATACACAAACCACGTTTAGACTCTAAATGGCTAATTTCTCGCCTCAAATGATCTTAAAACTGTGTTCCGGGATTTCATGTGAGACGTCTTTCTCTCTCTTGGACGCCATTGCTCACTGTAGCAAGAAGCACAACAACCTTGCGTAGCGACCCCTCCTGATCGGGCGGGAAATTGCAGTGCGTATCCGGCACCACGACGGAGAACTATGAAGGCTCGAGAGGTCTCCAGGGTTCAGAGTCGGAGAAGCATAATGTGGCCTTAAAGGGATAGTTCGGAATTTAGGACATAAGACCTATTTTCCAACTCAGCCGGTGTGATGGAGACGTCTGGAGACGTTTTCAAGATATGTACACCGATAGTCTGCCGTAACAATCGATTTGCCTCGGGTGCACTCTGGAGTCGGTATGAGTGTTTCCAATGCCATGCTAACTCGTACCATTGACTTGTGCTAGCCATAGCACCAGCGAACTCGGCAACTAGAAGAACGGAATGGAATTTCTTGAAAACGTCTCCAGACGTCTCCATCACACCGGCTGAGTTGTAAAATAGGTCTTATGTCCAAAATTCCGAACTATCACTTTAAGAATAATTGACATTTTTCATCTCATGTACACTAGAATACGTTCAACAATAGCCATATTTCTTGTGGCAGCACAGAAAAGGCCAGTGTTTGGTTGGTGGGGGAACATGTGATCGCTCTCTGAAGGGATCGCTTCACTCGCTTTATTGGGCCGTTTTACTGCAAACGCCCACAACAGTGCAAGACACAAACCTCGTAAAAAAAAAAAAAAAAAGCACTTGCACTCACTTAAGAAGAGGAGGAAGGGGGGGGGGGGGGGGGCGGAGTCACGGAGGGCCCCGCTGGAGCCAAAAACACTGATCTGTGTGAGATCATGGGACCAGGAACCAGGAGTCATGACATGAATTAAAGCATTGGGCCGGGGCCTCGCTTCCTGTTAAACGTGAAATCTGGACTGCATGAATGTTTGACATTGTCTCCGGCCGAGTTTTAGATGGCGTTCGCGACGTGCAGATCCGCCGGAGCGTGTCCTTCACAAGGTCTCGCGTCGACGGGGGAGTGATTTCTGCAGTTTTTGGGCAGGGTTACGAGTCGCTGTTGAATGCAGTGCAGTGTGTCCTTAATGAGAGAGAGAGAGGAGATTAGTCTGTTTGCCCACTGGAGCCTTAAAGATTAGATGATAGCAGGATGAGATAAGATGGTGTGTGTGTGTGCGTGTGTGTGAGAGGCCGTGGAAATGGTGAACAGACGTGCTGTTACAGCAGCAGCGGTGGTGGTGGTGACTCCCTCATGACCAGGCCACGGCCGTAATAAACACAACATTACCACCGATGTTTCAGGTTATTAAAAGCAATTTTACAGATAGACTTGGTCTGTTCAGAGTTTTTTATTCGTCGGTTGAACAGTTTCCAAGTTGGTAAAAGGCTGCAACTGATAACAGAACAACGCTGCTATAAACTAAAAATAATAAAGGGCTAGTCCAGGTTTGCTGAGGTGTGGTTGTGCAGCACTGCCCTGCATGACTCTTGCTGCAAAAATGCCTGGCTGCCAGCAGAGAAAAACGGATTTTAAACTGGAAACATACGTTTCTCCCGCACCAAATTCCATAGAGCAGGGGTCTCAAACTGGCGGCCCCGGGGGGCCACATGCGGGCCCCCCCCAATCGATTACATGCGGCCCCCCACTTAATGAAAACATGGCCCACGACCTCAGCGTCTTTTAAACACAGTGTGTAGCTGAGGCACAGCTGCCAGCGAAGGTTTTATACCAGTAATAATAAGACATTTGGTCATAATTATCCTAATTTTAATTGTATCATATACAACATTCAATTACATATATGAATACAGTTGTTAGGGCCTAAGTCACGAATGTCAGTGGCCCCCGAAACGGCTCCTGGAAGGAATTTTAATGACAGTTGTCCACACTATTATTTATGTAATTTAAAATAAATATCTGTTTTTGATATTAATACATTAATTTTGCACCATAAATAGTATTATTAAGCATATGTGTGAATATTGTGAACAGTTGTTTTATTCCCCACTTGTTGTTCTCTTGGTCGGCCCCCTCTTGACTGCAGTATATGCGCATTGGCCCCCAAGTCATTTGAGTTTGAGACCCCTGTCTTAGAGAAAATCATCGATTTTTAGCATTTTCTTTTTAGAAAATCTTGTTTCGGCATGTGGCGCCACCTACCGCTGTCCACCAGTCATTGCAGCCAGTAGAGTCTCAGCTGCCGCACAACCACGGGTTGCAAGGTATGTCTAAGCTACACTTGGAAATAAAAGTGCTAAGTAGAACCATATAAGGTTCTTCGGCTTGTCCTCAAAGGAGAACTCTTTTTGGCTCCAGGTAGAACCTTTTTATAAAGGTTCCACCAAGAACCCTTTTAAAACCATTTATTCAGGAAAGGGGTTTTAAAGGGTTCTCTGGATCAAAATGGTTCTTCCTGGAACCATTAGTGTGACCAAGAACCCTTGAAAAACACTTTCTTCGGGAAAGAGTTTTTCAGAAGCAAATGGTTCCAGGTAGAACCTCAGCCCTTGTAGAAGGACCCTTTTGGAACCCTTATTTCTAAGAGTGTACAATGGCAGAGAAAATGAAACCTAAAAGACGTCGGTATTTTGAATTTGAGTGCAGTAACCGTTTTTGGCCACATTCTTACATATGGCGCCTTTAATATTTACTAATAAAGGGCTCGTATGCTACTTATAAGCATGTTAGTAAGCACCTAGTTAGTGGTGAATGTGTGTTACCATTTATTTCTATGGACTTTGGTGCAGGAGATTGAGCAGTGTACACACTTCAGTCTCCAGTTGAGAATACCTCTCCAACAGTGAGATAAAGTAGGAAACATATTATTTAAGTCTGTCACGACAGCTGCGTCTCTGTTGTGTATTTTTAACTCGGCGTTGAGATGCCAGAGACGGACGACGCGATGCTCGGGAGTTTGTTCTTTCTCCTCCAGAACTTCATTAACTTTTATCATTTCAATCCATCAGTTGGCTGGAGCTCGTGATTGGGAGGATTTCCCTCCTTCCTGTTCGAAGCGGAGAAATATTTGGAGAAATTGTACGTCTCGTTGTTTTTATCGTCCAAGAAAACCGGAGGTAATGCAATCACAATGTAAAAAAAAAATAAAAAAATGGGACTCTGAGGCTGGCGAAAAACACAGCCATATGAATACATGTGGCATTGATCAGCGTCAGCAGACAGACGGGTCTCAGTGGGGAGAGACGATCCAGTGTCTTGTCAATCATCAGTCGGCTTCAGCAGTTTTTATTCTCTCGCCGCGGGCAGCAGTTTATTCTGACGTGGGAAAGTGTAATACACATTCAGAGCTGAGGAACTGGGGGTTTTGTCACTTCATTTTACCGGCGAACGCTATTTAATAGGCTGCAATGAGCTCATTCAATCTGTATCGTCAAATGAGGTATACACTTTGGCACATGAAACTACCGGAAAATCATTTTTGCTTTGCTTTTGGCGTAATCATACGTGACAATGTGTCAAAAATCTCTTCTCTAACAGATTTATTTTGGTATAAATTGTTAGAAATACTCGAAACAACACGTTTGCCAAGCTCCACGATCCATATATTAGTCATTATCTACATCATCACCTTCACTGCAGCATCAAATAGCAACACTTTAGATCAGGGAACACACATTCACCATTAACTCTGTGCTTACTAACATGTACATTTAGCATACTAGCCCTTTATTAGTAATCATTAAAGATGCCATATGTAAGAATGTGGCCAAAAACGGTTACTACACTCAAATTCAAAATACAGAGGTCTTTTTGGTTTCGTTTTCTGACGTAACTGGCAACCGGTGGTTGCTCGGCAGCTGAGACTCTACTGACTGCAATGATTGGTAGACGGTGGTAGGTGGCGCCACATGACGACAAAACAAGATTTGCCGTCTGCAAAATATTTTTTTTAATGCAGATATTTTGTCTGTACTGTTGTTTTTTTGGTGAATTCAGTTCGTTATATGAACATTATTCCTGAGTCTCTGTGACATATTAGGAGGATTTTATTACCAGTTGCTTTAGATTTATTACATAATGCACCTTTAAGCATTAATCATTAAGGTGAGATTTCAGTCTGAAACAGCGCGGCTGACAGGAGCTTCAGTCAGGAGAGATTTCTATCAGTTCGCTTGCAGAAACTAGGAGGTTTTTGACCATAAAAACAAGTAAATGTATGTAAGTAGAACTCCATAACTAAAATATGTGCGATAGGACCACTATATGTGAGCTTTAACTTCCTGATGGAGGCGGTTGTGGATCAAGAACTCTTACAACTTTAGATTAGGGAACACATATTCACCATTAACTAGGTGCTTACTAACATATATAAGTAGCATACTAGCCCTTTAGCTCACTATTCTACGTAACCTTATTCTACCTCTATTACGACATGAATTAAGATTTTTCCTCCATAAGGTGTTAATCTGTGTTTAATATTTACGTATTAAGGGGTAGTATGCTACTTATGTTCACTGCAGCATCAAATAGCACATAATTGTCAGATTTCATAGGCAAAATAATAACTAAAATCTTAAAAAAAAATGCTACTGTCCCAGTTTGTAAAGCTCTTTTTTTTAACTGGTCAGAAAAGAAGAAAAAAGAAAAGAAGAAAAAAGCACTCGCTAACATCTGGCTTTTGTCAGCAATGGAGAAAAAACAGACAGAGAAACTCCTCTATACTGGCCATGGAAAATTAGTCAGTCGGCTAATTTTAGTGGGTTTAAGTGAAAAAATACCTGCTTATTTTGTTGCAAAGGAGGTTTTACTGAATATCAGGCTGTCTGTGATAGAGAGGGATGGCTTTGATCGCGTCTGTTTTTCACTGACTTCAGCAAAAGTTGCTGTAGCAGGTACAACCTTTAACTGGTGAAGAGACTTCAATAGTTCAGGATAGTTCAGGTCTGGAATGTTTAACTCTTAGCTCTGGCTCTTGTCTTTCCATTGTGGATCGTTGTCGTTGTTGTTGTCGCCCCTGATCGCGATGACTGCGTTGGCGACGTGAATAGCATGATGTCACAATGTTAGCGCGCCAATGGATCGGTGGTAAACAAAGGGAACGATTGTGTTCCAATGCACGGAAGACAGAAAATTCCAAGTGGTCTTGAAATATCGCAATAAAGATGTTGACGCTCGAGGGAGGTGGGAAAGGTAGCGATGGAAACACGGATAAATACATATTTTCCTTACCACAACCTCGAAATGCCATCTTTTGTGATGGCATTTTAAACAAAACTGTAAACTGCACAGTGTTTTAGCTTCACCCTTTAGGTCAGGAGGCCTCAAACTCAAAGTGACCTATGGGCAAGTGAACTTCTAGGCTGCTCAGGAAGGGAAAAATGTCCAAGAGTTTTAGTTTTAGTGATTAGAATTTGAAATTAGACCTTGATGATCCACCATAATGTTGCAATTAAAGCTATTTAGACTGATATTGCTCACCATTTCAAGGTAAAAGTAAAAAAAACGCATGCAAAAATGCACAAAATGAATCGGCAAATAACAAAAACCAACAGAAATAAAACATTAAATCAAAATAACCTGTAGATAATTGCAATTAAACCACTAGATGAGCTTATAGCAATGTATATAATTAAACAATGTAATAGATATAACCTTAAAGACCTCCGCCAAGGAGTTATATGTTTTCGCCAGAGTTTGTTTGTTTGTCTGTTTGTTAGCAACTTAACTTGAAAAGTTTTTTTGAATTTAGATGAAATTTTCAAGAAATGTCCACAATGGGACCAGGAACAAGTGATTCAATTTTGGGCGTGATGCGTAGAAGCTATCACTATTTTTATCGCTATTTTGTAGGCACTGCGCTGCCTTGGCGCTTTGGAGGTCTGCGCTCTCCGAGTGCTTTTCTAGTTTATTATTATAATCAGAGGTGATTCTAGAGTCTGTAGGGGCCCGAAGCAAAAATTCCCAGGTGGCCCTTCCTTCCAACCAGTGTTCATCACCATTATGTTACAAATAATCTGACACCAATGAAAAATGTATGAGTTCAAAATATTTTTTTTTCCCGAAAATGAATGAAATAACATGGTAAAACCTTGTCATTAGAAAGTATGTGAAAATATAAATATAGATGTAAATAGCTTTTAAAAAAACTACATAAACTTATTAAAAAAAATACATTATACTATAAAGAACAATATAAATATATAGAATACAATTATTATGGGGCCACAGGACACTGACCGACGGGCCCGCATGTGGCCCACAGGCCCCTGCTTTAGGTGCTAGACCACGTTGCCAGGTATCACAACTTTATTATTGTTATTATTTTTAAACGCAGTGCTCCTTCTGACTCGCCCTGACACAGTTCCCGTCTCCCGTTCATTTCCCTCCCTCTTTCCTTGTGGCACAGGGTTCGGTTGCCATGGCGCCCGGCCGGGTATTCATGCCGCGTAAGACAAAGGGTGTAATGTCGGCGGGCCCCGGTCTTAGATTACAGGAGCACAGAAGTCCGTTCCCCCTGGAGAGAAGATGCTTTAAAAGGAGCAAAACCTCCCCGACGGTCACGCCTGCTTGTGTTCCACTCCGTGAAAACACTAATCCTTCTACTTCTGTTACAACAACATTTTCCCACAAACACGGTGTTTTTTTCGTGTCGTACGTCTTTGTCTAATCTCACTGCGTTTGAAACGACGTCCGTTTTAATCTGTGGAGATCCTGTCACAGCAGGCGTCCGCCAGGAAATCCTGCTCCGCACCAGGACACGGTCGCAGGAGATCATTATTGTCAGTTAACCAAAAACCACCTTTGTGGTGTTTAAAAGATTCCTTTAAGGAGGACATGTAATGTCTCACTGCTGCGTTTAATCCCCCAGTGTATAATTTGCCTTCTGCTCCTGACCACGCCGCCATATCCTCGCTGACCTTTTGACTGTTGACGCTGGTTCTGTACGTGGTTGCCATGTGGACGGCCTGTTGTTCCCAAAGGAAGTGGGACAACAATGGGGAGCAAAGTCAGCAGCACTAATTCACTGCCCAGGGAGACGGCCATTAAGATATTCCTTCTCAGGTTTAGTCAGATTAACGTCTTCTTTCAGAGCTTTTTTTTTCTTCTTTTTTTTTACAATCCCTCTGTGCATCGTGTAGGATCAGGTTTATGAACAGAGACCCCCGTCTGTGAGACTTATGGGATTCCACCGCGCTCATAATAGACTTTTACTGACTTTGCTGGACATATTCCTGACTGAGATCAAAGCTTTTTCTTTGATATATAGATTTTTATTAACTTTAGATATATTCTGTGTTGCCACGTCTTCATGCAATTGACTCATTTCGTTTTTTGGCCACTTTTATTTAGATGAAAGCTGTTTTCGGGCCAGGTTGTGGTCATTTAAGGCTGATTTGTAAAACACCTTTCAACCACAAGGTCATTCAAAGTGCTTTACATAAAACATTAAAAAGCATAGACAAGAGCTGTTTATAAAATGACATTCAGATCAAAATAAGCAGGTAGAATATATATGAGTAATAATAAGTAATAGAAAATGTAAAACATAAATAAAATGAAAAGATGACAAGATGGCGGCCTTCCTCTAGGACTTACGGAAAAGTCGTCATTGACATTTTGGACCGTCCTGACACGATTAAAGTAGACCTAGACCGGAAGTTCCAATTAACGCTGTTTTTTGGTGTGTATCTGCGTCATTACCTTGTTTAAGAAGCCCTGAAGGTTCAAAACAAACAGTTCAGCCACTGCTGAGAACGCTGTGTTTTATTGTAATCTCGGGCTCAGCGAGATCTCTGAAAAAACCCGGTCCGGTTACGTAAACAGCGGTTCTCCAGAACAGCAGATCCTCCTGCTCCGGGCACTAGTCCGGGCACATCCGGTTGCATACATTGAACCGCAGAAGAAGAATAACGTCCGTTATGGAGGTGTTTCACGAGCGACAGTGTCTTCTGACTCCGGGTCAAAGTCATAAAAGGGACTGCGGCGGGGAGTCGTGAAGAAGCTATTTTTAAACATTGTTAAAACAATGTTTTGATAATGAGTAGCAGTGCATCCACCGTTCCAGAGGGGGGAGCTGCGCTTCTGAGAGCTGGTGCTGAATATGTCACTTCCGAGTACTGGCCAATCACAAGACTCTGTCTTCTGGGTGAGAGAGTTCAGTCTGAAATATCGCGGCTGGGGAACAGCGTCAGAAAAGAGAGATTTCTATCGGCTCGTTTACAGCAACTAGGAGGTTTTTGACCATAAAAACAAGTTAATGTATGTAAGTAGACCTCCATAACTAACATATATGTGCAACAGGACCACTCTATGTGAGCTTTAACATGTGTACCAAGTTTTGTTCATGTACATGAAACATGACAAAAAGTCACCGAATGGAAGCTGATTCTCATTTTCATCACATACCCAGAACCACTTTCAGATGTAAATGTACACCAGGTCTGGTGCGGTTGCAAAAATCCATGAGTTTTAGGGTATGTTCAGGTCCTCAAAAACGCAATTTACTTCAAGGAAATATAATAATAAGAACAACAACAACAACAACTCTTTCAGTCGTGCTCGAACCCTAAAAATGATCAAATCAAGAGTATCAAAGGAGTAGAAGTTACAGTGGAGTATTAGAAATGACTGAAATTCAAATCCGTCTGTGACTCAGTAAACTCCATGCAGAAAGGCCCTTGTTCCAACCAGGGGATCAAACTGTTCTTCTTGCTGCAAAGGCAAGAGCGCTAACCACTTCACCCACAGTGTGCCTCCTTCATCCATTCACATATACATACATGTATCATATCGTATATCAAGTTAGTTTGCTCTTTTTACGGTGATTGGGAGCAGCTCAGAGCCTGGCTATTTTCAGTCAAACCTGGCAACGCTGTCAGCCAAACAAAAACAAACCGTGAACTTGCCTGGATCTATCAGTGTGGCACACATGTGTGTGTGTGTTCTTGTACTTGCGGCATACTGAGGACCAGTGAGGGTTTTTAACCAACGAAGTGAGGACATTTTGGCCGGTCCTTATTTTGTTTTCATTGAAATTACTTCCTTAGGTTGTAAACATGCTATACTCTGTTGTTGTTTTTTTTCTTTAGAGCTCCTCAATTTGGTACAAAAAACAATTTTTCCAGGGCTCCACCAGCAGACATGTGATGGTACTGCGCCCGTTAGTTCTACATAGATGTCATTCATGAAGTAGATATTTGTAATTGTGTTGATTTATAAAGTGGAAATGCTGGTCCTCACTTGGTCAGCATTTTTACATGGTCCTCAGTATGCAGCAAGTACAAGAGTGTGTGTGTTTGTGTGTGTGTTCTTGTACTTACACACTTTGTTTTCATTGAAATCACTTCCTTAGGTTGTAAACATTCTATATTTCTCTATTTATTTTTTTACACAGGCCCTCAATTTGGTACAAAAACCCGTTTTCCAGCCCAGGTTTTTTCACACGTTTTGCTCTGGCTCTCCACCTGCAGACATGTGATGGTACTGCACCCAGTAGTTCTTGATAGATGTCATTCATGAAATAGATATTTGTAATTGTGTTGATTTATAAAGTGGAAATGCTGGTCCTCACTTTGTCAGCATTTTTTACCTGGTCCTCAGTATGTAGCAAGTACAAGTGTGTGTGTGTGTGTGTGTGTGTGCGTTAGTGTGTGTGTTCTGTCATGCCTCACCACGGCACACATTTGATTAGTTGTTTATTTTCCCCTGTCTCTGGCATAAGTGGTTCAAGTGTGAGGAGTTATAAATATTTAGTTTATGCCAAGTGAGCGCTCTGCTCGGGGTTTTTCACTGAAGGCCCAGGAGATGATGATGATGATGATGATGATGATGGGAGAATCGCTCACACTCACTCAATCACTCACACACAAGCTCGACACAAAGTCCCGTCAACACAAACGGGATCGTGAAATCACACGGGGACGATGTGGCTGTCGATAACAACAACAAGCCGACGCTCCAACTGGCTGTAAAACACCATTTTAATTAAACACACGTGATGTTTTTTTTATTAAATGAGTTAGTGTCGTTGGTAAAATACAGCAGATCCCACTTATATGTACCTGACATCAATGCAGTTGTGTTGCTCATTAACCAAAAAGCAATTTTCCAGTCCTGTGGGTAAGGTCGTGTTTGTGCCCTTTGTGTTGTCGTTTCATATGAGGGGGAGTGAGCGTTAACTCAGGCCCAGATGCTAATCATTTATCAGCGTCGAGATCTGGTTTTGTTTATGTGCTTTCACACTCTTCACACTCTTCTTCATTGATAAACACCACTGTGTGTTTTTGTCCCTGAGAGCATTTGTGTGGAACACATGTCAACACAAGTGCACATATTTAAGTAATAATTACGTGTCAGTAAGGATGTATGCAAATGTTGTTGGGTTTTTTTAAATTCAGGTTTTACCACCCAATTATCTATAATCATAACCTAAACATACACCACCGTTCAAAGGTTTCCCATTAAAAGTCACACTTTTATTCATCGTGAGAGTTGCAAAATGAATAGAAAATATAGTCAAGACATTGACAAGATTAGAAATAATGATTTTTATTCAAAATAATAGTTTTACCCTTTGTCAAAGAACCATCAAAACTGTTTTCAGCTGTGCTAACATCATTGCACAAGGGTTTTCTAATCATCCAACAGCTTTCTAAGGACATATATGTACATATTCCATTAAAAACCAGACATTTGCAGCTCAAATAGTCGTTTACCACATTAACAATGTATAGAGTGTATTTCTGATTCATTTAATGTTATATTCATTGAAAAAAACTGCTTTTCCTACAAAAATACGGACATTTCTAAGTGACTCCAGGATCTCAGGTGTTGTTTTGTGACCAAAAAAAGAAGATAACACTGTGATTTCTCAGTAAAATGTCTCAGATGTTCCTCATTTCTGAAAAAACCTCTCTGTCAAAGTCCATATTCAGTGTTCTGGCATATGAACAGTGTATGGGGAGGGTCTTTATGGCCACACTACTATCAAACTGATCCCACTTTCCCCACTATTGGCTTTGCACAAAGACTTTTTTCCTGTAGGAGCTTAAGCTCTTCATGTTGCTTCACTTATTTCTTTTCTTTCTTCATAGGTTAAAAGTAGTTTTGGTTTTATGATACAAAAGCCATGTGGTCTGAGGAATATTGTCGTCCTGTGCAGATTGTGTGGTAGATGGTCATTCAAAAGTTTGAGATCACTTAGAAATGTCCTTATTTTTTGAAGGAAAAGCTCTTTTTTCAATGAATATAACATTAAATGAATCAGAAACACACTCTATACATTGTTAATGTGGTAAATGACTATTCTAGCTGCAAACGTCTGGTTTTTAATGGAATAAGTACATAGGTGTATAGAGGCCCATTTCCAGTGTTCTAATGGTACATTGTGTTGTGTTCTAATGGTGTTAGAAGACTATTGGATGATTAGAAAACTCTTGAAAACCCTTGTGCAATGATGTTAGCACAGCTGAAAGCAGTTTTGCTGGTTCTTTGACGAAAGTTTTGAACGAGTTTCACACACTTTTTTTTTTCTCTTACGGTGATAAATGTTTCAAAGACTGTGTGTTTTTTCTTACTCTCACTCACTTTGGTCGTGTGTTTGTTTAACGGTACCTCCTAGACATGTGGGGGCAGTACGATACGGGGCCAGGATATTTGATCTGCGCAGCAGGCAGACCCTGTGGTCACTTCTGTGGCGGTAATAGAATCCTGTGGTCTGTCACGGCCACTGATGGAATTTCAAAAGCAGTCAGGCATGGTTCGTATAACTCGCGTAAATAGACCACCTCGGTCACGATTTTAGACGGTGGTAAGCAGAGGAATGTCAACTTCAGTCGTTTGACGTTGTTTTCATTTGTGGGGCAGCGCATGTCAGAGTGAGAGCGAGGCAGAGACCTCTGTGACCCAGGTGTGTTTGTGTGAACTGCAGCAGAACTCACCTGTTTCACGCCATAATTTGCTGTGTGTGTTTTTATTCAGGTGACCTGTCGCCCGTGCAGATGTCGCCTGTGCCTCAGTCCCAGTTCATTCCTTTGGCTGAAGTGTTGTGCTCGGTCATCTCGGATATGAACTCCTCGCAAATCGTTGTCAACCAGGAAGCGCTCATTAATTACATGAGCAAAGCCCATCCAGGTAATACACCAAATACTGTATAATGTTGATTTTCTGTTTTACTTTTACCTGAGAAAAAAACAATAGAAATGGTAGGAACAACAAATTGGTTCTGTTCAGAATCTGCCAATCTACACCCCTATAACGTACGAGGTATCCCATTCGTACCAAAAAACTAGGCTAGGTGTCTCCTTGTTTTGAGGGTTGGGTTAAATGTCTGCTATCTATCTATCTATCTATCTATCTATCTATCTATCTATCTATCTATCTATCTATCTATCTATCTATCTATCTATCTATCTATCTATCTATCTATCTATCTATCTATCTATCTATCTATCTATCTATCTATCTATCTATCTATCTATCTATCTATCTAACGATCTCCTAGCTAGCTAGCTATCTATTAGTGCTGGCAAGCGTTAACCCGTTAACGGCGCTTAACGGCGTCAACGTTAACGCACGGCGTGTTTCCATGACGACTGACCTGGAAAAGACGCACGTGACGTCATGTTTACGTGACTCGGATTATTAAAATGAGTCTGTAAAGTAACGCTAAAGTTTAAAAACAGAGGCACACATACGCAGTACACAGGTACGCTGGTTATTTGTTAGCGCTGCTCTTTTTAGCGCTCCAGTCCGACTGTAGGCGCGCTCACGCCGCTAAAGGGAGCTAATGCAGCTCACGTAGCTAACTGGTAAACGGTCGCGGCACGCAAACAAGACGTCATGCGCGTCTATTTCCGGTCAGTCGCAATGGAAACCCGTCATGCGTTAACGCACGTTAACCTTTTGCACAGCACTGCTATCTATCTAGATTTGTGTGAAAATATGAGTGAAGATATCAGACAATTCTTTGAGTAAATTGAATTATTAGACGTCTTTAATACGTACGCCTCTCTCTTTTATCTCAGGAATAACCATCCCCACTCAGGACATCCTCTATAACGCCCTCGGCACTCTTATCAAAGAGCGCAAGATTTACCACACGGGTGAGGGCTACTTCATCGTGACGCCTCAAACCTACTTCATCACCAACAACGTGGTCCGAGAGAAGAACTGGTGGACCTCCGGCTCGGCGGATGAACCCCCGTCTCCTCCGCCCGTCACGTACCTGCTGAGCAACGACGCCTGCGACGAGAACGCTCAGTCGCTTCCAGAAGCTCACTGCAAGTCCTGCAGCTGCTTCAGTCCTCTCCAACGACCGGCTAACGTCACCTCCACGACTGTAACAGCCACCGTCCCTCCATCCTCCACCGTCCCAGACCAGCATTCTGTCTCAGTTTCCATCAGTGAGTGCACGGGTAAAAGCCTCAAGTGGCCCCGGACGTTGGATCACAAGCCTGCGGTGCAGCATCAGTCCACGTCCACGGCCGTAGACTGTCAGGCGAGTGAGATCAGCAAAAACACAGCTTCTACGAACGTTACAGGCCGCAAGGAAAAGGACAACAAACCAGGCAGGAAGTTCGGTCTTAGTTTGTTCAGGAGGAATGGAGGGAAAAAGGAGAAGCCGAAGAAAGAGTATGCGTCTTTCTCCGGCCAGTTTCCTCCAGAGGAGTGGCCGGTTCGAGACGAGGAGGACCTGAACAACTTACCTCGTGACCTGGAGCACGCCATCATCAAACGCATCAACCCCGAACTGACTGTTGACAATTTGACGCGCCACACGGTGCTAATGAAGAAGCTGGAGGAGCGCAGGGAGAGGGGGGTCGACAGAGTCGTGGAGAGGGGTCTCGATAAAGACGACAAGGGCGTGGATAAGGGGATGTCCACTGAGATCCTGGCGTTCTCAAAACCCCGGCATCATCACTCCTCCAGGGCAGGGAAAAGATCTGCTCTGAAGCCCTCGCGCAGCAAGAGGAGGGCGCATTCGTCCAGGGAGAAACAACGGGAAAGGGAGAAAGAGAGGGTGAAAAGTAAGGCTCCCATGTGTGCGGACAACTATCCAGAGGGCGAGGATTTGATCCCGACGAGGCTCAAAGTCGACGAACCGGATCAAGTGGAAGAAGGCGGCGCCGTGGAGGGGAAATCTCTTTATAAGAAACGCATTGAAAACCCTTTCCAGACTCAGCCGATCAAAGAGCCGGCCGATGGCGTCATTCCCGCCTCCGTCAACAGAGAGCAGCGGCGGCGCGAGGTGAAAGAGGGCACGGCTTCGGGGCCGAGCAGGAAAGAACGAGCAAATCACCGCTCGAAATCATGGGACCCGCATCGGGCCAAGACGAATACCACAGATGGAGAGCAGGCGGGGAAATCCCCGACATCTGATAACAGGTACGACTGCGAGCACGAGAAAGACTTAGCTGCAGACTCGAAGCTCAACAGAGAGCTCCCGTTGGACTACAGCTCGTCCTACCCAAAGAGCAGCACTCTGCGGATAGAGGACAAAGTCCGACATCAGAGGGAAGGCAACGGCAAGAAGAGCTGGGACAGAGAAGGCAGAAATGCACCTTTTCAGGAGGTAGAGCACAACAGTGTACCAGATCACATCCAGACCACAGATGACGGCCCTGCTCGGGCTCTGCAATACTCAAATACTAATGCGATTCTCCCTACGCTTCCCAGTGAGCCTGTGGTTAACCACTCATACGACACAGCTTCGCCCTGGGCCAAGCCCTCTCTGCAACGGAAGCACTCCCTCAGACTCTCCAACCCACAAAGGGATGATCCACAGAGGCCTGGTGAGCTCTTTACACATCCCTGTGACACTAGAGCCACCCAGGAACAGCAGGAGATCAGACCGCTCGCTGTCAACAACAAAGCCCAAAGGGCCTCGAGCCAGGGAGAGAGGCCCGAGCTGATAACTGACAGAACTCCCTCAGTAACAGACACGGACGGCTTAATAGAAGACGACTACAGACTGTATCAGAGAGCAGACGAGCAGGAGGACGAGGACGCCTGCAGCTCCTTGTGTCTGAACGAGGAGGAGGAGATCTGCGCGAGTGTAGCGGACTACCATACCCACCAGGTGGTTTACCACAACCGTGAGTCTGACCTGCAATATCAGGGAAGCCACGGTCACTTTTACAAGTCAAGCTTTAACCAACCTCAAGATTCCACGGACAGAAACTTTAAAGATCTGATTCCTGCTGCAACTTTAGTTTCCCTCGGCCCGACTAGACCCAGGGAGACCAGCTGGAGATCTAGATCTTCAGGGACCCGGACTGAATCCGGCCCCAGGCAGGGCACGTCAATCCAAGGAGAAAGAACTAGCGACATCAACCTTGATCTGGATTGTCCAGAACCGCCTGAGGTCGCAGACAGTAGCATCTTCGACTACTGCCAGACCAGTGAGATCGAGTCGGACACGGAGACCGTCCGTAAGTCGGCCGACGAGGGTGACGGCGAATCCGCTCACTGGGCGGCGGAGGTGGAGGACGTGCAGGAGGACGAGTTTGACGAGCAGGCTCTTCTGCCTAAGACTCGCCGAGCTGCTCTGGGAAACCCCGGCGGAGCCAGAAGGCCAGAGATCGGAGAAGCGGTGGAAATGGGGGAAAACCAGAGCATCACTGGAGACAGTGGTATAGATTCTCCTCGGTGAGTGCATCTCCTTTATGGTCGCTCGTATTCGCTGTTATGAGATACGGTAATGTTTCATTATCGCTCGCCGGTGTCTCGTTACAGCCGTTGAAAGAACTGAAAATGTAGACGGCTACTGCAGTCTGATGAAAAGATGTTATGTAGGGGGAAAAATCAGGTTTTTTCAAGTGTGGTTATATGAGGTAATGATAGATTGTCAACACTGACTTTGTGCAGGGTGGGACCAGGATGCTCTCAAAACAGATTTTTGCAAATCTACTCCATTTTCTAAAGTGACTTGATCTAAAATCATTTACTTAAGTCATCTACAATATCTAAATGACATGATTGCCTTTTCTCATGGCACGCAGGAGTTGTTAATCCAATGTTTTGTCTTCCACAAGCTTAAAAACGCTGATTTTCTCTGTGGAATTTGGTGTTGCAGAGTGATTTATTTACAAATTTCCATTTCCAGACGGAAAAGGCTGTCTCATGGTGAGATATACCGTAGAGGCAAACACGTCGTAGGCTCGTAGACAGGTGTTGATTTTATTCAGTGAGACTTTTGTTACGTGGTACAAATCTGTTAGATGAATGTCGGTGTTGTTTGTGCAAATTGCATAAACTGAAATCTGTGTTAAAGGGGACAAAATCAACTTTTTAATCATGTAAATCACGTGTCAAACTCGAGACCCGGGGGCCAGATGTGGCCCGCCACGTCATTTTATGTGGCCCGTAAGTGATTAATTGGTCTTAAAAATCTGTTTTAAAATAGGTCTATGCTGCTTTAAGGCGTGCGCTGACCATAAACTACATTTCCCACAATGCATGGCGATTGTGGTACCCGCAAAGTGACGGCACTGCCACTCGATCGCATTGTATCATTGTATATGCATGGGTGAAATTGAATAAATACAGAAAGTCATTTAGCAATATGCTACGGAGCAGTTACCTTTATTTTACGTTATATTTGGTTACATTTAGTAACATTTATTCTGTATGACAGTTACATCTGGCCCTTTGAGGGTCACCATTATGCTGATGTGGCCCTCAGTGAAAATGAGTTTGACAGCCCTGATGTAAATCCTTATATTTGGGACTCTGGAGGCCCTATCAGTCGGCAAAGTGTGAAAAAAGATGACTCACTCATGTTTTTGTGGTTCTCCTCAGTCTAAGCACAGGAGATAAAACATGTGATGTTACCTCCGCGCTCATTGGGACGTCACAATGCGCTAAATTCCTGGAATTGTTGTCTCACGGAGCTCCGCTTTGTCCGTAAAAAACATGCGAGCGTGCTTGCGAGGGCAACAGTATCCGAACACCAGAAGTCCGCGAAAAGTTCTATATTTGGCTCCACAGTGCAGCACAGAGTTCTACACAAACTTCCAGCCTCAGAGGATTTATCTGTCCAGTGGATACATGTTATATTTGATGGCAATGTGCCTGCTAGAGCCTGCAAATGATCACTTTTCCAAATGCTACCTGCTGTTAGCTCCCAGTAGCCTCTGTGGCTGATGTCATTTACTGTTCCTTCATTTTAAGGTGGACACTTTAAGGTGGACCTAAAGAGATACCACTAAACAGAGCGTTGTGAACAGGGCTGTTTTTGCAGAGTGATTGAACTGCTGTGGTGCTTCATCCTTAAGGTATTTTTGACCAAAGCAAGTCACAGACGTTCATTAGGACACCAGGGAACTAGGTTAACTTGGAGAAATAGGGTATAATATGTCCCCTTTAATAATGTGTTTATACCTCACACAAACCACACTTCAAACAAACTGAGCTATGCCTTTAATTCCTTCGCCCAGATGCACATTCTTTAAGGTTTTTACGCCTTAGAGCTGAGCTCACTCCCGACTTCTCCCCCGTCCTGGAGCAGCGTTCAGATAGTCTGTCGAATCAGTGAAAATAAACAGAAATATTGAGGTTAGTTAACCTGCAGGTTACATGTCTGTGGTTTACCTTACTCACAGTCTCATGTTTTTCCCCCCCCCTTTTAAAGCAAATTGCAATAAAGCTGAACAAACACCTCGCGGCCAATTATAGCGTCCAGTATTTGGACATCGGGGAGTCATTTATATAATTGTGCGTAATTGCTGCGCACCACTTGAATTCTTGTGTCATTATCGAAGAGGAAGAAAAGGACTTATATGATGCCGCTGAACTTGCGGTGCACTCGGATGGTGGAGTGCGCGAACGCGTCACCGTGTTCGAATGTCAAATTAATGCCCTGCAAATTCTTGTGCCCTCCCCTCCCCTCCCCTCTCACCTCCCCCCTCCTCCTCAACAGGACCCGGGTCAGTCTGGCCTCCAGCAACACGGTCATCCTGGAGGGTCTGAAGAGGAGAGGCTTCTTACAAAACCTGGAGAAACTGCACTCGAAGAGCAGCACCATTCGACCGCAGAGCTCGCTGCTGCAGCTCACGCCCGTCATGAACGTATAGCAGCAGAGCAAACAAAAAAAAAAAGGACGAAACCACGCGCTTGAATCTTCACTTCTATGCAGTACAAACCTCTACGTTACGGGGCTCTGTGTACAGATGTACAGTACATATACATATATGTATATATATATATATATTGTCATTGTAAATACATTTTAAGTCAGTATACAAATGATTTATCTATCCATGCATTACGTTGCGTGTTGTTTTAAATGTGTGGTGTATCAGCAGGATTTGTGTCCCAACTTGTAGTATTTACCACAGAACTGTGTATTATTATTATTATTATTAGCCAATGTGTCAGTGCTGTTACTTCAGCGTTTAGTAATGGCACATGTTGACTTCAGAATGCAATATTGATGTTCCAAGATACCTTTGTATACTTAATCCACCTGTAGGATTCGCCTTTGTTATTGTACCTTGAGGACATCCCTTAATACAACAAATGGATTTAATTAAAAGAAATATGTGTAAAGCTTTAGCCACTTCTGGAATTGTTTCTGTTGATTTGACTGGTCTGTGTGTGTGTGTGTGTGTGTGTGTGTGCCGAGAACCATCTGAGTCTGCTTAAATCTACAATACTATGTGCTTTTTTTTTTTGCTCCATATTGCTCGATTTAAGCTGAAAACCCAAGTTTTTATACTGCTCATTCTCCCACACCAAAGTCCTAAGAGAAAGTCTGCTCATGGGGGGCAAACAGAAGCTGCTTGGTCTCCTGCTGCCAAGGTTGTGTTTTGGTTTGATGGAAGGAGCAGTGGATCGATAACTCATGTGAGTACGCAAAGCAACTTCAGTTTCTTGTCAAATGTCTCAGCGAGATCGAGCAACAAATGCTCGATAAACTTGATCGGGTGTAGTTTATTCCGATTAGCGGCTAACATGTGTTTTTCCCTTGTGCCCCCACTGACAGAGTCCGGCTGGTTCACAGAGCAGTTGGACCAGTTTATATGTAAGTCCTCACACAAACCACACTTGGGGGCGGGAAAAAAAACTGAACTATCCCTTTAAAAAAAAAAACAGGGACATGTTAAAGTCTGAGCCATAACGTAAACCAGACATGGCTGAGGGCCTGAAGAACCTGTATTATCTCTGAAGGTTGTGAAGTGACAGATGATCCCGACCTTCAGCGTCTACCCCGACAGACAACTTTGAGCCTGACCTCCCGTTGTAAAGGAATGTAAACTAGTATCGTGTCTCAGTGTGGGAAAACAGGTACTTCCATGACATGTTTGAACGGCCATTTTTTAAAAAGCGCTTCCCCCCCTCATTTAAGGAGGTAAAATAGCTGCTGGTTAAATACCACTTTAATTCTCCATTAAAGTTGATGCAAACATTAAAAAAAATCCATGTAAATGTCACTTCTTAGCCCAAGGTGTGGAATTAACCAAGCAACAAAGTACTCTTGTTGCTGTTGTAAACTTTTAAGGGTACAGTGACACCTTGTGGACACACTTTGGAAGTGCATGTTGCATTAATGCACAGTTCATTCTCAATTATCTGAATCAGGGGTCTCAATTGCATGTGGCCCACCAATTACTATCAACTTATGAGTTTAGATTAATCGTTTACTAAATTATTTGTCAACTATTTTGATCATTGATTCATCGGTTTGAAGCTTTTTTCATGATTAAAACAAGATTTATGATTTTTTTAGCTTCTTAAATGTGAATATTTTCCTTTTTTCTTTGCTCCACATAACAAATAAATCATTAAGACTGAATCATTGTTGTTTGTGGACAAAACAAAACATTGGAGAACATCGTCATTTCCAGGTTTGACAAACCTAGAAAATAATCAGCAGATTTTTTTGATTAGGAAAATAATCATTAGTTGCAGCTCTAAATTAGTTATTCTGTATGTCATAAATATTTTAGTTTATATTGTCAACTTTTTTTTCCGTTCCATATCAAAACAATCACGTTGAATGTGAAATATCATAAATATTATTTCCATGGCCCTTTTTTGACTTCATCAGCCCCTAACTGACCAAACCAGACACTCCGTGGCCCCCAGGTCATTGGAGTTTAAGACTCCTGACCTAAATATTCTGCGAGTCCTTTTCGCACATGAACGCCATTGTCCGGACAACGCAAGAGAGTCAACAACCTTTATTTATCCATACATGTGCCACTCAGAAATAAGGAGAAAAAAAAAGGTGTTACATCATTTGCCCTTAAAGAGAAGCCTATATGGATAATTTACAATTTTTTTCTCTCTACAATGAGGCCATTGACAAAAATGAACAGTGGGGGGGATAAAGACAATATGGTCGTAACAGTGTAAACACATGGTAATATACACGAAAGCAAAAGGTATCAGTGACATCAAATAAAATGTAGGGTAAGTTAGTATGAACAAAAAATAAAAACAAAACAAAACAAAAAGAAAAAAAGACTCCTGAAAAAACCCTAACTCTTTTTACTGAAATTACAGCTCAGCATACATTTCTACATCGCATGCAATAAGGCACCTATCTAACACAAGGAAGAAAACTATGCTACAGTTTGAAGCACAATTGTTATCCAAATAAGAATATTGCTCACTATAATGTTCACTCCCATAAAAGTTGTATATCTCTCATTCCCTTTCATAGAACCCAAGCCATATCTAAAAAAATACATCAGTTTGTAAAAGATATTTTACACAGAAGAGTAAATAGAGCGCAATCCATCGGAATTTGAAAAAAATCTTGTAAAAGTGAGATTTCCATGTATTGTAATTTTTTTTTTTTTTAGTATACACAAACTTTGACCAACTTTGTGACAGTCTGCAGATCATATCAACATTACCTATATTCTGTACACAGGTCTTTGAATTAGTCTCCAAGGAAATAAAGTGTGATGTTGCATTTGTTTTTAGTTACATTTGGTGCTGGGGTACAGAAGAAACTACACAGTAAATAATCAGGACACAGGCCATGTTGTAATATGCTACCCAGAAAGTTGTTTTTATTTCTATAAGCATTTTTTTATGGCTAAATCGCATACCATTGTAGAATCAGTGTGTCAGCCAGTATTTCTCTCTGTTCAGTCTATGCAGCAGTGCTAACACACAGTAGACATAAATATACAAGACAGCTCGCTTCTTTTTCCGGTGGAGCCCGAATTTTGAGAACAAACTGCATGAAAACACCTGCAACATGTTCACCCTCCAACACTTAAAACAAATTAAAGTCATTAAAGGAAAGAAGAAAAAAAAAAGGTGGAGACAAAGTGGGTCTTACTATCAAAAATGTTATCTTTTGGAACAGCACACTAGTCACCTATACATATACATATAAAAGGAAATCGGTAAGTATTTACATTGGATTTTCAATTGTTGCTTCACATGTGAGTGAAAAAGAAACAAGCATTATTATTTTTTTTAAGTCAGGTTAATTCGTGTTCACCAGTCGCGTTGGTATCGTTGAATAACGTTGCAGCTGAAAAGCATGTGTGGCCACCTGAACGTACATAAACTGAATTATATCAAAAAAAGACCAGCCAGAAGGTGAAGCATATTATCCCCAAGTAACAATTATATCATGTTGATCTTCAAATATTTTTTTTTTCTTTTTAAAAGTGTTATCAAACAAGAAGAGATGCTCCTTCACACTATTGTTATATGCCCAGAGTCTCAGGTTCAGCTCTGACTCACAGGTTACATAGTCTTTCGGAACAAGCGGTTTCCTTTTGAAGTCTTTTGGAATTTATTTTGCAACTGCTCCACGCGTGTGCTGACCCGACAACTTTAGTCTGTAGAAGTTGGCCTGATGCGGTGCCGTGATATCTTTGATGAGACCATTGGTAGAAGACAGAGCGGGTGTAGTGGTGTGCATGGGGATGGGACAACATCTGAGGGTCGGAAAGGGGTGTTCACTGATCAACATGGATCCTATGATGTCTGGAGAGGGAGGATGAATGGTTAAAGCCCTTTCCGCACTGAGAGCACCTGTAAGGTTTTTCAGAGGGCAGGATGCGCTGTTTGGGGAAAGCGTTGTTTGGGAAGGGCTTCCCTGTGGGGATCGTGGTGTACTGCTGCGGTTGTGATTGTGGTGGCGGTTGCTGCTGCTGCTGTTGCTGTTGTTGCTGCTGCTGTTTGTTATCCAGGTGGACTCTCTGGTGCCTTGCGAGGGAGGAGGAGTGATTGAATCTTTTACCACAGTGAGCACAGGTGTAACTCTTTCCCTCAGAGTGGACTCTTTGGTGCCGAGACAGGGAGGAGGAATGATTGAAACCTTTGTCACAGTGGTGGCACATGTAGGGCTTGTCTCCTTGCTGGTGTACCCTCTGTTTCGGGGGAGTGCCGTACGACATTGGCTTCCCAGGCTGAGGTGGTGAAAACACCGGGTTCTGCAGGTGGGTCTTGTGGTGGCGAGAGAGAGAGGAGGAGTGATTGAAGCCCTTGTTGCAATGCCTGCAGGTGTAGGGCTTTCCTCCAGCATGAACTTGCTGGTGCTTCTTAAGGTGACGCTTGCGGACAAAGCTCTTCCTACACATGTTGCATTTGTATGGCTTCTCACCCGAGTGGACCCTCTGGTGCTCTCTCAGAGTAGCAGCAGCTGCAAAACACTTTCCACACTGTGCGCAGCGGTGGGGTTTGTCTCCTCCGAGCACAACTGTGGCGTGGGACTTCTGGTGCTGCTTCAGGTTGGAAGTTGTGGCAAAGCCTTTGCCACATTGGCCACAAGTATATGGCTTCTCTCGTGCATGGACCTCCTGGTGCTTTTTCAGATGTCTTCTGCGAACAAAGCTCTTCCTACACTGGGTGCACTTGTAGGGCTTGTCCTCTGAATGCATCTTCATATGCTCTCTCAGGGTGATGGCAGCGGCAAAGCTCTTGCCACACTCTGAGCATCTGTGGGGTTTGTCTGGTAAATGAATCATCTGATGACCCTTGAGGCTGAAGGCGTCAATAACATCTTTGCCCATAATCTCAACACCAGGAGGAACATAGGGTTTTTCTTTCATATGAATCTTCATGTGCTGTTTAAGACTGGCTTCCACAGCAAAGCTCTCACCACAGTGGACACAGATATAAGGATTTAAATCCTTGTGGATCTCAAAATGTTGATGAAGGTCAGCTATGCTGCCAAATATCTCCCCACACTCGTTGCACTGGAGGCCATGGGCTTCATGTATGATTACTCCATTCTCCGACTCCACCGTCAACTCGCCACCATGGTCAGATTCCACTTTGACCACATGCTCGCTTTCCGTCTTAAGCAGCACCTCTCCCAACAGAGCCTCACTTCCTGTCGTCTTGATTTCTGCTGCCGTGAAACAGTGCATCTCACCATGCTCTACTTTGATGTAATCATGGTCTGTCTCGGCAACTATTGCTTCAACACATGCTACTGTACCAAGGTCTGTCCCCAGCCCCTGAATCTTTAAGTCTGAGCCGTGGATCTCGAGCTCTAATCCACGCTTTTCCTCAGTCATGATCTCCGTTTCTGCTCCATAGTGAAGGTCGACATGGCTGTGGGCTATGACACACTCCGACCCAAGTGTGTCAAGGCCGGGTGTGTCACATTCAGTCTCTGACTCGGCCATGAGAACACACTCCAACCCCACGACCTCCGTTTTCTTGCCGGGCGATTACTCTCCAAAGAATCGGGTGTATATGGATTGTTTGTGTCTGGTGGAGCGTTGGTACACGTATTAGAGATCAGACCTGCAAACGTAGAACAAAGGGAGAAAAAAAATCACCAAAAATTGTATTTCATGTAATATTTTAGCCTATTTGACTAAACTGAAGAAAGACATCATCCAGAGAAACTAGAAGGCTAACCATGAAATTGCAGAAAAATGTAGATTAAAGTAATAAAGAGTAGTAGATGAAAGGTTTACATTATACGAAAGGGGTTGACAAGCTTTGAACTAAAACGCTGAAGGACTTTGAAATGTGTTCTAGAACAATGCTGCCAACAGCAATAGTTAACAGTTGGTTTTGTACTAGATGGCATTTGGTGAAACACAAATGTTTAAGAAATGTACGTTTCTGGATTACTTGTCGCAAATGAATAAAGAAACCAGAAAAGTTAGTTGTGTGGACCAAACTTAACATTTAATGTTGCAATTACTTTGTGGTTTACAGAACAGCAATCAACATTTTCACCACTTTATGGACTACCAAGATAAACAATGGGCAGCTTTATTGATAATGAAAATATTCATTGGTTGCAGTCCTACTGTATATCCACTGTCCTGTAATGGTTTGATCTAAAACAGCTGGGTCTGCTGCAATAAACATGGAAAACTGTAGTGCAAGTGAGTGATGCATTCTCCCTAAAAAATAAAACTGTTTGCCTGACGGGTTGAAATTCACACTTCACATCTCATCTAATGCTAACATGCAATAATATTTAGCAAGCTATGCGATTTGTGTTAGCTTCGTTAGCGCTTAAAACGAGCTCCACTCCACAAGCTATCAGAATTTTTAACTACGTAAGCAGACCACATCTATGGCAAGATCACACTATCAACCTTGAGCCCCGATCCAATACCAACTGGCTCATAAAATGCGCTTTATTGTAGTCCCGTGTGCTTCCCTAATTAAATGTATTCGACACGTTTAAATGCGTTTACAAAGTCAGGGTTTTGGCATAACATTGGACTGCTGCTAGCCCCTATAATAGCTACAAATAGCCTTCGTAGCCGCTAGTTAGCTGGCTATGGTGGATGGGAGAACTGGTTAACGACACAACAGCATTGTGTTAGCCGCTAATGTTCACCATATAGCCAGCTAACTAGCTTAATAGCAAAAAGCAGCAGGCGAATAATTACCTAGAATCTTAAAACAGATACTTACATTAAACGGGAGCGAACGACTTAAACACATATTTCGGTTTCATTTGTGGAACTGTTGTCGACGCGGAAATTCGCTCTGCGCGAGTATTAACAGGCCATCTTGTGCCACACCAGCACCTCCAGCTAGCCAAGATTACATGCTCGCCTAAGATGGCTGCCAACAGCTAACGTTAGCCTAATTAGCTTCCGCCCTTCATAACATACTGGATTGAAGCTGCCCAAGAAGTAATATCGGGATGAATTGAAAACACACAGTTTGGGCAACTACTGCGTATTACTAGGTTATCGTGACAACCTTAAAGCCACAGTTCGACATGTAAGACAACAGATGGAGGCTAGTGCGAGCGCGCTATGCGCCACAGTGCGATTACTACCAGAAGCGGGCTAGCTAAAACAAAGATGGCTAACTATCAGGGGCGATGAATGCTGAACGAAAAGCCCGGGAACGAATGCATCTTACTTACTGTCGCACCAACGTGACCAAACCTGCCGGCACGTATATTTCACACACGTAAACCAAGCGTATAACCACCAGACAGGCGACTTTAATAGCATGCAGAGAGCGATGGTGACTCTTGGCTACAGTCTGAGCTAAAACTGCCCTCACTGCGGCAGCGCCAAAGGACCGCACAGACGACTGCAATGGCGGCCTTGTCGAGGCTAACGGCAGCTATCGGAGCGGAGGACACACTTAGCGTGCTGGCTACATAGCCATGATGCCAAGCTAATGAAGCAGCTAATGCAGTTTGCTAGCAGCAGGCTACAGCCTGTCGTGTAGTGTAGTTCGGTACCAGCCTGTGGCTTGTTCAACACTGGAGCGGAAGCGTTGCTGTAAACCGCCCATCCAACCATGTTTAAGCCAGGTTTTGTCTGCAGAGACAAAGTGGTACGTTGCTATCGGACACACGGGTGGGTCTTTATTTATTTATTTTTCTGAAGAACAAAAGTACATAGAAGACCTGGTATAACTTCTCATCTTAGAAACGTTCTGTCGCCTGCCTTTTCCCCAGCAGGGCATATCGAGCTAAGGCCTGTATTTTCCCCCTCTACACTACAAAGTTCGCTAGTTATGACAAAAGGAAACGCAAAACTCACAGCCCATATGCCAACTATTATAGTTAACAATCACGGAGATCGCGGTCTCCCAGAGACTCTGTCCGTCCCGGCGCCGCTGCTGTTCATAATAGCGCAAAGTTGATTAAAAATAACCACGAGAGAATATCGCCTAAATATACACAATCGCTGCATGCACACACACCCACCTTTGAGTATTTGTACTTTCTGAGAGCTGAGGAGAGAAAAAAAGGGGTAGAAGAGTCCTTTGGATGCTTCAAACTCCGGGGCTGAGGAGAGGTTTTTGCAGGCTGCTGTTGTGTGTGTGTATATGTGTGTGTGTGCCTCGTCAAACTGCTGTGTGTGAGTGTGTGTGTATGTCTTCCTCTCTCTCTCTCACTGTCTGTGGCGCCACTGCTCATCTGGCGCCAACGTTGGACGACCAACGCACTTTACCGACATCAATCCGTCACTTCACTGTAACAAGACGACCACTAGCACCCCCTGCTGTCCGGGAGGCGTGCTGTAATTAACCACATCACAAGGAAAGAAACTCTTGGGTATTTTTCCATGAGAAATGTTAATCTGAGACACATGGAGTTGGATTTGTCTTTGTCTTTATTATTCAATCATAAAAAGGTCGCTCCAATCAAAATGAATATTTTCAATGAAAAAAAATTGAGTGTTCAAATAGATTTTTTTGAGTCTCAAATATTTTTTTTTTGTATTCAAAAACTTTTTTCTTTAAAGTGAACGTTTTTTTTATTGAAAATTAATATTTTGATTGAGTAATATGCAAATCTAACTCCATAGAGACACAGGTCTTTGTTCTGAAGACAATCACTTTAAAGCAGCATTCTAAAGTGCTCTTACTCAGAAGTGGCAAATAATGGATTACATTTACTCACGTTACCTTAATTAAGTAGGTTTTTTGTGTACTTGTATTTTTTAAGTACATTTTTAGACCAGTATTTTGACTTGTACTTAAGTAAAGACATTACACTACAATGTAGATATATATAAAAAATAGTCCTTTGGATACAGGGTATTAAACTAAGCACTCCATAAATATTTACAAAGGAACACTTAAAATAATAAATAATAATGATGTCATTTAAATGTTGACATCTCGTACCTCAATTCTCCTAAAGCAGAACTTCCCAGAGTTCAGAGGTTTGAAGTAAACAGAAACTGATAAAACACATGTCATTAAATGTTAAAAACAAAGTTTAAAGTTGTTTCTTAATAAGATATCACTGAGGCCCATTTGCAATACCCCTAATGGCCACTAGTCGGCCACCCTTTGGGAATTAAACAGTCATTTAATCATAATGCATTATTAAAGTGCACAGATCAAAACAAGTCAAAGGCAAATTACAGCCATTTTTGACAATTTCACCAATAAATGTGAACACTGAGGGGGGAAACAATAATAATTAAATTAAATTAAAATAAATAAAATTAAATTAAATTAAAAAATAAATGAATAAATTGTAATGTAAGGTGTTGAGCCACTACAAGCGACCAGAACAACTCGGTACGGTACACAGTAACAATTGTGCTGTTTTGGGGGAAATTATGTTATTATTACACGTCTATAAAAATGCCATAAGCATTCAAATAGTTTCAAATATATCTTCTTTTTTTAAGTACATGACAAGTTCAACAACATGTGCAGATAATGGAATTAATTCCCTTTTTGTAGTATTTTCAACAATATCACACATAAAAAAAGTACTATACTGGTACAATACTGATAATGATTGTCATAGTATCCTAATAGCAAGCATACGACATAATTACCCAATAAAATACTACAATACGTTAACATTCAAACTGGATGAAGTTCTAGGTAGTACTCATATTTTCATAGACAGTACTCAGAAGGTATTTTGACTTTTTTGCAGTAAAGATTTTGTTCCACAAGGTGATGCTGTTAAACCATGAATACTCTGGAGATGGACCTACATCTACCTATAAAGTATAGACAGTATAGATATTCAACTTTGGTAGTTAGTTTCAACTCCTCCTCTCTATTGTTACAGTCCATTTTCCTTCAGTGAGTACATAGTAACACCCATCTGCTGCTTATTAAACGGCCCAACCTGGAATACTGGTTTTACAATGAGAGTCGACGACATAGCTAACATTCTGTCACACGCACAACGTCAGTCACACAGTTTCACTGAAGCTGTTCACTTCAGGAACTTGCTGTCTTTTTTACTGTTGTTCTGTTATTGTTTAAAAAAAAAATAGTCTGAGATTTTTTTTATTTCTTTCATCAAATCTGAGCATTTTATTTTTGGACTCCAGGTAAATAAAAAAAAGAAGAAGAAGATGTCCCACCCCAGCACTCTGGATTTGGACAGACACAGCAGCTTGGAGAAATCCCGCCGCTCCACCAGCCGCAGTCAGCCCAGGTCCCAGGCTAAGTATGGGGAAGTGCTGTGTGACTTCTGCACCACGAGGAAGCAGAAGGCAGAGAAGTCCTGCTTGGTGTGCCTGGCCTCCTACTGCGAGACTCACCTGCAGACTCACTACGACTATCCGGCCCTGATGAAGCACAAGCTGGTCAAAGCCACGGGCCAGATGAGAGAGAAGATCTGTGCACAGCACGACAAGCTGCTGGAGGCTTTCTGTCGTACCGATGAGACGTCGGTGTGTGTGCTGTGCATGATGGACGAGCACAAGCACCACGACATCGTCCCGGCCGGAACTGAGAGGACAGAGAAACAAGTGAGTGGTGAAAATGGAAACTTTTAGTCATTGAAATGTTACTAATCAAACAGTTGTTACTTAGGCATGAGCTGATACAGTATTCAGAGTTGGTATTGGTCTGATTCTGGTCAAAATCACCAGATGTGATATGGTTTAAGAACTGTAAATATCACATTAAAGCTTCACAAAGCACAGGCTGTAAGGACCGATATGTATGGCCATGCTGTGAGCACACTCTTAGAAATAAGGGTTCCAAAAGGGTCCTACAAGGGCTGAGGTTCTACCTGGAACCATTTACTTCTGAAAAACCCTTTCCTGAAGAAAGGGTTTTTCAAGGGTTCTTGGTAACACTAATGGTTCCAGTAAGAACCATTTTTATCCAGAGAACCCTTTCTGAATAAAGGGTTTTAAAAGTGTTCTTGGTGGAACCCTCCAAAAGTGTTCTTGGTGGAACCCTCCAAAAATTTCTAAGAGTGCAGAATGTGAGTGAGGAATGCTTGTTTACGTGGACTTATTTCAAAAGAACAACAACAAATGAGTGGAATTTTGTGAAAAAAGGCATTTCAAGCTGTAATATCGACATGATAATAGTGGTATGAAGCCATCTTTGGTGTTATTATCTCACAGATTTCACTTCTTTGCAGAAACAACTCGGCGTCACACTCCACAAATCCCAACAAAGGATCGACCAGAGAGTTAAAAAGTGGCAGGATCTTCGCCAAGCGGTGGAATCAGTCAAAGTAAGTTCAGAACAAGCGTCTACACTCTTGGAGATAAAAGGGCTAAGTAGAACCATATAAGGTTCTTCGGCTTGTCCTCATAGGAAAACCCTTTATTGGCTCCAGGTTCCACCTGGAACTTTTATTACCAAGGTTACCAAGAACCTTCGGCTTACCCTCATAGGAGAACCCTTTTGGAGGGTTCCACCAAGAACCCTTTTAAAACCCTTCATTCAGGAAAGGGGTTTTAAAGGGTTCTTTGGCTCAAAATGGGTCTTCCTGGAACCATAAGTGTTACCAAGTGTGTCCAAGAACCCTTGAAAAACCCTTGAGGTTCTACCTGGAACCTCAGCCCTTGTAGAAGGACCCTTTTGGAACCCTTATTTCTAAGAGTGTAGATCAGTGGTTCTCAAACTTTAAAGTACCACCATGAGGAAGCCTGTGCACCACAGTTTGAGAACCACGGTCCTCAACAAGTCCTTGTGGTTTGCTGTTTTTTGGAAACGTAACCCACCTCTTCACCGCCTCCACCATTCAGCACTCTGCTCAAACTGTCCTGGAGGAGAACGAGCGGATCTTCACTGAACTCCTGCTGTCCATGGAGAGGAAGTACAACGAGGTCAAGGAGATGATCCTCACCCACGAGAAGACCACCGTGACGCGGGCCGAGATACTGCTGGACCGTCTGGAGGAGGAGATCACGCTGCTGAGGAAGAAACACAACGACCTGGACAAGCTCTCGCACACCGACGACCACATACACTTTCTGCAGGTGAGACCAAATCTGTGGCTGACCTCAAACACCAGGGCTCTCCTCTCTGTCCTGTCCTCACCACTTTGGTGTTTGTTCACCCAGAGCTGGCAGTCCCTGTCAGGACCGTCAGGATACGAGGACCTCAACAACATCAGCGTCGCCCCCAATTACTCCTTCGAAGCTACCAAGAGAGCTATTTCTGCTCTGAAGGTGCAAGTGGAAGAAATCACCAAGACTGAGACGATCAAAATCGCAGGAGCAGGTTAAAAAAAAAAAAAAAAACACAACAAACTTTACTCCTTTCATTTCATGAAGCTTTGGTGTGGTGTGTTTTGTACAAATCAGCTTTGTTTCTCCGCAGTGAAGGACGTCTACATCACACAAGAGAGCGAGACAAAGACGAGGAGAGAATCGTTCGCGAAGGAAGAACCGAGGACGCGAGAGGAACCGAAGACGAGAGAGGACTTTTTAAAATGTGAGCCACTGCGTTTCTTTTCCTTTTGAAGTCGATCCTGTAGTGAACTTTTTAAAAACAAAAGGCCCTGGCCACCGCCGTGTGGTGAAACTATAGTGTCATGAAAGCTATGCTGCCTGCCCAACAGGTTTGGTGAAACTTAAACAAACACAGCTGTTCCTGCACGGCAGTTTCAAACCGCAGCATTAAGGATGACTGACTTTGTTGGATTAGACTCACAAATATTTAGTTTGGCAGTTTATATGTAACAGGATGATGTAAGAGAGTTGCTAAACAATGACATGGCACTTTTGCAGAAACTATTGTCTGTTGTCTAAATAAATTCCCAAATTGTGACACACAGGGATGAAATAATAACACGCTAAAGACCAGCGATCATCTTCTTTTTTTTTTCTTCATTGTTTTTAGACTCTTGTCAGTTGGTTCTGGACGTGAACAGCGTCCACCACAACCTTCACCTCTCTGAGGGGAACCGAACAGCCACCATGAAAAGTGAGCCCAAGAACTATCCGGATCACCAGGACCGATTCGACCACTGGCAGCAGGTGAGACGGTGACCTTTGACCTTTGAAGTTATTTCAGGGAAATTAATCCATGAAGTCATGTTTTAAAATCCCTCTCCTTTCTTTTTTAGAAGTTTATGAGGGTCCCAGTTGCTTTAGATTTATTACATAATGCACTTGTAATAATATGAATCCATTTGAATCCACACCAGGTGTTGTGCAAGGACAGCGTGGCGGGGTCTCGTTGTTACTGGGAGGTCGACTGGAGGGGAACAGAGATCGACGTGGCCGTCACCTACAGAGGGATCCGCCGTAAGGGAAACGGGAACGAATGCAGCCTGGGCTGGAACGACAAGTCCTGGAGTCTGTACTGCTCAGACTCCAGCTTCTCCTTCGTGCACAACAACAAGAGAAAAGAAATCCCCGTCCCGGCGTCCTCTCGCATCGGCGTCTACGTGGATCGTTCTGCGGGAACGCTGGCGTTTTACAGTGTCAGTGATGAGATGAAGCTCCTGCACAAGGTCCACACTGCATTCTCAGAGCCCATCTACCCTGCATTCAGTGTGTGGGGCTTTGGTACCACAGTCAGACTGTAGGCATAACCCAATTTACCCCAATGTACAAAAATGGTGTTTGATCAATTTCCCTATAAACCGTTAACTTTGTTATGAGTTTTCAATCCAATCAATAATGTTACTTTTTTTGGGATAATTAAAGGTGCATTATGTAATAAATCTAAATCAACTGGCCATAAAATCCTCCTAATATGTCACAGAGACTCAGGAATAATGTTCATATAACAAACTGATCTCACCAACAACAGTACAGACAAATATTTGCATTAAAAAAAATCTTTTACAGACTGCAAATCATGTTTATATTTTGAAACCATGTTTTTGCATGTGGCGCCACCTACCGCCGTCTACCAATCATTGCAGTCAGTAGAGTCTCAGCTGACGAGCAACCACGGGTTGCCAGTTACGCCAAAAAACGAAACCTAAAAGACCTCGGTATTGTGAATTTGAATGTAGTAACCGATTTTGCCCACATTCTTACATATGGCACCTTTAAGTGAAGAGTTTGTGTAAATAACGTATTCCATTTTTTTAAAATCACATTATGTTTTTTCCTTTTTTATTTGGAATATTTTACATTTTTATTGAGTTTAATGCATGTTTTATTCTATCCCCTCCAATTTAAATCTGAGCTGACCTTTTTGGTTTGAATCAGTGCCAGACAAAAAAAAAGTGCAAACAGCACCACACAGTGGATAACTGCAAAAGTGCACCACATGTCACAAATCCTTAGTTTTTTAATTCTCAGACGTAAATATCACACAGTCATTATTTGATTCTGATTATCTGATTTGTGCTGTACACTAAATTAAGGCATTCATTCAAGTCAATACATGTTTTTCCTGCATGCATTAAAAAAGCATGTTTCCCTGTACAGAACTCAGTACTCAGTGTGTATCTGTGGAAGATTGATAGCAGCAGCAGTTCATACAGTTTTCACATGAAATTATAGTGATTTAGACATTAGACAAGAATGTTTTACACATGCGGCCCCCCAATCGATTACATGTGGCCCCCCACTTAATATCATGTTATGTAATGACAACTTCACCATCTTTGTAGCTGAGGCACAGCTGCCAGCGAGGTGTTAGAATATAATATATGTTTGCTAGCAATGTTTTTTATAACAGTAATAATAAGACATTTGGTCATAATTATCTCATTATTAAATGTATCATACAACAATTAACATATATAAATACGCTTGTTAGGGCCCGAGCCACGAATGGCAGTGGCCCCCGAAACGGCTCCTGGAAGGAATTTTAATGACATGTGTCCACACTATTATTTATGTAATTTAAAATAAATGTCTGTTTTTGATATTAATACATTAATTTTGCAACATAAATAGTATTACTAAGCATATGTGTGATATTGTGAACAGTTGTTCCCCCCCCCCCCACTTTTTGTTCTCTAGGCCGGCCCCCTCTTGACCACAATAATACATCCATGATTGGCCCCCAGGTCATTTGAGATTGACACCCCTGCTTTAGAATGATGATTGCGTTACTGTACATTCATCTCCAGGGGGCAGTACACACACACACATGCACGCGCAAACACACACGCGCGCTTACACACACTACGAGAAGAAAACCACAGAAGAGATGAGGCGTTTGATTATTTGTACCATGCACACCGGCGGCACAGTACATCTCCTCGTAGACACACCGTTCTAATTTCCAAATGTTCACAAATCATTCAGTGTGTTAGAATTTTCAACGCCATTCATGGTATTTTTTATAATCAGAGTTTAAGTTAAATTAAGTTTTTTCAGAGTTTAACATTAGTGTGGGTTAGAGCGCGACTAAGAAAAGCTCTATGTAGACCAGAATACCAACTTTTCTTCTGATTGTATTTGTTAGTAACGAGTAACAAAGACAGTGAGAGGAAAATGTCGTGGCGTAAAAGTAAAAGTAAAATATAAATAAATAAACAATACAAACACGTCGTGAGTTACTTCATTTCGGCGCGCGCACATGCATAAATGTAACGCACCCTGCCACTGTTTCGGTGGGTGGGAGGGGCGGAGCTACACAGCTGGATTCTCGGAGGTGTCTCGTGGCGGCGGACAGACTCTGCCATCGTCTCCATGTGAGGGCGAGTCTCCTCCTCCTTCTCCTCCTCCTCCTCCTCCTTCTCCTCCAGATAGCGGAGACTACTGCGAACTTTAGCGGGGGAAAAGAGGGGAGAGAAGCCGGTGTAAGGTGTGGACCACACCGCTGAAGAGCGTTGAGTCCGGTGCTCCAGTGTGTGTGTGTGTGTGGAGGACAGGTCGCTGCTTCTTTTTCTCCACCTTTAACCGCTGGAACTTGGTCCGTAAATCACGGCGGATTAAGGTGAGTTAGTGCCGGATCAGGTCCCGACTCCTGGCGGTGGAAAAAGCTGCGAGTGTTTTGCCGTGACACTGATGAAAACAGGCTCCATTAGCTGTGCATGTAAACGTGGATAGTTTCTACCTGTTACCTGTCATGTTTTCTGTTTAGAAACTAGCTCAATTTTTACCTAGCATGACTCCATTACTAAATGAATCGCTAACTCATTTGATAACCAGTCAATCAGTTTGGTGTGTTTTTGTAGTTGTATAAAAACGTTTTAACGTACTATTACTTAACTTAAGTATTTCTTTAGACTGTATTTTGGGCTCAATTGGTTTAAATGTTGTTGTTTTTTTCAAGCTTTGTGATTTTTTTTCTGTTTTCTTTGCTCAAATACATTTAAACATTTTGTAAAAACACACAGACCAACATTTTCTGACATTTTGTGGGCCAAACAATAATTCCGTAACTCATTTTATATTTATTTAACATGAACATTTGATGGTTTAAACGTTTTTGAAAACCAGTTTTGTACCATGAATGTCTATGTTGGTGTGTGTATTCATACACAGGGTTAATAGGCAGAGGCGATTCTGGAGTCTGTGGGGGCCCTAAGCAAAAATTCCCAGGGGGCCCTTCCGACCAGTGTTCATCACCATTATGTTATAAATAATAATAATAATAATAATAACATGGAAAAACCTTGTAATTTTGAAAACAAATTAAGTATGTGAGAATATAAATGTTAAGAACAATAACATACTGTAAATAGCTTTTATAAAACTAAATAAACGTAGTAAAATAATCTATGCCAGAATCTATGCTGGTTTGCATATTAACACAACACTATGTTTGTTGATATAATGCAATTTACTACACATAAATGCTCAGGAGCAACATCCTGAGATGTAAATCAGACTTTCCTTCATTGCCCATTATGATAATATTGTCTACTGCTTAAAGCTCCAGTGTGTAACTTCTGTCACCGCCTGAGGAATTAGTACCAGGAGACTAACTTGCCTTGGTACATCACATAATCCTGACTTCAGATTAGAGATACGAGATGTAAATATGTTTTTTTCTGCATTTATTTTGGTTGTCACATAATAATAGTTCCATGTTTCTCTATGTCATGTGTGACAGTGAATAGAACGTGGTTTGCTTTCTGCACTCCAGGAAACTGCGACAGGAAGTTTTCATTCATTAAACGATAATTAAAGTAATTGTTAGCCGAGTCGCACTCGGCTCGCTTTGATTGGCAAAGGCTTGGTGGTGATTACTGGTGAATGACCCTGACCTTCTTCCCCTTCTCCTCTCATTCACCAGCTGAAAGAGGACATCTGTCCCGAGCCGCGTCCCACCCAAACAACCCTCCGTCTTCAAGACCATGACCAGATGCGGATGTCAGTCCCACTCTTTTAAATGTTAGTACTACTTGAGCAGATATCGCTCGGCTGGCCGAAGAGGAAAAAGAAGAAAGAGAGCGTTGGCGGTGCGGGAAGATGTCGATCTGGATGATACTGCCTGTCAGCCTCCCAGTTCTGACCATCACTGGGATATGGGTTGTGTAAGTGTTGCATTTCTTTGGCAATACCTGTTGCTCCGGTAGTGAGTAGTGATGCAAGTTTTTATTTTAGTGTTCATTCATACGGTTTGTTTCCTGTGCTGCCAGGCACAAAGAAACCCACAGCCCTGAACATAAACCACTTTACTGTTTATTAGACCATAAAAAACTGCTTTCACGCACATTTTCTTCTGCAGGCATACCTACACTACGATCACAAAAAATGATCACTTACAAAACCAGTAAAACATGCTTTCGAACATAATCTGGTGATGTTCTATAAATTACAAATCCGCTGTCCAAACCCTGTGACACCTCAGTCTCTTGCCTCAAGGAAAAGCAGCACTGCATATTTACCCCGAATTCCTGGGAGCCATGGCAATTGCATGTGGATTAACTCTCTCCTGGAAGCATCAGGGATTGTCACCCCTCTCCCTAAATGTGCAGGTTTGCGTGTAGGGTAATTATCTGTCGTATCTGAGCAGATGTATGGGCAGGGGAGAAGAGTGAGAACCTCCCGGTTATGTCTGGGCTCACACAAGCTCTCCTGTCTGCCCTGTTATTACTCAGGGAGGAGAAAACACAAACCCCGAGGGGAGAGAGAGACAGATGGCTCCGTTCCAAACTGTCGTAGTCTTGTATTTGGGCTTTGTGCTCCATCTTTGATGAGTTGCGGGGGGAGTTAGCAGTCTAATCAGACGCCAGAGCTAACACCTTGCACTACAGTTGGGTGTTTGTGTGAACACGGCTGCTTTACAGTCCAGTCAGGGGTGTGTGCGCATATTCAGGTATACAGGGCTATAGAGGAGAAAAGGTCTGCTGCTATAGACCTACACTAATTTGAAAGCCGATCTGACTTAAAATGCCAAATGGTGCTGACCGTAGGTCCATTTCCTTCCCCTTACCTTGACAAGGCTGCTTTGTTTCTATGAGCAATTTTGGCTCTTTTTTCCCCCCAGACTCTGGAATGTTAAATGGCACTGGAAATTTTTCTGCTTATGTAGTTTTCCTTTACATCAGAGGGGCAGAGACGATGCATAACAACAATTATACAAATAGAGAATATGGTGTGCAAACATTTGTCAAACATAATGCACAGGAGAAATCAATCAAACCCAACACATTTGCAATTATTTAATTACATGAGAATGTAATTACTCTGTTAGTTACGGTGGCCCTGAGGTGCAAAACGCAAAACAAAAAGCACAAACGCAAATCACAAAACACACACTTAGTTAATGCTTTTGTTTGCTGCTTTTGTGTTTGTGTTTTTTGATTTGCGTTTGTGTTTTTACGTTTGTGTGTTTGCGTTTGTGTTTTGCATTTTGTGATTTGCGTTTTGTTTTGCACTTCAGGGCCACTGTAGTTTGTATTGTTAGAACTGCAATAATTAATCAATGATTATTTGACTATGGTTGACTATTTTGACTAACTTCTCAATTGGTTTAAGTGTTTACTTTATTATACAGTGAACATGTATTATTTGAGTTCAAATTCTTTGTTTGTCTATGATAGGAAACACATTTGCAGACTATGGCTGCACGATATTGGACTTTTTTGCCAATATCCAATGTATACCATGTTTTCCCAACTGCAGAAGTCATTTAGTCTCTTCTGTAGTGAAATTGTTGCAGCAAATGTGGATATAAAATATTGTTATTGTGCAAAATAGATAATCATAAAGAGATGAAAGCTGTAGGGGGTGCTAGCCTTGAAGTCAACGAGGCAGTCATGAGTCATATCGGCAGATCTTGGCTGTGTTTACTTAATTTTAAAGCTAATATCTGCTGATACCAATAACGTGCCAATAATATCGTGGACAAAACAAAATATTTGATTTGTCATGTAGTAATAGCAAGTTAAATTGCATTCTCAATGTATACATTATGTCAGAAAAATCACAATTGGATATTTAACCAAACTTGTCTAAAGAAAAGATTTAAATAAGATTTAGGTTTATTGAAAGGATGCGACTTGCTGCTCCCTGGTACAATGTTCACCCTGGAATAAGGTCCAAAAAAATGACATGAAGAGTTTGACTCGGCATCTGGTGGCCATGCTCGGAGAGGAATGCTCATTCTTGTGCCCACCCAAGACTTTTGGCTGAGATTCTTTTTTGCTGACCTTCCAAGTGTGCTCCTGCTCTCAGCTGCTGCCCCGTCCGATTGTTTACATTTTAAACAGCTTTTGATCGTTGTTATTATTCGTTATTCACCGTTTTACTTGGCTCTTTAGCAACTAGTGGGAGGAGCGACTGGGAGTTTGTTGCACACTGGGAGTGCCAACATCCATCCACAGACTTATCCCACCCTTTTCCTGTGGTTTCTACTCTATGCGTTTGCTGTCAAAATCAGATTTTCCATGAACAAGTTTTCCAAGTGTTGGTTGTTGAATCCTAAATGGAAAAGTAAGGAAACACTCAGTCAGTCCCACCTATATATTGCTCACAGACATGCAATTACAGTTTACAACCTCTGCTGTGCTGTGTTAGATGTCTAATTATGTAAACAAACCCATTATTACTTAACCTCCTTCGAAGAATGCTCAAGTTTACTTCCATGTTTGGCATTATTCAGAAGTTTCCCAGAGCTGCACTGCTGCTATTTTAGCATTTGGAAGTCTCAACATGGAAAATATAACTGCTTCACTTGGCTGTGGTTTCTTTCCCTGTATTCTTTCTAATGAACTCCCTTAGTTTATGTCTGTATTTGCTGTATGCGTCTTTTGTTTTCACCAACTTGGTGTTATTCTTTTGTGGTTTGGACTCGGAGCTCTGGCAGCCTTCTACCTGAAGGCCATGTTCCATTCACTGGGTTTCCTCTGTGTGTGTTATACAAGTACAGTTCCCTTTACAGTCAACATGTTTGCAATTTGGCTTATATGACTTTCAGATGGTGATTCACGTAGCACGATGCCAACCGGTATTAGCCAAACAAGTGTTGCCACCCTTTTATGTGAGTCAGAGGGTACAACACATGTGTTTTACTGAATGCAAGGAAGCTTTTAAAGTTGGGAACGTTGAGCCACAAAGAAAGGCGTTAAGAGCAGGTAGTGCTTTTGGATTGGTTTGGCCGTGGGCTTATCAGTTCAGTGCAAACAGACGATGATAATAGCCAACTTGACAGACATGAACTGTGGAGTTTCCCCATTCACAGATGACAAAACGTGGCGAATGATTGTCTAGTTGAGACACGTTCCAAACAGTAGGAGGAACTGATTTGTTGGTTATTTTACCAGAAACACTTCCACACTCCAATTATCAGATGCTTTGGCGTCATGCTTATCTTCTCAGAAGGACAAGTTAGCTTTATGTTGTATACTCTATTGTCACCGCAAATCAGTGTCTTCTTTGGTTGAGCAAAAGGGGCTTGGTATGCCGGCTTCAGACTGTCTAGGCTGTATATTTTTAACTCGGATTGATTTTGTATCTGTTGCCTCTTTGGGACCTTTCTGACATAGACACTGTGACCTCATCGGGTCTGCACAACCTTGTATCTGAGGAACTGAGCAAGTTCAGGGCAAAGATTGGAGTCGTGGGTTAGTTTGAATGGAAGTTGATGCGAGTCCTTCAAAGAATCGCTGAATGAAATCTGTATGAAAGCTGTTGTTTGTGTTTTGAATTATTTCCGCCTAACACGCCCATTTTCTGCTAC
Source organism: Microchirus variegatus (assembly GCF_963457635.1). Taxonomy (NCBI): domain Eukaryota; kingdom Metazoa; phylum Chordata; class Actinopteri; order Pleuronectiformes; family Soleidae; genus Microchirus; species Microchirus variegatus. The sequence continues at coordinate 23,553,162 of NC_139812.1, read as the reverse complement.
TGAAGGAGTTTGTGACTTGTTTTTAAGAAGATGAACAGCCAGTGATCAGTTACTACATCGTTCTGCCTCAGGGTTTTAAGACCCCTTCATTCTCAGCTCAGCTGCTTCCACCTTGTCCATACATGTTCAAGGCATGTGTGTTACTACACATATAAATGAGACTGACGTGCAGATGAAATGGAAGTCAACGCGAGGCCTTAAAAGGATAGCTGCGTGGACTTGTGTGTGTGTGTGTGTTCGTGTGATTTGCCTCCCCATAGACTGGTTTGTGTGCATGATACTATCGACCTTGGAGACAATTTTTAATTGGTACTTAACCTCCGACTGAACTGCGGCTGCTCTCAGGACAGATCGTCTCTGTGTCTGACTGTGTCTCGTGTTCGTCTGCTGGCCTTTACGTCGTCTCATCCTTCCAATCCATCCTGTTGCCCGTTTGTTGTCAGAGGTCCATCCAGAAATATGATGACGATGATGTATATATATTGATTATACTATACAGTTGTGTGTGTATAAGTTCTTGGAACTTTTGGTCTTGTTCTTCAGTTTAAACCAACCATTTAATGCAATTATTTTGCCTTAAAGCAATGGCGTTAATGGTGGTTAGGTTTGAACTGCTGGGATTGGAACCATCTTGTTACAGAGAAATCCATATGAGATTATCGGTTAATAAATATTGAGAAGTCGGTGTTATTTTTTCTAATATCCAGCAGGGAAGCTTTCAAATTGCAATGTAGTTTTGCATGTTTGTTACAGCCAATATACAGGGCTGTATATGGCGAAAAATAGATTTTTTGGTATATGTAAAGGGATAAACTTCAGACCCGTCGTCCTTCTTCTGCATATTTGTCCCTTTTCCTTGAACGTGTACGGACAAGGTAGGAGCAGCTGAGCTCATCCTGTTATTGGTAATAAAGGGTCTTTAAAACCCTCAGGCAGAATTCTGCACAAGCCGATCGCTGCTTGTTCGTCTTCTTAAAAAGCGGTCACACTTTGGAAGAAACAAACGTGCCCTTTGACTGCAGCCAAACTCATTCAGTAGCAGGAAAATGGCGTGAATAATTCAAACATAAACCCATAACACAAACAACAGTTTAAATACTGACTTCACAGGGTTTCTGTTAAAAATAACATTTCCCAGACTCTGTAGTAAAGGACATATTCAACAGTTACATGGGCCATATACCAATATATGAATTCATCGAGCACTTGTTTGGTCCATAAAATATCAGACAATGTTGAAAAATGTTGATCTGGAGCTGAAAAAATTACTCAATTAATCGATTACTGAATTAATCTTCAACTATTTTGATAATCGATTGATCGGTTTAAAGCTTTTTTCATGATTTAAACAAGATGTCTGGTTGTTTCAGCTTCTCAAATATGAATCTTTTATGGTTTCTTCACTCCATAAAACAAAGAAATGAAAATAATCTAGTTGCATCTCTGGTGTTTACCAAACCAGGAAATAGTGATGTTCTCGAAATGTCTTGTTTTGTCCACAAACCAAAATGATTACATTTTTATTGATTTCTTTCTTACATGGAGCAAATAAGAAATAAGAAAATATTCACATTTAAGAAGCTGACAAATCAGAGAGCCTGTTTAAATTATTGAAAAAACACTTGAAACGGATTAATTGATTACCAAAATAGTTGACGATTCATGTATTGAAGTTTCCACGTCTAACTTTTAAGAAAAGGTCTTTAACTTACAGCATTTTTTTTTTCTTTTATCTTTTTGATTCTCCGGTCGTTGACGTTTCTGTGGAAGTAGCAGGTCAGTGACCCGCCCCAAATAAACAATTCAGTTTTATTATTAGTCTCACTGGTTTGACTGACACGGGTCAGTCTTCACAATCTTTGGCAACATATGGACACAGTGATAAGAGGTGAAGGTGACGCGGTCATCGAGGTCGAACAAACATGTGTAACGGGATGTTATAGTATAGACATACTAAGACTTATGAATTACATTTTTGCTTTTATTTATATATATTATAGCTAATGGTGCTTCCTCATCCTTTTCTTTTAGGTACGCCATGGCCCTGTACAACCAACATGTCTGCCCTGTGGATAACTGGTATGTTGCTTAAACCCTCTCTGCACATTTGTACAAAACCAGGGTCATTCTCCGCATGATTCCCAATCTTTTTTGTTGCAGGATATGTTTATTTTATGCATTATAGGGCTGGGCCATATGGACCAAAAGTCATATCCCGATATGTTTAGGCTGTATTCTTTCTTTTTTTAGACTATATTTTTTCCGCAAAGCTGGAAAATCAAGTGAATAAATCATAACCACAGATTTCCTCACCTGGTTTATTCAAATAATAAAATATAAACTGTATAACAGGAGTACCTTTTTAAAAAAAATCAAAGCTCCGTAAGGAACTGTATCGATATATGCGATATTATCATATTATGGTCTAATTCCATATCCCCTTTAAAAATATATCAATATATTTTTTATGAATTTATTGATATATATTGCCCAGCCCTAATTCATTACAGTTATTATTTCACCTAAAAAAGCTTAATATACTATGTCGTCAAAAAATTTGGTCCATAAAATGTCGGAAAATGTAAAAAAAAACAAATGACGATGTTTTTGAATGTCTTGTTTTTCTCCACAAACCAAAATGATTCAGTTTTAATGATTTCTTTGTTATGTGGAGCTAAGAAACAACGTAAATATTCACATTTAAGAAGCTAAAACAATCAGAAATCTTGTTTTAATCATGAAAAAAAGCTTCAAACCGATGAATCGATTATCAAAATAGTTGACGATTAATTTAGTAATCGATTCATCGAGTAGTTGTTTCAGCTCTAAGAAAAAAAGAACACAGATTAAAACTGTCATTAACTATATACGTCATTGAGGTTTGACTCACCGTTCTTAGAAAGCCTGCTTGTGATTTCACAACATCGTTATTAAAGAAAAACTATCTCTGTATCTGCGCTGGGATATAGTGATTCAGAGTTTTTGCTCCTTCTTGAACTTGAACTTTTTTTTTTTTTTTTTTTTTTTTTTTTAAATCTGTGTGTGTTTGATTTTCCAGGTTGTACAACCAGTCATGTGAAGAGGAGCTTTATTTACAGAGTGGACCAACCTTATGCTGCACACTAGACAATGTACCTCTCATCAGGTCAGTGAGTCTCCCTGCCTCCCTCCCTCCCTCCCTCAGTGTCCCCTCTGTCTCCTCTCGACCTCTTTGTTTGAAGTCTCGGTCGTGTCGTTAACAGGAATACTGTCCCATTGTTTAACATGACTCCTGTTGGCACATTGTTGACAAAAAGTGAAGGCGCTGCAAGCAGACAGTTCCCCTGAGTGTGTGTGTGTGTGTGTGTGTGTGTGTGTGTGGGGGGGGGGTGTGTGTGTGTGTGTGTGTGTGTGTGTGAGAGCACATTCTGAAAATAACTCGGGGCTGAAATATCCTGCTGCCACCGTGGCAGCCCAGAGGCAAAACACGGGTCAGCTTTTAACCAAGTAAACACACTCGCACAGAGTAAGTTTTAAAACACTCCCACTCTCCAGTTTAGCTTTTCTTTTTCTTTTTTTTTGTTGGTTCCACATCAGAGGCCAGCTGCAGAGTGTAAAGACTGAGGTTTGAAGAAAAGCCTTTTGAACATGTACACAAATGCCCCCTTTTTTATGTTTAATGTTGACAACGCTGACACTGACGGGCCGCGATAATGTTCCGTGAAAGGAGAAATATCAAAGTCATGCACAGATAATTCCAAATAATGCAAATATTAGTGTTATAAATGCTCCATTTTTCGTCCACAGAGTGATTCTGTGTGTGTGTGTGTGTGTGAAACTGCAGTCAGCTGAGAAGTCTTTGTTGGCAGCGTATCAGGGCACAGACGGCCTGTGTTGACTGTCTCCTGCCTTTCCTCCTACAAACATTTCCCATTCCTAGAAGAGAGGCAGTATGCAGTAGGTGAAAAGTCAAAGACTTTCACGAAGGGATGTGAGGAAACGTAGTTAAACTCCCCTTCCCTTCCCCTCCCCAGCCCCTTACTGCACACACACAAAGCATCTCTAACATGTAACGTGTCAGAGTGCACGACGTGGGAGGAGGAATAAGTGTTTTCTGTGCCGTGTGTGTGGCTTGATTCACTATTTTCCCTCTCGATAGATTGTTTACTTTTTCCTTGCCTTTTGCAGTAAATGTGGGACGCTTCCCCCCGAGAGCTGCTTCTTCAGCCTTATCTGCAGCACAGGCTCATTCATGGGTAAGTTACAAACACACTGTCCTATTTTACACCTGGTGTTTAAGCCTCTGGTCTGTGCTTTCAGCTATACAATATACTGTTCAAAAGTTTGGGGTCACCTTTACAATTTTGTGTGTGTTTTCCATTAAAAGTCACACTTTTATTCATCAAAAGAGTTGCAAAATGATTAGAAAATATAGTCAAGACATTAGAAAGAATGATTTTTATTGACTTTGCTTTTGTGAAAGAAACAGCAAAACTGTTTTCAGCTGTGTTAACATCATTGCACGAGGGTTTTCAAGGGTTTTCTAATCATCCAATAGTCTTCTAACACCATTAGCAAACACAATGTACCATTAGAACACTGGAAATGGGCCTCTATACACCTGTATAGAGTGTATTTATGATCCATTTAATGTTAAATTCATTGAAAAAAAAAGTGATTTTCCTTAAAAAATAAGGATATTTCTAAGTGACCCCAAACATTTGAATGGTACACTCTTAGAGATAAAAGTGCTGAGTAGAACCATATAAGGTTTTTCAGGTTGTCCTCATAGGAGAACCCTTTTTGGCTCCAGGTAGAACCTTTTGGAGGGTTCCACCAAGAACCCTTTTAAAACCCTTCATTCAGGAAAGGGGTTTTAAAGGGTTCTCTGGATCAAAATGGTTCTTACTGAAACCATTAGTGTTACCAAGAACAGTGATGGTTCCAGGTAGAACCTCAGCCCTTGCAGAAGGACCCTTTTGGAACCCTTATTTATAAGAGTGTAGTGTAGGTTTTGAGGTAGAGAGGTTGGGTGAGGTTTAAGGGCTAACTGGACCTTTATAAAGATTTTTTTTCTCATTCCCTGAATCTGAAACTGTGACCGCCATAAAACCCAAAGCTCATGCTTTGTGTGACCTTGATTTTGCAGAGCTCCGTGTGACATACATTTCAGTGGAATTCCGCACAAACTGAATGTGTGCAGTTTTCATACGTTGCTGCTTAACACTTTTCCAGTCCAAATGGTGGCAAGCTCTTTGTTTAGGTCAAAAACAACAACAACAAAAAGCTGGTTACCATGGAAACCTGTTTCAGCTTCACCCTATCATACGCTCTTAAGCGGCCGTGACTTCTATCAGGAATTTCCAGTAACATTAGATTTTGCTGCCCTTTCAGAAAATTGCTGGTTTCTCACAAAAAAACCTAAGACCGCGCTGACCGTGATCCAGTCAAACTGTTGCATGTGGTGAGTTTTGACTGTTGACGGAGGTTGAAATGGTAACGGAATAGCTTTGCACCGAGTGTGTGTTAGCAAAGCAAAACATGTGCTCTCATGTACTGCGTGTGTTTTGGTCGCTCTCCATGTGCTGTCCCTGTTAACCGGTGGTGCTGTCTAACTCTGATGGAGCTAATGTTTCCCAGCTGTGTCTTAGACTTCTTCTCTGTGTGTGTGTTTATATGTACTACATATAAAAAAAAAAAGAAGCTGGCGAGGGGTTTGTTTACAAGGATTCTCCATGCTTCTATTTAAGGCCTGATGGCCTGGCCATTCTTCAATAACTGATTGAGCAAATCCACGCAATCAGGCAATAATCTTGAAAACTATTTTGATCATCGATTAATCGTTTTGAAGCTTTTTTTCATGATTAAAACAAGATTTCTGATTATTGCAGCTTCTTAAATGTGAATATGTTCTGGTTTCTTTGCTCCACATAACAAAGAAATAATTTTGTGGACAAAAACAAGATATTCGAGAACCTCATCATTCCAACATCTTTAAACGTTTTCTGACATTTTATGGACCAAACCGATTACTCGATTGATCGTGAAAATAATCAACACCATCAATTATGAAAATAATCCTTAGTTGCAGCTCTATATGTGTTTAAGTGTGGTCAGAGCAACGTGTTTGTACGGCTCCTGTCAGACGACCAGAACCACAGTCAGCCTTGCATACATACATTTAGAGCTGCAACTAACGATTATTTTCATAATCGATTAATCTGCAGATTCTTTTCTCGATTAAACGATTATTCGTTTGGTCCATAAAATGTCAGAAAACGTTTAAAGACGTTGATCAGTGTTTGTCAAACCTGGAAATGACGATGTTCTCCAAAATGATTGAGTTTGAATGATTTCTTTGTTATGTGGAGCAAAGAAGCAAAGAAAATATTCGCATTTAAGAAGCTGAAACAACCAGAAATCTTGTTTTAATCATGAAAAAGGCAAAATAGTTGATTTAGTAATCCATTAATGATCGATGTATTACAGTGCCCTTATCACTACTGACTGCTGACAGAAGCCACAACTAAAATGATGCATCTTTGTGATGACAAAAAAACAACCAACTCATTGTTGCAGACTTTCTGTCTCCATTGCTCAGCTATATGTGTCTCTGCACAGTGATAATATCTGTATTATGCATCCGCAACCTTCAGAATACTCACATATTTACAGTTTCATTTCACTTCATATACTATAAACATAATAATCACTCAGAATAAAGGGGAATAGGCTCAGTCCCAACCCTTAATTTTGCCTTTTCTATTCGTCTATGAAGAAAAACAAGAACAAGTACAAACAAATATCACTCTAAATTTATAGCTACTTTTGAAACTGCACAAAGCAATTTAATCATTTCAATCCTCAGGTCAGACTTGGCTGCATGAGCAGCTGCCTTGTTGGTGTTCGCTTGTTTCTTTCTTTCTTGAGTCTGCACATATTGTGTGTGTGTTCATACCCGTATATAAAGTAGGTTAATTTTGGATGTGGAAGTGTATCTGTACAACAGGCTGTTGTCAATAATCACCGCTGAGCTTCTTAGCGTATTGATTTACGTCTCGCGTCGTAGATTCTGCCTCCTGCAGCCTCCGTTGTCAACACAGTGAATTGCAAATTACATCAGGATTGTTTTCGTCTCATTTTCATCCCAGTCCACACACACACACAGTTTTAAAGACAGTGTGAGATAATGCTGCTGCTGGACTTTGGGGTTGAAAGTCATCATTTGTGTTGCAGGGTGGAGGAACATGCATTTTGATGGGGTTTTCATTCATTCATTCAGTTGAAGAGAAATGTTATTTAGCGGGTGTTATTTCCCTCTCCAAAACTGTGACAGCGTTGGGTTTCATCCACAAAAGCTTCTTCTGTTTTTGTTTAAAAATACATAAATTCTGCTCCGGATGCGTCCGCCTTCCACACTACCCTGGCTTAGGAATTAAAAAAAACTTAAATGAAATACTGCTCGCTCTGTCTTCATTTAAAAATTCTGGAAGGGCAGAAATGAATTGAAGAGCTTTGAAAATGATTAAGCATTTCCCTGCGCTTTTTTTAGCCACAGAGTGACCATTGTTGTGAACAGACTCTCACCGCCACACTTCGATTCACCTCACAATTGTAATATCAGAATCAGCTTCCTGTTTACACTGTCACCTCCCCTCACATGCACAATGTACTTGACTTAGGGATGCATGTTACCGGCCATGTTATAGGCCGATATTAGCTTTTAAATGCATGATCTGATATCTGCAACGGTCCTTCAATGTGACTAAAACAGCAGGCTGAATATGCTGCTGCCTCCTTGGTTTCCACGCTCGCTGTGCTTACCTGTATCTACGTCTGCGGCAAAAAGAGTATATACCATATATTATGCTAATTTTATGCTAATTATTTAACTTGAATGGTTAAATGATGATGTTAAATGTCACAAAATGTTAAAATATGTTGACTAATGTTGATTAGTAAGAACATCATCATTTCCTGGTTTGGGAAACAAATGTTTTGTTTAGTCCACAAACCATAATGATTCAATTATAATGATTTCTTTGTTATAAAGAGCAAAGAAACCAGAAAAAATTCACATTTAAGCTGAAAAATCAGAAAACTTGTTTAAATTATTGAAAAAAACAAACTAAAATGGATTAATCGATCATCAAAAGTCGCAGATGAATGTAGTAATCGATTAATAATCAATGAATTGAATAAACATTGCAGCCCTAAATACAAGTATGGCATGCTTTACAGTATGTAAATGTATTTCTTAGTACTGGTCACGTTAACAGCTGTTAGCGGCGTTAGCTTCGTCAACGTTAACGCACAATAACGCCATGACAGCGTGCGTGACGTCATGTTACCGTGCCGCGGCACCGGAGTCCAGGCACCGTTGACCAGTTAGCTCCGTTAGCTGAGTTAGCTCCTTTAGTGCCATTAGCGTACCTACAGTCGAACTGGAGCAGTCTGTTTATTAAACAAAAAGAGCAGCGCTACAAATAACCAGAGTACCTGTGTACTGCGTATGTGTGCCTCTGTTTTAGAGAAGTTACTTTAGAGACTCATTTCAACAATCGGTAGTCACGTAAACATGACGTCATGCGCGTCTTTTTCCAGTCAGTCGTCATGCGTTAATGTGCGTTAATGTTGACGCCATTAACGCCATTAACCGCTGTTAGCGTGCCCAGCACTAGTATTTGTTAAACTTAGGATAAGTGACTGTAGGTCGGCTTTCATGTCTACTCATTAATCTCATGCTATCGGAGCCTTTGAGCTAAAAGTAAACTACGCATAAGAGCAGAAGAATCATGGACATTCTAATGGAGAGCAGCTGTGCAAAATCACCGTCTCTAACCTTCGAGCCAACTTTTCATCATCTTAAGTCAATACCAGTGCATTTAGCCACGCTCATTTGTTATGATAGAAGAGCTATTCTGTCGAAAAATGCCGTAGGGGGAAGATCCACGGGCAGCCAGTCTGCAGCACACAGAGACACAAATATGCCCTAATCGAAGTAAATTAATGCATTTGACATTCTGCTCCATTCTCAGTCACATGTTCTGTCGGAGTGGGGGGAAAAGAGACACCAAGGAAACAAAATCAAGATTGTTTCCGAGCCCGGGGACAGTTTTCATTCGTCCATGAAAAGTATGATTATTGTGGAGCTCGGGGAACAGAGAGTCGAGAGGACACAAACACACTCCAGAGGGCCAGAGGATTTAAAGAAAAACAATATCGTACATTATCTAATCATATCTGTTACAGTGACAGTGGACAACAAATTATATACATATATATATATAAAATGAATAAAAGGAAGCATTTATCCTGTTAAACAGCTCAACAACCAGTTTTTTTTGCGCATTACAATCCACTTCTGCAGCTTTTATTGTTCGTCTCTTTATGTTTTCGCTCACATTCCAACCTGTTTGCAGCCGTCACTGGCACAATGTTGCCGTCGCCGTCATCGCCCTGCCCGATATAAAACAAAGCACTTCCTGTGTGCAGCATGGGAATGTCACCTGGCAACACATAGAGATCATAACACTGCTATATTGAGAAACAGGGGGAAGTTGTGGTGTGTGGAGCTGCTCTGTCTTTAATTCATCTGACAATTGTTTGAATGGACATTTGTTTATGTTGAAAAGTCAAGTAACAAATTCAGCAGAGCAGGATGTTGGTTTGGAAAAAGCAGTTTCTTTTTATTGTCCATCTAAAAGTGCTCTGTAAAAATACATGTTCTAATTTGAACGTCTCAAATCCGGACCGACACACCCAGATAATGCTATCTTCAGCCGGACCAGAGTTGGACTCTGGACGCTCTGCACATGCACCACGGTTGTTCCCACCACTGGCTAAAACCCAGAAATAGTAGAAGACGCTGGTAAACAGAAAAACAAGACGAGAGAACTGAAACTGCTTATGAAATAGGGATTTTTTTTTTCCCTCGAGCAGAGCGAACACTGACTCCCTTCATTCAACAAATTGATTTGTAATTATTGCTCGTATACTGGGACCAAGGTCCAGTGGAGCAGCGACGCTAACGCACTGTCCTTCCCTTAATTGTCAGGTACTGTGTTGTCCTTGGAGACAGACCGTCCCTCCTGTCGTCAGTGGAGACTGAGCTTTACAGTATTACAACAGTTCCTTTCTTCTCTGCGACCTTGCTTCTGATTTCATTCTCTTTGGGCTGTTAGCGGCGGACTCTTTACACAGAGATGAGATGCAGGTTGCTTCACAGTGTGGTCTCTGGGATATTGTGCTAGTTTTCGCTGGTGTCCCTTTCTTGCTCCTTCAGCCTCCTCTATTCCACTGCTCTGCTTTCAACAAGTCCATTTAACCTTGGTCAAGCACCAGTGGTGAGGAGCTAACAAAGAAAAAACCAAGGGGGGGGGATCAGCTCCTCACCACACCAAGAATACCCCGAGTCACAGCCAATTAGCACATCACTAGTCATCTGTCCCATTAACTGTATTTCTTTTCTCCGGGTCTTTTAATCTTATGTAAGACGAAAACCAACCCCCACTTGTGGATCACTGCCACTTTCCCGCCATTTCCCTCCCCCTTATTTCCAACTCGTCATGCATAGAATTTCAACTTCCTGTGATTCTTAAACAGCGGGAATTCTTTTGTTTCCGTGTTAAAAGGAGGTGTTTTTCTTTGCGCCGACTGTAAACAGTATGTAACTGATGTTACCTGCACAATTCACACCTCTTCCGATGCAGCGCTCTGGTTTTCAGCCTCTGTGTTTTCCTTCTGTCTCCCCGCAGTCATGGTGATCGTTCTGCTCCGATACGCCCATGTGATCGAGAAGCACCAGAACTGTGTTCTGAACACAGCGAGTCTCTCCACAGGCTGGATCTGTGCTGCCGGACTCATCATGGTTGGCAACTTCCAGGTACGATGATGACATAGTTTGCTTGCACTGGAAAACTGTAAACATAATAACCAAGATGTCTGGGATTGTGATTGCACAACAGTGATTTCATTCAACGATCGGATACAGTTTCGTGACATGGTTTAGGATGTGGAGGTGGAAAACACAAGTGTATTTCACAGTAATTATCTCAGTGAAAAGATATTGAGTCATGCAGGGTTTCTTCCCCTTTTTTTGATTTCTTCCTCAAATGACTGACCTTCTCTTTCCCCCTCTAAACACACACACACACTCTTACTTGTTTTTATATCTCATTGAGGACACATCATTGACATAATTCATTCCCAGGCCCCTTAAAACCTTAAACCCAATTCTAACGCAAACCCTAAAACCAGAGCCAAAATCATCACAAAGTTCGGCTTTTACCTTTTATGGACCTCACAAAGATATAAATACAAGTACTCCCACACACATACACATTCCTGTACAGCATTCTCAGTGAGGACACTCCTTCGCCCATTATTAACCCTAACCTCCACCTGTCACAACCTGACTCCAAACCCCTTAACCTTAACCTAAACCTAAATCTAACCCTGACCCTAAAACCTTGAAGTCTTAACTCTCAAAAAAAACTACTTCAATGTTTTGAGTTCCAGCCAAAATGTTCTCAAAAGGTCAAAATGTCCTCCCAAAGATAGATTTGAACCCGAATGTGTCCTCGCAGACGACGACAGACATGCACACAAGTTCTGACTTGATCTACATGTGCGGCCTTTTGAGGCAGTTTAGTGTTAAAACTTCAGACCCAACCTGAATTCCTGTCCACTAGATATTTGTTCTTTGGGAAAGAATTTCCTCAAGTTTAAATATTTGATGTCCTGGCCGGATGCCAAGAAAGCGGAAGAGAGCGGGAGATGGTGTGAGAGAGTGGGAGAAGGAGGTTTTGAAGAAACAAGATTTTAAAAAAGGAAGTGAGACAGCACGGTCATTGATGGGGTTGCTTTGTTATGAAATACTTGGAATTATTCAATTTTACTATTTGCTGGTCTCGGTCAACAGGTGCTCACTGTCTGAGAGCGTCATAAGAACTAGAACTCGTCTCATTGGTGTATCATCATTTTTTCAGGATGGCTACTTTCACACAATTGTGGTTTTGTTGTAGATTTTTTTTTTAGAACATACTTTTGAGAGGAAAATTTAGAAAACTGCAGAGGGGAGGAGGAAACATGTGACACTGGCTCTTTTGACCACTAAAATACTACCTCGTTTGATACAAGAGAGCATTGTGTGCGTCTGTTATCATTGTTGTATAATCGGCTTGTTTTTCCCCCCTGAAGAGAAGTGCATTACAGGCACGGATTCCTTTTGTTAACGGAGTCGTTCCCCTTTTTTATATTCTGCAGTATGTTTGCCTTGCGACAAAAATCATAAATAAATTACCACGGTTGCCGCGTCGTGACTGCGTAATCGCTCGCAGGCGACAAGTTTTTTCGGCGTCTGTCGGGAGCGACGCACGCAAGAGTGATAAATTAAATGGTTTCATTTAGCGGGGGTATTTCTGAAGATCACTGTGTAATGAAGAAGAGGCAGAGTGTGGAACAGATGTGCAGATGATAGTTTGCAGGAAGGTCATTTTCACGTTCATGTTCCCGCTCCTCCTCCAAGGCCTCTGCTCTCCAGAATTGGGAGGAATTTTACGGGAAGGGCAGGGGGAAGTGAGTCATCAAGTGTGGCCATGCATGAAGCAGAGCCGGGCAGACTGTGTGTGTGTGTGTGTGTGTGTGTCTGTGTGTGTGTGTGATATATAACCAATCGCAGACGCTAGCTCTCACACTCGCATCTCCTGCACTTGGGGACAATCCAGCGGGATGGAAATAGAGATGGAAACGATAGCGAATGGAACTGCGTGATAGAATATACACGGACGTCCTGCAGCAGAATGAAGCACGGCGTCCAACATTCGTAGACTCAAACCTAGTGCTGGGCACGTTGGCGCTAACGCACAATAACGCATGACACGTTTCCATGACGAATGACTGGAAAAAGACGTGCGTGGCGTCATGTTTACGTGACTCCTGATAAAGTAACGCTAAATGTTAAAAACAGAGGCGCAAATACGCAGTACACAGGTACTCTGGTTATTTGTAGTGCTGCTGTTTTCGTTTAATAAACAGACCGCTCTAGTCTGACTGTAGGCGCGCTAATGGCGCTAAAGGAGCTAACGCAGTTAACAGAGCTAACTGGTAAACGGTGCTTGGACCCCGGTGCCGCGGCACGCAAACATGACGTCATGCGAGTCTTTTTCTGGTCAGTCGTCATGGAAACGCGTCATGCGTTAACGTGCGTTAACATTGATGCCGTTAACCGCCGCTAAAGTGCCCAGCACTAGTCAAAATCATATGGAGTCCATAGCGAAAACACATGGTAACACACTCGGCGCTTCAGTTTCTCGATGTGTGTGTGTTAATTAAAGCTTTGACTTGAACTTGAGCTTTTCTCATCATATGGTTTGATGGTTTGGGCAAAGACGCGCATCAATAGATGATTGCTACCACACACACATCTTTGGGTTGTGACGAGGCCGAGGTAGAGCGCTGGCTTCCAGGAAGAGGAGAGCAAAAGAGAGTGAGTGAGAGAGAGAGAGAAGACCTTTGACATTTTCATCTTCCTCATTATTTAATCTGAGCCCCAGCACTTGACAGCGTCTCCTCCTGACATGTTATACAACAGAAGTGCAAAGGTTTACTCAATGTTAATGGCTTAATATATCACCCAGCAGGTAGTGACGACAGCTATTGGGAGAATCTTTGCCACACTCACACATAACCACATGCATTTATTCCTCATCTCCTAACGCTAACCTTAAAAAGACAATATGAGGGGTTTTTTTTTCAGTGTGTTTTTTTTCTGCACCAAAGTCCATTGAGAAAGTGAGCGATTTTTTTACATTATGCCAAACAGAAGTTGTTCATCCACTGTTGCCTCCATAATGTGTTATTTTATGACTTTGGTGTTTGAAATCCTTCGTTTTAGTAAAAGTGACACAAACTCATCAAGCGAGACATCATTAAAGAGCAGTACCTGCCCTGTCCACTAGAGCTTAAATCACTGATTTTCTCCATGGACTTTGGTGTGTGGAGAGCACAGTTTTACAGACAGAAAAGGCTGTGTCTGACGGTGAGATTCTGAAGATACCGTTGACTTAAATGAGGATTTTATTAGTCAAGCGTTTTTGTTAAGTAGCTAAAACCATGTTGTCAGTGAGGGCAGTTCTACATGTTACAGGCTACACTGGGGGTATGTGAAGTTGCATTAAAAACTGTGTCTCAGGTAATCATACACTACCGTTCAAAAGTTTGGGCTCACCTATACAGTTTTTTTTGTCCGTTTTTTCATTAAAAGTCACACTTTAATTCATCAAAAGAGTTGCAAAATGAATAGAAAATATAGTCAAGACATTGACAAGATTAGAAATAATGATTTTTATTCAAAATTGCCCTTTCGTCAAAGAACCAGCAAAACTGTTTTCAGCTGTGCTAACATCATTGCACAAGGGTTTCCTAATCATCCAATAGCCTTCTAACGCAATGTACCATTAAAACACTGGAAATGGGCCTCTATACACCTATGTACATATTCCATTAAAAACCAGACGTTTGCAGCTAGAATAGTCGTTTACCACATTAACAATTGTATAACAATTAATGTTATATTCATTGAAAAAAATAAGTGTGTGTGTTTCTGTAGTTTCAGAGCTGCTGTGTGCGCGCGTGCTTTTTTCATATTTGAAACTATGTTGGAATCTTACACCTCAAGGATTAACCTACTGCACAGGAATGTTCAGTATGCATTAAACCAGGTCAATGGACAAATGGCTCAAAAGCAAAAAAGAAATAAAATAAAATAAATTCTTGGCTGTTTCCAGAATTATACAAAGAAATATTGTTATTCCAACTCCAAAAATATTTATCATTTGGTCAAATTAGACTTGATAATAGAGATGTTTCCTCAACGTTGGTTTAATCTTTTATGTGCTCACATCAGGACATTTGAGCTCCTCTCTTCATCTGTGTGTCTGTGTGTGTCTGTGTGTGCGCTGTGGTCACATGCTCCTTTGTGCATTGTTTCTCATCGCTCTTGTGACCGACTGGGAAAAGGGTGTTTCTGTTGTGTTGCTTGAATGCTGTATTTTTAGTTGTTTTTTTTACGTGTCATCCTCTCTCTTTTTATTTGGCTTAGAAGAAGGAAGATGACACAGCAGAGAGAGAGGGGATATTATGCTGAGAACTGTGTGTGTGGAGTTACATTTAATCATTGAATGTTTTTACACTTTGATTCAATTCCTGGCTCTGCTGGTCTGTATGTGTCCTTGAGCAAGAGGGTTAGGCGAACCCCATGTTACAGCGTGTGAATGCGTATGAATGATGTCTGAATGGCAAAACTGTGGTGTAAAACAGTTGCTCAAGACTTGAAAAGCTCTTTATAAATACAGACCGTTATCAACTCTTCTTCTTCTGATTTTATTTGGTAGTAACGAGTAACAAACGTAGTTAGAGGAGTAAAAGTACATCATTAATTTCGAAAATGCAGTGGAGTAAAAGTACATGTTGCTAGAAATAAAAATAACAAAGATAACACAGAGACATGAAACACTGATCAACGTTTAGCATTAATCGGTAAAATAATGGTTAGTTGCAGCTCTATATTCCACACTTTGATGCACAGTGTGTCTGTCGTTGCCCTCTTCTGATCATTTCCCATGTATTTTATCAGCCGTCTCAGCTGCTAAAATGCTGAGTCTTTTGTGACCTCTCCCAGTCCTTCACCTTTGTGCTTGTGTTCCTGTTCCTCATGTGATTCTCAGGTGGATAATGCCAAGATTCTCCACTATGTCGGAGCAGGAGTGGCCTTCCCCACCAGTATGCTGTTTGTGTGCCTGCAGTCGGCGCTGACTTACCGACTGGCCAAGACCCAGGGCGAGTACAACGTGGCCCACCTCCGGCTATGCATGACCCTGCTGGCCTTCGTCGCCTTGGTGCTCAGTATCCTCCCTCCTCAGCCGCAGCCACAGGCACAGATGGCAGGCTTTTTTCGAAGCTGTCAAGTGCTTTAGAGTCCAGTCAAGTGCTGCCAGTCTGATAAAGCAGGGCGACATGTCATCGAGATAGTATCACAGCAGCAGTTTCAGTGTCACATCCTGTCCCCTGTTTTTATGGGGCATTTTTACAGCCATTTTTACAGCACGGTGATGGAGGGCCATGTCCTGGTTGAAGGGATTAGATTTAAATTTCACACCGGTACATGATGCATCTTAATTTACTATAATAGCTGAGATTTGGATTAAAAGGTTTATAAATATTTACCCTGCTGTGGTAAATAATGTACCTGTTCTGGTTTATAATCTGGGATATAATCTGGGATATTTTTGATGTCCTGACTAAGAAAAAAGTGCATATAATTCAAATATTTTCTATACTAACTTATATCTACTTATGCTAACTTATAACTACTTATACTAAACTGTACCTACTTATAATTACTTGTACTTATACTAAGTACAGTTTGCCCTGATGTACTTTGACAGTGAGCTGACTTTTTCAATAAAAACAAAAAGTATCTCCGAATTACTTGAAATTTACCATCATAATAGTCGGCATCGCCCTGAACAAGGATCCGTTGAAAATATTTGCAAACCTCTTAAAGAATAATTTTAATGAATTTTTGAAATTCAGGAAATTATCCATTTACCCTGATGCACTTTGACAGTGAACTGACTTTAGTCTCAAAAACAAAAAGTATCTCGGAATGACTTGAAATTTACCATCATAATAGTCGGCATCGCCCTGAACAAAGATCCGTTGAAAATATTATTTGTAAATATATTAATTACTTATACCTTCTTATACTAAAGTGTACCCACTTTTACTTATGTATACCTATTTATACTTCCTTATTACTACTTATACTTATTTATAACTACTTATACTTACTTATAACTACTTATACTAAACTGTACTTACTTATAATTACTTGTACTTATACTAAGTTATACATACTTATAATTACTTACGTCCGCTTATACTGAAGTGTACCTACTTTTAATTATGTATACCTACTTATACTTCCTTATAAGTACTTATACTTCCTTATAACTACTTATACTTACTGATCCATACTTAAATCTACTACTGATTTATACTTACTTATGCCCCCTTATGCGTACTTATACTTCCTCCTACCAACTTATACTTACTTTAACTAACTTATAAGTACTTAAATCCACTTAAACCATACCTAGCTACTTATAAATATTCATACTACTTATGTTTTATAATTCTTTTTGTTGTATGTTACTCAGTTAATGTAACAGGAGTTAGAAAGGCAGCTTTTCCCTGAGAAGAACTGAGCGTTGGATCGATCTGCTCTGTGCTTTTTCCTTAACGGTGTTTTTCAGGTGGCGTGTTCTTCTGTCAGGAGAGCTTTGCCCTGCAGCACGCGTCGGCCATTTTCGAGTGGGTCTTCTGCGTCATCATCATGCTGTTTTACGGGACGTTTGCCTTCGAGTTCGCCTGCATGTCAGGAGACACCATGGCGGTGCTTGCTCGAGGTGGAGCGCTGGGATCTTCTGGGCGAGAACATAAGGTGGACGCCCTGGGAGGACACTCACAGCCAGAAAACCTGTCCATACTGTAGACCGTGGGACATCTGGATGCCACGCAGACGGCGTGTTTGGATCCTTTTCGAGACTCTGGCTGTAGAATGAGTTTAATTATTCATTCCCAGCCACATACACACACACACAAACGTCTGAAGCTTTGAAGTAAACAAGGCCAGTGCAGTAGCCCCGTTAATGGCAGAGTGGATTTTACAGTTTTAGCCCGAGGAGATGGAGATGTGCTGCCACAGTGGAGGGAGCTCGGCGTCTATTGATTGTGTGTCTCCTAAGAACTTGTTGCATTTTGCACATTGCGCCTGGTGTGAAAGCCGAATTCTCACCAACTCGACTCAGCCCTTTAATAAGTGACAAAAAGCATTTTGTTAATCAGGCTAAGAAAAACGTGCACTTACCCCCCTGAGATTCTGTCACTTGTTTCAATCAGCGGCCTTCGGGGCCACTTCAGTTTCACTGCCGCGATGCTTTTTTCGCTGTAAAGTGTGTGAGTGAAGGTCGCCGGGCGGCCGGGCTGACGGTATTACAGCGGCGAGGCTGAGTGAGAGAAGGTCGTAAATGGAGGTTACAGTCAGAGGTCAGGCTTGTTTTCCTCACGCGAGACAATAAATCCAGTCTATAAATGTTTCAGAATGTACTGGAGATAGAGCAGAGCAGCAGCAGCAATCATTTAAACCGCCTTTTAAGCAATATTTTTGATATTAACGAATCAAACGATTGTAATGTCAAAGCCTTGCGCAGAGTATTACACCTTAAACCCCCGTGAGAATGAATGAACATTCTCCTCCACGCACGTTTTAGCTTCTTTCGTCAGACTCACAGTTGACTGTTTGTCAGTAGAGGAACTGGATAACCACAACTGAAACGAAAGTACGAGTATTGGACTCGTATTTCTAGACGGCCGTTGGAACAATAACGTTGTTTTGTGTCTGTATCTAATGCAGCTTTTTTAATCTTTTTAATTGGTGTCAGAAACTTCCCAGACAAATCCATCGTTATTTCACCTCAAACCTTCATTTATCATATTGTTAGGATCACTACACCGTTAACTTTGGGACAGTATTTGATTATTGCAGTTCCTCTCTGTAGATTTCCGCCAATGAGTATATGAAAGAGAGGTGATGCGGTGTCCAGAGGCCAAGTGCTGCACCAGCTAATTCAAGCCAGAGCACTGGGCTTATTGAGTTTGGTGACGAGGCATCGCATGTGCTTTTAGGTCCTGTGGTCGCAGAGAGAGACCTGCATCAGATTTCCCCCCCCTGAGAAGGAAGAGCAGAACATGCTCTTATTGTTTGAATCGCCAGGACAAAGGGAAAAAGGAAGTATTTATGTATGTAATGAGACATAAGTGAGATATGTTATGTGCCAAATTATCAGTCTGAGTTGTGGCGTTGGTGCTAAAACACTAAAGGCCTTATCCTCCTCCTCCTCCTCCTCCTCCTCCTTCTTTTCATTTCTTTTTGAGCTGTGACTATGAAAAATGAGAGCAATAAGACGGAAAGGCATGGCTTCACTTAGCGGAGGAGTAGGCACAGAATGTCGCACGAGCACGTACGAGTGCCAGGAATACCAAAGCAAGAGCTTCTGACACGACACAGACCCAGTCCACACGGAGGAGGAAACCATGTCTGTCGGTGTGTTTTGTTCCTGGTGGTTTGTTGTGTTTCTCTTCAAATATTCCTATGTATTCATTGACTTTTTGTCATAACAGTGTTTATAATTCACACCTCTGTGAAACATTAACACACCGTGGTTGTTGTTTTTGGGTTTTTTTCACACGCAAATAGACAGCAGTTACAGTTTTAAAGGTCCAGTGTGTAGAACAGGAGTTCTCAAAGTTTTGATACCTGAGGGCCAATTTAGGAACCCAACATTGGACTGAGGGTCGCCAAAGAAAAAAAAACTGAAATAAATCCTATTTGTAATAATTTTAATGACCAGATTGCAGTTCTATAGTTTACACTTATTGGTCTGTATCCAGTATTTTCCAATAAACATTTAACAAGCTTAGTAGCTCCTGGATTAAACTATCAACTGTAATTAATTGCGGGCCGTCAGAAATGTTTCTGTGGGCCATTGGCTCGCACTTTGAGAACCAATGGTGTTGAATTAGTGACGTCTAATGTCCGAACGATTTATAACATAACCTATAACAGAAATCCAGATATCTTTGGATATACACTATTAGGATATCAAAAAAGTGTTATAAACGTCATTAAACTGGTTTATTTGTTAAATTCAAGTTCAATAACACCACACGTGTTAATATTAGGCCACGTTTTGTCCTCTAAGGGAAGGAAAAACAAACAAACTGCTGAGTCAAATCAAATTTAGCTTGGCCCTGCCCCCCATCTTCATTAGCTCAGCTAGCTTCTGTATTAAAAACACTCTGTATTAAAACATTTATTCTAAAGAGTATTATTTAAAAGTCTCTATACACTTAAACAAACATACTTTGTGGTTACTTTGTTTCCGGTTCTGCCTCCTAAACGTTACACACTGGACCCTTTAAAAAAAAGCGTATACTTGCGTGTACACGTCGTCAGGGCAGAGGTTTTTTTCCACAGTCTGCCACAGAGCTGAGATTTTCCCTCTCTGAATGAATGTATGAATCCTCCCAACAAGACTGAACGTGAAGAGCCTTGTGCTCGTTTGCTGATCACCTGCCTCTCTCTGCTGGTCAAACTGATCATTGCATCCACTGTTTTCAACCACTCAAGAGAACATGCGGTCAGATACACGTCCTATTTTGTTTTATATCCATGTTTAGTTCAGTTTTTTTAGGGTTTTAAAGCTACAGCTGTTCCTAAAACACTGCGAGTGAGACCATAGATCGACTTCTCACAACGTTGGTTTTGTTTTCGGAGAACCAGGTTAATTCCTTAACCCAAAGCGTTTCAGAGAACCGATACGGATAATTCTTTGACCTAAAGTTTTTGCTGCCATCTCACTGTAGCTGTTATGACTCTGCCTTCAACTGTACAACCGTGACATCATCAGTGGGCGGGTCATATTCTGGGGTTGTGAAGTAGTAGCAGGAAGTGTGGAGCAAAAAGTGCCGGGTGTCGCGTTGAGTAACGTCCCCCCAACGTCTCTTCCTCTTAAACTGGGTTCTGAGACTCCACTTACACACTTTTTAAATTTATTTTTTTTCAGATCGTTTCACCAGCCTGACCTTGCGACCGTACGTTGCTTCTACCACGTAGTAGTAGTAGTTTTCTAATTCAAAAATAAAAAAAAGTATATTAAATATAAAGCCACAACACCGGTGCTGCTCATGCTGCTCTTACAAGAAATATTGTCGTTATGCATCATTTACTAAAGCTGTTTAATTTACTCCACAGTGTGTATTATGCGTGTTAGAAATCTATGCATTTTAGACAGATTGTTATTACTGAAGCGTCAGCTGCTCCGCCTCCTTTTCATTTCATCGCCCCGCCCCCTTTCCTCGTTTACCGATCTTTTCCGATCTTTGCACTCAGGAAATTGTTACGACACCAGCGGCGTCGTTTGAGTCACAGCGGAGTGAACCGTTAGCTTCTGCCTCCTCTCGTTTGTGTTTTTTTCGTGCGTCACGTTCATTCGCGTCATGTATATTTGTTAAGCGTTGGCGTAGGTGCGGCGGCAACGACGACTCTCCTCCGACCCCGTTACAGATAACACAGATATTTTATTTTTAGTTTATTGAGACTCTGGTAACGCTGAAATAAATAAATAAATACATAAACATTCCAGTTTGTTAGTTTGTGAGAGAGCTTCTGACAAACTAACGTAAGCAAGCGTCCGTAAAAACCTCCTCGACGGCCAAATCTACTCAGTTAAAATGCAAACTGCTCCCGTTGTGCCTTATGTGTTATTTTGATATATATATATAAAAAAAAGAACCAAAGGTTTATAAAATTCTATTTTCATGAAAAGTCATATATATGATTGTATGTGTATATATGCCTTACTGTTCAAAAAAATAAAAAATAAGCTTAAAAAGGAAGAATCTTTGCTCTTTGTATTTTTACTCCATGCACATTATGCAGAGGCTCCACACACACACACACACACACACAAAGAGTTGATATCTTTAATTGTTTTTAATTATTTACATTGTCCAGTTCCTCTGGCAACAAAGTGGGTCGGATATGACAAAGATTGAACACATGAAACGCGAGGAAAACCTCTCTTAGAAAAACAATGCTGGCTGGAGAAGCGAGCACGGATTGTCGCCACTTCTGCAAACCTCTACTTCCTGTGTTTCGTCGGGGGGGGGGGGAAAGAATTACTTAAAGCCTCTGTGATTTTAAAAAGTTCCAATATTATTCTTTATATTTATTGAGAAATATATTCACCAATCCTTCGCTACCTTTTGTTGTTTTGTTTTTTCTTCCCGTGGAATAAGACATTAGTTAAAGAACCTCCAAAGTGAAGGAGAAGAGAGAGGAAATGTGCATTTGCAGCTTGTTTCTCTGTCAGATATTAAAGGTGCCGTATGTAAGAATGTGGCCAAAAACGGTTACTACGTTCAAATTCAAAATACCGAGGTCTTTTAGGTTTCGTTTTCTGACGTAACTGGCAACCCGTGGTTGCTCGGCAGCTGAGACTCTACTGACTGCAATGATTGATAGACGGCGGTAGGTGGCGCCACATGCCAAAACATGATTTCAAAACATAAACATGATTTGCAGTCTGCAAAATATATTTTTTAATGCAAATATTTTGTCTGTACTGTTGTTGTTGGTGAGTTCAGTTTGTTATATGAACATTATTCCTGAGTCTCTGTGACATATTAGGAGGATTTTATGGCCAGTTGATTTAGATTTATTACATAATGCACCTTTAAATTTTAACCACTTTAAAACAACAAAGTGCAGCAGCTGTAAGACACTCGTGGTTCAAAATTTGAGGCTGAACACGTCTCTAACTTGTGTTATTTGCTTAAATGAATCACATTAACAGAAGAAAAACGAAATCAGGCTGAAAAGACGATGAAGGTATAGAGAAGTTGAGAAAACATAAGACTGAACGGCTACTTTAGATTTTCTTTTTAATTGTAGCAACATTTAAGAGATAAAAGGATTTGTCCGGGTGCTTGTAACAACAGCGTAAAAACAGCTTCCTGTCGCACATGTTACAAAATAAGACTTTGTTTTGTTTCTTTAAAAAAAAAGAAAGAAAGAAAAGACAATTTTACAGTAAAAAATAAACAATTACATTAATTTCCATCTAAAGCCGAGCCTTTGGTTTAGCAATAATTACACCACTTGACATTCACTGACAAAACACCTGCTATTATTGTCATGTTACAGCATCTTTTTCAAAATAAAGCGCCGCGGTTGTTTCGTGAACGTCGTAAAAAAAAAAGAACTCGCAGCTTTCACGTAAAAAAACTCTGCTGCTTCTGCGTTCTTTTTTTTTACATAACCAAGGACGAGCTGTGACTATAGCGACACTTTCTAAATAAATCTATAAAGCACCAGTGATTAGATGTCGTTGTTGTTGTTGTTGTTGTTTTTTAATGTTAGGTAGCAATTGTTTACTGAGACGCGACATCTTCAGGAGTTCAGCTGATAGTTAACTGCGACTTGCTTGAGTTAAGATTAAGACGTTTGGCCTCATCCGAGAGGCTGCTTCAGTTCTGACGATTTCCCAGTGTGGAGCCAGATTGTCCCCCTTTTTTTTTTTTAAAATTGATTTTACGAGCGTCATTGAATGCATCACAGCTGAGCAGACTTAAGACATAAGTGACATATGTTAGGGGTTTGTGAGTTGGGGACGAAACTTCTTCCGAACGCATTCCTAAATACCTGGATTTCCCTCACAGTCAGAACTGAGGGATCCTCTTGGATGAGAGTCCAGTTTCCTACAGCGCAAAACTCCTGAAGACAGTTACTGAGTTTGGGAGAAAGTCCTCACTTAACATCCGTTTTGGCTAAAACCACTCTTTATGATCATCCTCTCATCTCTGTTTGGCTTTGGTTCTCGTTCCCCCGTTGTTTAAACATCTCTCTCGTGTGTCAGCAGCTGGAGTTTGGCTGGCGGCTCAGCTCAACAAACGGTTGCGGGTCAGGACGAAGGAGACGTGGCGGATTTTAGAAGACGAGCGGTTTGGGCACCTCCCATGTAAACTCCGGTCGGCCAAAGTGGCCATAACAGGCGGTTTGCTGGTAGATCGGCCTCTTCAGGTTCAGCTCCCTAAAGAACAGAGAACACAAAAGTAACCACTCATCAGTGCTGTGTTTTTTAATTCCCACACCCCCAAAAAAAACTTCTCACATCTGCACAAAAGAACTATAATCGTGTAGTTTTTGTCGTGATTTCATGTCACTCGATCCTGAAAAGTAAGTGTTTCGTCAAATATGATCCTCTGTTATGAAAGTGAGGCCACGGGGTGTGTATCTAGATGTTTATTTAGAGCTCAATTGCAAAACTGATTATTCGATGCATGCTCACCTGCAATACCACAACAGCCCAACAGGGGGCAGTGGCACACACACGTGCAGCTAATACAGTAGGATTTATTTAGGATTTGTTATTTAGAGCAGATGTTCTCAGTTTTTGGAAAACAGAGGGCGCCACAGAGCTAAAAGTTATTTACTGCTAATGTCATGTTTTAAAATATATACAAACATAGTAAAATGTTTGACATTTGGAGAAAGAGAACACAAAATGTTGTGCAGCAGGCCTCAGGGTTTCTGTGGCTCTGTGGTGATTGATAGAATCATCTTAAAAAAATGTTCACTGCAAACAACTGAAAACTCTTTGGCTCCCTCTTGTGTTTGTAGACAAAACAGCAGAGGATGAAGCCATAATAGTCTGTAACAAGCAGACTGTAATAATGCCATTATTTATTATCTGTGAGTCTTAAAAACAACGCATTATTTCATGTTTCCAAACATAAAAGGTCTAATTTAATTGACTGATTATCACTGTTTGATACAAACTTTATTCTCATAATATTACGACTTTATTCTCTATAGATTACGACTTTTTTCCTCTAACGATTACGAATTTATTCTAATAATATTACGACTTTATTCCCTAAAGATTCCGACTTTATACCCTAAAGATTCCGACTTTATTCCCTATAGATTACGACTTTATTCTTCTAATATTCCGACTTTATTCTCATAATATTACGACTTTATTCCCTAAAGATTACGACTTTATTCTCATAATATTACGACTTTATTCCCTTAAGATTACGACTTTATTCTCATAATATTACGACTTAATTTTCTAAAGATTACGACTTTATTCTTCTAATATTACGACTTTATTCTCATAATATTACGACTTTATTCCCTAAAGATTACGACTTTATTCCTCTTATATTACGACTCCATTCTCATAATATTACGACTTTATTCCCTAAAGATTACGACTTTATTCTTCTAATATTACGACTTTATTCCCTAAAGATTACGACTTTATTCTTCTAATATTACGACTTTATTCCCTAAAGATTACGACTTTATTCTTCTAATATTACGACTTTATTCTCATAATATTACGACTTTATTCCCTAAAGATTACGACTATATTCTTCTAATATTACGACTTTATTCTCATAATATTACGACTTTATTCCCTAAAGATTACGACTTTATTCTTCTAATATTACGACTTTATTCCCTAAAGATTACAACTTTATTCTCATAATATTACGACTTTATTTTCTAAAGATTACGACTTTATTCTTCTAATATTACGACTTTATTCCCTAATGATTAAGACTATTCTCTAGATTATGACTTTATTCTCATAATATTACAACTTTCTCTAAAGATTACGACTTTATTCTCATAATATTCCGACTTTATTCCCTAATGATTAAGACTATTCTCTAGATTACGACTTTATTCTCATTATATTACGACTTTACGACTCTGGGAATACTAACGTACTAATGAATGAACAGTCTCTGCTTTTGTTATGTCACACACCTGCTGCACACAAACACAAAGGTCATAATCCCGTGTTTACCTGACAATGACTCCTGGCCTCAGATCAAAGTTCTTGTTGACAATATGGAGCAGCTCTGTCTCTGATTTCTGAGAGGAGCCGTGGGTGAACAAGGAGACGGACAGAGGGTGAGCCACTCCGATAGCATAAGACACCTGTGACACACCCCACACAGGACACAGTTATTAGTTATTAGGCTGTGATGCTTTTAAAAAACACTGAAGAGACTTAAACCTTTTAACTCTAACACACCTGAACCAGGACTCTCCTGCACAGTTTGGCTTTGACCAGAGACTTGGCAACCCATCGTGCGGCGTACGCAGCAGAACGGTCCACCTTTGAGAAGTCTTTACCGGAGAAAGCTCCGCCTCCGTGAGCTCCCCATCCTCCGTATGTGTCTACGATGATCTTCCTTCCTGTCACACCAGCATCACCCTGGTGGGCAAAAACATACATATATATATATATTTATATACTGTATATAGATTATAGAAAATGTTGTAAACACACAGGTTTGTTCAGCTATTCTTCTTAGGACACTGCATTGACTTTCACAACTTTATTCTTGAGAGATTACAACTTTATTTCTGAAAGATTACAACATAATTCTCATATTATTACAACTTTATTCTCATAATATTACAACTTTATTCTGATATTACGACTTTATTCTCTAAGGATTACGACTTTATTCTCATATTACGACTTGATTCTCATATTACGACTTTATTCTTTAGAGATTACGACTTTATTCTCAAAAGATTACGACTTTATTCTTTAAAGATTAAGACTTTATTCTCATAATATTACGACTTTATTCTTGAAAGATTACAACTTTATTCCCAAAAGATTACGACTTTATTCTCTAAATATTACGACTTTATTCTCATAATATTACGACTTTATTCTCAAAAGATTACGACTTTATTCTCATAATATTACGACTTTATTCTTTAAAGATTACGACTTTATTCTCTAAAGATTACAACTTTATTCTCAAAAGATTACAACTTTATTCTCAAAAGATTACGACTTTATTCTCAAAATATTACGACTTTATTCTCGAAAGATTACGACTTTATTCTTGAAAGATTACGACTTTATTCTCGAAGGATTACGACTTTATTCTCGAAATATTACGACTTTATTCTTGAAAGATTACGACTTTATTCTTAAAATATTACAACTTTATTCTCAAAATATTACAACTTAATTCTCGAAAGATAACAACTTTATTTTCTAAAGATTGCAAGTTTATTCTCATAATATTATGATTTCATTCTCACAAGATTACAACTTTATTCTCATAATAAGATACTTTATTCTCGTAATATATGACTTTATTCTAGAAAGATTACAACTTTATTCTTGAAAGATTACGATTTTATTGTCATAATATTACGACTTTATTCTTGAAAGATTACAACTTTATTCTTAAAAGATTACAACTTAATTCTCATAATATTACGACTTTATTCTCATAATATTACGACTTTATTCTCACCACTTTATTCTCATAATATTACGACTTTATGCTCCAAAGATTCCGACTTTATTCTCAGAAGAATGCCAAACTAAATAATATATATGCATGTTTTTTAGGGGACATTTTCACCTGAGGTCCTCCGATGACGAAGCGTCCACTTGGCTGCAGGTGGTAGATGGTCTTGTCGTCCAAATACTGAGCAGGGACCACAGCCTTGATCACCTGACACCATCAATAAACGATTAAAAATGAAAACCACAGGGACATGATGTGAATCTGATGTCATCATGGTGTGTTTTCAGAGTCTCTTACCTTCTCCTTCAGGATTTTCCTCTGCTCCTCCAGCGTGATGCAGTCATCGTGCTGGACGGAGATCACGATGGTGTGAACTCTTTTGGGGATGACGGCGCCGCCCTGCTGCTCGTAGTGCACGGTCACCTGTGTGGGAGAACCAGACATTCTTTATTAACTGACATTTATGGAATTCCCTGCTGCAGCAAACTGTATCATTAACAGCATTGTAATGTAACGACGTACAAATTCACATATCTGTACTTTACTTTGTTTATATTTCCAGTAACTTCTGCTTTTACTCCACTACATTTCCTCTAACTATCTTTGTTACGCGTAACGACCAAATAAAATCAGAAGAAGAGTTGCTATTACGGTCTGTATTAGTATATCGCTTAGAAATCTGAACTAACTGCTGCAGACACAGGTGTTTTTTTTTTGTTTTTTTACACCGAAGTCTCACAGGAGCCAGTGTTAATCTGATTTTCCTCAGCTGGTACTGGAATAAATCTCTTGGAAGACGCCCAGAGTAGAAACAATCTAATTCACATTGTGGCCAAAGTGATGTTGTGTTTGTTATTAACTTGTGCATGTGCTGTGATAATAGACTCCCCTTCTTCCGGTTCTCTGAATAACATCGATGCAGAAGTAAAAAAGACATACGTATATAATATATACAGCATGTTTATATGTATATATATATATATGTATATATATATATATATATATAAATACATATATATACATCCAATAGTTGCCTGGCTGCATGGTGTTGGCTAAATTGACAAAAAAAAGGCATAGGTTAGTATGTCATCCAAAAGTTCCCAAAAACCTCATATTATACTATGTTGTCCAAAATTTTACAATTTTTTGAAAAAAAAATTTTGGTGCAAAATTTGACCCAAATGTCATACTTTACTATGTCTTCCAAAATTAGAAAAAAACAAACAAAAAAAACATCATACTATACTATGTCATCCAAAATTTGACAATTTGTTTGAAAAAATCTTTTTGGTCCAAAATTTGACCAAAGCGTCATAATATACTATGATGTCCAAAATGTAACAATTTTTTTGAAAGAAAATTTTTTGGTCTGAAATATGATCAAAAACATCATACTATACTATGTTTTCCAAAATTTGACAATTTTTTTGAAAAAAAATGTTGTTGCAAAATCTTACCAAAATGTCATACTCTACTAATGTCATCCAAAATTTGACCATTTTTTTGAAAAAATATTTTTGGTCCAAAATTTGACCAAAGCGTCATAATATACTATGATGTCCAAAATGTAACAATTTTTTTGAAAGAAAATGTTTTGGTCTGAAATATGACCAAAAACATCATACTATACTATGTTGTCCAAAATTTGACAATTCTTTTGAAAAAAAAATGTTTGTGCAAAATTTTACCAAAATGTCATACTATACTATGTCATCCAAAATTTGACAATTTCTTTGATAAGACACTTTGGTCCAAAATTTGACCAAAACATCATATTATACTATGTCGTACAAAACTTTTGTGACAATTTTTTTTTGTACAAAATTTGACAAAAAAAGTCATACTTTAGAATGTCGTCCAAAATTGCAAAAAAATTTGTGTTTTAAAAAAAAATGGGGATTGGGTGCCTTGCTCGGGGGCACCCCAGCCCTTCACCTGGCAGGTACTCGGCCCGGCAACCTTAAGTAGCCACACTGCTCACATGCTTGGCTGTGTCCTCACCTGTGTTTTGGAGTCGGGACGCAGCCAGGGGACAGTGCCGTTGCGTCTGAGCTCAGCCATCTTTGAGTTGAGCTTGTGGGCCAACATGATGGTGAGAGGCATGCACTCCTCGGTTTCATCTGTGGCGTAACCGAACATCAGACCCTGAAGAGACACAGAGAGCGAATCAGAGTGGGAACAGAAAGATCCAGAGTGTCATGACACAGAACAGAAAAATAAAGAAATAAAACACACTGTGATAGAAACCTGTAGCTTTTTTTGTCCACATCACTACTGATAATAAACCTGAAAACAGCATTACATCGTCTTGTACCTGTCACTTTAAGAGTGAGTCAGACAAACTGTGGTAGTAGTTGTTTTCTTTTCTTCCACTATCAGCCGATCTTGCAGCCGATCTGGTCATCATTAGCAGATGTACCTGGTCTCCAGCTCCAATGTCCTCCTCGTGTCGGTCGATGTGGACGCCCTGAGCGATGTCTGGACTCTGCTGCTCCAGAGCCACCAGCACGTTACACGTCTTATAGTCAAAACCTGCAGGGAGACAGTGGAGCGTTTGAGACAAGTCGAGATTTTTTTTGTCACAAACCGGGACCAAGACTTACAATATTATATAGAAAAAGACCAAAACGTCATACTATACTATGTCGTCCAAAATATTGAAACACTTTTGGAAAAAAAAAGGTGGTTCCAAAATTTGACCAGAATGTCATACTATACTATGTTGTCCAAAATTTGAAAAAAAAACGTCATACTATACTATGTCGTCCAAAATTTGAAAAAAAATCATGTTTTTTTGCTAAAAATTTTTGGGTACAAAATTTGACCAAAACATCATCTTTTGACCATTTTTTGCAAAAAATATTTGGGTCCAAAATTGGACCAAAACGTCATACGTCTATGTTGTCCAAAATTTGAGAACATCTTTGATAAAAAAATTTGGGTTCAAAATTTGACCAAAACGTCATACTATACTATGTCGTCCAAAATTTGAAAAAAAAAATTTGGCCCAAAACTTTACCAAAATGTCATACTATACTATGTCGTCCAAAATGTGACAATTTTTTTGCTAAATTTTTTTGGGTCCAAGACTTGACCAAAACGTCCTACTATACAATGTTGTCCAAAATTTGAAAACATTTTTGAAAAAAAAATTTGGTCCAAAATTTGACCAAAATGACATACTATACTATGTCGTCCAAAATTTGAAAATATTTTTGAAAAAAAAGAATTGGGTCCAAAACTGACCAAAATGTCATACTATACTATGTTGTCCAAAATTGGAAAAAAATGTCATAGTTTACTATGACGTCCAAAATGTGACAATATTTTTGCTAAAAATTTTTGGGTCCAAAATTTGACCAAAACGTCATACTATACTATGTCGTCCAAAATTTGCAAACATTTTTGTAAAAAAAAATTTGGGTCCAAAATTTGACCAAAACGTCATACTATACTATGTCTTCCAAAATTAGAAAAAAAACAAAACAAAACATCATACTATACTATGTTGTCCAAAATTTGACCAAAACGTCATACTATACTATGTCGTCCAAAATTTGAAAACATTTTTGTAAAAAAAAAGTTGGGTCCAAAATTTGACCAAAACGTCATACTATACCAGGGGTCACCAACGTGGTGCCCGCGGGCACTTGGTAGCCCGCGGGCAGCCAATACGGTGCCCGCGGGCTCACTTCACTTCACCTCATTTGCATGTATCCGTATGATCGCTCAGTAAAATATCTTTGATATTGTTTATAAAAACTGGTAATCGTTAGGAGTAAGCACTGGAATTAATGTGTATGCAGTTGAATGCATAATATTAATCATTTAAATGGTAAACAAACAAAAAAATATTATATGGTAGCCCTCCATATTATTTTTTACCCTTAAGGTAGCTCTCTGTCTCAAAAAGGTTGGTGACCCCTGTACTATACTATGTCGTCCAAAATTTGAAAACATTTTTGAAAAAAAAAATTGGGTCCAAAATCTGACCAAAATGTCATACTATACTATGTTGTCCAAAATTGGAAAAAAATGTCATAGTTTACTATGACGTCCAAAATGTGACAATTTTTTTGCTAAAAATTTTTGGGTCCAAAATTTGACCAAAACGTCATACTATACTATGTTGTCCAAAATTTGCAAACATTTTTGGAAAAAAAAATTGGGTCCAAAATTTGACCAAAACGTCATACTATACTATGTCGTCCAAAATTTGAAAACGTTTTTGTAAAAAAAAATTGGGTCCAAAATTTGACCAAAACGTCATACTATACTATGTCTTCCAAAATTAGAAAAAAAAACAAAACAAAACATCATACTATACTATGTTGTCCAAAATTTGACCAAAACGTCATACTATACTATGTCGTCAAAATTTGAAAACATCTTTGAAAAAAAAAATTGGGTCCAAAATCTGACCAAAATGTCATACTATACTATGTTGTCCAAAATTGGAAAAAAATGTCATAGTTTACTATGACGTCCAAAATGTGACAATTTTTTTGCTAAAAATTTTTGGGTCCAAAATTTGACCAAAACGTCATACTATACTATGTTGTCCAAAATTTGCAAACATTTTTGGAAAAAAAAATTGGGTCCAAAATCTGACCAAAATGTCATACTATACTATGTTGTCCAAAATTGGAAAAAAATGTCATAGTTTACTGACGTCCAAAATGTGACAATTTTTTTGCTAAAAATGTTTGGGTCCAAAATTTGACCAAAACGTCATACTATACTATGTCGTCCAAAATTTGAAAACGTTTTTGTAAAAAAAAATTGGGTCCAAAATTTGACCAAAACGTCATACTATAATATGTCTTCCAAAATTAGAAAAAAACCCAAAACAAAACATCATACTATACTATGTTGTCCAAAATTTGACCAAAACGTCATACTATACTATGTCGTCCAAAATTTGAAAACATTTTTGTAAAAAAAAATTGGGTCCAAAATTTGACCAAAACGTCATACTATACTATGTCGTCCAAAATTTGAAAACATTTTTGGAAAAAAAAATTGGGTCCAAAATTTGACCAAAACGTCATACTATACTATGTTGTCCAAAATTGGAAAAAAATGTCATAGTTTACTGACGTCCAAAATGTGACAATTTTTTTGCAAAAAATTTTTGGGTCCAAAATTTGACCAAAACGTCATACTATACTATGTCTTCCAAAATTTGAAAACGTTTTTGTAAAAAAAAATTGGGTCCAAAATTTGACCAAAACGTCATACTATACTGTCTTCCAAAATTAGAAAAAGAACCAAAACAAAACATCATACTATACTATGTTGTCCAAAATTTGACCAAAACGTCATACTATACTATGTCGTCCAAAATTTGAAAACATTTTTGTAAAAAAAAATTGGGTCCAAAATTTGACCAAAACGTCATACTATACTATGTCGTCCAAAATTTGAAAACATTTTTGAAAAAAAAAATTGGGTCCAAAATCTGACCAAAATGTCATACTATACTATGTTGTCCAAAATTGGAAAAAAATGTCATAGTTTACTATGACGTCCGAAATGTGATAATTTTTTTGCTAAAAATTTTTGGGTCCAAAATTTGACCAAAACGTCATACTATACTATGTTGTCCAAAATTTGCAAACATTTTTGGAAAAAAAAATTGGGTCCAAAATTTGACCAAAACGTCATACTATACTATGTCGTCCAAAATTTGAAAACGTTTTTGTAAAAAAAAATTGGGTCCAAAATTTGACCAAAACGTCATACTATACTATGTCTTCCAAAATTAGAAAAAAACCCAAAACAAAACATCATACTATACTATGTTGTCCAAAATTTGACCAAAACGTCATACTATACTATGTCGTCCAAAATTTGAAAACATTTTTGAAAAAAAATTGGGTCAAAAATTTGACCAAAACGTCATACTATACTATGTCGTCCAAAATTTGAAAACATTTTTGAAAAAAAAAATTGGGTCCAAAATCTGACCAAAATGTCATACTATACTATGTTGTCCAAAATTGGAAAAAAATGTCATAGTTTACTATGACGTCCAAAATGTGACAATTTTTTTGCTAAAAATTTTTGGGTCCAAAATTTGACCAAAACGTCATACTATACTATGTCGTCCAAAATTTGCAAAAAAACGTCATAGTATACTATGTTGTCCAAAATTTGAAAAATTTCTTGAAAAAAAAATGTGTATAGAGGCCCATTTCCAGTGTTCTAATGGTACATTGTGTTTGCTAATGGCGTTAGAAGACTATTGGATGATTAGAAAACCCTTGAGAACCCTTGTGCAATGATGTTAGCACAGCTGAAAACAGCTTTGCTTGCACAGGAAGGCTCAGAGCGTGCTATTTTCTCACCTTTGTCTGAGTTGTCGTAGCCGATCTGCTTGATGGCTTCTCTGACCACCTTCTGGTAGTCCACGTTGGCTCGGGACGTGATCTCGCCGCAGAGCAGCACCATGCCGGTCTTACACACCGTCTCTATCGACACAATCGACACATTATATCCAATAAATGAATAATCCACTGGAACACGAGTTTCAGACTTTGGCCTGGCACAATAATACAATAATCTCATCAATGTCTCGCAGACTCGAATTCCCGGTGCGATTCGGGTCACGGGGGTTTATTCTCGTCGAAAAACTCCATGACCTTGGTCTCACTGAGCACTCACTCAGTTTCTCTATTAGCGACTCTTTATTCGTGACACTGACGTAAATGCTGCGACTTGATGTACTTGATGAACTTGATGTGACGTGGGGACGTTTTTCACTCACCACAGGCCACTTTGGCGTCCGGGTCCTGCTTCAGGTGAGCGTCCAGGACAGCGTCGCTGATCTGGTCACAGATTTTGTCTGTGGAGAGAAGATTCACAGCGACGATGTTAGAAATAATGATTGTGCTGTGGTTTCTACACTCTTAGAAATAAAAGTACTAAGTAGAACCATATGTTCTTCGGCTTGTCCTCATTGGAGAACCCTTTTTGGCTCTAGGTTCTACCTGGAACCCTTTTGGAGGGTTCCACCAAGAACCCTTTTAAAACCCTTTATTCAGGAAAGGGGTTTTTAAGGGTTCTCTGGATCAAAATGGTTATTACTGGAACCATTAGTGTTACCAAGAACCCTTGAAAAACCCTTTCTTCGTGTGTCTGAAAGGGTTTTTCAGAAGCAAATGGTTCCAGGTAGAACCTCAGCCCTTGTAGAATGAACCCTTTTGGAACCCTTATTTCTAAGAGTTCTTTCACATTGAATTTCCCTTAAAATACATTAAACAACAACAACTTCATTATCCACTATGTGGCTCCGAATAACGTAAATTACAACATAAGTACAACATAACGTAACAATATCATAATTTAACCATTTAACAACGTGATAAAAGTAGTTTGGAAACCATCATGCTCATGTTTTAAAGTCTTTTAAAGTGAATTGTTCAGTGTTTTAAGTGCAAAATACGGACGTTTAAACTTATTTTAAAGGAGGACGGTGAGCTGGGAGTTTTAGTTGTGTTAGTTCCACGGTTTCCTCGGAGTAAAAAATGCATAAACCAGCGTATGCGATCTGAGTTTGCTCCATTTATTTTTTACGCCACTGTGTTTTAACGTTGGCTCAATATTCTCCTCAGGTGGTTTTTGGTATAAAAAAGTTAGAGAACGCAGCAGCAGCAGGAGGAGGAGGAGGAGGAGGAGGAGGACGATGCCCCCACACCAGCATCACTATAACACGTGTCACATCAGGAATCATCTACAGCTACATTGACTCACAGGTTCATATCTACTGTATCTGTGGTGTAAAGTGAAGTACGTACGCAGGTGGAAACACACGCTGGCCTCGTTCTGTGGGAACAGCACAGATTTCTGAGTTCTGTTATCGAATCAAAAGGCGTGCGTGTGTGTGTGTGTGTGTGTGTGTGTGTGTGCGTGTGCGTGTGCGTGTGCGTGTGCGTGTGCGTGTACGACTTCAGCCAAGGCCACAGGCTTCATGTCACCTGCACAGTTACTTAGAAATAGAAATGTATGTGATAAAAACTTCAGTGTGCAAACTGGGCGTGACATTTTTTTTTTTTTTTTTTAAAGACATTTTTGACATTTTCTTAAATAACTATAACTCTGGTAAAGGCCATCTTTTCCTATAGAACAATAATAATAATAATAATAATAATAAACTTTATTTGTAAAGCACCTGTCATACGAGGAGCTCTAAGTGCTTCAAAATAAATTGAAAAAAATACAATTTAATAAGAAAAGGGATGCATATACGACAATAAAACCCTGTTTTAACTGTGAAATTAAACAAAAGATGCAAATAAAAGAGTTAAAAAACAACACAGGGTGGAATAAAAGAGGCTTTTAGGGTTGGTATAATGTTGTGTGTGCACCTGTGTTTGGTGTTTTTTATTACTTGTATGTACAGTGTATATAGTTATATGGTCTTTTTTCCAAGTGTATACTACTGCATGTATAATTACCACGTAACAAAAGGCAATAAAAGAAAACTTCTGCTGCTGCTTAAAACATTCATATTTACATTAAAAATCCTGGTTTTTTAAAAAGTCTTTCTTTGAGTTCCTTTACATAACACTCACACTTGTCATGTTCTGACCTGATGTGTGTGTGTGTGTGTGTGTGTGTGTGTGTGTGTGTGTGTGTGTGTGTGTGTGTGTGTGTGTGTGTGTGTGTGTGTGTGTGTTTACTGATTATCAATGTAACACAGAGGACTTTGAAAGGTTACGGGTTTGTCAGAGGATTGCGACACAGCCAACACGGGTGTAGAGTGCACTTTAATGTTCATCGTCAGTGTGTTAACGTTATATAATCATTAATACACATTTAAAGGCTTATTAATATACTCTATGTATACTTTTTTTTAAGTACATTTGAGCTTCATTGGATGAAAACAGCAGCATTTCATTTGCCAGGTGTGGAAAAAGTCAAAGATTTATTTATCTTGACAGGCTACAGTGTAATAATATAATAATTATTATTATACATCAGTGAGGGTTGGGACACACACAAAGAAAGAAAGAATTAACTTTATTCAAAAAGTGGTGTTGACAGTAGGAGCAGCTGCTGATATCAGACACAGCCCAGTGTGTCATTGATTAAAGTTGAGTTAGTTTAGTGTGTTACTTATATGAAAGAGACTCAAGGTAAAGATTGTTAATATTTTTGGATTTTGACACACACTGTCAAAGTTAACACACAATACTTGTAAGACAACGTGTGTGTGTTTTTATTGGATGGACAACATTGAGGTTATTATTCCACTTTTTGCACGCCGATGTCAACATGAAAACCTGCAGCTGCAGAGTCCACATGTCCACACTCTGTCCCTGCTCCGACTTTTATTTTTCTCTTTAGCATGCAACCTTACACCACCCTGTCCCTCCCACACACACACACACCCCCCCCCACACACACACACACAGAGTCTGGTATCCATTACTTCAGAGGACATTGCATTAACTTGTGCCAAACAACAATGTCCTCGCCTCCAAATGGAATCATTTATCTTTCTCTTAACTTTGTTTTTTTTGGTTGTTATCCCCCATATTGTGATGTAGGTCCCCACAACAGGACTAAATACCTGACACACACATTCACACATTCACCTCCTGCAGCCCATTGGGCAGAGTGAGGGTGGGGGGGAACCAAGCACATGTTGCTGTGTGAATGGAATACCAACCAGGCTCCGAGCGTAATTACGCAGCACTGTGGAGTTATTTTGGACGCGCACTCAGACTTGTATGGAGCTTATTTAAATAAATACACTGCATGTTTTCCTTATATTTTAAAACACAAGTGTGTGTGTGTGTGTGTGTGTGTGTGTGTGTGTGTGTGTGTGTGTGTGTGTGTGTGTGTGTGTGTGCAGGTGAGGAAAAAATAAAAAATAAAAAAGTTTGATGAAAGTTGTGCAGCTCGTGGACACTCACCTGGATGTCCCTCTCCCACGGACTCCGACGTGAACATGAAAGAGCCATCGTCTAGAACATCAGTCAAGTCAGTCATGTTTCTTTCTTTTTTTGTTTTTTTTTTGTTTTCTTTTTTGTTTTCTTTTACAGGATCAGGTGTTTGACAAGACTGTGGGACAAGAAAGCTTCCTCTGGTCCAGACTGATCTGATCTGAGAGCTGCTTTATATTCCCCGCTGCTGCTGCTGCTGCTGCTGGGTCCCTTTAAGACAGAGATGACAGGAGGACAAACAGCCGTGCAGCCAACACACAAAGACTGTCCCACTCAACTCCACGTCCGTGGACACATAAGTGCAATATATATATGGCCTTAGCCTTACAGGACAGGCACGCACGCGCACCCACCCTCTCTCTCTCTCTCTCTCTCACTCGCACGCGCACACATACATGCACACACACATACACACACACACACGCGTCATGTGAATCCATGGGGCAGTCCATTCTGGGAGTGAGGGGGGGGGGAGTGGATGATGGGTTTGGCCATTTTCAAAACCTTCTTAACCCTTTGTGGACAAAACGAGATTCACACACAAGTATAAAAAAAACAAAAAAACAAAAAACAAAACAACAACATAGAAATTCTCATGGTTGCTATATATTTGCATGTTATGTGTAATTGTGGGGTCACACTGAAGAATTTCATTAATAAAAACCTTGCATAAAAACAGAATAAACCCAGTTTTTCCTCTGTCCTGTCCTGTTTCTCAAGTGACATGAGAAAAAAAAAAGAAGAAAATTACGAAAACATTTTTTTTGAAATCTCGAGTTTCAAAGTCGAGATCTTGAGTGCTAGTTTGCAGTAAAAAAAAACTTGAGATCTCGAAAAAAAATCATAATTTTTTTTTCATATTTTTTGGAAAGTCCAGTTCTGGACTTTGAAACCCGAAATCTCGAGTTTCCAAAAAATAATGAAAAAAAAAAAAACAATCATAATTTTTTGGAAACTCAAGATTTAAATTTTTTTTGTCACCTCAGGGGCTCCATAGTCCTGTTATCTTAAAAAAATAAATAAAAATGTCCCAGATTTCAGTCTTTTTGTCAAATACAACAATAAAAAACAGCACAGGGTGAAAAGGCTTTAGTCAAAACAGTGAAGAAAAAAAAAAATGTTTTAACAGTGAAATAAAACAAAAGATGCAATTAAAACAGTTAAAGGTGCATTATGTAATAAATCTAAAGCAACTGGCCATAAAATCCTCCAAATATGTCACAGAGACACAGAAATAATGTTCATATAACAAACTGAACTCAACAACAACAACAGTACAGACAAAATATTTGCATTAAAAAAATCTTTTGCAGACTGCAAATCATGTTTATGTTTTGAAATCATGTTTTGGCATGATTAACGGGTTGGCAAGGGTTGCCAGTTAGGTCAGAAAACGAAACCTAAAAGACCTCTGTGTTTTAAATTTAAAGTGTAGTAACCGTTTTTGGCCACATTCTTACATATGGCGCCTTTAAAAAAAAAAACAACACCAGATGGAATAAAAGAGGAAAAGGCTCGAGTCAAGAGGTTAAAACCTCTGTTTTTACTTTAAAATAAAGCGAAAATGCAAAGAAAACACAACTTTTGTTGTTTTGTCTGTTTATTTACATTTTTAAATAAATGGTGGTATTTACAGTATATAGTTATTTTCCCCCCAATCGTATACCACTGTATGTGCAACGACCATGTAACAGAAAGCAAGAAAAAAGGTAACAAAAAGGTACAAAAATAACAGAAAAAAGTCCTAGATTTCAGTCTTTTTGTCCAGTCCTTCTTTCCACACAGTTCCCAACAACAAACAGTGAAAAAACAAACATTTTCATCTCCTTAAAACACTCAATATCACTCTTTAATGTCTCCACTGTCGTCTTTTCTGTGTCTGAAGTCGTGACACTTGTTGTTGTTGAGGCTGTGGTGGAGTGGACGCTCAGTGACACCAGTGGAACAGCTCTGTGTGCTGCTGGGCTTTGGCCAGGCTGTGTGGTCATCTGCAGAGAGGGGGAGACGGAGAGAAACACTTACTGTTGTTGTTGTTGTTGTTGTTTATTGCTTACATGATGCAATTAGTCCCTTATGGTGAAAAGAACAGAAGGTAAACAAACACACGATGGCGCAACAACTGAAAGGAACTATTTTCCCGGTGTAAATCATCCTTCATTTGAAGCATTCAAATACTCACTGCACCACATTTAAAAACTCTGTTCTCTGCTTACGTAACACAGTTCATTATTTTACACTTGCACACAATAAGAGATCACTTCCTTTGAGCTCAGTTCCTTTTCCACTGCTGTCTGTAATCGAGTTCAGAGCAGACGCTCGGTCCACCTGTCGTCTAAATGCTCTGCTCCGTCCACGCTCGGCCCCTGAGGCTGTTCCACACAAGTCCTTCAAAAAAAAATCTCAAGCCATTTCCTGAGAGGTGATCGAATAACGGAGATGAGTCCCTGTGATATATCATGAGGCCTCTCAGGTGATGCACTGTGTGTGTGTGTGTGTGTGTGTGTGTGTGTGTGTGTGTGTGTGTGTGTGTGTGTGTGTGTGTGTGTGTGTGTGTGTGTGTGTGTGTGTGTGTGTGTGTGTACTGTATCATCCTGGTGTGTGCAAGTAATGCTCAGACTCACCACTTTTGAATAAAGTAAGAGGGAAACTTGAGTAAAAGTGCAAGTATCTTACCAGAAAATGACTTTGGTGGTAGCTTTTTTTTTAGAATAATATTAATATAATATATAAGTAAAAGTCGTAAAGTTTAGGACATTTGTACTTAAGTATCACAAGGGATTTTCGTGTCGTTGAGCAAAGACACTTAATCCTTTAAGGTACGCACCAAGAAAAAAAGCAAAGGAAAAATAATTTCTTTGCATTTTTTATTATTTTATTTTATTTAGCTATGATAACAATAATGACAATCAATATTTGTGTTCTTTTTTTCAACCCTACAGTATTTCAGATACAGGCCTCTACCAAACGGTTGAGACGTCTGTTCATGATAAACCTGGTTTGCATAATTCATAAAGTACAACATTAAGTGTTAGTGAGTTCAGCTTGATGCATTTTTCAATGAGATATAGTGACTTAAAGTGTGGTCGACCAAATGGTTGAGTAGAACCTTAAAGGGTTAAGACTTTTACTTAAGTAATATTATATATAAAAAAGTGACATTTCTGGTAAGAAGGTACTTTTACTGAAGTATCTCTTTAAAGCAGGGGTGTCAAACAT
This sequence comes from Microchirus variegatus, assembly GCF_963457635.1. Classification (NCBI taxonomy): domain Eukaryota; kingdom Metazoa; phylum Chordata; class Actinopteri; order Pleuronectiformes; family Soleidae; genus Microchirus; species Microchirus variegatus. The sequence continues at coordinate 23,513,026 of NC_139812.1, read as the reverse complement.
CACATCAACATAATAGTTACCCTCAAAGGTCCAGATGTAACTGTCATACAGAATAAATGTAACTAAATGTAACCAAATATAACGTGAAATAAAGGTAACTACTACGTAACATATTGCTAAATAATTTATTACTTATTCAGTTTCACTCGTCGCGTGATGCATATACAATGATACACTGCGATCTAGTGGCAGGATGCCGTCACTTTGCAGGTCACGCGATCGCCATGCATTGTGGGAAATGTAGTTCATGGTCAGCGCACACCTTAAAGCAGCATAGACCTATTTTAACACAGATTTTTAAGACCAATTAATAACTCGCGGGCCACATAAAATGACCCGTGGCGTGGCGCCTTGAGTTTGACACGTGTGCTTTAAAGGAACAAGGACACAATTAATATTGTTACATTTTTTGATGAACGTAAACCGATTTCGCCGAAATATGGTATATACTGTATTTAAAAAGTACAAAGTCATCAAACTACTAATATTGAGAAGAAAACTCAATGTAATTTTGAACTCAAACGTGAAGAAGAGACAGAAGTGTCCTAATAAATGTTGGAGAACGAAGAGTCGACACAGTTCTAGTTTAGCTTTAACAGTTCAAAATGTTTCGCTAAAAGAAATAAACAAATTCACTCAAAGGTCAAACTTCAAGCCTCTTCAATTATTGCCGCGCAGAGAGGCAAACACGGCGGAATGAAACAAACACAAACTAGATCAAACTGGAGACGGCACGAAATGTCCCGCCTGAAGCCGAAGGGAGCAGAGAGTGAAGGCAGAGTGTGACCTCTGTCCGTGTAGCATCTGCGACTATCTCGCTCACTCTGGACTCATGCAGGAGAAAGAGAAGAAGGAAAGGTAGAAAAGAAAAGAGGGATTTTTTTCTTCTTCTTCTCTGTTTGTGCGCTTTGACTCTAAACACGTGTTAATGACTGACCAGGAAAAGTTGTGGTTATTCGGAAAAAAAGATAGCTGATATCTGAGTTGTCATGCGTCAGCGTGAAGGTTGAGGGGCGGGAACCGCGTTCAGGGAGGAGGGGGCGACATCATCGAATGAGGAGCATTTGAAAACATAATAAAAAGAAGTGTGACGTATGGATTATTGTGGATTATTGATTCTGGAGTGATCTCCACATTCAAACTCTGAGGCGTTTACAGGGGGATAAAAACAGAAGAGGTTAAAGTCTCCTGAGGTGAAAATGTTTGACCTCAATGTTCAGAAGTTATCATGGACACAGAGGTCAGAGGTCAAACCAGGGGAAAAACAAGGCTGCAGCTCACAGCAACGCTAAACTGATTCACAACTTTTCATGGCTCATAAAACATCTGATAATCCATTCATCGGTTCTAGAGTTTTTTGTTTTATTATTACAATTAATACAAGCTTTCTGATTTTCAGCTTCTTAAATGTGAACATTTTCTAATCTCTGAATGTGAACATTTTCTAATCTCTGAATGTGAACATTTTCTAATCTCTGAATGTGAACATTTTCTAATCTCTGAATGTGAACATTTTCTAATCTCTGAATGTGAACATTTTCTAATATCGGAATGTGAACATTTTCTAATCTCTCAATGTGAATGTTTTCTAATCTCTGAATGTGAACATTTTCTAATCTCTGAATGTGAACGTTTTCTAATCTCTGAATGTGAACATTTTCTAATCTCTGAATGTGAACGTTTTCTAATCTCTGAATGTAAACGTTTTCTAATCTCTCAATGTGAACATTTTCTAATCTCTGAATGCGAACGTTTTCTAATCTCTGAATGCGAACATTTTCTAATCTCTGAATGTGAACGTTTTCTAATCTCTGAATGCGAACGTTTTCTAATCTCTGAATGCAAACGTTTTCTAATCTTGAAATGCAAACGTTTTCTCATATCGCAATGCAAACATTTTGTAATCTCAGAATAGGAATATTTTCTGATCTCTGAATGTGAACATTTTCTAATCTCTGAATGTGAACATTTTCTAATCTCTGAATGTGAACATTTTCTAATCTCGGAATGTGAATCTCTAATCTCTCAATGTGAACATTTTCTAATCTCTGAATGTGAACATTTTCTAGTCTCTCAATGTGAACATTTTCTAATCTCGGAATGTGAACATTTTCTAATCTCGGAATGTGAATCTCTAATCTCTCAATGTGAACATTTTCTAATCTCTGAATGTGAACATTTTCTAGTCTCTCAATGTGAACATTTTCTAATATCGGAATGTGAACATTTTCTAGTCTCTCAATGTGAACATTTTCTAATCTCTCAATGTGAACGTTTCCTAATTTCGTAATGTGAATATTCTCTAATGTCTGAATGTGATTTCCAGGTTTACTAAACACTGATCGGCATTTTATGGACAAAAGAAAACTCGAGAAAATAATCAACAGATTACTGGATTCCAAACTGTCATTGTTAATAATCCTGGATAAATACGGATGATCTATGGATTTGTATGCATTACATCTGTGTTTCAGAGCGTTTCTTTATGGGGGTTAAACTTCACTCAGATAAGATCGACAAGGTTGAGGAGACGGGATGTTTTGGAAGATTGATAAACTCATTAATTAATTAACCTCATCCTATAGGAGAGGAGGCGTCGCCAGATTATGAAGATAAATAAGAATAATAAAAATAAAGGCTGCCGCTCAAACCTTCACCTTCAGAGACTGACGAGGAAAAAGAACGGCGATGCGGCGACCTTTGTGTCGCGTCTGTTGTGTAACAGGAAAAAAATAAACACACACACACACCGAGGATCTCCATGATCACTGTGAAATTATGGAACCATGTGGAATGAATACATAATCCAGGTGATTTTTACAAGGTACAGGAATTTGGATGTGATTCTATATATTTTATTTGTTTTATTTATCGTCGTTGTTTTTAAAGTGCTTTATAAATAAAGTTGGATTGGATATCTTTAATATGTGACCGATTATTTCTAATATCAGCGACAAATATCTCCCTTCTACACTTCTGATTTGTATACAATACAATATAGATTAGGGCTCCAAGAATATAACACAAAGTTCAAGGGGTAGGATTAAATAAGATTAAATAAGTCATATAAGAGATAAACATTGAACATAAATATCATAAACATCATTCTATTTTCAGTCTTTTGTCTGCATTACATTTTATAAACTAATAACAGACAGAAATTATTGCTCCATATGCATTTGTATTTTAATTTTAGAAGACATTTTGTGGACAATATCATCTGGCAGAAGGCTTAAGAGCTGAAAAATATAATTTGATACTAAAAGACAAATACATATGGAGCCGCAGTGGGGCAACATTTTTAATTTTTAACATTCTTTTCGTTATAGTTTAACAACTTAAGTGAGTTCAGACAATGTACATATGACGTAATGCCACTTTTATATAGATTCAAGATTCAAGATTCAAGATTTAAAAATATGAAATATGAAAATAAAATCAAATAAGATAAAGTAGAGTAAAAATATAATAAAAATAAAATAAAATAAAAATAAAAATAAAAATAAAAATAAAAATAAAAATAAAAATAAAATACAATTTAAATTTAGAATAATTTCCAGATAAATATAAAAATATTTACAATACACAAGAATAAAAAATAAAAGCAGTAAGATGCAATAAAATACGGATCAAATGCACAATGTTCAATATGTATATAGAATAGAGTATAGAATATAAGAAGTTTTAACATTAGATTTAGATAAGAATTTTAGATTTAACAGGAACGTGAGTTAAATGTGCAGCAAAATGAGTAAATATTTACATTTGGCACCCCATACAATTGGCCCCCCATACAATTGACACCCCATACTTTGGCACCCCATACAAATGTCGCCTTGGTCTTTACTCAATAAAAAATATATATTGTTTGCATCTGAATGAACCTACATAGAAAAAAATCTATTTAATGACTGAAACACTATTATTCAATCTGTATAGTTAACATCTGAAAGTGAGTTAAATGTGCAGCAAAATTAGTAAATATTTGCATTTGGCACCCCATACATATGTCGCCTTGGTCTTTACTCAATAAAAAAAGAAAAATCGATTTAATGAGTGAAACACTATTATTCTATCTGTATTAATCACATTAAAAAGCAACACTCTGTGACTTGGTCTCCTCCTTCCCTCTGATTGGCTCCGCGAAGCGAGTGTCGCCCTGACCCCAGTTGTGCTTCGGTTTAAAAGACACGAGGTCACGGGTTTGGGGTCACATTACATTACGAAGTCAAGAGTCGGCGTCAAACTCGACAGAACAGGATGAGATAAATGAATCCAGGCAGAGTTAACACTGTTGTTTGTCTTTCTCCAAGGTTCAAGGCCATAACGTTTACGTTCCGGCACCTTGTCTTTCTTTGCTCGTCTGGTTAGCAGCCAGTTCCATCTGGATGGCACAGTCAGAGCGAGCAGCCAGACTCAGGTGGATCTCACCGGTCATGAACCTTTTTATTGCGTGGCCAAGAGCAGATAATGTACACACCGCCAACAGGAATTCTACGTCATTTCTTTTATCAGCGCTGATTGTTGCTAAAGCTGCTAGCGCTTCAGCGACATCTCGCTGTTTCATTTATCGGACAGTTATTATAAAAAAAACATTCACTTTATTCAGAACTGTAAACAGTGAAAAAGCAGAACCATCCCTTTAAATGAACACAGAGTATAATTACGGCCGGTGCTCCCTGTCCTTCTTTTACTACTGTTCACTCCACTCCGCTGATTGGCTTCACTGGCGCAGCAAGAATTCAACACGTCAACCAATACCGCGAGCGCCGCGTGGAAGGTGGGGTGCAAATGGCCTGCTGTGATTGGCTGCAGCTCCCCAAACACTCCTCAGGACGCTCTGTATCTGTGTGTGTGGGTGTGTGGTCCAAAAAACATACAAACCTATCTTTGTGGGGACATTTCGTCTGGTTTCTCGGAACATTAAAGGGCCTTTTCAGGGTCAAGAAGTTTTCTTGTATAGGTTACCTCTTTAGGACCATGCATTTCTGGTATAAACACTGACCTGTAGTCCTCATGGAGACCAAAAACCTGGTCAAGAGGACCCAGTTAAGTTTAGGGCTAAGATTGAGGATAAGGTTAAGGATAATGCTAGGTTTATGTTAAGTACAAATGACTGGGACTTGATATAGTGTCCTAAGAGGAATAGTTGGGCAAATTTGTATGTGTGTGTACTTGTATTTCTATCTTTGTGAGGTCCAAAACCAAAGAAACCTATATTTTGCCTGGGCCATTCAACTTTAAGGTGCCTTTTCTGGTGTAAGGACTTGTTTTAGATTAGAAAGGTTAGAATTGGGTTTAAGTTAGCACAGCAAGCGATGTGTCCTCACTAACATGTAAAAACAAGTGTGTGTGTGTGTGTGTGTGTATACGAGCATGACTATTTGTGACGAAAGCAGCTGCTACAAACGGCCTGAGCCTGCGTCGACTTGACTCACTTGAACATTTAGAGTTATATATCTTATATCTTCTTTACCTCCTACGGCTAATTATGCGCAAACGTAATTATTTGACGACGATCGGTTAAATGGTGTTAATTAAGGTCCTTGAATGAGCGAGATAGTGAAAAGCGCTTGTGACCTTTGACCCATTTTGACAGATACGTGATGTGTTTACATATTTTATTTTTGCCACGTGAGATTTGTGTCAATTTGTGTAAATCACTTTAACTTGAGTACATGTTTATTAGACCAGTACTTCTACATGTACTTAACCCTTTAAGGTACTACTCAACCGTTTGGTCTAGCACACTTTAAGTCACTATATCTCGTTGAAAAATGCATCAAGCTGAACTCACTAACACGAAATTAATGTGACTTAATGTGAATATTGTACTTTATTATTATAATTATGCAAACCAGGTTTATTATGAACAGACGTCTCAACCGTTTGGTAGAGGCCTGTATCTAAAATACTATGGGTCTAATTAAAAAAATAAACAAATAAATAAATAAATATATATATTTTGATTGATTGATTGTCATTGTTGTTATCATAAGTAAATAAAATAAAATAATAAAAAATGCAAAGAAATCATTTTTCCTTTGCTTTTTTCTTGGTGCGTACCTTAAAGGGTTAAAAATGTGATCAAAATAGTGGTACTTTCATTTATTTTTCTAATCTTGGTAATGGCAATAGCTACAGGCTAATATCAGTATAAAACTTTATCATTATTTTTTCATTATTTACTATTACTTAACAATTACAATCAAAAAAAGGGGTGGAGTTAGTGTAATTGTGCCTTGTCTTTACACAATGATCACTTTATTATGACATTATTGTGGCTGTACTATTCTGTAACAGATCCTTGTTGGGTTTTCTCGTAGTGTCGTATAATATTATAATGACAGACACTGTGTTAAACTGGCAGCCAGAGAGAGAGAGAGAGAAGGAGAGAGAGAGAGAGAGAGCAGCAGCTGGACCGTCATCCTATCCCATCGTTACTCCACATCATTCTGAACCCTCAGCACATTCCTCTGCGGAGCTGCCACCAAAGAGGGAAATATTACCACTTAAAATCTATACACTTCCATCCAGGACCATTTGCAAATAACAAACGTGTAGAAATGTGTAACTGAAAAGCAACACAACAGTGACGATGGGAGGGTGTAGGTCAGCAGAGGTGGAAACACACCTCACATCCCTTTTACTACACTGGACCTCGGTGTGGACTTGGTTTGTTATCAGCGGTTCCTCCAATAAAGCTGCTATCGCTCCTGTGAGGAGGAGATAAAGGCCGCATTAAAACAGTCAGGATGTATTTGAGGATTGATTTCATCTATAAATACCGGGGTAAACCCTTTAAAAACAAAAGAAAAATAGAGTCTCTATTTACTATCTTCTTAGATTGTGAATGAAGTGCAGTGCTTTGTTTGGGGAAACGGTAAATAAGTAAATAAAGTTCACAGTGTGACCAATACAAAATCATTTTATGGAACAAGAGGCCTTCACCTTATATTGGCATTCCACCAAGTGGAATGTCCCACTTGGACACGGGGGAGGCGGCCTCGGGAGGGTGTAAACAAAGGGAAATCCAACAGATGGCAGCAACTTGAGGGCTGTTTAAGGGAAAAGGAGGAGGTGTTTGACCATGGAGAGCAGCCGGTGTATGGGAAGGACAACACTGGTGTAATATGAGAACTCTTATTTGTCAGTTTGTCCGTTTATTGTCCTCGTGTTATTTCTGTTTTAAGTGTAATTACACAGTCAGCTAAAAACAAACAAACCTCATACTTGGCCAATAAAGCTGATTTTGTCATTTGTTTGGTTTCTTTTCTGCCTTTGTGATTGGTCCATTTGTTTATGTCCTTTTCTATGTGATTATGTGTTTATTTCAAGTTGTTTATTAAAATGATTAGTAGTAGTATTGGCAAATACTAATTATTAAGGGAGTGGGATAAACATAAGTGATTTACATAACATAAGTATGGACTTCTCCTCACTCCTTTTGAACACGTGTCAAATTGTGTTAAGTTTAATTGGTCCAAAATTGGTTTGTTTATTGACAAATCAGATGGTGAGAATTTTTTTTGATGATCATTTAAGGATTTTTTTTTTCAAACTAAAAAAAAAAAAAAAATGTTGATGTCATGTTGCTCTCAAATCAAGAAACTGTACTATGAGTCATATGAATTATTATACTCTGGTAAAGTGTAATTAACTGTCACATTGATGGAAGATTAAAGCATCTGCAGCTGCTGTGTAATGCCACTAATCTGCTGTAGGGGTCACTCTCGCGCTGAGTGTTGATCTCAGTTTCTCTGCAGTTTCTCTGCGACCTGAAATGACAGAAATACATATATATATGCATATATATACATGTATTTCTGTCACTTCAGGTCGTATATATATATATATATATATTCATATATATATATACGTGTATATATATATATATATCAGGAAATTAAAATAAGAGAGGAAGAGCATGTAAACCAACTTAACTAAATACATAAATCAGAAGACATGACCTTGTATATATGTATATATATATATATATATATATATATATGTATATGTATATATGTGTATAGATAGCAGCTTTAATGTGATTAAAGGAATTTAAATGGACTGAATAAAGAGTTAAAGTAAACCTGACTGAGCCTGGTGCTCAACAGCGTCATTGTTTCCCTGCAGATTGAGGAACATTCCTGTCGTTGTTATGTTCACGTAATCTGAGGTCAGTAGGATTAAAGGGCCAGTTGGCTGAAAACATTAGATTCCTTCACATTAGCAGTGAGGCACAGGTCTGGTGGTGAGTATGAAACATTTTCAACTTTTCTTGTTGTTCATAGGTTTCTTTGCCTGATGTGTGATATGTATGCGTGTTTGATTGTTTGTTTGTTTGTTTGTTCAGAAACTCATCACTGGGTCTAATCTGTTGGATCCTGTGGAGATCCAGGGTCTGGTGATGGCGACCGTGACCAAACTGGTGAAGTTTGTGAGCGTGTTCGTCGCAGAGCTCATCAGCTCCGTCACCGACTGGTTCCAGACCAAAGCAGCGTGGGCTCGACTGGAGGTTCTGGAGAACACGGAACTGAAGACGACGGGAGGAGGTGAGTCAGGGAAACAGAATCACCGGGGATTGTCTTACTGTCTTCTTCTGGGTGGAAAGAACAAAAATCTGCTTATTCCAACATTCAACATATATTCAACAAGTAGAACCATATAAGGTTCTTCGGCTTGTCCTCATAGGAGAACCCTTTTAGCTCCAGGTAGAACCTTTTTATAAAGGTTCCACCTGTAACCCTTTTGGAGGGTTCCACCAAGAACCCTTTTAAAACCCTTTATTCAGGAAAGGGGTTTTAAAGGGTTCTCTGGATCAAAATGGTTCTTACTGGAACCATTAGTGTTACCAAGAACCCTTGAAAAAAGTTTTTCAGAAGCAAATGGTTCCAGGTAGAACATCAGCTCTTGTAGAAGAACCCTTTTGGAACCCTTATTTCTAAGAGTGTAGTGTAGGCAGGTGGACTGAACATTCTGAAGAACTAAATGGTCAAAGCACACAGCATGTTTTTAAAAAATGACGTTAAAATTACGGAAAAATTCCAAATACTGTCACAAACATTTTACGTTTACTTTAAGGATGTTCACAGGAAACTTAAATCCACTCATCACTTTTCACATATCGTGCACATCTCTATCCGATCTTAATCGATTCATCGGTTTTAAGCTTTTTTCATGATTAAAACAAGATTTCCGATGGTTTTAGCTTCTTAAATGTGAATATTTTCTTGGTTTCTTTGCTCCACGTAACAGAGAAATCATTAAAAATAAGTCATTTTAGTTTGTGGACAAAACAAGACATTCGAGAACATCGTAACTTCCAGGTTTGACAAACACTGATCGACGTTTTTTTTTTACATATTCTGGAGCAAAGAAATCATCGTTTTATCGAGAAAGTAATCTCTAGTTGCAGCTCTAATCCAAACAATACACATTTTCTCTCTCTTTTTCCTCCACAGTCCATGAACGACACAAGGCCAGAACTCTGTGGGAGGAAACCGGAGCTGTGGTCATGGTCGTACGACGACCTGGATGATTGTTGTGCAGAGAGGTAACGTACGGAATCATCACACAGGCCTGTCTGTCTGTATGAATGTACATTAGTGACGTCACGTTTCAAGCTTATGTATTATCTCTGTGTGCAGGAGGCTGCTGAGCTGTCCTCTCTAAAGTCCCAGCTGCAGGACCTTGAAGTCCCTCTGTTTGCTGTGGTGAAAGAAAACCTCGGCAAAGAGCTGGACAGCTTCAAGAAGTACTTCTCTGGGAAAGTCTACGTGGATCAGCAGGTCTGCTTCTGTAAACTCCTCCCCTTTAATTAAAGATTAAAGCTGCAGTATGCAGTATTGTTAAGTTTGTTGCCTTTTGCACAATAAAATCAAGCAAAAAACGTGGACTGGACGTTAAGTATCCACCACATTCATGTTAAATATCGCTCAACCATGACAGCTTTCACTGATTTAGTGTAATCTGCTTGCTCGTGAGGTCTACAGTTGCACAATTTGAGCCAATAAGCTGCTTTTTTTTACTTTACTCACACAGAGAAACTTCTACGGCCCTCAAGAGCGATGGATGTTCCTCTCCATGTTCCTGCGTATCGGCGTGTGGAGGAGCTTCTGTCGAGCCTATCGGAGAGGCTTCAGGGGGAACCTGAGAGGCGAAGGACTGGTCCTGGGTGGAGTCTTCGTCGTCGGGCCTGGAGATCAGGTGAGCAGAGGGATTATTTTTTTACAACTGTGTCTGTGGATTTTTGTTTAAAGGCGCCATATGTAAGAATGTGGCCAAAAACAGTTACTACATTCAAATTCAAAATACCGAGGTCTTTTAGGTTTCGTTTTCTGACGTAACTGGCAACCCGTGGTTGCTCGGCAGCTGAGACTCTACTGACCGCAATGACTGGTAGACGGCGGTAGGTGGCGCCACATGACGAAACATGATTTCAAAACATAAACATGATTTGCAGTCTGCAAAAAAAAATGTTTTAATGCAAATATTTTGGCTGTACTGTTGTTGTTGGTGAGTTCAGTTTGTTATATGAACATTATTCCTGAGTCTCTGTGACATATTAGGAGGATTTTATGGCCAATTGCTTTCGGTTTATTACATAATGCACCTTTAACTGTGTTTTCCCTCTCAGGGTATTCTACTGGAGCACCGTGAGATGGAGTTTGGGGATAAAGTGAACATGCTGGCAGTCCTCAGAACAGCCCGTAACATGCACGACAACATGGCGAGATAGATCTTCACATTGAAACCACGTTGTTATTTGCATGCCTTTCAGTCTAAATCCAGGATTTTGTCCAATGTATAACACGTTATAATGTTCTCATGAACCATTCGTTCATTGCATGTCTGGCAGGTGTGAGTTATGCAACTTTGCCATTTTAAATGATGGCTGTCTCACTGTCTGTCTGTGTAGCTGCTCTTGGTTTGGTTGACGGTCTTTAGTGTGTTTTATTGACGATCTGTTTCTGAAACTCTGACAGAGAGAGAACAGCCCTGATGCCAACACACTAATACAACATTTAAAACAAGGCACTTTTATGCTGATATGACGGACGGAGAATAAGCCACTGAAGTGACATCTAAACAAAATAAAACAATACACAAGTCATGCAGCACAAAAGGCTCCTGGGCATATCTGTGTTTTTGTTATGTTCTCATACTTTGTGTTTTATGGCAGTTTGTTGGCCTCCAGCTTTTTTTGCATCACCACTTCTAAAAGGCTGTAGATTTAAAATGTTAAATACTTAAAATAGAGAACAAACACTCCATTGAAACACCTGATGTTTGACATGTATCATAGAACACTGACCTGTGCTTTCATAGACATTCAACACACTGTCCACCCATGTTCTAGTTAATAAAAGCACTATTAAAAACTATACCTTTATTTTGAGAACACAGAGAAGAAGAAAAAATGCAGTTAGCTCTACATAACAATTAATTGCCAGTACTTAAAAAATGTGAATTATTAATACATCCATGGACTGGCTTTACAAGAGATTGAGACCTCTGCTCTGAACTGGTGCAGTAACTGTTCTCTTAATCCTCTAATCCAAACAAAGTTGACACTCACACACTTGTTCCTTTGGTGAGTCACATGTCAAGTTTAAAATATCAATCCTTTAGTGTATGGATGCATTAATAACAATAATAATAATAATAACTTTATTATTATTATTATTATTATTATTATTATTATTATTATTAATAATAATAATAATAATAATAATAATAATTTATGAACATGACCATTTAAAAAATAAAATTAAAAAAATAAAAATAAATCCATGGTTTTGAATCAGTGACGCTGCTCCTCACGTTCTCCATCCACACCGAGTTCGATTAGTTTCCCCTGCTCTCTCTCTCTCTGTGGATTGATTAGCCGGCCTGCGCTGCTGCAGTGTTTTGACTACACGTTAGCTGCTTCCATCTGTGTCGCTTCACTCATACCGGTGAGTCACTGCCCTTTTATTTATGTCTTAATATATAAGAATTATCCCGAACACAATTTCCAAAAAACAACAACAAAAACAACAACACGGTGACAGCGTGTGAACGGGTGAAACATGTCAACAACGACCCGTGTAAGCCGTCAACTGTCAGCCGTGCTAACTGCTAGTTTACGCACCATTTGCGTACGCAAATAACATTTTTCTTACGAATAATCACTGCTTAACTTGAAACGTTTGCTTTTCTTACGTACACAGGAGCATCACAGCACATACTACTGTTGGATATGTAGAGTTTTAGGTGCAACTTTTGGAGCCAACGGTTTATATAATCGATGAGTTAACTATTGATTGGATCAAGGTCACCTGGTTGTCCAGTGCGCTCGCGACCTGTGGTTATGTGATTGTTTATTCACAACAACTTTATCACACAGCTGTAAACACGACGTATAATATGCTGCAGAAGGAGTTTAGATAGATAGATGTACATAAATGATCCCAAAGAGTGGGGATTATTGTGTCTCTAGGACAATCCTGTGGGGATTAACATGTACACACACAGTATTTGGTGGCCTGTCAAAATGGAGTTACTATCTGGCCACTTTATTAGGTACACCTTACTATTATCAACAGTGTTAAGTGTCTGTGCTGTACACTGTTTCACTATATTCTATTTTTCTCTCTTGAGGTTCTTATGTGTGAAAATCCCTTTAGATCAGGATAAAGTCCTAATGTAACGACTTAGGTCTCTTCAATACAGCAAATAACTTAAAGGTGCCATATGTAAGAATGTGGCCAAAAACGGTTACTACATTCAAATTCAAAATACCGAGGTCTTTTAGGTTTCGTTTTCTGACCTAACTGGCAACCCGTGGTTGCTCGGCAGCTGAGACTCTACTGACTGCAATGATTGGTAGACGGCGGTAGGTGGCGCCACATGACAAAACATGATTTCAAAACGTAAACATGATTTGCAGTCTGCAAAATATTTTTTTTTAATGCAAATATTTTGTCTGTACTGTTGTTGGTGGTGAGTTCAGTTTGTTATATGAACATTATTCCTGAGTCTCTGTGACATATTAGGAGGATTTTATGGCCAGTTGATTTAGATTTATTACATAATGCACCTTTAATATTGTGGTTGTTTTCATTCAAGGAAATGAGACACTTCCATGTTTGTGGGTGGGTCTCTCTCTCTTTCTCTCTCTCTCTCTCTTCCTCTTATTCTTCCTCTCACTGGTGTCAGTCTCACTTTTCAAGAGCATTTTGGGGAGTTATGAGCTAAGTTTCAGGAGGAAAAAACTGCGTCCTCTGTCTATGGATTTGGAGACAAGTTAGTAACCTAACCATTTCTTTCTTTCTTTTCAGCTTGTCAAAAAAGAGGGGAAACAAATCATAATACAGGATTTTATAATTGTACTTAAAGTTGGCTTTTGTCTTGTTACATTTTTCAGGAAAAGCCGTGTCGATATATAGAGAAAGACTTGTGTTTTTGTGTTTCCGTCTGTGTCTTTTTCTGTGTGTGTGTGTAGTCACAGGGTCAGAGTTCATGCGTCCTCCCTGTGATGGCTCTGTCTCAATGCTCACCAGCTCTGAGGTGGTGGACTCTGTCCCGCCGCTGCTCCGTCCTCTGTCCGCGGAGCAGCCGCTCCTCCACCACAGCCACAGCCAGAGCCCAGTTTTTAAGACCTCACGCGGCCGCTCTGTTTCACCAAAATAATGTCAAAGCCAGTCCCGATTCGAACAAACCCGCTTCAGGCAAGGACACGGAGCGCTTTGACTGCTCACACACTTACAGTAGCAGCCCTTTGCACGGTCAACCCCCACCAACTCTTAAGATTTTTAAGAACGCGACTCGTCCTAGAAACATTTTCTTACATTTCTGTGACGGTAAATAGAACAATGTTTGCTGTTTACAGACTGTGACTGTGGCAGATAACTGATAAAACATCACTGTATGTAGTGGAGAGAAAACAGGACAGCACAAGAAGTGCTGATAAGGAAATCTCTCTGCAAGACTCTGGAGACGGGATGTACGATAGAAATTACTGGGGGAAAAAGGCATTTTCTTTGCCTCCTATTCATGAAATACTTTGCAGTGCACTTTAAAGCTTCGCAGTATTAATCCAAGTTAAAAGGTGATGTGGTCGAAAGTTGCAGCCAAGTATGATTTACATTGTTTTGTGCCGTACGTATGTTTTGTATTCTCTAACTGCGTCACAAAAAGAAATGTCTTTTTAAGGGACTTCCCGTAAAATTGTAGTTTAAATTACAGTAAAAGTGCTTTGCAGTGAAACACTGTAGGTATGAGATTAATAATTGACCATTAAATTTAAAAGTCAACTTCTTTTATTGTTTGTTGATAATTTTATTAGTGGATTGCTGTGCAGGATTAAAGTGTTTTTTTTGCCTTTGATTATATTATGAGAGTTTTTTTTTGTAAAATAAAAGCATTTTAAGCTTCTTTAATGTAGATATGTCTTTCATCTAATTACAGTACAAAGCCAACATGAAAGACAACAGTGGATAAAAAACTCCTCTGTATGATGTTTACGTCTGAGTTGTGGTTAAGTTAAGTGTCTCAGTTTTACACGTTGTTGTCATGGTTTTTGTGTTGCAGTGATTTCCTCCGGAGTGGAGCTGTTTGGGATGGGGATCTGGTCCCTGGGTCTGGGCGCCATCGGAGCTGCGCTGACTGGGATCTTCCTGGCCAACACTGATCTGTGTCTCACTAAAGCTGCCAAGGCCATGCTGGAGAACCTGGGAGATGCTGACCTGAGATCCACCACAGAGGGTAAGCAGTTTAAAACCGGGTTTAAACCTGTGTTTAAACTCCTCATATTCACCATGTGATCATGAGCTTTTACCCATTTTTTCTTTGTCACTGCAAAGTCTTATCTTTTATTTACTGAACTTTAGCTTCTCTAGTAGCTAAAAAAACAACATTAAATTGTTTTGAGAGTGTTTTTTATTATTATTGTTATGTCTGCAGACGGCAAGGTCATCAAAGCAAAGAGCCTGTGGGAGAAGAACGGGGTCGTGGTCATGGCCGTGAGACGGCCTGGATGATTTTTGTGCAGAGAGGTGATGGTGCATGTTTCTGATTAGAGCAGGAGTCGTTACAGTGAAATATCGTGATATTTTTGTGGATTTGCATAACAAAAATTAAATATCATGATAATATCGCAATAGTATCGTATTGTGATAATATCGTGACTTAAATATCGTGACAGTATCGTGACTTAAATATCGCAATAGTATTATGACTAAATTATCGCGATAGTATCCTGACTTAAATATCGTGATAATATACTATTGTGATTTAAATATCGCGATAGTATCGTATCATGACTTAAATTTCATGATAGTTTCGCGACTTAAATATCTTGATAGTATCGTGATTTAAATATCGCAATCGTATCGTGACTTAAATATTGCGATAGTATCTTGACTTGAATATCGCGATAATATAGTATTGTGATATTGTGATTTAAATATCGCGACAGTATCGTATCATGACTTTAATTTCATGATAGTATCGTGACTTAAATAACGTAACTTAAATATCGTCATAATATAACGTGACTGAAGTATCGTTGCTTAAATATTGTGATAATATCGTGGCTTAAATATTGTGATAATATCGTGACTTAAATATTGTGATAATATCGTGACTTAAATATTGTGATAGTATCGTGATTTAATTGTGATAGCGTAACTTAAATATCGCGATAGTATCATGACTTAAAAATCGCGATAGTATCTTGACTTAAATATCGTAACTTAATTATTGTGATAATATCCTATCGTGACTTAAATATCATGATAGTATTGTGACTTAATATTTTGATAATATCATACTGTGACTTAAATATAGTGATAATATCGTATTGTGACTTAAATATCGTGATAATATCTTAACGTGACTTAAATATTGTGACTATAATGTCATACCGCGTTGTCTCTGGTGATTCCCACGTCTGACGGTGTCATTTCTGTGTCCCCGTCTGTAGGAGGCCTCTGAGCTGTCCTCTCTGAAGCCCCAGCTGGAAGAGCTCGGGGTCCCTCTGATCGCCGTGACCAAAGAGAACGTCGGCTCAGAGATCCAGGACTTCAGACCGCACTTCGCTGGGGATATTTACGTAGATGAAAAGGTTAGCAGTGTCAAGATAGCAAAAAATCTAAAAATTGCAATCATCCCCATAGGGCAAAAGGCCCCCTGCAGTGGCCTGGGTTTGATTCCACCACACACTGTGATTTCAGAGATGCTTCTACGGTCCGCAGCAGAGGAGGATGGGAGGTCTCGGGTTCTTTCGCCTCGGTGTGTGGCAGAACTTCATGCGGGCCTGGAGGTCCGGTTACCAGGGCAACATGATCGGCGAGGGCTTCATCTTGGGGGGAGTGTACGTCATCGGAGCAGGAGACCAGGTAGTGTAGTTTTTTTTACACCTTTACTAAAACAATGTTAGTAATGTTAGGGTGTACAAGCATTAACAACAACAATTATTTTCCATTTTTTACTCACCCTCTCATGGCACCACAGCGCCCACAAGTGGCAACAACCATTAACAGTGTGAGTGCATGTGTGTGTTTGCAGGGGATTCTGCTGGAGCACCACGAGAAGGAGTTTGGGAACAAAGTGGACGCTGCTCAAGTTTTAGAAGCCGTCAAGAAAATTGTTCCACTGAAATAAATTGATGTGGAGTCCCTGAAATACTGATACTATCATTACATCTATGTCTTTTCTTTGTAATATCACATTAATTTATTTTATGTTTAAAAAATAAGAGCTGTGAAATGCGAGACAGAGGCAACAACAGTAATAATGATAATAATAATAAGCAATGTTGTTCCTCTTTACCTCTGCAGACACCTTTGAAGTTAAAGTTTACGTGAAACGGGTATTCATTTTAATTTTATTAAGGAGCATCGACTGTTAAATGTAGCTTCACTTGAAGCTGGATTTTATGTCGGTGCATTTTCAATAACCGTCCTGTTTGCTTCTCCTGCTCCTGCGCGTGAATACACCTCCTGCTCCTCATCAGCGGTTAGTGGTTTGTGTGATAATGACGACCTGAGTGTAAACTCAACACTGAGTGGATCAGGTTTGATGCTCAAACACATGAAAGTTCAGCCGCTGGTGTAAGTTTTGGAGGAGTATTTGTGCTGCCTGAAGCAGGTGTTGATTTACTGTGTGATTTAATGAGCCACCGTTTGTACTTTTACTTTGTAAATTAGCTGCAATAAATAAAAAATACATGAAACCTCATCACCATATCGTCACCACGCTCTCTCCTGTTTTTATTTTGTTTGTTCAAGTGTTTTATTAAGAAAGATTGGTTTATTTTCTTAGTATTTCTGTAACAAGTGCTACTCGACATGATTTAGGTTCTGTCATTCCATTTAACCCGTGTTACAACAGGTCACTCTGACTAAATTATTCCAATCGACCTTAGAATAAGGCTCCAAAATTGCTCTTTTATGGTTTTGTTAACAGCAAAATAAGCTATAAATCTTATTATATGAAGAGCAGAATAAACAGCTCCAAACACGGTTGTATTCTGAACACATTTTCATGCAGAAAACTGAAGCTGGAGATGAGTCCTTACATGTCAGAAAGGCCTTCACTATCAGATTTAGATGTATAAGACAGTCATGTTTGTCTTTCTGGTTGTGTTCAACCGCGGCGATGACATTCCCAGGTTATCCTTAGTTTTATCAGTTTTTATATATTTTCATATATATATATATATATATATATATATATAATTTAGAAAAGTCTTGCAGATGCTTCAGCTTCTTACATGCGAGTTTTATGGTTTCTTTGCTCCGAATAATAAAGAAACTGAATCATTTGGGTTTGTGTGGACAAAATGGAGGGCATTTCATAAGATTAATGGATTCTAATACTTGGACATGAATGTTACACATTTTTATTATACTGTTCCGAGTGAAATTCTGCACCTTTCACAATCAACACAACACAAAACAAAAGCTGAACAAAACACTGAACCAACACTAAGGAGTTGGAAGGATATACATGAAGAAAAAAAACAGTGATTAAAATATACAAGGTTATTTTTCTTTCTTTTCATAAGTTCTATGATAGAGAAGCCAAACAGCACCATGACCTAAGATGAACCGACCATAACATTTGTGCCAAATGTGAAACAAAACTCCCTCAAGGACTTTTTAAAGAAATGCATTCACTAAGCAAAAATGTGAGATTTGTGAGGTCACGGTGACCTGAGAGAGCCAACTTCTAATCAGTTTGTTCTCAACTCCCCACAAAAGTCTTCATGGTCATCGTCTAAAAATGCGTCCTGGGGTTTATTTATTTATCTTTTTGATAATGACAAAAGCTCTTTGAAGTTGCTTTTAAACACAATTTGGAACACGTAAAAGCAAAAACATGCATTTCATAATGAGGAAAAGGACAATAAAGCAAATGTTTTAAAAGCCACACACACTTCACCCCTCTTCCCTTCAACCCTGTACAATTCGTCTTATCTTTGGCTCAATCGAACGGCCGTGTGTGATTAAACTCTCAGTGAACCCATTCAGTTTTGTTCTTAACATTTTCTGCACACACACACACACACACAAATTAAAACAGCAGAAAAACAACTGATCCACTTGGTTAGAAACAAAAAGAAACTTTAGATTAGCAGTGACAAGACTCGCAAGATAAACGACGACAACATTCATTATTTTTAAAAGCTCCATTTAAGGCAGCACAGGAGACGTTAAAACGGTGCAGGTTTGCCTTCGGTAGCAAAAACACTGCACGCGGTCATGACTCAGTGTTACATATAGAAACCAGCATGTGTTTGCATGGACGAGGTCTCGCGTAAATATGACGGGTATGTGTGACAAGAGCGTTTAAAAATACTACACAGACATTCTTCTCATACAGGAGCTCTTTTCAGTGAGGAATCTTCAGTTTTAACTGCTTTAAACAACTTTCAAAAATGAGCCACGAGACAATCGTCGTGCATTTGTGCGTGTAAAAATCAGACGCTGTGTCCCGGCTTGTGCTTATTTGCCTCTAAATGGGAACATCATTTACAAAATTGACATTATTCTCTACTGAAAAAAGGAGCAGAAACGAGTGATTGAGACCGTTAAATATCGACTGATGCTGTGATTAAAGTGAGAAGTAGGAGCTCATTTTCCTCACAGGCTTCCGTTCAAACTGAGGTGAAGCGTGGAGTGGAGTGGAGTCGCCCCCTGGTGACCAAGAGCTACTTCTGTCCTACTTGCGAGGCGTCCATTTGCAAACCAGGAAGGCTACACATCCACTTTCTTCATTAAGACGCCACCCTGTCGTGCAGGAGCGCTGTAACACTGGGACACCAAAATCGACCAATTGTACGTCCTTGAACGTCAGAAACATAAACTCGAGCGACAGTAGATCGAATTCAAGTACAATCTCATCTCAGTATTGGGGCTGTATGTGGGGGAAAAAAACACTGTGTCACAGAGTTGGTGATCTGTGACACAGTGTTCTTGCTCAGTAATCGAATTCGAGAGCTCGTCAGCCCTGAAGCTACAGGAGCAGCGTTTCATAAATGAGGGGCCATCTGGTGGATTCACCAACAGAAAACACTACACACCTTCAAATCTCTAAGAAAAAAAACCCCTCATGCATATGTGCTCAATACATTTTACGCCATATTATATATATATATTTATATATGCAAGAAAAATATACTCTGACATCACACACAGACAGACGGGACTTCCCCCGTGTACGCGTCATTACGACACTACTCACAAAAAGTTTATGCTACAGTGATATTCTAGCATGAAAGCAGGGCATTTAAGGAGAAGGATGCAATGGTCGTTTCTTTATCTCAAACAAGAGTTAACAACAGTGGTGACAAAACCACAACACAACATCTCAATAACTTGATCAATTTTAAAGTGTTGTCTTGGTCTCATGATGTCAACAATTGAAACTCATGATGAAGACGACAATTGAACCACTACATCAGACAGTTGTTGTGATTTTTGCAGTTAATCACCTTGTTAGAGAACAGCATGTTATTCAATAAGTATTGAAACACTGAACAACTGGAACATGTGCGTTTAAATGTTTACAGAAGGTTAACTTCAGTTCACCTGTACAGGATATAGTGCACTTTAGGTGCATTCTGAGCCAAACATCCCTAACTTTTTGTGAGTAGTGCATCTAACCTCAACAAATTTGAACAGAGGAGTTGAAACTGTCCACTTAAAACGAATTCTCGACAAAGATTGCACACAATTATCCACTGCTCCGACCTGGATATAAGCACTAAGCTTATTGCTAAAAACATTTTCTACTTTTATTTGGTTACAACATTAAAAAAAAAAAAATCCTTTAACCTCCAAAGCGTGGACATTAAGCCCAACAAATTGGGAGTTCGATTTTCAGATCAGTAAATCTTGCTCTGTGGTCTGATCCATCAGGATGTTCCTCTGCACCAAATAACTCTTCAACAGACGCCACGATCGCCTACAACAATCTAACTATTCATCATATATCACCACACCAAACTGCCTCTGCCTCTGTGATTGTAACAGTACTCTGTGATTGTAGTAGCTTCAGTATCACCATTCCTACACATGTACTTACTTCAGTGCACTTAGGCGAAAGCTGAACACGAACAAGAAGCTGCAAAGGATGATAACGAAAAGGCGAGGCAGAAAAACAACAGAAAGAAGGACCATCTTCACCAAGGTTTTGGAATATTTCAAATGTTTTCTACAACAAAACAACAACGGGGGGGGAACTGGAAAGGTTCTACCATAATATTTCTAAGTTACATTCAGATGCAATTGCATAATATGTGACTAGTGAAGCAGTGCTCTTCATTTTTAAACTGGAGCAGAAGTTATTAGGACCTGTCCGAGCCTGAATGCAACACAATATACGCGTCACGGCAAACGACAAAAAGGGTGGGGGGGGGGGTAATTTTTCATTTCTAAAAGGAGTGTCATGAGTGTCGCGGATGTTTTCTCTCATAAAGTGTCGCGTTTCACTTTCTCAAATAACTCTTACGCTAAAAAACAAAACAAAAACAGACTTACACCAGAACACACAAAACAAAAATGCATAAATAATCTCTGTATTGTCCTCCCACTTGTGCCCGTGTGTGTGTGTGTGTGTGTGTGTGTGTGTGTGTGTGTGTGTGTGTGTGTGTGTGTGTGTGTGTGTGTGTGTGTGTGTGTGTGTGTGTGTGTGTGTGTGTGTGTGGAAGAGTGTTTGGCTGGATCTACAGGCCCTTGTTGAAGTAGACGGTGGTGGTCTGGGGACTGCTCTGTCGTATCCTCTCCTGCAGATCTGCTTCCAGCCCGCTCACGCTCATCGAGCTGCAAAGAAAGACCAGCGAAGATTATTATTATTATTATTATTATTATTATTCATAATAATCTGTGGCTTCAGTTTCTACACGGTGTGACACAAGAGTGATGGTGGAAGAAGAAGCTGCCCGTACCTTTTCTGCGGGAACAGAGCGCAGCACAGAGGGGTCGCAAACACCAGGCTGTAAATAACAGAGTGAGATCAGCATTTTATTCAATGTTACTGTTCATACCTTAAAAGTTCTCTCACAAACCTGGGAGTCAAACTCGACAGGGAAAAGGTCATTCATGCGTTTATGCCCTTTATGTGGGGGCAAATCAAGCAATAATAAATCACCTCCAGCTCGTTCAAAACGCTGCACTTGCTCCCTGTGCGTTAGCGGACTGGATTCAAAGTTCTTTTATTTGCCTTTAAATGTCTTCATAAACATCCCCCTCCCCATCTTTACAATCTCCAGCAGCCTTATGTTCCCTCAATGTTGCTAAAATCTGCAGATCAGCTCCTCTTCGTTGTCCCAAATTCAAAGCGGAAGCATGAAAAAAAAATGCTAGTGCAATCAATGAACTCACCACAGACCGACGAGTCCCACCTGGACCGGAGCGTTGAGAATTGGAAACCGCTACAAAAACAAGGAGAAAACAAACAAACAAACAGCTGTGAGTTAACGCCTGTGGAATGTGGCAAAACTCATTTTTCACTCGCCCCACAAAACAGCAGTGCAAACAGTCAAATCCATCACCAGAGAGTATGACAGTCAAGTATGCGGCTGGTTTACCTTCATGAAAGCTCTCTTCTCCAGAGCGTCCATGATGACAGGAGGAATGGCTGGAAGAGAAAGAAGATAGAGGTAGAAAAGGTAGTATTATTATTATTAGCAGTATTAGGCGCATTTATGTTGCACTCTGATATTTTATACCTCATGCTCTGAATAGCTGTTTTGTACATCCTTAAGTTGTATTCCCATTTCCTCATATAATGTGCTTGTATTTTTTTAACCTCATATTTATGTTGTTGTATTTAATCCCTTATATGTTTGTTTTTGTTTTATATTGTGCCCAAGAGTTTTTCAGTTTTCTACAGCAACCTGAACCGACTGGAATTTTTAAGCAAGAATTTCAACAAAGTGGTCAAGCTTTGTCCACATAAAACAAGAAAGAAGGGGGAAATTGACCAGGCACCTGATATAAATATATAAAGGCTGATTTCAAGGTAAATAATAAAAACAATAATTCATACAGTCAGCCTTTAAAAATTGTAAAATGTAATTCCATCACACTGGGCGTTTACCAAACCAGTAGATAACTTGAAATTACCCATTGCCGGTACTGCCATGCCGATCCTGGACACCACCACCTGCATGATGGCCTGCCTGGCAGCATTAGGAGACTCTCCTAACCTGTTTCCATTCTCATCAGTCACAGGAATACCGAACTTCAACTCCCTGCCAGAGGGGAAACAAAAAGGTCACGAGGAGGAGGAGATGTCACAGTTCCCAAAAGCTCCCGAGCTGATCGACGACGGACGTCAGAGGCTCTTGACGTGGGGAGATCTCACCTCTGTCTCATGAAGGGAATGTTGATACAGTTAGCAGCAGCGACAGCAGCGAAGGGGACAAAGCGGCTGACGATTGGAGGGAGTCGCTGCAAACGTGAGAGAAACACTTTCAAAAACATGCATCAAAATACATCATTAACTCAGTGAAGACGCTTAATCTGTTTGAGTGAAAGCACAGGCTTTACCTTAGCGAGAGACTTGAGCGATAAGGCGGTGACGACAGCTCCGGTAGTGGCACTGGCGTAGGCCACGCCGAGCTGACTGTGAGGAAACACACAGGTCACACACACACACATTAATAACCCACATTGTCCCGTTCAGCTGTTTCACACATCGTAAAACACAGTAGCTAACGAACGCCACAGCACACGAGCAGCGCGGTTGGTAGTTTGTCAGCGATACTAGAGTAACAAAATAGCACTTTTCTCAGTAACGGTGCAAATTCATGCCATGTACAAAAAAATCCAATGCTAAATCAACATTTAATGCATAACAAAGCATAAGAAGTGACTGATGTATAGCATTCAATTACATGCTTAAAGAGATAGTTCCAGTGTGTTTGTATGAGGTATCGTCACACCATCGTCTCACAGAGCACTGCCACCATGGAGAGAATGAAACAATTAAAAAATGTTTACACCTGCTCAAGTTTTTTGTTATCTTAAGACAAGGTTGATCACACCATTTGACAGACTTTTCCTATTTTAAAAATGCAAAGTTTACTCTCCCACAACCAAGTTTATAGAGGAAAACGACAGGATTTAGCATGCATGCATACTTCTCATTAACATAACTTCTAGACCATTTGTGATATCTAGACAATTCAAAAACTAACTACAAAGCGGAGAAATAGAGATTTGCGCCCTCGTGGGACGATCACAGACAAGCATTCACCGGCATGTCACAAACAGCTTCTCAGAACTGAGTAATTCCTAAACGGTTTAATAACTGCCAGATATCGAAAGTGAAAGTTATCTTGGAAAAAAGGGCAGAAAGAAGCACTCTGGGTAAATTTGAACAAAGAATTTCAAATGCCAAAGTCCAAAAAAAAAACAAATCTGAACTTACTAATGGAGGCTGCAGTGGATTAACTTCTCTCTCTGGACTGTGTGTTTTACAAGCTTCGATTTCCAGCAGGAAAAGTCTGTCTCATAAACACATTTTTAAGGTGACAGACTTGGGCAGGTGAACATTTCTTTTTTAGATACAAGCTAAAAACTGTTCTTCCTTCTGTCCCTGACGGAGGACAAATGTCGAGGTCCCCTGACTGAACAGAAATGTGTCAACACCTCATACAACCACACATTGACTACCTCTTTGATGCATGAATATGCATTTGCGCGTGTCCTGAATACAAAAACTCTTGAATGCATGCGTCTGATTATGCAAATGCAGGTTGACCTGAAATCAGGCTCACATGGAGCTGAACATGCTTAACATTGGAGCGTAATACCGCTGCGAGGGAAGGGGAGAGGACAGCGGCTCCCACGGCCTCCGTACAGACACTTAGTTTAGAGGGTAGGACAGGAATGATCTAGAGTGGAAGTGAGGTGAGAAGTCCTCCCTACTTCACGGTGATGGGGGCATCTCCGCTGCGGTTGGTGTAGTTGACGACGGCGTTGAACGACTGGTTGACCCACTGCCAGAACACCACGGCTGGAGTCGTCCTGCAAGCCACAAGGGAAGTGAGATTTCACGCAGTAAAAAAACACAGAGGAAATAAAACAATGACCTAATGATTCGGTAAAAGGTAACACTCTACAGAGCAGTATCTGAACCCAGCAGTTTAGCTTTGGCTACAGCTGGAACACACAAGATAAAGAATGAGATAATGGTGTGGTGAAACGTTTCCAGCTACTTGAAAATGTTAATTATCTTGTTGAGCTGCAGAATTCACCACAAGGGGAGTCCCCGCCCATGTGCAAGATCACTAAACTGTTACATCATTCAAAAACCCTCTTCTAACAATAGAGAGTTTAGGACTTCAATTTTAAGTGTAGATGAAAACAAACAGAGTAGCTGGACTGAAATCTTAACACAATAAAAGTATGTACACCAGTAACTATTGTGCGAAAAAAACTTTTCTGTCGGCTCTAATGAGACTACATTTGCAGTCACATCATATTTTATTTAACATTTTGAACATTTTGATCATACACTTCTATTAATATAATTTAATTTTCTTAAAAATCTTGTTTGTATACATTTAGGATACACAAAAAGGATTATTTCTGTACCTGTAGAAGGTGAGCATGCAGCCAGTGATGGTCATGTTCATTGGCACCTGAGCAGACATCCGCCCAATCACAAACATCTTCTCTCCTGTGTCGGGGTGGAAGGCCGAGTCATAGATGTACTTGGCCCTCCACAGCGCGTCCTCCGTCAGGCCGGGCTTCACAACCCCAGCTCTGAAAAGGTCAAAAACAGAGGCCTGATTGAGTCAAAACATCAGAATCAGAAATACTTTATTAATCCCCTTTGGGTCTAATAATTATTATATAAAACTTAACATGGTAGTACCTTAAAATTATTATTATTATTGAGAAACCCAACATGGACACAATGAGCAAACACTTGGCGACAGTGGAGAGGAAAAAAACGGTATTTAAACAGGACGAATTCTCTGCCAGAAACAGACTCGGGGTGTACGGCCATCTGCTCTGAACAGTTGGGATGGGAGAGAAGAGAGAAGGGGAAGGGCGGTGAAAAAAGAATGGAAAGAAGAATTGGAGAGAAGACAGAGTCTGGGAGTTTGAGTCGGGTGCTGTAACGACACCAGGAGGTCACTTGACCACGAATTAACTAAATCGTCTCCTGCTGTGTTCTCAAAGGACAAAACGCGACTGCAGCGGACATTTACATTCTCATATACATCGTATACATAAAAACATCAGCATGAAAACATTTCAAATCCATCTAAATTGAAAAATATTGTAATAAATTGTCCTATGACTTTTGTTCCTGCAAAAAGAATACTTAGGCAAAACAAATCTGAGGCAATACATTCAAAGCACATCTCACAAGTGTGTTTGCACGTCGGACACACACGACATTTAAGGATCTGTTGTTGTATTGTTATTGTAGAAAAAGATATCACAATATCAACTACTAGTGAATTATTGCCTAGCCCCAATTCAGCCCCTTCAAACCACCACTGCAGATAGTCTAAAAGCTGCTTACCTGTAGTCCTGTACTATCACTCTGGCCTCCTCCAGGGTCTGAGAAGACAGCAGGACAGTTCTGGGATCTGTGACCTTGAAGAAGTGCTTGGCGCGTCCCATGAAAGTGCCTTGGTCCCATCGTGGCTCCTGGATGTTTATGTTGCTGGAGACCTCTTCAGACATCTTTCCTTTATTTTTTTAAATGATGACAGAAAGAATGCAATTAATATTCCCACTATCAATCTAGATCTTTAATAATAACATTTCAGGAGGCATACCAAAACATGCAGTTAAAGGTCCTACTTCTGCTCCATTATGAACTCTGTTGCAGTACAGAGTTGTAATTAGGCAGAGCCCCCGCCCCTTAACAGCATCAATCCAAAAAAAATACACAAAATTGACACATAGACAACCCCCAGACAGTCTTGTTGTACAGGTTTATCACCTTCCTATGCTGTTCAGTAATTCCTGAAAACTAAAGAACATGGTAGCAGCTTGCTTAAGAATCTGACGTGTAATTGTTGCTGTGTAAAAAACAAATACATGTTGAATGCTGAAAAAAAATATATTTATTGTCTTGATAAAGTCTTGGCTCTTCAGGAGTAACCTTTCACCAACCATCTGCAAACTAAGAGCTGTATTTTTATCTGTGAAACATAACACCACTTACAGGAAAAAAAGATTCCAATAAGGGGCAATTATTTGGTAATTTTATATCATGATCTATATTGAAAACATCCATTATCTACCTTAATGCATTTGTTCAAAAACAAACAGATAAGGTTACCTTGGAACATTTAAGGACCATAAACGCCCCTAGTCCTGCTAACCGTACCTTTGATCACATCCAGTTCCTCTTTTTCTTATCAATTGTAATTCGCAAAAATAGTCATGAATCCAAACCCTTTGCTTTATCATCAAATAATGCATTTCCTCTGACACATTTTTCCCCCGTTTTTAAAAGTGTGTCATATCCCATTGAATACCTACAGACAAAATATTACACAACACATAGATTATTACATAACAACATTCATTCAATCCTGTTCCTTTACTTCATTGTAGTGACAATGCTTTTTACTCTCTACACAACAGGCGAGTAACAAGATACATCTGCTAAGATAACCTTGTCATTGTTGTGTTAAAAGGTGTGAAAATTGACAATGAGAATAAAACATAATAGCGCCCAAAGACCCAAAGTAAGACAAAAACACAGAGTTTTATCCTGAAGTAAAACCTCTCAATGGCTGACTGGTGAGTCACACTAAGAACTAATCTATGTGAGTCATATTGTATGAAGTTAATGGAGGAAATTCCGTGGGTTTGGGGCGAAGTCACGACAGGACACCGGTACTTAACAACGACACAGCTAACAAGCTAACACTCACTGCCGACTACGGACACCAAAAACAGGACGTTAACAGCACATTCGCCCATCTACCGCCATGAAATACCTATACAGGGGAGAATATACAGCTGTTCACGCTGTCAAAACAAACCACAAATGACCCGAATAACGTCGAACCGTACAACTAGCTAGAGCAGCTTACAAGCTAGCTGGAGTGATGCCGCTTCATTTCGTGTTGCAACGGTGTAAACTGGGGCGGGTTAACGGTCCAATTCATCGTATTGTGACTCGAATATATGAAATATGTGCGTTCAGTCAGCGGTTGACACTTACCTGGCTTGTTGTCGGTGTTTCCACGAAATGTATGACCTCTCTCAATAACACAGCACCACCGGGTGGACCTATGTCGTCTTCACGCACTCGTGAAAGTATCGTAAATCGGAGCTTCACGGCAAATTAAAAAAGGGAAAACATATTATTGTACAATTATTGTTGCAATCGACTGGGTTGAACGTTGATAATCAGTGAACGCCCAAGTTCAATGATAGATACACAAGAGTTGCTTCAGTAAAGTATACGTAAAATCACTATTTAGTTGAATAAACTGCCAACTAGTGTTGTTACAATCCAATCCACGTTATTTTATTTACAGTTTGAGCCACACACAATGAGGAAATAAACATATTCCTTACCTTATCTGCCTCTACCTTTGCTCTTTAAATTGCACGAATAAAAGTCGTATTAAAAAAAATGACACTAAACTGAAACCAATAGTAAAACACGTGGAGCCAGAAAAGCTGAGGCTGCCGTGAAGTCAACGAACGCAACACTATGCGGCGTCACACTGGAGGGGGCGGGGCTTACCGTGACGTCATGATGCGTTTAAAAGCGCTGGGCGTAGAGGAAACTACAAAACCTGATTGGTTTAACCCTCTGTGGGTGTGTCAGTGTCACATTGTGAAGAATGTATACTGACAACAAACCGGGAAAAACATTATATGTACATATATATATATGAGTATACATATATACATATATCTATATATATATATTTTTTTTAAAGTTATTGCTTCATTAATATGGGTTTATGGTCTGTTCCCCAATGTTGTCTAATATTTTTTATTTTTTTATTTTTAATATGCACTGACCAGGGTTGCATTTCATTAACATCCTATCATGTTCCCAGTTATTATTGTTATTACTGGATTCATTTTGAATTTTGCATCATAAAATACGTCTATATTGTCAATTATTTATCGTTCCCTATCAAAACAAGCCCTTTTATTTTGAAATGATGTGAAATATGGACCTCCCCCTTGTTCTTGTATTGTAAAATATAAAACGCAATAAAAGTGTGAACCATACACACACATATACAGTATAATAGCTGTGTTAAATAAACTTTATTAAGATATGACATGACATGACGTTGACGGCCACTGGGTGGGGCTGTTTCTTCATCTCACTCATGTGTGGGGGTGTTTTTCCACCTGCGCTTCTCTGGAGTTTTACCGACAAATACTAACTTCACTAACACACTATCAACACCATTGTTTACCTGAGGACCAGCTGCAGTGGACTCGACGTGTTTCTACAATGTTGTGTAATTAGTCTGACCTGGTCTGGTCTGGTCTGGTCTGGTCTGGCCTGTTCTGCTAATGGACTGCACAGCTGCAGGGGGCTTTGTGTAAAAGGCTTACACACCTCTTAAGACAATAATGGTCGCCTGCGGAACAAATGAGGTGGCGCTAATACTAACGCTAATTCTTTGTCAGTGACGCGGACCAGTGAGCGTCTGCTGTCCGGACTCAACACATGGACTCAACAGGTAACACATGTAACGCTGCGGTCACTTTTGGTTTGATGTTACTGTAACAATGAGGGGGTGAGGGTAGTCCGCGCTAAAGTAACCACTTTTAAGGGTGCCAGGTCCGGTTAATCTAGTTAATGAGGTGCGAATTTAATAATCCCACTTTTGTTTGTTAAGAATAATATCCTGTATCTATGTCGCTGTCCATGGTGCTGATCGATGCAAAGAGGATGCTTCTTACTTTTAGATCTTCTTTTGTTTTTCCAATAAAACGTTATAAACACGTTATTAATCATTTATAAACCATTAATAAAACATAAACATCCTTCATGTTGCCAGGTTGTGTAAAAATCCTCCTCCATCTTAAAACAATTTGGGCTGCATGGCACGTGGTGGGCCACTTAAACAGATTATTATAAGTGTAGAATAGAATATAGCAGTTAATTAATCCGTTCATTTTCTGTGGTAAAGGCAGAAGGTGGGGTACACCCTGGAGGTGAGTTATCGAATAAAAGACAAAGGCTAAAGAGAATTCTCTACAACCTGATTACTCACAGTTAGTTCAAATTAAATATTTATAGCTGATCTCTTAAAGTATATAAGAACCCCCCGTTTTCTCTTACCAGTTGTTTGTTTGTCTTCTTAAAGCCCAGGTGAAACGTACACTGTCGTCCACGGAAGTGAGGGAGTTTTATTTTCCCCACCAGCATCTGTTCTGATCTCTGCATTATCTCATCAAGGAATATTCTCAATTCTTCTCACAGATACACATATCCCTGTTAATTAAACATGACCCGAGGGGAATCACCATGCACTGCTGACTCCTCTGCAGAGAGGCCGACTGAGGCACCATGAACTCTGTTGAGATGCACTCAGTGGACGCAGAAGACGCCTGTGGATTATACCAACGTGTGTATTCTACTGGGGAAATAAGGATTCCTTCCTGGGGTAAGATCTTTAGAGATTTTCTAAACCTTATTTATGGCGTAACACTTGTTCTTAGTGGTCGTGGATAATACCTGTAGTTTTTTAGTGAAGAACATCTCTTGAACCTCACCTCCTCTCACCACAAATCCCAGGCTGCACCTCGTCATCGTCCTGACCGCAGACTCCTGATATCCTCCCGTCTGGATGACTCAGGGAGGAGCTGCCAAACACAAAGCATGGCTCACTCCGCCACTCACCCCTCTGACAGGAGGGAGATGACAAATGGAGCGGGACACCCCCACTTCAGCAACAACGGAGGTCAGAGCGGGGGTTCCCACAGCGCCGCGCGCTACATGCTGAAGAAGCAGCACCGACACAGGCACAGGTCCGCGTCGCCCATGGGCCGAGTCATCCTCATCAACGCGCCGCTCGACGGTGAGGTCTGGACACGAGTGCACAAAAAACCTGTATGAACAAAAAAAAAGTTTTGTTTTGTCATGAAACCTGGTTAAAGGTTTAGTGTCAAACATTTAGTAGGGTTTCCTGGCAGAAATGATA
Organism: Microchirus variegatus; assembly: GCF_963457635.1. Lineage (NCBI taxonomy): Eukaryota > Metazoa > Chordata > Actinopteri > Pleuronectiformes > Soleidae > Microchirus > Microchirus variegatus. Next base: position 23,482,362 of record NC_139812.1, on the reverse strand, counting down.
CTACTACTACTAAATAAAAGCCTTACAATTAGCTAATTCTTACTTTACTATGTTTTAACGTTAGCCTCCATATACAAAATAATAGTCTGCGTCATCCTTTTTGATATGTGAAGGCCACCGTAGTTCCCTGAGTTGCTTGAGAAAAGTGAAGTCAAGACTCAAATTCTTACACACTGAACTTTAAACATCAATATTTCAGTATTATCACCGTGAGCTTGTCCACACAATTTAAACGTTTTTGTGTTTTGATTATTAAGAATCAATAATTCTGTGATTAGAACTTCTTTTTTAGCTAACCCTACAGCCTCACAACTAGTTAAAGGTGCCATATGTAAAAATGTGGCCAAAAACGGTCACTACACTCAAATTCAAAATACCGAGGTCTTTTAGGTTTGTTTTCGGACGTAACTGGCAACCCGTGGTTGCTCGGCAGCTGAGACTCTACTGACTTTAATGATTGGCAGACGGCGGTAGGTGGCGTCACATGCCAAAAACATGATTTCAAAACATAAACATGATTTGCAGTCTGCAAAAACACATTTTTAATGCAAATATTTTGTCTGTACTGTTGTTGTTGGTGAGTTCAGTTTGTTATATGAACATTATTCCTGAGTCTCTGTGACATATTAGGAGGATTTTATGGCCAGTTGCTTTAGATTTATTACATAATGCACCTTTAAGGTAGAGAGCAGACTGGTCCAAAGAAACCTAGAAAAGGTTACCTACTGCAGCCTTAACCTTCAGATTAAGTCCATGTCTGTGTGTGTTTTGTGTGCAGGAGACGACTGTGAAGACATTCACACGTTGACAGTGGACAAAAGCCCCGATGGACGTCTGGGCTTCAGCGTCCGTGGAGGTTGTGAACATGGACTTGGCATATTTGTCAGCAAGGTGGAGGACGACAGCTCTGCAGGTTTGTACCTATGTGTGTGTGTTGTGTGACCAGCGCGTTGTCTCCTGTGAGTGTGTGTGTTACCTGCGAGTGTCGTCAATGAATTCCACCCTCGGGCGTCTGCAGCGCAGGCCGGGCTGACTGTTGGCGATAAGCTGGTGGAGGTGAACGCCGTCAGCCTGGAGAGCATCACCATGAGCAGCGCCGTGAAGGTGTTGACGGGCAACAACAGGCTCAGGATGGTGGTGAGGCGGGTGGGCAAGATCCCGGGCATCCGCTACTCCAAAGAGAAGACCACGTGGTGAGTCAGTCATATAAAGCCTTCCAAAAATTATATTTGACCTCATCTACACCTCTTTCTTTAGGTATCAGGTATGAGGTGTTTTAGAGATCGGCTTTTAAAAGTGTTTATTTGAGTAGTGTTGCCTTTTTTTCATTTTGAACCATATTTCTTCTCTATTCTGATGCCCCGGTTTGAACTTCTTGAGCTTGTCTTGACCTTCAAGTCTCCTTCATGCGATTGCCTGATTACATTTTTGCGTTAATGATTTGTTGCAGCTAACATTATGCAATTATTAAAACAAGCTCCAACCTTTGTTAGCAGCACTCATAAATTACATGGCTGTTGTTTTGTGTGCTCTCTTGTCCACTCGACTGTAGCTCACACTGGTTATCTTTCTTTTGGGATATACTGTATCTTTGGTTTCATGTAGCAGCTTTGGATGGATTACCACCGTGACCTTTACTGATGAGACCCGGACCTCAGCTAAGAAGGAGAAATCGGTTAACAATGAATGTTTGTTGAATGTGTGAATCAAATCAAATCAGAATCAGGCGGTGAAGACAAGATGAGCTATTGTTTTCCTTGGTATCCAATATAAAGGAATATAATAAGATCTGCCGAGGTCTTAGGGAAATCCACTAGGTAGGAACAGTGGACTGATAGAGCTGAGGTGGATCCAAGTGCAGAAGAAGGATTGTCTTGATAACAAATGCACTTTTATACATCAGCTTCACATAAATCAACAGTTAGATTCCCAACCACGAAGGGACTCGAACCCTCAATCTTCTGATTCGAAGTCAGACGCCTTATCCATTAGGCCACGTGGTCACTTACTTAGAGAGGCGTGGCTTGTGAACACACAGTGCAAACTGCTTGGGGCTGATAGGGGGCCCCCGACACTCGGAGCCTGAGGGCTGTTTTTACTGAAATGTGCAGTGACCAGCTGCAATGGGTGACATCTCAGTAGGAAACCTCCCTAAAGGGGCCCCACCTCACATTAACCTGTGTGAAGTTATCGTTCTGCAAGATGGAAAATGAAGAGGATTATTTACAGTGTAATGCATATCTCAGTATATATATGTTTTTTATAAGCTATTTACAGTATTTTATTGTTCTTTACATTTATAGTTTCACATACTTTTTAATTACAAGAAAAAAAATACTTTGAACTCATTCATTTATCGTTGGTGTCAGATTATCTATAACATAATGGTGATGAACACTGGTTGGAAGGAAGGGCCCCCTGGGAATTTTTGCTTAGGGCTCCTACAGACTCTAGAATCGCCTCTGCTTACTTAAACATGGCCCACCAGAATTTTTCAGTAATCATTCTAAAATATCTTATCCATATGAAAATGAGAACAATTATGTTAGTTATTAGTTTGAAGTTGATATAGTCCAGTTAAAGTGCAATATCAACAATATAAGCTTAAATAAGGTATTACTTATTTTGTGGGGGATCTATTTACAAATTTTCACATCATGGGGACAAAAACCCATAAGTCCTCATCATGTAGATTCTTACATTTTAAAGCAAAGACATGCTGCATGGTTAGGTTAAGTAAGGTTAAGGTCAGGGGTCAGGGGTCAGGTTCAGGACAGGGGTAGAGGAAATCTCCAGGAAATGAATGTAATGTCCTCTAAAGTCATGGAAACCAGACTGTGTGTGTGTGTGTTTAGGGTGGACCTCATTCACCGCCGTATGGTGGTGGAGGAGAACGGACGGACGCCGTCAGAGGCCAGTACGGACAGCGCCCTCCGCAGGATCGTGCACCTCTACACCACGTCGGACGACTACTGCCTGGGCTTCAACATCCGAGGAGGGAAAGAGTTCGGACTGGGCATTTACGTTTCCAAGTACGAGCCAAGTTGAGTTATGAAATACTGGCATCTTAACAACATGATGGATTCCTCGCACGTCTAATCCACCCCTGACCTCCGTACACTTTCCCCCTCTCTTCAGGTTGGACCCCGGAGGCCTCGCAGAGCAGCACGGCATCAAAATGGGCGATCAGATACTTACGGCTAACGGCGTGAGCTTTGAAGACATCACCCACAGCAACGCAGTGGAGGTCCTGAAGAGCCACACCCACGTGATGCTCACCATCAGGGTGAGAGTGAGAGTTTTATATCCACAAGGCATAAGTGAAAAAATTAAAGAAAAACATTTTAACATATAAAAGTACTTTGAGACATATTTAGATATCTAAATAGAGTTGGGCTTAAGTTATTTGGTTTTATTCTGTAGAGATTGTCCCGTCTTATATTAGAGACAGGGCAAACAACGTGTACGTGTGTGAGTAAATGCTGTGAGAGGAGAGCGAGAGTGAGCGAGCGGATTTTACGAGCGTCAGTGAACGCATCGCAGTCGAGCAGAAATATCGCTTTGAGTCACAGAGGAGACGAGAGAGACAGCGCGGGTGATCTTCTTCTTTTTCCAATTTTACAATTTTATAGACATCATACCACCAAAAAAGAGTGGCAAATCAGCATTAGAGACATTAAAGGATTTTTGATAATAATATAGTAATAATATCATAATATTGAATGATTATGTATGTGTAATAGGTAAGTAGGTAGTGAAGTCACTTTTTACTTAGAAAATATAATATCAACTTATATTAGTTAATGCGTTAAAAGTGACACTGGTTTGATGTAAATAAGGGAGTACTGGCCACAGGGTGGTGGGAGGGAGGCCCCCCAAATTCAACTTAGGGCCCCATAATGGTTTGATCCGGCCCTGATACACACTGATGGCACACTGCTGTATAGCATCTTCACCCCTGAAACGAAGGGACAGTGGTTTAAAACTTCTCCAATGAAATGTGATGACGCTACGAAAAGTCAAAAAAAGTTATTTTTATTTATATTATTTTGTTTTATTTCATACTTCTAATTCTTTTCCAGGAAGGTTTTATTTAGATTTTCATTTCTCACCAACGCTGTTAAAAGCAGCATATTGCAGTTTATGAGGCCACCTGGGCTCATTATACTGCTATTGTCTGGCAGTGTAATGAGCCCAGCATAACATTGTTATCTTATGAAATTATAGAAATGGCTTCAGATGTAGTTCAATGTAGTTCTCGCCTGGTTTATTTGAAGTGTTGTCCTGGATAAATTCCACTTAAAAGGCCGTGCAGCTCCACGCTTTACATCTCCAAAGCAATCACAGAATCAGCACATTTCTTCCCCTATTATGCAAAAGTGAAATGTATAGGGTGATGTAGAGAATTTAGAACTGGGCCAAAAGTCTCTGTGATCTGCTCGTAAAGTCATTTTAATCAGGAAAAAAAGAACAAAATGTTCCTGAGTTTGCTCGACGTGTGAAGAAACAGTTTCGGCCAACTTGACTTCACAATAAGGTGATAATAACTCAGTGTGTACAGACTGTCACCCTGAAATATCCAAACAAATAAAGCGGTGCTTGTTTATGTCCGTGACTTTGAGATATGTGGTCACAAACACGTCACATTCAGCCGCAGAGTCTGTGTACGGAAACATCCGTCACTGGCTCAGGGGGTTTTAATAAAAGAATTGATCGTGTGCTTTGAGTCCAGTGACACTTTAATAAATGACACAGCACGTTAAATAACACCAGCTCCTCTCTCAGAGCAGACAGCTGCCTTACAGCCTCAAGGTCACTTCACTTAACCTTGTTTTTCACATAGAGGAATCATGTTTATGCTGTGGTGTGTATGAATGAGCATATGTGTGTGTGTGTGTGTGTGTGTGTGTGTGTGTGTGTGTGTGTGTGTGTGTGTGTGTGTGTGTGTGTGTGTGTGTGAGCTCTCGCAGCTCTCTAACTTTGCCGTGTGCTCATTTTACTCCTCAGATCTCAGGTTCCACGTGTGAAAAACAGCCAGGGACGATGTTCATTATTCAAAGGCAGTCAGGGATCAGGTTATAATCAACAGAAAGCCAAATTTTATGTCTTCCGTCTGTGCTGTGTTGGACTGTGACACATTAGGGATTGGGTCACAGTCACATGAGTGAGGTGGAGTGAGGTTTAGAAGAAGTTTAGATCTGCTCTTTTAACCTGATGTGTTCAGGTTGACAATCCTGACACACAGTAATTCTTCTATTCTGACTGTGACATCCAAGCCTTTTATAAACGTACAACAGTCACCAATTTTTAAGGTATACCAGGGCCGGCCCTATGTGTTTTGGTGCCCTAGGCGAGATTGGGATTTGGTGACCCCCCACTACTAGTGCAGTGCCCATAGGAAGTATAAGAAGATTTTTCAGTTATGGTAATGCATGATAAGGAATGTAAAGGCTAAAATAATACAAACAATGATGTTTATAATAATAATAATATTTTCAACGGATCATTTCCTGAGTTTCAAAAATTCATTAAAATTATTCCTTAAGAGGTTTTCAAATATTTTCAACGGATCCTTCTTCAGGGCGATGCCGACTATTATGGTGGTAAATTTCAAGTCATTCCGAGATACTTTTTGTTTTTGAGAAAAAAGTCAGCTCACTGTCAAAGTGCATCAGGGCAAATGGATAATTTTCTGAATTTCAAAAATTCATTAAAATTATTCCTTAAGAGCTTTGCAAATATTTTCAATGGATCCTTGTTCAGGGTGATGCCGACTATTATGATGGTAAATTTCAAGTCATTCCGAGATACTTTTTGTTTTTGAGAAAAAAGTCAGCTCACTGTCAAAGTGCATCAGGGCAAATGGATAATTTTCTGAATTTCAAAAATTCATTAAAATTATTCCTTAAGAGCTTTGCAAATATTTTCAACTGATCCTTGTTCAGGGTGATGCCGACTATTATGATGGTAAATTTCAAGTCAATCCGAGATACTTTTTGTTTTTGAGAAAAAAGTCAGCTCACTGTCAAAGTGCATCAGGACAAATGGATAATTTCCTGAATTTCAAAAATTCATTAAAATTATTCCTTAAGAGCTTTGCAAATATTTTCAATGGATCCTTATTCAGGGCGATGCCGACTATTATGATGGTAAATTTCAAGTCATTCTGAGATACTTTTTGTTTTTGAGAAAAAAGTCAGCTCACGGTCAAAGTGCACCAGGACAAATGGATAATTTCCTGAATTTCAAAAATTCATTAAAATTATTCCTTAAGTAGTTTTCAAATATTTTCAACTGATCCTTGTTCAGGGCGATGCCGACTATTATGATGGTAAATTTCAAGTCAATCCGAGATACTTTTTGTTTTTGAGAAAAAAGTCAGCTCACTGTCAAAGTGCATCAGGACAAATGGATAATTTCCTGAATTTCAAAAATACATTAAAATTATTCCTTAAGAGGTTTTCAAATATTTTCAACGCATCCTTGTTCAGGGCGATGCCGACTATTATGATGGTAAATTTCAAGTCATTCCGAGATACTTTTTGTTTTTGAGAAAAAAGTCAGCTCACTGTCAAAGTGCATCAGGGCAAATGGATAATTTTCTGAATTTCAAAAATTCATTAAAATTATTCCTTAAGAGCTTTGCAAATATTTTCAACGCATCCTTGTTCAGGGCGATGCCGACTATTATGATGGTAAATTTCAAGTCATTCCGAGATACTTTTTGTTTTTGAGAAAAAAGTCAGCTCACGGTCAAAGTGCATCAGGACAAATGGATAATTTCCTGAATTTCAAAAATTCATTAAAATTATTCCTTAAGTAGTTTTCAAATATTTTCAACTGATCCTTGTTCAGGGCGATGCCGACTATTATGATGGTAAATTTCAAGTCAATCCGAGATACTTTTTTGTTTTTGAGAAGAAAGTCAGTTCACTGTCAAAGTGCATCAGGGCAAATGGATCATTTCCTGAATTTAAAAAATTCATAAAAATTATTCCTTAAAAGTTTTGTAAATATTTTCAATGGATCCTTATTCAGGGTGATGCCGACTATTATGATGGTAAATTTCAAGTCATTCTGAGATACTTTTTGTTTTTGAGAAAAAGTCAGCTCACTGACAAAGTGCATCAGGGCAAATGCATTATTTCCTGAATTTTTAAAATTCATAAAAATTATTCCTTAAAAGGGTTTGCAAATATTTTCGAAGGATTCTTGTTCAGGGCGATGTCGACTATTATGATGGTAAATTTCAAGTCATTCCGAGATACTTTTTGTTTTTGAGAAGAAAGTCAGCTCACTGTCAAAGTGCATCAGGGCAAATGGATCATTTCCTGAATTTCAAAAATTCATTAAAATTATTCCTTAAGAGGTTTTCAAATATTTTCAACGCATCCTTATTCAGGGCGATGGCAACTATTATGATGGTAAATTTCAAGTCATTCCGAGATACTTTTGTTTTTTTTGAAGAAAGTCAGCTCACTGTCAAAGTGCATCAGGGCAAATGGATCATTTCCTGAATTTCAAAAATTCATTAAAATTATTCCTTAAGTAGTTTTCAAATATTTTCAATGGATCCTTGTTCAGGGCGATGTCGACTATTATGATGGTAAATTTCAAGTCAATCCGAGATACTTTTTGTTTTTGAGAAGAAAGTCAGCTCACTGTCAAAGTGCATCAGGACAAATGGATAATTTCCTGAATTTCAAAAATTCATTAAAATTATTCCTTAAAAGTTTTGCAAATATTTTCAATGGATCCTTATTCAGGGTGATGCCGACTATTATGATGGTAAATTTCAAGTCATTCTGAGATACTTTTTGTTTTTGAGAAAAAAGTCAGCTCACTGTCAAAGTGCATCAGGGCAAATGCATTATTTCCTGAATATAAAAAATTCATAAAAATTATTCCTTAATAGGTTTGCAAATATTTTCGAAGGATTCTTGATCAGGGCGATGCCGACTATTATGATGGTAAATTTCAAGTCATTCCGAGATACTTTTTGTTTTTGAGAAAAAAGTCAGCTCACTGTCAAAGTGCATGCAGACAAATGGATAATTTCCTGAATTTCAAAAATTCATTAAAATGATTCCTTAAGAGGTTTGCAAATATTTTCAACGCATCCTTGTTCAGGGCGATGCTGACTATTATGATGGTAAATTTCAAGTCATTCTGAGATACTTTTTGTTTTTGAGAAGAAAGTCAGTTTACTGTCAAAGTGCATCAGGGCAAATGGATCATTTCCTGAACTTCAAAAATGATAATTAAAATAATAGCAACATCTGGACTTCCATACACTCTTTTTTGTCTTAACTATTCTAAAATTATCAGGTTATGTTTACTTTATAAGGAAAGTCAAGCACCAATGGGTAGATTTTTCTTTCTATTATTGGTGATCCCTCCTCACCATCTACCCTCCAGTATGCCTGGAGCCAGCTGTTGATATCTCAACAAATACAGCTCTACTGCACAGTTGTGTCATTTGGTCTTTAGCTTAGTTCATTACATTTTGATGCAGACAGTAGTTAATCCTGTACTTTGGTTAAACAAATACACAACATTAATGTTAATATCAGCCTCACAACAAAGGGTTACAACAACACACTGGCTTCACATCAACATGACACTGTCATAAAATGGTAAAAGATGGATTCTGTTGACGTTATAGTCTCATCTATGCTACGATGATTTTTACTGTCTTTATTGTCCCTCTTTATATTTTGGCACTTGAACAGGAAGCGGGCAGATACCCAGCATACAAGGAGATGGTGGCTGAGTACGGCTGGCTGGACAACTGTGAGTAGACTCCTCCAACAGTGTGTTTTTATGACCTACGATGCAGAGTTTCATTTATAAAAGAAACTCCCAGGAAAACCTTTAACTTCATGTTCTGATTCTCTGAAGCTTAGAAGATTAAAGGGTTTAATCCAGTCAAAGCAGATGGTGTAAAATAAGGAAATGAAGCTTCCAGCTTGTAATTCGGGATTTTCTTCTTCTCCAGTGGCCAACGGGGGCCCCGCGGCGTCCTCTCACGGCTCAGACTCCAACTCGTCCGTGTCCTCGCTGTCCTCCAGCACCCCTCTCAGCTCCCTCAGTGGTCTCTCCCAAGTCCTTTTCCCTCCCGCCTTCGGCTTAGACATGGTAGACGTCGCCATCTCCACAGAGGACCGATACCGTCGCCCGAGCAGCGCCGAGCGGACCGCCGACACGGCCATGCAGACTGACCCCTACCCTCCAAACCACGTGGAACATCCTTCTGTCCATAACGGATCGATCCATGACAAGCTGGTGGGGACGGAAACCAGCCGGACTGTAGGTGCCACAGTGCTGCTGAAGGACACGCTCATACGTGGGAAAGGGGAAGGACCGAGGGAGATGGGAGGAGCCGGGGAAGGAGGCAGGGGACGGACCAGGACGCTGTCGACTGGGGACCGGGAATTAGTCAAACACTCGCCCAAGACGGCTGCACTGATGGACCTGAGCAGACCACGGAAACCCATCAGACGTTCGCAGAGCCACGTCACCGTGTCAGGCGAGACCTGCTGCTGGCTCACACAGAACATCATTTTCATTGTTTAGTTTGAGCAACACGTCAAACCAATGGGTTTAGATGGGGTTTTATTTATGTCAAAATGGTCAATGGTTTCCTAAGAAATTGCAAAGTTAAAGGTGCCATATGTAAGAATGTGGCCAAAAACAGTTACTACATTCAAATTCAAAATATCGAGGTCTTTTAGGTTTCATTTTCTGACGTAACTGGCAACCCGTGGTTGCTCTTCAGTTGAGACTCTACTGACTGCAATGATTGGTAGACAGTTGTAGCCGTCAAAACATAAACATGATTTGCAGTCTGCAAAATATTTTTTAATGCAAATATTTTGGCTGTACTGTTGTTGTTGGTGAGTTCAGTTTGTTATATGAACATTATTCCTGAGTCTCTGTGACATATTAGGAGGATTTTATGGCCAGTTGCTATAGATTTATTACATAATGCACCTTTAAGGTGGAAAGAAAAACAAGCTGTTTGATACCAGTTAAAGGGCCCATTGAGTGGTCCTATCGCACATAATGTGAGTTATGGAGGTCTACTACGTCCTAGTTCTTCCTTTTAATGCCTGATTACTCCTTCGCTCGCGATCGAAGGCTTACAGCCGGGGTGTCGCTAAATACACCAGATTTTAGACATTCCCATGTGCTTAATGCACGTTTTCAGGAGTTTTAAAGGCACCATGTGTAAGAATGTGGCCAAAAACAGTTACTACATTCAAATTCAAAACACCGAGGTCATTTAGTTTTCGTTTTCTGACGTAACTGGCAACCCGTGGTTGCTCGGCAGCTGAGACTCTACTGACTGCAATGATTAGTAGACGGCGGTAGGTGGCGCCACATGCCAAAACACGATTTGCAGTTTGCAGTTTGCAATCTTTAATGCAAATATTTTGTCTGTACTTTTGTTATTGTTGGTGAGTTCAGTTTGTTATATGAACATTATTCCTGAGTCTCTGTGACATATTAGGAGGATTTTATGGCCAGTTGCTTTAGATTTATTACATAATGCACCTTTAAGTCTATTTAAGTGCTCTACAGTTCACGGCATTGTTCGTTTTGATTCTTGTGTCTGACCCTGCGCATGGTATCGGCTCAGCTCGGAACCTCTTCAGAGCAGGTACTATCGCTAATGGAAAAGCAAAAAAAAAAACATAGGTGGCGAGGCGAGAGTCGCGCAGGTACTGTGTCGTGAAAAAGCGGCATCTAATAAGTCTAATAAGTCATCTATACAATTTGAGGAATAAATAGGAGTAAAGCATATTTAGAATTATCCATTCCAAACCTTTGTGGGCCAGTTGAGTTATTAGCCTCCACTTTATCCACACCTTCAGGAGCTAGTAGGCAGATGCTTAAGGTCCAAAGCCCTGAGGTCTGATTGGACATTTGTTATGTAAGCTTAGAATGGATGAGAGGCCTGTGTTCACGTCGCTGTCGCTGCCGTTCATCAGCGTTACAGGCGTCAGATTTAGTGCAGTGCACAGAGGAGGTGACAGAGAGAGGGATGAACAGTTTAAACCCAGAGCACAGAGTGTGAATCACACCTTATAACTGTTTTTTTTAGCACTACACGGCAAATGTGACACGTAACGTCTGTCCTTCTCTGCCTTGTTGACTTTACTGACGACACACGTGGGACTTATTTGTTTCTCTTTCTGACCCTCCCTTCAGAGGACAGACAGAAGAAGAAGAAGCATCAGAAGGAGAAGAGCTCAGGAGACGGTAAAAGCAGCCTGCAGCGCTCCAAGACCTTTGTCAACCTGCTGTTTAAGAAAGACCGGAAAGAGAAGAGTCGCTCCAGGTCACCGTCACACCATTCTGACAAAGGTGAGAGTTCTTTTCCTCAAACTTCATCATTTACCGTGCACACTGCTGTATTTACAACTTTTTTGGGGGCCGATTTAGATAAAGACAGAGGTGTTTGATCCTTCATCAGGGAATGTCATCATCACTTATTGTCATTAATGATGCTATGAAGTTGTGAAACACACATTTAGAAAAGTATCACTTTTATATTATTAGCAATTATATGTATACAAGTTGTTATTCCACTCCAGCTGTAGGAGCTAAAATTTGGTTGAATTTATATATATATATATATATATTTTATTCCTAACCCTTTTTTGAAGATGTCACTTCCGGGTGTTGGCAGAGTGTTGGGGTGTGGTTTCATTGATAAATTAAATTTTTTAATGATTTCTTTGTGGAACAAAGAAAGAAAGAAAATATTCATATTTAAGAAGCTGAAACAATCAGAAATCTTGTTTTAATCATGAAAAAAGCTTCAAAGCGATTAATCGAATCAAAATAGTTGACAATTAAAGGTGCATTATGTAATAAATCTAAAGCAACTGCAACAGTATAGACAAAATATTTGCATAAAAAAAATATATTTTGCAGACTGCAAATCATGTTTATGTTTTGAAATCATGTTTTAGCATGTGGCGCCACCTACCGCCATCTACCAATCATTGCAGTCAGTAGAGTCTCAGCTGCCGAGCAACCTCGGGTTGCCAGTTATGTCAGAAAACGAAACCTAAAAGACCTCGGTATTTTTAATTTGAGTGTAGTAACCATTTTTGGCCACATTCTTACATATGGCACCTTTAATTTAGTAATTGATTAATAATCGATTAATTGCTTCAGCTCTAGTGTATAATAACTAACTTGATCTCCTCAGGTAAAGAGCGGGGTCATCCTTTCCAGCTCCTGACCTCGCCGAGAGAATCCCGCGCCGGAGTTAAAGACCACGCGGCTCTGCCTCGTCCTGAGACGCTGCGGCACGTGGAGGACGTGGCAAAGAGGCTCCTCAGCCACGACGAGGTGGTGGCCGTGATGAGACACTGTCAGAGGGTGAGGTCCTGCCGCTCTGAGCATCATCTCATCTGTGAATGAAAAACACAAGAAGTGATAGATGCAGCTGTCAGCAGCTGTGACGGAAGGCCATCATTTATGATCAACTGTCAGCTCGTACCCTTGTCTCACTTCAGCTATTTCACTATAGCATTCTACGTCCACTTAGAGGCAGATTTATGTATTTATTATTAAGTGACGGTTCGGGATTTTGGACAGCGAACTCGGCAACTAGAAGAACTGAATGAAATTTCTTGAAAACGTCTCCAGACGTCTCCATCACACCGGCTGAGTTGGAAAATAGGTCTTATGTCCAAAATTCCGAACTATCCCTTTAATAGTTGTGCAAGTTTTTAACCTTTTCATGTGTTTTGTGTTGAATAAGCCACATTTTCTGTGTAAAATTGGTGTATTGTTCCTTTAAAGAGTCTCTAATCTTTCTTTCCTCATCTCTCAAGTTTTTGTCCGACAATGTGATCGAGGATTTAGTGCGCCCCCTCCTGGCCATCTTGGACAGACCCGAGAAACTGCTCCTCCTCAGAGAAATAAGGTGAGAAATAAGTAAACGTATTTACGTAAAACTTATAAAGTTGTGTTCTGCAGACAGACTGTGAACTGTGTCGTCCCTCTGCAGAATGCTCATACCCACGGCCGTGTTGGCTCGCTTCGACAGCCTGGTCATTCCCTTTGAGCTGGAGGCGTACGACACGCTCAAGAGTCGCTCGAGTAAGCAGCGAATTATCGATTAAAACAAAAGGAATACAAGCTGTTTATAGTGAGATTTGAACATCTGCTTTCCTCTCTTCTCAGTGCGTTCTCCAGCTCTGCGCTCGCCTCGCAGTGGAACCCCTCGACGTCACCTCATCAACCCGATCCCAGGTTTGTGTTTCCTTTCTCTAGATTTACGAGACGCATCAGGAGCTTAAAACGCTCACCTTTTCCCCTCCCACTCTTATGATTCTTCCCTCACGTTACTTTATTCCTTGTAAATATTAAGCCTAAGTTGACACAATCAAATCAAGTCAACTTTATTTCTACAGGACATTTAAAAACAACCATGGTTAGACCAAAGTGCAGGGCCGGCCCAAGGTATAAGCAAACTAAGCTGCTGCTGCTTAGGGCCTCGTGACCACTAGAGGGCCCCCAAGAGCAATTAACTAAAGAAAAAGTTTGGATTGCTGTAGTTTATTTAGAATTTTTCTCCCCATTTTTACCAAAGCATTTTCACAGTTTTTACATAGTTGTACATTTTATTTATAAACCATTTTTATTATCTTGTTCTGGGTGCCTCTGTTGATTTACATTATTATTTAAGTATTTGTTTGTTTATTTTATTTAATGCTGTGTTTTTTTACATATTAAAGTCAAATCTTTGTATTACAGGAGTGTATTTTGAGCCCCCCCACCCCAAAGATTGTGCACATTTTTAGATTTTCAGACCTTAATATCTTAATATTTTATTTATAAACCGCTTGGTTTTATGTATTGATTCTCTGTGTCACCAGTAGGGGGAGTTGCTGATTTTGCCAAATGTTAATTGAAAGATTTTTCCGTAAGTTTGCAAATCTGGTGCCTGCTTCCATGCAAGAGTAGAATAAGTAGAATAGCTTTAGTATAGTAGGTGTGTGAATGATCAATAATCATTATTATTGGCAGTAACAGAGGGCCCGAAAAATCTAATTTTGCTTAGGGCCCCATGGAGGCTTGGGCCGGCCCTGCCATAGTGCTTTACAGAGTTAAAGACACAGCAGCAGCAAATAAAATCAATAAAAATAGAAATAAAACAGTAAGATCGTGACATTATAGAATTGTAATTGGGGCGATCGGGACTTTTCCTTAGCTGCCCCCAAATTAAAGCTTCCCTTTAAACATTTTAAATCACTTTTAAAGAGCCACCTCTTCAGAATAGTCAACCCGGACACTTCTATGTAGTTTTTACTATTTTACTATTTTATTATGTCACTATTTATGATGTTTTATACCTTTTATATTGCTGTGCTTTTAACTCTGTAAAGCACTTGGTTGTTTTATGTGCTCTAGAAAAGTGTATGGTAACATGAGCCTAATTCTCACTTGATTTATATAACATCAGAAAACTTTTTGGGTATCACTTTAGATTAGGGAACACATATTCACCATTAACTAGGTGCTTACTAACATGCATTTAAGTCGCATACTAGCCCTTTATTAGTTAATACATGCTTAATATTTACACTTATGTAGGAAACATCTTATAATAGAGGTAGAATAAGGTGTTAATATGTGCTTAATGATTACTAATAAAGGGCTAGTATGCGACTTATACATGTTAGTAAGCACCTAGTTAATGGTGAATATGTGTTCTCTAATCTAAAGAGTTTTCCTGCTGAGTTAATGCAGTGATATGCACCTCATGGTTTACTGATGACGACAGTGTTCCTGTCTTGATGTTCATCCAGACTACGGGGGAAGGTTCCACCTCCAGTCCGTCCAGAACCCTCAGGCAGAGAGGCAGCTGATCGAGGAGCTGGAGAGGCTGCGTCTGTCTGGACATCAGTCAGGACATCGTCCGTCTGCAGCCCAGGTCTTCACGCCTCTGCTGGACGTCCCCGTGGACAGCTTCTCCGTCTCCGGTGCACGCTCTCGCTCCAGGAGTCCGTCGTCCACGCACAGTTTCCTTCTCGCGGAGTCGCCGCACAGCACGCAACGCCAACAACAACAACAACAACGCCGCTCGCCACACAGGCGTGAGAACGGGGCGTCGCAGTTCGACGACTCCTCGCTGCTGTCCGTGCACGATCGGAGGAAAGACGACGACGACACGGCTCCCGAGCGAGGGAGGTCGCCCGTGAGGAACGGACACGGGAGAGAGAGGAGGGAGACGAGTCCTGACAGCGTGGACGGCGGACGACAGACGACGTTCACAGAGGTCAGCGTACACGTGCCCTCACAGAGAAGAGGCAGAACTCCTTTAGCTGAGGTGTTTGAGCCTTCAAGAGACAGGAGCAGAGACAGGAGCAGAGACAGGAGCAGTCCACAGGTGCACAGACATCCACAAACTCCACCACCTGAGCAGTTCAACATCAGCACTGTGACCATCTCAAAGGCCAAGCAGTCACTGGGTGAGAACAAGACAGAACCACACACATCTTAATGAACCCTTAGAACACACAGAATGTGCAATATAGAGTGTCTTATAGCCTTTTTTTCAGCACAACCTATAGGCAAACAAAAAATATTTTCACCAACACACCTGAGCAAGAGGTACTCAGAATGTTTAAAATCAGATTCAATTTGTGAAATTTTCGAAATACGTCACAGTTCAAAGTTCACTTTCACTCAAAAAGAAAAAGAGAAACACGTCTATTTTGTGATTTGTGCACAGTTATATCACTGCTATATAAAATGATTCATAACTTTGACTCAAGAACACATAAGAAGATGGAAAAAAAAATCCTGAATATGTGACCTAGAAACCCAGAAACCTATAAAATTAACTCAAATTGCTGCGGAAAATGTGCATAGTTTTTGTCTTTGTTAAATTATTTCATACACGTTCATATGAAATGATTTTTTTTTTTTTTTTTCTCTGCTGGCAATTTTGAAAGGTTCTATTTGAGACACAATACTTATTATTAATAATAAGTATAACTAATAAAAAACTAAACTAAAACTAAGCATTTACAAAAAAAACAAAAAAAAAACTGGCAAAACCGCTCTAAAAACAAATTAAAACTAATAAAAAATATAAAAAATGTATGAATAAATAAATAAAACTAATGAAAAATCCTAAACTTTTATAACCTTGGACAAGAATATAGATGTGAATAGAAAACAAGAATACGCACTAATCTAAACCTTTTGGTGTTTAAAAAGGCATCAGTGTCTCTGGAGGGATCGAGTCCAGGATCCAGCCCATGATAAAGATTGAGAAAATCTTCCCAGGAGGAGCAGCAGCTACTAATGAAGCTCTGAAGGTGAGTTATTATTATTATTTTATTTATTTTATACCTTATTTATGTCTTAATAAACGTGGTTAACTCATTAAAACAACTCACTCAGGTGTAGGTTCTCTCTGCTGTAGCTCCTGTAGTTCTTCTGCCTCAAGGTTCCACACGTTGTGCGTTCACAGACAGATGCTCCTCTGCATAAGTTGAAATAAGTCACTTTTTCCTGTTGCTCACGTGATATCTTCTCTTTTGTCCAGAGACCACTCTCTGTAAACACTAATCCCAGTGGATCAGGAAGTGTTTCTGAAAAACTGCAAAAAAAATTCAGTGTTAGAAATTCAAATTTAGACTCAGATGGCACAGATTTACTTCCATAGATGTGGCCTTAGTTTAGGTTCTGAATCAGTTCATATTTTTTCAGAATAAGAGCTCTGAAATCCATATGACATCTTCGCCAGATACTGATTTGATAGTGATCTGCTCTGTCATTGGCTGATTAGATAACTGCGTTAACAACAGTTACACAGTTCATAAAGTGCTGTGTGTGTGTGTGTGTACGTTTGTCCCCTGATTTTAAAGGACATTGTGTACATGTGATCCCCTGACATTAGATGTCCATCACCTGTCACACACGACAGTCATTATGAGTTATTGTTGATCAGTGACGAGAACAAAGAGGCTGAAGAAGAATGGACACCAGACGAGTAAAGAGCAATATCAAGTAGCTCATCACCTCCATAATTGATGAGCTACACGGGCGCTCGTCTGCTAATGTATCGCTAATATTATCGGCTGCACGCTAACTTAACGGTTACACACACGCATGCACACACACACACATTCTTGTACTTGCTACATACTGAGGACCGGGTTGCTGACAAAGTGAGGATCAACATTTCCACTTTATAAATCAACACAATTACAAATACTTAGATGAATGACTATCTATAAAGAACTACTGGGTGCAGTACCATAAAATGTCTGCAGGTGGAGCCCCAGAGCAAAAATTGTGTGAAACACCAGGGCTGGAAAACGGGCTTTTGTACCAAATTGAGGAGCTCTGTTAAAAACAGAGTATAGCATGTTTACAACCTAAGGAAGTGATTTCAATGAAAACAAAGTGAGGACCGGCCAAAATGTCCTCACTTTGTAAAAATGACCTCACTTTGTTGGTTAAAAACTCTCACTGGTCCTCAGTATGCCGCAAGAACAAGAACACACACACACACACACTACAATTAACCACAGGCTAATTCTTTAAGCTTCAAAGTCAAAGTGAACAGCAGACGAAATACATTTTTAACAGGTAACAGAAGACTTTAAATACCTGAAATAACAGGTTATACATGCATAATCATATATATATGTATGTATATATATATATATACATATATATACATATATGTATATATATAAACACAGCTAACCTTATCCATATTTAATGAGGGGATGATTTATTGCAGCTCTCTTGTATGTGGTGGTGGTTTGGATCCTGAACTCAAATAAATAAAGTCAATTTTCAACGTTAACCTTCAGGGAACACTTCAAATGTTTAGGATACGTTGGAAAGTGTTGAATTTATAATGATAGATTATTATTTGTGGATTATTTTCAGTATTTTAGAAAATCTTAATCTGTCGAGAGTCAGTACACACACAAAGATGCAAAAGTTGAGGTGTTATTTTTCACTACTTATACATTTTTGTTACTACCAAAGAGAGTAAAGTGCTAAAACTCAGTGTACTGGTACAGAATAACAGTTATCAGATTAAATGTGAGCGATACACAACCATAGTTGGACTAAATTAGATTTAGCACGGTGTACTGACACTGTATAGATCCACACTCTCCTTAGCCACAGTATAATCTGCTGTAATTTAATATATTTGTTAATTTTAATTGCAATGTAACTCGATTGAAGAGAGAAAACCCCCCGCAAAGCGCTGCATAAACGTCTGTAAAAGTAGAGGTGACAGAAGAGGCCCTCGATCTGTTTAATCTCATTAAACGATCTCGTCTTTGCTTTAAACGAGAACTCGGGTTTGTCGGAGTTCTGCGGCAGATACTGTGCGACGAGCTGTAAGAAAAAGCTGCCAAGACAAACACAGATGTTACCTCCTTCCATGTGTGACCCACAGCACAAAAGAACAGAGTCAGAGGGAAAAAGAATCTATTTCTGACTAATGAATGGAAAGGAAAAAGGGGGAGAGGGGAGAGTGAAGACATGATGATTGCTGGAGCTACAACAATGGACGTGGACCTTTGCACGTGTCTGCGTCTGTGTGTTTCTAACCTGTGCTGAAGCTGAGGCAGGTGCATCCTCGACGAACGCTGGGTGACATCAGGGGAAGTTCCTCTGCTCGGGCTCCGAGGGTTTGCTCACATCCTGCAGGAAACAGCCAGAAGAAGTGTCTTCACTCTGTGTGTGTGTGTGTGTGTGTGTGTTGTCTTTTTAACAACCTTGTGCTGAAGGGGAAACTTTGACTGTGCACTCGTGACCTGCCTTCATTGTGAATATATTACAAAAACTATGTGGCATAAATCAGGTTTTTCACTCACTGCAAATTTATGGACCCTGTCAATAAAGTTATAATCTGTTTGATAATGATATTTAAATATTCAATATTAGACAAAGATAATCCAAGTAAACACAATGCATTGTTTTAAAGTGATGATAGTATTTATTCAGTCAAAATAAACTTATCTAAACCTGCATTGCAATGCATTTTGTGTTGACTTTGTCTAATATTTAAATTTGATTGATAATCTGAAACATTCAAGTGTGACGAACATGCAAAAACATGCAGTGACCTTTGACCCCGTCACTTTAAAACTGTAGTGTGTAACTTATATCTTTTAAAACAAACGTCCGTTACACTTAAACACTTTAAAAATGATGAAAAAGCCCCGAAAGAAGTCCTGCCCTGCGCACAGGAAGTGACTAATTTTAGAGACGACAACTAGCGTCCACAAAAAGTGAATTCTACTGCTCAAAAAAACCCTGATCCTTCCTGCGGCGCTGGTGTATACACACAAACGCTCCCTCAGTCAGGTCTGATAGTATTGCCTGACAGTGTACGTTTTTTGATTTAAATGTTGCTCTGGTGCCTCACAGCTAGAAGAAGGTTGCTGGTTCATCTTTATATAATGTACAGGCGACTTGTCCAGGATGTGACCCCCTGCCTTTCACTCGCTACGTCAGCTGGGATTGGCACCAGCAGCCCGGCGACCCTCACGTGGAGGATAATTCAGTAGACAATGGCTGGATGACAGAGGCAGAATAATGACATCATCCCCTCACCACACTCTTAACCCTTCCACCTGTGCTCGTATCTGCAGGCAGGACACGAGCTGCTGTCCGTGGACGGTGAGAGTCTCCAGGGAGTGACTCATCAGCACGCGGTGGGCGTGATCCGCCGGGCGTTCAGCAACAAAGCCAAAGAGTCCATGGTTTTCGTGGTCAAGGTCCCGACCGACCGCTGACGGTGAAGAATGAAATAGAGAACTTTCCTCCAATAGACAAAGTGTCTGCCATTCCAGGCGGTGTTTTCACACCTCTTTGTCTACTGTAGGTATCGGGGAGCCGACTCCCTGCGGATGTTGTAGGAAGGTGTCAGTTCAAGCTAGACACACAATACACGATATACAATACACAGGTATAGGGTGATGGGCAGTTTTAGCTCCGAGTCAGAGAAATTGAATTTACCATTACAACAGCAGAAACATGAACTACTGTATGTTAAACCTGTACGTTTTCAAAGGTCCAGTGTGTAATAATGAGTGTGACAAACAAAGGAGTTCCGACACTCACCTCCTCCATGCCTTCACAATCAAAACATGGCGTCGTCTCTCTTCCGTTTGTGACATGAACTTCTGCTTCACGTCGAAAAACACGTGATCTGGCTAAACGTACACATGAAATACTTCTTCTAAGGCGACATAAACCACATTTGTACACATTTATGTGTCGAATAACACTGGGTTACAAAAAAAAGTTGTCTATTTCTTTTCAACTGAATTAGGACCATTTTGCACCGCTGAATCCAATCACGTCAGGTTTTTATGCTAATTTGATTTAGAAAAACCAGATCTTCTGACTAAATTGATTACATTTTTGTGACATTATACCACATTTAATAGCAAAATAAGCACGGTAAGTACGCTTTATGAAACTTGTGACTAGATTCCTGTCTGGAACAATGGTGTATTCACCAGTAGCAAAATACATCAGGCTTATTATTATTTTTGCAAGATATTCTCGACGAAGCCATTTCATTCACTTTTAATATATATATATAAAAAAACAATTAGTCATAAGTTGGCACATGCAAAATCTTCAGAATTTGTTTATTGCAAGAAATAGAAAAGAATTTTGCACCATATGACGTGAAAATACCCGAACATGTAAACAAATACGTAGCTATGTTCAGACAGTTGACCTGATTGCGCAAAACCAGTGGGATTTTTGGATTCAGCACATCACAATGAGCCTAAATCAGCAAAAAAAAAACGTAAATAAATTTGGTGTTGACCAGTGTTATTAATGTCTGCTCCTAAATGTCACACACTGGACCTTCACGAGTGCTGCAGGATCAACAATAACCAGAAACCGCTCGCTCTGCCTGTTTTCCTCCACGTTTGTAACTTTTATAAATGAAAATGAAGTTTTCTACAAGTCTTTTTATTTTAAATCGAGATCACGTGGTCCTTGAACGAAACCGTGCCACTTGTTTTGACACCCAACAAACCCCCAAACCCTGTGACCTCTGAGCTGAGTCAGCGGTCTGCAGGGAGATTACTCTTGTCTGCGTTATGAGATTTTTTTTTTTTAGATTTATACCCATTTGGTTTTTAGTGAATATCTGGGATTATTCCAGTCATTTTTGCGCTGTATGTCTCTGGAGCAATCTGCCACTTTAGAGAGCTTAATTACACCCTGCTGTGGAACTGAGCTTACGCAGAGACGTGTGGAGGAGTCGGGGAAAAACAACACGTCATTGAGAAATGCGGGACGTGGATCGTCAGTGGCACCGTTTGGATTAAAGTAGGCTGCGGAGATACGAGCGTGTGATGCACAGTGCCTTTACTTTCTGTTGACTGAAACTGCAATTAAAGAGAACACCGAGATCGTCTTTGTTTTTGAGGTGTGACAACTTGTTCTTTAATTAAAAACAGTCAATTGTACAAGAAATGTACACGTAAAAACATACACACACACATGGGGGATGGGGGAGGGGGGCGAACTATATTTTATGAATTAATAACACAAAAAAAGGATGAAAAATGGCACACACAAAAACAAATGTGTTATGTTGCTTTGGTCTAATCACAGTGGCTACATTTTTTGAAATAGATACTTTATACTATTTAGTGTTTTACATATTTACACAGGAAACAGTTACGTAACAATAAAAGAATAAGAGAGGGGAGGGTGTGGGACGCACACAGTGCTTTGTAGACAGTGTGTTGTTGTTGTTGCTGTTGTTGTTGTTAATCCGTGTCTGTGGAGAGTAACAGTCGCAGTCTGGTTAGAACACAGAGTGAGTGAATGATGGTTCAAACAGTTTCCATCGCAGTTTTAATCACTATATTTCACTCAAACCCACACGACGACTGTGTGGTAACGTCAGACTGATCCAATTCTGCTGCAAAGTGGTTTTTCCCAAGTACGGGGGAAAATGAGAACAAAGACGTGGATGCGTGATGATATGATCCTGACGATCAAGTGACGGATATGCAGTACACTGCCGTTCAAAAGTTTGGGGTCACCTATACATACATTTTTCTTGTGTTTTCCATTAAAAGTCACACTTTTATTCATCAAAAAAGTTGCAAAATGACTAGAAAATATAGTCAAGACATTGACAAGATGACTTCGCTTTCGTCAAAGAACCAGCAAAACTGTTTTCAGCTGTGCTAACATCATTGCACGAGGGTTTTCAAGGGTTTTCTAATCATCCAATAGCCTTCTAACATGATTAGCAAACACAGTGTACCATTAGAACACTGGAAATGGGCCTCTATACACTCTTAGAAATAAGGGTTCCAAAAGGATCCTTCTGCAAGGGCTGAGGTTCTACCTGGAACCATCACTGTTCTTGGTAACACTAATGGTTCCAGTAAGAACCATTTTGATCCAGAGAACCCTTTAAAACCCCTTTCCTGAATAAAGGTTTTTAAAGGGGTTCTTGGTGGAACCCTGCAAAAAGGTTCTACCTAGAGCCAAAAAGGGTTCTCCTATGAGGACAAGCTGAAGAACCTTATATGGTTCAACTTAGCACTTGTATATCTAAGAGTGTATGTACACATTCCATTAAAAACTAGTCGTTTACCACATTAACAATGTATAGAGTGTATTTCTGACTCATTTAATGTTATATTCATTGGAAAAAAAGTGCTTTTCCTTCAAAAATAAGGACATTTCTAAGTGAGCCCAACCTTTTGAACGGTAGTGCGGTAAAAACGGAGACGACGTTCGGTCATCGGATTATATCACGCAAACAGATTTTCATGCATTACGATACTGGGTCGCCTCCATTTTGTCGTTGATTCCGTACAGTGACGCGTGTTATAGATCTGTATACTTTGCATATTGTTAAACCCACACTTACACCACGTACTACAACAAAATATCTCCAGGTGCTATGTATAAAAAAATATACAACATCTCCTCCGTTATATAGATTTCAATTCTAACTATGATTCCTTGATATAGACATTTGTGTAAAATAAAGTTTCTCAGTCCACTCCATCCCCCCCCCCTCCTCCCCTCTTCTTTGTAAAGAGAAAAGAAAGCTGCAAATCTTAACTTCCTCTTCCACGGGTTTATATTTAGGGCTGGAAACAGCCGACCTGCCTCGAGGACGTTCAGTGCCGCAGCTCCTGGATCTGCAAAATCCCTTCTCCAAAAAAAGTGATGGGAGCCAGCATCTCTGTGAAATCTGATATAACAAAGACATGCACACATGCCACTCTCACTACCTGTATAGCAATCATAGAGGATTATAGTCTGAAGCAGGAGACGAGGAAGACTTTAAAGTGTTGTTTGGCTTCTTGGCTGCCAAAAGCTAAATAAAGAGCACTAATGGAGGGGAAAGAGAGAGGGTGGTGGGGGGGGAATAAATGGAAACTCTTGGAAAAGGCATGCGTAGAATTCAAACACTGGCTTAAATCTCTCCGTTTATGTGATGACTGAAGTGAAAGAATATGCTCCATTTTTAGTTTCCTGACACTGACACCAGAGGTGCTTTTCACTGTTATAAAAATAGTTCAGAGGAGCAGAAAGAGAGAGGGAAGGGAAGAAAGAAATCAGCAGCATCCTGACGATATCTACAACGCTACAGCCGGCCTCCTCCTCCTCCTGCTGCTGCTGCTACATATCTGTGAAATGTAAATGTTTGTGCGCCAGAGCTTTTGTGAATGAGTCGACGCGCGTTGATTCATCGAGTGCAATAAGCGAGAGACGTTCGCCCGGTGGTCTAGAAAAAAACAACGAGCGGCGTCCAAATAAAGCGTTTCCCTTTGAGCGCCTGCTCCGCTGCGTCTGCCAAACGACAGAGAAAGGAAAGGAAGTCGTCGTGTAAGCAGAGCCAAGAGTGGTTTAAGTCGGATATCGTTTGGAAAAATTGAAAATAACACCGTGTTTTGAGCAGATTCTGTCACTTCCAGTGATGAACTCTGCTACACTGAGTATAGTAACTTAGCCACGATACTTTCCTACTCAGACACAAACCTGCAAAACTGCACAAAAACAATGAGGCGATAAACTGCTGCCCACACGAACACGGTGAAAATATGTTGTGTTGTTGGTGTCGCTTCCCATTTAGCAGCTTTCTCAACTACTTGTTGATGTTATTTTGTTGAAATCCTCTTCACGTCCATGAATAAATAAAAGTTGTAGGAGTCTGGAAAAGATTTCATCAAATCCCCTTTCCTCAAAAACACACACTGAGTGAAACTGAGTGGAGAACAGAAATCCATGTAAAAACATCCGATTAAACTGATCCTGTTGGACCCTGCACAGACAAATCTGCTCACACCTCACACCTCTACACTCTTAGAAATAAAAGTGCTGAGTAGAACCATAAGGTTCTTCGGCTTGTCCTCATAGAGGAACCCTTTTGGAGAGTTCCACCAAGAACCTTTGTAAAACCCTTTATTCAGGAAAGGGGTTTTAAAGGGTTCTCTGGATCAAAATGGTTCTTACTGGGACCATTAGTGTTACCAAGAACCCTTAAAAATAGAAGCAAATGGTTCCAGATAGAACCTCAGCCGTTGTAGAAGGACTCATTTGGAACCCTTATTTCTAAAAGTATACAGTCCAGTTTGGTGGTATTATACTTATGTTTTGGTCCAAAGTAGTAGAAGTCGACCAATCAAAGAATCAAAGGAAACTGCCACTACAAGAATGCAATATGAGATTGCAGCAGCTTCCCGTAGACATGAAACATGGTACGACCCGGTCTGAACTGCCCAGATAGGCAAGGCAGTATATATTTGATCAGTACATGAAGAGGATTTCATCAAATAAGAATAAAAAAAAGGGCGATTTAAGAACAAATGACTGACTCTAACTACTATATACTATAACGACTATGCCTGCTGGTGGCCTTGTGTCTAAAACCTTGTGTGACAACTCTTTGACCAGAACGCCGCTTTGCATGTGTTACATGTGTTTTTTTTGCTTGAAGTTCCCCCCCGTCCATGTTTTGTACCCTGATTTGAACGAGGTCCGAGAGAAGAAAACTTGATTTCTTTAACTCAAAGTCTTTGTGCTGGCTTTGCAGTGCAACTCTGCGAAGAAAGAAGAAGAAGAAGAAGAAGAAGAAGTCACAAACCTTCGAGAGATTCTGACTATAGTGGTGAGTGCTCACGCTGTGGTCCAGGTAAAGTTCAGTGTTTTAGGATTAAGAGTTGAAGTCTTTTTTTTCTGCTTTCTGTTTCTAAGTGTGAGTGTGTGTGAGTCTAAATCTCAGTGGCGGTGATTTCCTCAAAGTGAATGTCATTGCTGCCACTGTGAACCTCATAATCCTCCATGTCCCTGTTCTCCAGCTCCAGACTCAGCTCCCTCATCACTCGCTCCAGGTCGCGGTTCCGCCGGTACATCTGGATGTAGTTCTGCTGCAGCTGCTTCTGGTAGCGGATCACCTGAGCGGAGGAGAAACGTCACATGATTACGACTGAAAGTGACGTAAAGACTCTTCTTCTTCTACATCTTCTTCTTCCTCCTTTTACCTTTTCCTTCTCCTCCTGCCACACCCTCCTCTCATCCTCAAAGCGTGACAGGTGTTCTTCACTCGTCCTCCTCTCATACATGAGCTCACCCTTCAGTCTGTCCATCTGAGAAAACAACAATAAAATTAACATTAAAAAGAAACTGAATAAAGTTTTGTTTTGTAATTTTCCTTGGAAATACACAAGTGTGCTACACATCTAGCATCAATATTAGCACTGGGCACATTAGCGTGCTATGTTTAGCGTGTTTATGAGTCCAGGCACCGTTACCAGTTACTTCCGTTATAGCTATTTTAGCGCCATTAGCGCGCCTACGGTCTAACTGGAGAGGTCTGTTTGTTTAACGAAAAGAGCAGTGCTACAAATAACTAGCGTACCCGTGTACTGCGTTACTTTAGAGACTAATTTAAACAATCGGGAGTCACGTAAACATGGACGTTAACACGATTAACGACGTTAATGGCGTCAACGCTAACGCATGCCGCTTTTCCATGATGACTGACCGGAAAAAGACGCACGTGACGTCATGTTTACGTGACTACCGATTGTTAAAATTAGTCTCTAAAGTAACGCTTAAGTTTAAAAACAGAGGCACACATACGCAGTACACAGGTTACGCTGCTCTTTTTTTCATTTAATAAACAGACTGCTCCAGTTCGACTGTAGGTGCGCTAACGACGCCAAAAGGAGCTAACGCAGCTAATGCAGCTAACTGGTAAATGGTGCCTGGACTCCGGTCCCGCGGCACGTCGTAAACATGACGTCACACGCATCGTTTTCCAGTCAGTCGTCATGGAAACGCGCCGTGGGTAAATGTGTGCTAACGTGCCCAGCGCTAATGAATATATGCCTTTAAATGTACTTGAGCACAGTACTTGACTACTCTGAATACTTTGAATTCATTTTTAATGCAGAAATAAACTCCTGTACCTGTTGCCTGAGTCCCAACACCGTTTCTGCGTTCTGCCTCTGAGCCTTGGCCTCGTCGCTCTCTCCTCCCCAGACCAAATGAGGCTCCTCTCCACCGCTGCGGTACAAGGACGGACTCGGGAGTCCTCTTCCTGTCACGCCTCTGCTGTGCGGGAGCGTCAGGTTCACGCACTGTCCCTTCGCGGCCGGATTCCCGGGCAGAGGGTGTCCGCCGAGATTGGACAGCGTGTCCCTGAGCCGCGCCGACTCCTCCTCCAGGCGGCCCATTTTCTCTCGGAGCAGCTCCGCTTCGCTTTTGCGCCGCTGGAGTTCGTTCTCGCAGACTTCCAGCTCGAGAGAGCGCGTCCTCACGGCTGCCTGGGCCTCCTGCGAGCGAGCCTGGCTGGCCTGCAGCTCGGATCGGGCTTCTCTCAGCTGGGCTTTGAGAACCACGATGTCTCCGGCCTTCTGGCTGAGCTCCGACTGGATTTCCTTCAACTGCTGCTTCAGGAGCGAGATCTCTCCTGACTTCTGACAAACCTGAGAATAACACAAAGAAATACTTGAAACAATGGCGATATTTTAGATTTGCTCACATTATGGGGGTTGATTTAAGTTAGTTACTGTACATCTGGATAATTTTAAGGTTTTATTAGAGGTCACAGTTCAGAGACAAACCAAAAACATATGGGAGGAAAAGAGGTGAGGACGGTTTAATCTCCGACTCTGACCCACCTCCCACTTGGTCTCCTCCAAGCGAGGCCCCAGCTGGGTCTGCTCCCTCTGAATGGTGGCACACCTCCTCTCCAGAGTCTCTCTGTCCTGCAGCAGAGCGGAAAAGTCCTCCTGCAGCTTCTTCTTCTCCTGCTGCAGTTGGAACACCTGATAACGCACACATACACACACAGATATGTGTTACACACCCAGCAGCTCGTGTATGAGGTGTGGTCGATGGAACGCAGCAGAAATGCCAACAAAGACCTGCTCTGAAGTCAGTGGTGCAGCATTTTAAACGTCACATTAGATGTGCCAACACAGGTGGGTTCACAATGCACTTAGACTCTTGCTTGTTAAACACACAGTGACGTGCTTCACTGCTCCTCCCTCATCAATTATATGCAGGTTGAATGGCGGCACAATCCTGTGCAGACTGATGGAGTTGTTGGTGGGACAGACGATCGGTAGACGGTGGAGGCAGAGGCTCAACTGGCTTAGGACTGTTTACTTTGTCTCAAAAAAAAGAAATAAATAAAAATAATAATAATAATAATAATAATACAAAAAAATTACAATAATAATACAAAAATAAAAATTATAATAAATATCATAATAATAATTTACAAATAATAATAATATAATAATGATACAAAATAAAATAGAAAAAAAAAAAAAAAATTATTTTGAAAGAATGACAAGCGATATTCTAAGTGGCTGAGTTGATGTTTGGCCCAAAACACACCAATGAATACTTCAGAAACTGCCATACTTTGCACCTTCATAACGCGCGGTGTAACTTGCAAAAGTGGATTTGGAGACACCCTACTGCACTTTAGACCATGCACTGACAATTGTTGAAATAAGGCATAGACTCTCCATCAGATTTGATGGCATTTTTTTTTTTAAACAACCACTATTAGAACATTATAATTCACACAAATTTAATGAAAAAATAGTTACCCTACCGTTCAAATGTTAGGGCTCACTTAGAAATGTCCTTAAATGGCTCTTTTATAAAATCTATGAATATAACATTAAATGAATCAGAAATACACTCTTTACATTGTTAATGTGGTAAACGACTATTCTAGCTGCAAACGTCTGGTTTTTAATGGAATATGTACATAGGTGTATAGAGGCCCATTTCCACTGTTCTAATGGTACATTGTGTTTGCTAATCACGTTAGAAGACTATTGGATGATTAGAAAACCCTTGTGCAATGATGTTAGCACAGCTGAAAGTCATTATTTCTAATCTTGTCAATGTCTTGACTATATTTTCTATTCATTTTGCAACTCTTTTGATGAATAAAAGTGTGACTTTTATCTTTTAACCAAAAAATGGTATAGGTGAGCCCAAACTTTTTGAACGGTAGGGTATTTAAAAATAAAAAGCGAACACACCTGTAACTGTAACACCTGCTGTGCCCTCTGGGCTTTCTGAGACGCCTGCTTCATCTTGGTGGCACAGCTCTGTCTCAGCTCCTCCATCTCACTCTCACAGCGCCGCTGCTTCTCCTCGTACACCTTTGGGAACAAAAAGTTGAGTTTTCCCCATCTACTTTAACATTGATTCATCGAGGCGCGGCGATTCCCTCTCACCTGGCAGATCGCGGCTTCATTCTCGTCCAGATTCTCCCGCAGCTGCTGGAGCTCCAGGTCTCGTTCCCTCAGCTTCTCCTCCAGCTCCCTCACCACCGCCTCGTAGCCCTCCACTGGAGGTGGGGAGTGACCGCAGGAGCCGCTGTCCGACAGGGGCTGCCCGCGTCCGCTCAGCGACCCCGAGCCCGTGCTCTTGCTGGACGAGGAGCGTCCGCTGTCTGAGTTTGTGTGGCCGTGGCTCCCGCCGCCACCCGAAGTGTTCCGGCTCAGGCCCGTGACTGGTTCCAGCTGGCCCCCGGAGCCAGACCCGGAGCTGGAGCCCTCGCTGGGGGCCAAACTGTAGCCTGTGCTGCTGTGCGTCGGCAGACTGGAGAGAGAGTTCCTGCCCGAGTCTGACATGGAGCAGGACTGGCTGCTGCGAGGGTTACGTCCACTGCTGTAGGAGTTCCGTTTCCCCTCAGAGCCGGAGCTGCTGGTCCCGCCATTCCCGTTTGTGCTGCCGGCGCCGTTGGACCCTCCGAGGGGCAGCAGGAGGCTGAGGCTGCCCTGGCTCTCTGACAGACTGCTGCCCCCCTGTGGCCGTGGCAGCAGGTACTGCACCGAGTGGCGGTTCTTGGGAACGACGGGTTTGAACGCAGTCGGACGGATCAGCACTTTTTCCATGTTCTGCGGAGATGAAATTAGAAAAGAAACGGCGTTAATAATTGATAAATCTGAGCTAATTACAGAGTTTAATAAAAAGTCATTAGAGAGGGGTGAGCGATAAGATGGTAGGTCACCTCTCTGGGCTCTGATTACTATAATGTGGTTTAATTGATATTCCTGAGCTTCATTAAGCAACTTTCTACAATGTAAGAGAGAGAGAGAGGAGAGGAAATGGGAAAGGGGAGAAAAATCGCATTAAAGGAGAAAGAATCAAAGAAGGAGAAGAAACAGAGAGTGTAAAACAACTCCTCACATGTTCTCTGAGCATTAACGGTGTTCCTCAGGGTGCAGTAACGACATCACCGAGCGCTGACATTGATCATGATGTGTCTGCGAGGTGAGGAGCTGTCAAATGATCCATCTGGGCCTGTCAGGCCAGTGATTAAGCTTCCACCCTGGATCTATACGAATAAATGGCCAATTAGGCGGCAGAGGTAATCTGGACCACCACCAACTAAAAAAACGCTGGTGTCAGCATCGGTGTTTCATGAGCACAGTCTGTGTGCTTGTGTAAAGAGAGAATTTCATTTGGTGTGTAATGTTGTTTAACCCTGAGCTTTTTTTCTCTATAAATATCCTCAGGTCAGACGACACAGTCAACAACACATCAGTGTTTATCGAGCTGTTCCTCCTCCAGATACCCAGTCGCCACAATTTAACTAAATTAAACAGTGGCCACTTTTTTCTGTCCGAAACTATTATCGCGATTGCTTACCGTCCTCTTGACGTGGTCTTGTTTCTACCACGGTATTTAATAATGCGGTAACACTTTAGATTAGGGAAAACATATTCACCAGGTGCTTGCTAACATGCATACAAGTAGCATACTAGCCCCTTATTAGTAAATATTAAGTTTGTGTCATAATAAAGGTAGAATAAGGTTATGTAGAATAAGGTGCTAATAAAGGGCTAGTATGCTACTTGTACACAACCATTCAAAAGTTTGGGGTCACTTAGAAATTTCCATATTTTTTAAGGAAAAGCACTTTATTTTTTTAAATAATATTTATTTTTATAATAATATAACATTAAATTAATCAGAAATACACTGTAATACATTGTAAACGACTATTCTAGCTGCAAACGTCTGGTTTTTAATGGAATATGTACATACACATACAAAGGAGAACCCCTTTTGGTTCCAGATGGAACCTTTCTCCCTTTTGGAGGGTTCTACCAAGAACCCTTTTAAAACCTTTTATTCAGAAAAGGGGTTTTAAAGGGTTCTCTGGATCAAAATGGTTCTTACTGGAACCATTAGTGTTACCAAGAACCCTTGGAAAACCCTTTCTTCTTTTCGTTTTTCAGAAGCAAATGGTTCCAGGTAGAACCTCAGCCCTTGTAGAAGGACCCTTTTGGAACCCTTATTTATTAAGAGTGTATAGAGGCCCATTTCCAGTGTTCTAATGGTACATCGTGTTTGCTAATGGCGTTAGAAGGCTATTGATGATTAGAAAACCCTTGAAAACCCTTGTGCAATGATGTTAGCACAGCTGAAAACAGTTTTGCTGGTTCTTTGAAAGGGCAAAATTATTATTTCTAATCTTGTCAATGTCTTGACTATATCTTCTATTCATTTTGCAACTCTTTTGATGAATAAAAGTGTGAGTTTTCATGGAAAGCACAAAACAATTGTATAGATGACCCCAAACATTTGAACGGTAGGGTGTATGTTAGTTAATGGTGAATATGAGTTCCCTAATCTAAAGTGTTACCCCAGATTTTTCCCTTTAGCTCGACAGCCTCCACCTCTTACCTTCTCTAGCTGTCCAGACACAGGGATGAGTTTGGGAGGAGGTCCTCCAATGTTGCCGTTCACCGTCCTGTTGTCCCTCTGCTCCTCTGAGTCACTGCAGGGACTCACGACAGTCGCGACCACCAGGTTGTCGTTCCAATCCCCGACCACCACTTCATCGCTCACGTACCCAAAGTTCCCATTCGTGCTGGCGGCGCCTCCAGTTCCACTAGAGTTACCGGGTCGGGGCTGCTTCTTGGTGGGCAGCGGCGGCGGCAGAATCTGAGCCTGAGGCGGCGCGTGGCTGCTAATGACCAGCAGCTGCTCTAAGGAGCTCCCGCTGCGCAGGGTGTTGTCCTGGACGCGGAAGCAGCTGGTCGCCGGGGTGGAGCGGCGCGGTTTCGCCGAGAACTCGCTGGCGGCTCGGCAGTGTTTCTCCTGGTATGTGCGGCCCGATATGAGGCTGCTGACGGAACCCATGGCTGCTGTCCCGGAGCCACACGGCCCACAGGGGGCAGAGCAGGGGCCTGACGGGGAGCGGGACGGAAGAGGCCGGCGCTGCTGGACTTCGACACCCGGGTTGGCGTGGTCAGTCACGGTCACAGGCAGTGCCTGAACCAGAGCCATGACAGCCCGATGGCGTCAGACACACCATACACTCTGATGAGAGAGAGAAACAAGAAGCTTTGTTTGAATATTTATGCTTGAAAATGCAACAGATGTGGCTGTTACTCATCTCAACGAAGACAAAACAAGGTTTCTCATTCAATATGCATGAGACCTGACTGATTTATGACCGATTTAAATGAAAATCTTCCACAGCTTTGTGGAGATTTGATGTAAAGTGACACAAAACAAGAAAAATATCTTTAAAATATTACACCAGTGGCTGCACACAGACCATATAATATGACACATGGAGCTTTCTCAGTGATTGTTTTAATCGATATGGGGGGAAAATGAGGAGTAAGTTTAACTTACACAAAAAGATAATTTATTACACATTTATTATAAGGGACGTGAATCTTTGGGGGGCTCACGATTCGATTCAAAACCGATTCTTGATTCAAACGATTCTCGATTGAAAAATTGATACAATGCAGATTTGGTTGAAACAGAGGGAGGATGAGTCACGGTCATCGCAGTCTGCAGCTGCTCTGTGATTCCCCCACTCCACATCGTCCTCATCTGAACCTGTGACTGGTCACCTCTGTGTGTGTTATTTCTGAAAAGAAATCGAGTTCCGTCATCACTACGCTCACATGCCTGTGCACTATTCTTGGCCTGAGAAACGTGGATGCACACATTGTTATAAACGCAGCAAGTGGCAGCAGCAGATTAAGGCTTCCATTTGCAGACAGAATTATCAGTGTTGGTTGCATGTGGAGCGAGAGAGAGGGAGCGGGAGAGGGGGACGCATATCCTGAGCCTGTCGTGCCAAAGCCCCAAATCCGTCTGGCCAAGTGGAATAATCCTACGCCAGCTACGGCTGCAGACAGTCTGCCAGGACTAACACAGGAGTCACACCGACACCCGCGTACGCACGTGCAAGCGTATTGTCTCCAGAATAAAATGGTAAAATAAAAACGTAGAGGGGGGGGGGGGGGGTTTGTTTATTGGAGCGCATTTTTTGATCAAAGCGTTAGCATCACATCAGAAGCGATTCGTTGCCAGACTTTCTGGGAATCGAACGCGTCCTGCAGGAGGAGCAGTGTGTGAGCAGCACCTTTGGCGGCGCAGCTGCATCAACAGCACAGTGCGTGCGTGCGTGTTGACACAGGAGGCTAAATCCGCACGGCATTAGGGGAAACGTGCAATAAAGTTGGGGAATATTGTACAGATTAGATGACGCGCAAAAACAAATAGACAAATACTGAAGTCGTAACGTCTCTGCCTTTGATATTTTCCACTCCTGGAAACAAAACACATGATCCTTTACTACCTGGGTTGTTTGAAATAATAAGGAAAACAACATCTTTCCAGACAAATTCCCCGTCATAGTGCATTTGAGGATCCGGCTGCTATAATATAAACAGCAAAGTGCTGATTCTTTTCTATGAAGTGGACATTTGAGATTGTCAGTTTCCTAAGGTTGGATTGCTGCAGTCCACTCCCTCTGCCCCACATTCCTGCATTGGAAAGTTGTCGGGGAGGAGGAGGAGGAGGAGGAGGGGTTCAGATACTCCTCCAGGCTCCAAATAGCACTTTGTGTTTGAAACACACTGATGCCTTTAGTGGTCAGTGCTCCGAAAAAACAGACACAAGTGCGTTTCCAGTACATTTCCACGCACAGTTAAGCTGAAGCTGCAACTGTTCAACTGGACGACTGCCCTTAGATAGAAGAAGCACGAGCGCGGAATCAATGTTAGTGAATGAAGTGTGTCCACTTCCACGACCACAGGTGGCCATTTCTACTTGTTAGTAGAGCTGAAACAATGAATTAAGTAATGAATCGTTAACTATTTTGAAAACCTATGAATCGGTTTGAAGCTTTTTTTCATGATTAAAACAAGATTTCTGATTGTTTCAGCTTTATTAAATGTGAATATTTTAAGAAATCATTAAAATCTTTTTGGTTTGTGGACAAAACTAGACATTCGAGAACATCGTCATTTCCAGGTTTGACAAAAACTGAACAACATTTTCTGACATTTTCTGGACCAAGCGATTAATCGAGAAAATAATCGATTTGTTACCGTTTCAGCTAATTGTTAGCTCTTCGTGAACTTGAAATAATCCAATTCTTAAAGCGGAAAGAAAAAACATAATCAACTGTCACATATAAATTGTGACAGTGATATGTTTTTCATGTCCAATCTTGTTCTGCAATGAAAGACTAATAAACGAGACGGGTTGGACTTTTAAAAAATGCCGAAAACTGTGGATGATGTCATGTTAGTGAATGAAGTGTGTTCACTTCCACTACCACAGGTGGCCATTTCTACTTGTTAGCACACTCTTAGAAATAAGGGTTCCAAAAGGGTTCTTCTACAAGGGCTGAGGTTCTACCTGGAACCATTTGCTTCTGAAAAACCCTTTCCCCGGAGAAAGGGTTTTTCAAGGGTTCTTGGTAACACTGATGGTTCCAGTAAGAACCATTTTGATCCAGAGAACCCTTTAAAACCCCTTTCCTGAATAAAGGATTTTAAAAGGGTTCTTGGTGGAACCTTTATAAAAAAGGTTTTACCTAGAGCCAAAAAGGGTTCTCCTATGAGGACGAGCCTAAGAACCTTATATGGTTCTACTTAGCACTTGTATTTCTAAGAGTATATAAGACAGTTTGAGGCTAATTGTTAGCTCTTCGTGAACTTGAAATTATCCAATTCTTAAAGCTGAAAAAAAAACACGTATCACTGGAACTTTAAATTTCGACAGTTGATGATGTTTTTCATGTCCAATCTGCAATGAAAGACTAATAAACGAGACGAAAATGCAGAAAACTGTGGATAATGTCAAGTGTTTCCTCAACCTGAATCAAATCCTACAAAGTTATTATGAAATATATTCATACTATCAGAGAGGAGCAAGAAAAGCAGAAAATATACACATTTAAGAAGTTGACATCACTTGTTTTACATCAGTTCATCAAAATAGTTGTTAATAAATTGAATTCATTGATAAATCCCTGAAGCCAAAGCCCCATCATCACCCTACCAGCCTGCATGGTAATTAAAGTAGGGCATGAGAGGGGGATTACAGAGAAGGAGACGGAAATTATGAGCACACACATGACTCAAGGCCATGAAGATATGTGTGGTATGCGATCACTTCCCATGCCAAAAAAATAATCACGCCTGAAATCCTCCTTTCACCTTTTTTTTTTTTTTTTGTAATTTTCATTCAACCATCGCCGTCTCCCAGCCCAAACAAGGACCTCTCAGGCAGGGATAATAGAATTAACGACCCCAGAGAGCGTCAACCGTGACCTCCACAGCCGTAACCCCGCGACCCCCCGATGAGCTGAAGGGGAGCTGCTCTGATTCTTTCCTCCCACCTCCTGTGGCCTCCGAGGCTCTTGTTTTGTTCTGGGTACTCGGGCAACAAATCTCAAAAGCTAATTTCCCCCCTCTGATCTTGCTCAATGGTTATTTCGCAAAACTTAGTGAAGACGCCGCCTCCTCCTCTTCTGCGTGGCTACATTCCCCATGACAAAGTAAAAATACCTCCACCATCTCTTCATCCACTTGCACCTTTTCCCTGATTGCATGCATTGTCAGCAGCACAAGACGGGAACCAGTCATTGTCACTAAATATAGAAAATATCTCATGTCTGAAATCATTCTCCTAGTCTTTCATGAGATGCTTCTCTCTCTGCTTTGATTCCATGTACAAAAATAAACATCCTGTGGTGTGGCAGCCATGTTTCACAGGGTCAAAGCAGGGGCAATTTAAACCGCATTCTGACACTGTGACAACTATTAAACCACGCTGAATGGCTCAAAGGCAGCCTCGCTGCTTCTGACAGGGGACTGAAAATACACCGAGTGCTTGTGAAAAGTTTACCCTCCACAGGACGCCAGCTGGCCAAGTGTGAAGCCCAATTTATACTTCTGCGTAAAGTGCTCTGCGTAGGCTACGTAGAGACTCTGCGTCGATGCAGAGACTGTCGAAGAGCCTCTGCGTCGTCTCCGGGTGCACAAAATATTTTTTAAGTGTCCGTCACTCCGTCAAGGGACAACGGAGACGGCAAGAGCTGCGATTGGTCCTCAGGACAGGCTGAGCGAAGCTGCTCTGTGCCGGCTCTCAGTGCGCTCCGGGCGTCCTGACAGAGGCGGAGCTGATCCCCGCCGATAACGCCACTGCCGAACTATAAATATGTCATATCTATACACACACAGCACATGTTTAGACCCTAAATGGCCAATTTCTCGCCTCAAATTATCTTAAAACTGCGTTCCGTCACACAGAAAAGTGAGAAACGGCCTCTGTTTCAACAACAACAGTCTTTCGCTCTCTTTCTTTCTCGGACGCCATTGCTCACTGTAGCCTGAAGCAGAACAACCTTGCGCAGCGACCCCTACTGATCGGGCGGGAAATTGCAGCGAGTGTCCGTCACCACGACGCAGAAGTATAAATGCTCGAGGCGTCTCCGTGGTGACGCAGACGGATAACGCATACGCAGTCGGAGAAGTATAATGTGGCCTTGAGTGAGAGCCGGGCTGACGGAGGGTTAGAGAAGTTCCCAGGTATCTTTCTACAAGATCCACGAGTGGGGTCTGTGGTGGGGAAATAATCCCGTTATGATGAGTCTGTTAATAACGCCAGTGTTACCCAGGAGAGGAAGCTCATTATTCTGCAGCAGAGAGATCGCCCCTCGCAATCACACGCAACCTCCAAAGCTCTTCCAGAGACTCCAGAGAACGGGGGGGATCAGAGGTGAGGACACGAAGGCATGGGTGTAGGGCTGCAACCATTACTCCAGTGATTCGAGTAACTCGTTTACAAAAAATCCTCAAGTATTCGTTTAATTCCCATCTCGCGCGGCCTGTTAGGCGCAGGGGTCATCGTTCCACACGGACCGTTTTAGCAGACGCACACCGCACATCGGAGCTTGAAACAACCCGTAAAAGTCATAAAATGTCAAATGTAAGTGTGGGACCATTTCACGCTTAAACAAGAGGTCAACAAGGTGCAGTGTAACCACTGTAAACTACAACTGGCGTAACCACAACAGCACGTCCTCAATGATTCATCATCTAACTAAGCTAACGCTTCCGGCACACGCTAACCTAAACATTGACGTAGCTTACTAGGGTTGCAGCTATTGAATCCTTTTGTAATCGAGTATTCTACCAATTATTCCTCAATTAATTAAGCAAGTAATCGGATTAAAAAAAATACATTTCTAAAAAAAAAAACATAAAAAAAAAAAAATTCTTTATAATTTGGTTTGCATCAAATTAATCGGATAAAAAAAAAATCTAAAAAAATTGTGTTGTGCAATAGGCTAACGCATGACACGTTTTCATGACGACTGATAGAAAAAAACGTGCATGACGTCATGTTTACGTGCTGCGACACCGGAGTCCAGGCACTGTTTACCATTTAGCTCCGTTAGCTGCATTAGCTCCTTTTAGCGCAGTTAGCATACAGTCGAACTGGAGCGATCTGTTTATTAAACGAAAAGAGCAGTGCTACAAATAACCAGCGTACCTGTGTACTGCGTATGTGTGCCTCTGTTTTTAAAGTTTAGCGTTACTTTAGAGACTCATTTTAACAATCCGGAGTCACGCGAACATGACGTCGCGAACATGACGTCACGGACGTCTTTTTCCGGTCAGTCATCATGGAAACGCGTTGTGCGTTAACGTTGACGCCGTTAAACGTTTGACAAGACACAAAAAAAATATATTTTTTTAGAATAAATAAATGCAGCCCTACATGGGTGATATACAGGAATTCTAATACCTGGTCGTCTCCAGAGAGGGCAGAGCTCTGGAAAAATACAGGCATTTCTAATGGGGTTTGGTCATTATTTGGAGAGAACACAGAACCTGGGGTTTGAGCACCTTAAGATCAACGCCTGCAGACAATTGACTTGATGTGGCAGATGTGTTTGCACACAGTCTGTTTCACATCAACAAAGAAACACACACACACACACACACACAGAGCGCAACACTACAAATCTTAAACCAAGTCCACATTTCGCCTGTTTTTCCAAACAAAAAAAATTCATGCTCGAGCAAATATTATGTTGACAGACTACCATCAAAGATATTTGGATAATTCTCTCCCCTGTACGCGCACTTGACGACAGATGCTGGTGTGTGAGGCATCCGCTCACTCTGTTAGCGATTAGCTCCACGACAGATTCCACAGATTTGTTGGTAACAAGAAATACTTCTTTTTTCCCAACGAATATTGAGATATTATTCTTTCTTTTTTTTTACAGCAGCAGTACTGTCCTTGATCTCTGCAACATTTTTTGGATACTGCATGTTCTCTTTATCCTTCTAATTTTTCAGGTTTCAGCCGAACACCACCACTGTCTCGGTCTCTGATTGGCTGTGATCAAATTTCCAGCATGCGGGAAAATAAGATTTGGTTGTGTGTGAGTGTGACACATTGGGAAGATATCTGCGGCTCTCTATAATCGCATCTGTGAATATTTCACACCTGTCAGGGGAGATTAACAGGAAGTTGCAAAAACTAATTGACGGAGGGCTGAAAAGCCATCCATCGTCTACGTGAACGTTCACTGGTGCCACATCCCAGCTGACCAAGGGTGAAAGGCGGGTCATGAGTCCATCACAGGGCCACATAGAGACAAACAACAAATCCACTCAATTAAGAGTTGCCTAACACCAAAATCTGCATGTTTTCGGACTGTGGGAGGAAACCAGAGAACCTTGAGAAAACATGCAAACACCATGAAGAAAGGTGCTTCTTCAGGTCTTCTTACTGCAAAGGCAAGAGTGGGCTGAAAATCCTGAAGTTTAAAAGCAATAAAAAAAAGTCCAATATTCAATATTAGGTCAGATGCGTCCTACCTAACTCCATAAAACTAAAACAACAAGCAACCCGAGAGATGCTGACTGTTTCACCTCAGCAGGAAACCTGCACTGCCATGTGGTAATTCACCGCGGACGACCTCCTCTTGCTTCTACAGTCATCTGATCCTGATTACAGCAGGTTCGACTTTGTACAGAGGTGACATCTTCCTGACCAGAGGTCTTCCACCTCCCGCCTCTACGTTTATGCCCTTCCTTTTCACCCATTTCCTTTTCCTCACTTCCTGTGCTGCATTATTGTCACTCTTTCCTTTTCCATCCCCCTCCTCCTCATCCTCCTCGCTGCTGTATGCAGCCCCGTGGATTTTCATCTGGCTCTTCCCTTAACAGCGACACCACAGCGTGACTAACCGAATGCAAAGCCAACGTGAAGATGAGAGCAACAGGTGGAAAGTATAAAATTGTCAAAGCAGATCAGACACTGTACGGGGGGGGAAGTATGGGACGAATAATCAGAGACATCGTGATTGCACTGCTGGTAGTCAGACTGCTGCAATGATAAACTAATCATTAATCAATTTCTGAATCAGTTTTTGAATGTAAATATGTTCTAGTTTTTGCAAAGAACCAAAAGAAACCAGAGAAACGTAATAATTTGATGGGCACTTTAACGTTAGCATGACGCGTTTCCAAGACGACTGATCGGAATAAGACCGCGTGTCTCTAAAGTAACGCTAAACTTTAAAAACAGAGGCACACATACGCAGTGCACATGTACGCTGGTTATTTGTAGCGCTGCTCTTTTCGTTTCATAAACAGATCGCTCCAGTTTGACTGTTGGAGAGCTAAAGGCGCTAATGCAGCTAACGGCGCTAACTGGTAAATGAGGGCCTGGACTCCAATGCCGTGGCACGTAAACATGACGTGACGCATGTCTTTTTCCGACAGTCGTCATGTAAACGTTGACACCTTTTACGCCATTTACCGCTGTTCACGACGTCAACGTTAATGCACGTTAGCACATGACTCGTTTCCATGATGTCTGACCGGAAAAAGACACGCCAGACGTCTTGTTTACGTGACTCCCGATTGTTAAAATGAGTCTCTAAAGTAACACTTAACTTCGAAAAAACAGAGGCAGACATACGCAGCTCTTTTCGTTTAATAAAAAGCTCTAAAGGAGCTAATGCAGCTAACGGAGCTAAGTGGGAAAACGGTGCCTGGACCCCGGTGCCACGGCGCGTCAACATGACATCACTGGAGTCATTTTCCGGTCAGTCCTCATGGAAATGCGCTGTGCGCTATCGTTGACGCCGCGTTAACGCATTACCGTTCACAGCACTAGCTTTGACACTTGAAAGGTTGCAGCCCTAGATCAGCAGAAATACTTGAGTATACAGTGGGCCCCCTTTAAGTAATCCACACAGATACAAGTGATCCTAATGGATAGAGAGAGTCAAAACCAAAAAAAAGGCTGTGTGAGTCACAATAATCCCCGCTGACTGTCAACAAAAAGACAATCCACAAGTAGAGGCAAGGCAAGAACAACACACAATGACACACAAACAATGCCACGGCATGGCAACAAGTAGTCCACGCCTAATCTGCTCTCTCCCGTTTTATTTCTCAGGCATCGTCTCCTCACAGAAAACTCCACCATAAAACTTCAAACGGGCCAGAAAATGGTATTATAATGAAGTCAGCCTCCTCCACTGTAAAACGAGACAAGTCTTTTAATGTTTTGCCAGAAGACCTGAGGTTATATTATGCCTCCATTCCAACACAATGACTGTCTGTCTGAGTGGCCGCTCACTGTCACCTACCCCCACATGGCTTGCCTTTGTGTGTGTGTGTGTTACCTCTTTAGGACCTCTTGTCAGGACCAGGAGTCCTCATGGGGACCAACACCTGGTCCTAATGAGGCAAAACCTCATGTCTTTAGGGCTAAGATTGTGGTTAGGTTAAGGTTAAAGTTAGGCATTAACTGGTTGTGGTTAAGGTTAGGGCTAACACTTCAGTTCAGGCCGTCCACATTAATGGAAGTCAATGCAGTGTCCTGAGAAGACTAGCTGCACAAACCTGTGTGTGTGTGTGTGTGTGTGTGTGTGTGTGTGTGTGTGTGTGTGCATGTGTGAAATTGCTGAATGCTTGCAAACATACTCGTTCCTCATTAATTCCAAGCCTCGGTGCCAATTTGTGTTTCGCAGAAAAAGAAAATCAAAGAGACATTGTCCTTTTTGGCAAAGTGACACAGTTGACACTGTAACTTACAAAAAAAAAAAAAGTAGTGTGTTGGACTTTTCCAAGCATCTGCAGAGCTCTGAATTTATTAAACCAGATTTTCAGAGATGAAACAAAAGGATACATTAGATCTCCCAAAAAAAAAGTGAGTGTGTGCATGGGTAATTGGCAACAGGTTCCGGCTTTAGTCCATTCCCCCCCACCTCCCACCTTCTTCTTTTAAAAGCCGCTTGTTGGTCTTTCAGAGTGTAGCTTCTAGCTCTGTTTGGATATGTCGCCATGGCAGCAGAGGCCAGGCACAGGGCCAAATGAGACTGATAGACAGGAATAGTGGGCGAAGGAAAAGGACGGAAGAAGGAGTGAGTGAATAGGTGACTGAAGGAATGGGTCTTTTTTCCTGACAGCGGGCAGGTTGGCTCTTTAGCATCTCAAAGCATCTGGCCTTAATTCGGACCGGAGAGGCTGCTGGGGGGGAGAGGGGCGACCAGGACCAAGGTTCTCTTACTCTTTCTATAGTATGCACACACATACACATTCACTCACACTCACTCGCTTATTCTATATAACTGTAGAAGACTCATTGGGTCCCTGTGGGGGTTGACGGAGAGAGCAGCCAGAAATCTATTGAAATGAGACGCAGTTAATGCTAATGACATGAAAGGAGCGACGCAGCCTCGTGAAAAGGCGACGGTCATTCAGGGACACAAACTGTCACAAAGTGAGGTATGCACGCACGTTATATATACACTAACGTTCAAAAGTAAGAGCTCACTTAGAAATGTCCTTATTTTTGAAGGAAAAGCTTTTTTTTTTCAATGAATATAACATTAAATGAATCAGGTGACACTTTAGTTACACATATTTACCATTAACTAGGTGCTTACTAACATGCATACAAGTAGCATACTAGTCCTTTATTAGTAGATATTAAGCATGTATACCTTATGTCGGAAAAAACTTATTTCATGTAGTATTAGAGGTAGAATAAGGTTATGTGACATAAGGCGTTAATACGTGCTTAATGATTACTAATAAAGGGCTAGTATGCTACTTATACACTACCGTTCAAAAGTTTGGGGTAATGTAGAAATGTCCTTATTTTTGAAGGAAAAGCACTTTTTATTTTTTCAATGAATATAACATTAAATGAATCAGAAATACACTCTATATATTGTTAATGTGGTAAACAACTATTCTAGCTGCAAACGTCGGTCCATTTCCAGTGTTCTAATGGTACATTGTGTTTGCTAATCGCTAATCGTTAGAAGGCTATTGGATGATTAGAAAACCCTTGAAAACCCTTGTGCAATGATGTTAGCACAGCTGAAAACTGTTTCCAAAATCATTATTTCTAATCTTGTCAATGTCTTCACTATATTTTCTATTCATTTCGCAACTCTTTTGATGAGTAAAAGTGCGACTTGTAATGGAAAACACAAAAAAAATTGTATAGGTGACACCAAACTTTTGAACAGTAGTGTATGTGTAAGATTAAGACTAACCCTTTTTGTCGAGCACAGACATGCTTGTACGGTCCAAATTATAGTAAAAGTCTGTCAACAGAGAGAGAGATTTTTTGGGGCTGTTACAGCAGAATTTCATCATAATGTTGTGCAGAAAAGTTGGTGTGAAAAGCATTAAAAAGTGCTTTTAACAGCAGCTGAAGACAGTAAGTTAGTTAGTTCACAGTCAGTAGGCACTGACTGAGGAAACTGAGGCAACAATATGGAAGAAGACATTCCTGGTCCGCTCCGCATATTGGATTTTTCCAGAATATTCTCCAGCCGCTGACAGTTATCCAGCGGTGGTCAGCGGTTAGACCCACAGACACTTGGAAATACCAAGGATGCCAGTGGCAGAGACAGGGATTAGTCTGGCCAGTTGACTACTATTTGTCAGGATCAATGACCGTGGACTTGGTCGAGTTTCGTACCGACGCAGGAAGTACATCAACGTGGTCTTTGTGTCAGGGAGGAAGAAAACCCTGGTGCACAGACTTCTGAGTTTGTAGGTTTAAATCATGTGTTAGCCCAACTAAAATACGACTTTAAAGGTATATTGGCGCATTTCAGCTTTACTCTACTCTACTTTGGTTTGGCATTCAGTATTCGGTTTGATTCCTGTCGCTAAAAACACCAGACTTGGACTTGGAAATTAACACGTTTCCGGGATTTTTTCAAGTCTTTTTAACTGATCTACACTCTTAGAAATAAGGGTTCCAAAAGGGTCCTTCTACAAGGGCTGAGGTTCTACCTGGAACCATTTGCTTTTTCAAGGGTTCTTGGTAACACTAATGGTTCCAGTTAGAACCATTTTGATCCAGAGAACCCTTTAAAACCCCTTTAATGAATAAAAGGTTTTAAAGGGGTTCTTGGGGAGCCAAAAAGGGTTTTCCTATGAGGACAAGCCGAAGAACCTTATATGGTTCTACTTAGCACTTTTATTTCTAAGAGTGTACAGTTCGGCATTGCTCAGTTTGATTCTTGCATCGGACCTCACGCTCATCTACTCTTCCAGTGACTCAACACCCAACACTCTCTGACAATGTCACATTTTCATATCGGCTCAGGAACCTGTGGAACCTCACCAGAGCAGGTACTACAAAATATCAGGTACTATCAATAGAAAAGCAAAAAATAAATAAACCAGTAGAGTCGAGCCAAGCCGTGCTAGAACTGTATCGTGGAAAAGCGGCACATACTGTATGTAAATCATGTTAGTCAGACTGATATCGATGTAACTGATTGTCTAAAATTCTGTCTTATAATATTGAAATAATAGAACTAGCCCGTACACATAAAAATAAGACAAATATGAGGTAAAAATTGTGAAATTCAGGTTCGGAAGATCGTTTCAATTCTCAGCTAGTGCTTTGTGTTCTAAGACAACCAGCGACTGAAGTGTGTATTAGCTCGACTTAACTGTGCAAATGTGCTGATTGTCTCAACGGGGGGAAGAGGGAAGAGTAAAGTTTTCCCTCCTAAATTTCCGATCCTTCCCCCCCTGCTGCTTCTGTATAGCAGGCACAGTGGCAGGCCATTGTTTCACTTTAACAGAGGGCAGAGAGCAGAGAGAAAAGAGCCTGTTATCTCACACTCTGACTGACAACGTGACCCCGAGATGTGGTGAAACTGAGGTGGCGGCAGTGACAGGAGGACGCATGATTTTACTTTCTAACAAGCTTCACTGAGAGAGAGAGAGAGAGAGAGAGAGAGAGAGAGAGAGAGAGAGAGAGAGAGAGAGAGAGAGAGAGAGAAATTCAGCTTATGATTTTTTTTTTGACAAGGATCAGCTTTCTAAAAATAGATAAATTCCAGAAAAGTTGTCACAGTTTCAATGTGAAATCACTGTAGAAGCAGACTTTACACACACACACACACACACACAGTGCTACTAAATAAAGGCAGGCAAATGAGTTCCACAGCAGCCGTTACATAAGCAGCGACACCTCAGTATCACTGTGCCAGCCTCCATGCATAATTCACTCCCATTCATTTGAGGGGGGGGGGGTGAAATATCTGCCGTGGCAAAGACGCACACACGTGCAGACGCATTCAAGACGCCGCCGCCGCCGCTGTAAACTGGAGAAAGATGGAGCGCAGACTGCTGTGGAAAACACTCATTCAGCAGACTGAAACAAAGCCAGGCCAACTTCTAATCTCTCTCACCGTCTCCCTCCTCCTTCAGGCTCC
This sequence comes from Microchirus variegatus, assembly GCF_963457635.1. Classification (NCBI taxonomy): domain Eukaryota; kingdom Metazoa; phylum Chordata; class Actinopteri; order Pleuronectiformes; family Soleidae; genus Microchirus; species Microchirus variegatus. The sequence continues at coordinate 23,437,748 of NC_139812.1, read as the reverse complement.
CATCATATTTCTCATCCAGAGAAACACCTGGCATGGGATTTAGCTCTGGAAAATAATGGAGCTTGAATTGAAATCAGTTTTTTTTCCCCAATCTGAATGCTAAAAAAATATGTACTATTCTTACTCCTGTCGTGTAATCCTGTGTTTTCAACCCCGGGAAGATCCACGACTGCAACGTTGAATTGAAAAACGTCAAAAACATTGATGCGGTTACATCCAATCACTTCCTGATTTGTCGTTATCGGCCAAAACAAGACTACAAGATTGGCTACAAATTAAAAGCCCCGTTGACACTTACTATCAAAAAGACCATTTACTGGTGTTATTTTGTCTCTGCTTTGTCCTTGTGAATAATCTAATTATAGATAATCTAAACTTCTAATCAGACCTGACTGAGGGAGCGTTTGAATGTGCACAGCTGCAGCACAGGAGGATGCTGGGGTGGTGGTGGTAAGAAGGAAGCATTAATCCCATTAAAACTGCTGAAGTGCCTTCTCGCTTTACTAGCGCAGTGTTGCTGTTGCCTCGCATTAATTTATTGACAACAAATTAAAAGCTCCATTAACACTTACTTTCAGTTTAAGTTTACTGTTGCCAGTGGACACTCGCATAATAAAACTAGTGCTGGGCACGTTAACGGCAACGCGTTTCCATGACGACGTCATGTTTACGTGACTCCGCATTGTTAAAATTAGTCTCTAAAGTAACGCTAAACTTTAAAAACAGAGGCACACATACGCAGTACACGGGTACGCTGCTCTTTTCGTTTAATAAACAGCTGCAGTTCAACCGTAGGCGTGCTATCGGCACTAAAGGAGCTAACGGAGCTAACTGGTAAACGGGGCCTGGACTCCAATGCCGTGGCACGTAAACATGACGTAGCACATGTCTTTTTCCGGTCAGTCGTCATGTAAACGTTGACGCCGTTTACGCCATTTACCGCTGTTCACGGCGTCAACGTTAACGCATTTTAGCACAGGACTCGTTTCCATGATGTCTGACTGGAAGAAGACGCGCGTGACGTCTTGTTTACGTGACTCCCGATTGTTAAAATGAGTCTCTAAAGTAACACTAAACTTTAAAAACAGAGGCACACTTACGCAGCTCTTTTCGCTTAATAAACAGACCGCTCCAGTTCGACTGTAGGCAAGCTAAAGGAGCTAATGCAGCTAACGGAGCTAACTGGTAAACGGTGCCTGGACTCTGCTGCCGCGGCACGTAAACTTGGCGCCACGCTAGTCTTTTTCCACTCAGTCGTCATGGAAACGAGTCATGCGCTAATGTGCGCTTACGTTGACACCGTTAACGTGCCCAGCACTAAATAAAACCCTAAGTCAATCGTAAAACTTTTCCGATACTGGGTCAACTATAGAGTTTAAGAGTGTTCTGTCCTTTTTTTTGACAAATATAGAAGAAAGGATGTAGCTTCAGTTAGCAGAAATCAAAGCTGGACTGGACCGTTAGCCCAACATTGGCGGTAAAAACACCAGAGGAGATCAGAAAGAGGTCCATTTACTTTTTATTTCACTACGTCACTGTTGTTTTCATACTGTATAAACACACACACGGTGAAAGCATGAGTCAACCCAGCTGGAGAGGGTTACATATGTAACCTGCATCACACATATATACCTCACTTGTTTTGTTTGATGAGCCCATGAGGTAATCCATGTTTTCCCCGTCTCTGCCTCAGACCTCGTGTTTAAGTCTGCGTCAGCGTTGACGCCCTGACACCTGTCCACATACAGCTGTTGTCTTCACGCACTTCACCGCGAGAGACGTCAGCGTCTTTGACTTTGTGCCAAAAGCATAGTTCGGGTAATTACAGTCTTCTGCCAGCTTTTGCTCTCAGATGAAAACCTCAGGGTGACACAGTCGAACAGGCGAGCTACTACAGAGGGCCCCGTTGAATGGACGGCCCTGTAACCGCTCTGCTATAAACATAATCTGCTGACATATCACTCTACGGGCCATAACAAAAACTTGATGAGAAACTACAATATGTGGCCCAGGGCTCGCAAGGAGTCTTGTAATTACACGCGTAGGGAAGTCAGGAGGAGGAGGAGGAGGAGGAGGAGGAGGAGGAGGAGGAGGAACAGCAGCAGCAGTCTGTGTCTGCCAGAGTGCTTTGTCATCAAAAGACAACACAAAGATTCCCTTTGAGTTTCTTTCTGGATGAAAACGTGGAAAAGTTATTTGTCTACGGGTCACACTTTGGAGACACGCAGCCTAATTGTCTGCTTCGGGGAGAAGTATGTGTATACGGCCTGCTACTTTTTCTTATCTTCAAAGAGTGTGTGTGTGTGTGTGTGTGTGTGTGTGTGTGTGTGTGTGTGCAGACAGAATATTGAATATCACCCCTCCTCCTCCTCCTCCTCCTCTTTCTCTTCTTCTTCCTCCAGGCCAACTGTCCAAAAGGGTGGAACAGATTTTCTACAGGCTGATATTTCAAAATCAATACCCCGACAGTCTGTAATGAGCAGATAATCCCGCAGGGTCAGGATTAGGAAGACAAAATCACATCATCTCACCTCAACAAATCCAAGCAGCGAGCTCCGTTTGTTACCATTTGTTTAAATTTGAGTCAAAAAGCAACAAACTTAAGACCTGCCGCGAGTAACTTTTGGTCATTTGTTGTTGTCGTGGTGTTGTTACTTTGTCTCTGCTTTGTCTTTGTGAACAATCTAATTAGAGATAATCTACATTTATAATCAGACCTGACTGAGGGAGCGTTTGAATGTGCACAGCTGCAGCACAGGAGGAGGCGGTGGTGGTGGTGGTGCTAAAAAGGAAGCATTAATCCCATCACACTGCTGAAGTGCCTTCTTGCTTTACTAGCGCAGTGTTGCTGTTTCCTCCCGTCTGTCAAACAAAATCACTTCCTGTGTGCAGATTACGGAGAGAGTCAGGAGGCGCTGATAGGCCTAATCTGCATTGTGTGAACTAAAGGAACATTTGTTTGTTGTAAAAAGTTTCACATTGATATTAAATTAACACACAGATGTCAGGGTCGTCTACAACTTTTCGTGCATTAGTTTCCAAACCTCTTAAAAGTCACCCCCAATGTTTCCTAACACAATTCTGGTCAAGACACAGTTGTAGCCGGATGACGCCATTCAATTAGACAACTTCCCTCGTCCCAAATCCGATTAATTGAATTGAAAGTGTGTCTGCCTCCACGACACTAGGAGGCGATACGCCCCCCCCCCCCCCTTTCAGCGACCTTAGAGTTAGCTCGGTTTCCGTTGTTAGCGTATTGAGCGCCATTTCAAGTCCTTTCATTTTGAAAGTATCAAATTCTTTAACCTGACAAGAGCATGAAACAATGTACCAGTCACTGTTGTCTCTAGTGCGAATAAGCATCCAAACAACTCCACACACTTTCCATCGACACCTTTTTTTACTCATGAATACAAAGTTTCCTGCAGCAAAGATAAAGAAATCCTTGAGTTTGACAGACACACACATGCACTCATACATAATCACACACTCTCTTTTTTCTCCCCACTCCCCACTCACCCCTGTGAGCGCCCTGCATGGCTGCCTCCACTTGTCTGTGTCTCTTGGAAAAGATTTCTTTTTTTAAAAAATCACTCCGCTCTCTTGTCGACTCAGAATCTCCTCGTTGTTCCAGTTTCCTGCCGTAGCCTGCCTGTGCTGCTTCCGACACGGAGGAATTTCAAATGGAAGCCCTCATGTTTCCCCCTGTCCTGTCCTCTGCTACTCTTTCCTCTTGCTTCTCACTTCACTCCACTGTTCCTCTTCTCAGCTTTCCTTCCCTGCTGCCTGCCTTAGCACCGCCTCCCCACCTCCTCCTCCTCCTCCTCATCATTCCTCCCTCCCCTCCCTTACTTTTTGTCTGCCAGTCCCCCCCCACGCCTCTAGTTTCCTCTCTTTTAACACACTACTCTTTCTCCTCCCCCTTTTCTTTTCAGCCAGAGATTCATCCTTCCCCTTCTGTGTCATACATATATATATAGATATACATAAATGTATATATATACACATAAATACATATACATATCCATATATATATACACATGTGTACATATATATAAATACATATACATATATATACATATAAATATACACATATACATACATATATATATACATACACACATATACATATATATATATGTATACACATATATATATATATATATCAATTCATCTGCATGGTTTGAGTCTATGTCAATAAGACAGTTAAACTGATAATTACACGCTCAGGTAACCTCATGATACGCAATACATGGTCTATGATACCAATTATATCACGATATAGCCATTCTGTGATAATCAATGTATTAGAATACAATCATACGTCACGATATCTGTAGATTTCTCGACAATTATCCCGCCGTAGACTTCCGTCTTCTTCGGCCAGGTAACGTCCGCCCCAAAGTTTTCCCACATTCATTTGAGCAGCGCCACCGTGAGGAGATATGAAGTAGTGACGTTCTAAACAGGGCTGTTTTGGGCAGAGTGATTGAACTGCTGTGGTGCTTCATCCGTAAGGACACTAGGGAACTAGGTTCACTTAGAGAAATAGGGTATAATATGAGTCCTTTAAAGGAAGAGAGGAAGAACAATGATATTTCACCAATGATCAACAGTGACACAACATGAAGAGCTGCAGGGGTCAATGCTACATACATATATATAAAACACAGTTGGGCTGCAAAAACGCATGAATTATTAGTTTACTGCTTAATTTATTGACAACTATTGTGGTAGTTGATTAATCTGGCTCCACTATACCATTAAATAACTGAAGACATCTGAGGACAAGGCCATGTCTAGGTTTAGGGAACATTAAAACAAAAGTTTTACCGCATTTTCTACATTCAGACAAGTCAAATTTGTCTTTAAAAAAAAAGCAGCAATATTTCCTTGCATTTTCAAAGCTCGACTGATTTACTTTAGCCTCATTAGCAGCATCCGTCTCTAATGAAGATCTACAAGAAGCCACGAGAGAGACAACAGACACTCCATCTTTTGTCTCTCCACGTACAGACAACGTGCATTTTTCTTCTTCTTTTCGTCTAATACAATGATACTAGGAAAATTAATGGTTATTATCAAATTACTGCATGCTTAAACTGAGATGGCAAACAAAAGCTCTTTTCCAGTGGTCAGAAGAAAAAAAAAACCTCCACTAACTCCCACTGACATCTGGCTTTTATCAGCAAAAGATACGATCAGCATTCACTCGCAGGTCAAATGACTCGGAAATAGATGGAGGTTTTTCTATTTTCCTGCTCGTATCGGCTGACTCAGGTTGAGAGCGAGTATATAACAACTGTAACGCCGTGTTGTGTCGTGCTTCTGTTCTGCAGCACCGGATGTTTGGGAACCATGTTTACCTGTAACATTTGAATGTTAGCCTTTTACGGCAAATATAAAAACAGAAGACCTAGCAAGCAGCACGGCTGGGATCAATTACACAACTGTTACATCAGATATTGATTATATCAATTATCAGGACAGTTACATTGTTGGGTGTCTTTAATTGTTTGAGCACTAAAACAGCTCATAAATCCCACATACTGTGTCTGCTGTGAGGTAAACAAGACTACACTTAAGGTTTATTGTTGTATGCTGCCATGGAAAACCAGTAGGAGGACTGAGTAATGCTCGAGGTGTGTGTGTGTGTGTGTGTGTGTGTGTGTGTGTGTGTGTGTGTGTGTGTGTGTGTGTGTGTGTGTGTGTGTGTGTGTGTGTGTGTGTTCTCTTTCTCTGTCTTTACGGGAAGTTCCCTGCACCTCCTTCTGAATCCCATAGTGCTGTAACAAGTGAGGAGAGAGTTCACCGTCTGCTCTCTGACTTGGCATTTTCCTGCCGTTAACACAGCCCAACGTTTTCAGGGTGAAAATACAACACCAGCAAGCTTTTGAGTCTTTTTTTTTTATATGTGTGTGTGCAACTGACTGTAAGGCGTACAAATGTGTTTTTTTGTGTTTTTGGAGGTCCAAAACTATCTTTGTGAGGACGTTGTGCTCTTATGAAGAGTTTATTTTGAATAAATTCAGTGTAATATTCTTTAAACAGTCACCTAATTTAAAAAAACAAAAAACAATACTGTATTTACAAAGACGACTGGTTTCTTTGTTGAGGTCAATCAGGAAATAACAATACACTGACTAGCCACCAGAGGGCGACGCCTCCTGATTGTAAAAAGAATTATGTTTAACCCTAGAACACCATTGCCAGGAGCAAATCAATGTATGTGATTTTCATGAAAACCAAGTTTTCATCTTCATCATTTTTTTTTTTTTTTGAAATTTTTTGTTCCCAAATTCCTAATTTTCCAGTCATTTTGGAGCATTTTTATATGGTCTCCTCATGATGCTTTTTCTCTCATTTTGTTAGACATGACACAGTTTAAAATAAAAGAACACTACTCAAATTTGTCATGTTTTGTCATGTTTTGTCATATTTTGATATGACAAGTACTTTTTATTGGGTGTATTTATTATCTCGGGTAAAAATCACCCGGCGTTAGTGACGCTGTTTTGAATTTGAGCGATAATGTTCCAGGGTTAAAAGGAAGTGAATTTGATTCATAACATCAGTAAACATTTTCCCGAAGAGTTAATGGACTCAATTGCTAGTTTCAGCTCTTAATCGATAGAATATGATGTCACTTTTGTAAATGATGTTCACATTTAGAGGGAAATAGACAATAAAGTACAGCATGTTTGAGTGATTGACGGCTGGTGTTGTCCAATAGGTGCAACATGGGCACACAGAAAGTTGTGATTCTGGCTTCAAAAACAGGAGTTCAGATTCTAATGAATAGTCCGGATGAAGCCTAAAAACCACAATGGACTCGTTTCTTCGAGTTTCACTCAGGAGGAAAATTGGAAAATGCTTTTTTAATTACATTTTTGGACCGCCCTAATATTTACACAGAATCCCTCTTGTCTCGAAGATGACTTTCCGAACGCACACGAGACGAGAGAGCAGTGTAGTGTTAGTGTAGTTAGTGAATGAAGGAGACAGCTGGACTGGAACAGGCTGAGCTGGACAAGCAGAAAGACAGGGAGCAAGAAAAGAAGGCAGAGGCTGAAATGGAGACAGAGGAAAGAGGAGAAGAAGACAGCTGCTGCTGCTGCTGCTGCTGCTGCTGCTGCTGCTGCTGCTGCTGCTGCTGCTGCTGCTGCTGCTGCTGCTGCTGCTGCTGCTGCTGCTGCTGCTGCTGCGTTGACTACACATTATTATCAGCCCACATATCACAAACACTGACCTTTACAGCAATGACTCCAGCTGAAAGAAATGACAAAGAGCTCAGGGTTTGGCGATGTGTGATAGATGGATATATACAGGAAGTGAAAACTTTGTTCTGAAGTCTAAAAAATAAAATAAAAGTGCTAAGTCGAACCATATAAGTTTCTTCGGCTTGTCCTCATAGGAGAACCCTTTTTGGCTCCAGGTGGAACCTCCACCAAGAACCCTATTAAAATCCTTTATTCAGGAAAGGGGTTTAAAAGGGTTCTCTGGATGAAAATGGTTCTTACTGGAACCGTTACTACCAAGAACCCTTGAAAAACCCTTTCTTCGTGTGTCTGAAAGGGTTTTTCAGAAGCAAATGGTTCCAGGTAAAACCTCAGCTCCAAGTAGAAGAACCTTTTTGGAACCCTTATTTCTAAGAGTGTGGCGATTTGAAGCGGACCTAGACCGGAAGTTCGAATTAACGCTGTTTTTTAGTGTGTATCTGCGTCATTACCTTGTTTATGAAGCCCTGAAGGTTCAAAACAAACAGTTCAGCCACTGCTGAGAACGCTGTGTTTTATTGTAATCTCGGGCTCAGCGAGATCTCTGAAAAAACCCGGTCCGGTTACGTAAACAGCGGTTCTCCTGAACAGCAGATTGTCCTGCTCCGGGCACTAGTCCGGGCATCCGGTTGCGTACATTAAACCGCAGAAGAAGAACGTCCGTTGTGGAGGTGTTTCACGAGCGACAGTGTCTTCTGACTCTGGGTCAAAGTCATAAAAGGGACTGCGGCGGGGAGTCGTGAAGAAGCTATTTTTAAACATTGTTAAAACAATGTTTTGATAATGAGTAGCAGTGCATCCACCGTTCCAGAGGGGGGAGCTGCGCTTCTGAGAGCTGGTGTGCTGAATATGTCACTTCCGGGTAATCACAACACACTCTGTCTTCTGGGTGTGAGAGTTGAGTCTGAAATATCGCGGCTGGGGTATAGTGTCAGAAAAGAAGGGTTTCTATCGGCTCGTTTACAGCAACTAGGAGGTTTTTGACCATAAAAACAAGTTAATGTATGTAAGTAGACCTCCATAACTAACATATATGTGCAACAGGACCACTCTATGTGAGCTTTAATACACACTAGCATTTTAGAAAAAGGTGTCCCACCTTCTTTTTTTCTTTCCTGAGGTATTATTGTCACCGAGCCACTGTATGGAATAACATAGACTCGGCCACAAATTCCTGACCCTGTGATCCCCTCATCTCTTCTCCCTCTTGCTCCTCCAGTGTCACACACTCCAACGACCATCCATCTCCAAACCCAACGCCTAACCAGACACTTCAAAAGGCAGAGGCCAGGACCCCTATTTCCATAAATGTGTGTGTGACAAAATGACCACAGCGGGTCATTCTAAACTGAGTCAGAGCAGTGATCAATGTCCTCGCCTCCCTCAAAGACAGCAGAGAAAAAGAACACCACCAAAACATGAAGGAGTCAAACACAGAGAGAGAACAAAAGATTTAGGAGGAGTGAGGGCGACCGCTTGAGTCAGCAAATACTGAAGGTCAGCATCATCACAGAAGGGTTTTTGTCTACAGAGAGTGTTTTATGTTGTTTTGTGAGGGGATTTTTTTTTACCTCAGAGTGCCACCCAGTGTACGCCTCCTAGAGGTATGAAGGAGGAATGGCACAAAGCTCTCATCCCAGGACCTTGGTCCTTTTCTGGGCGTCCTCTGCTGTGCTGTAGTCAAAGAGAAAAAAAAAACACATTAATATTAACATACAGCTAATAATAATCACAATTATAGTAACTTAAGATACATCGAAGCAGCGTGAATAAGTTATGAAATTGTTGACATATGACTGATTTACACACCAGTTGAAAGGAAAATATTAAGACCTGCAAACATTCCCACACAACCATGTACACCAGAAGATATACACATGTACGTATACCATGGAAAAAAACAGGAAATGCAAGTGCACAATTTAATCCAGACTCACAACTTACAACAGACTTGTTTCACCAGATAGAAGATGTTATAGGATAAAACAAATAAAACAGCAAATTTGAAGTTTAAACTTTAGCCACCAAATTCTATGAGTCCAGGTGAATGTTTGTGCCAAATTTGAAGAAATTATTGCTTGTACTGTATGTGTATATAAACATATATATACATACATATATATGTATGTATATATTGTATATATATATATATATATATACACACATATATGTATATATATATATATATTTATATATATACATATACAGCAAATTCGAAGTTTAAACTTTAGCCACCAAATTCTAAGAGTCCAGGAGAATTATTTCTTGAAGAATTAAGAATATGTACTGTATGTGTATATATATATATACATACATATACGTATATGTATGTATATATTGTACATATATATACATACATTTATACATACATATATATATACATACACGTACATACATACATACACACATACACACATACATATATATACATACATACACATACAAACATATATATTTATACATATATATACATACATATATTAAATTGGACTGACATATCTATTTTTTTCCAGTCTTACTTTTATGTGAAATGTCATTGATAGCATCATCTGACGTCTAGCAGAGTGAAAGAATCACTGAATTACTCATTGTGTTTGCATATCTACTAGGTCTCATATTATTTTTAAATCATGATCAGATTACTTCTAATATCTATAGAAGCAAGGTAAAAAGAAAAAAAAAAAGGTTTTGTGAAGTTAAAGTATCCGCACTTCCTTTTCACGTCTCTCCTCTCACTAACACAAGCATCAGATGAGAACCTCAGTCAGCTCGGTGCAGGCTGATAAGTGATCTGATATTGATTTTGGCCGGTGTGTCCCTGCGTAGGGGTCAGTCCTGCTGCTCAGCTGCTGAGCCGAGCCGAGCCGAGCCAAGCCTCGGAGCTGCTGCTTTCAGGAGCCACGAACAGATGCTAACTGAGCTCATTCACGTCTGCTGTCAGACACACGGACGGACAGCGAGACGGACTGAATATCGACAGAATATCACTACAAAGGCTTTCCATTCTGAGGAAAAACTACAGTGAGAAAAGACAAATTGTGTCGGCTGCACTTTGACGTGTTTTTGGCAGCACAGAAGAACTTTGATCATCAGTGGACGACAACATCACATGGCTGCCACATGAACTAAGAGGATCTAGATATTTAAACGTGAAATCAAAATTTAGTAGATACAGAAACTATTTGCAAGATAATATTGACAAACAATTCATCCATTCACAGAGTATTCATAACGGCAACAAGTACTCGGTTAATAAAAATAAACAATTACATGAATATATTCCTTTGATGTTCCAAACCGTAGATGACTGGTTTATAGCTTTAACTGCAACATAACGTTCAGAACAACGTTTCACACCAAACCTAGCACAGCTCCTAATATTTTATTAGAATATTTAATATTTTCTAAAGATGTCAAATCCACGGTACCCTCTATCTAATAACAGCAAAGGTCCACCCTTTCCCTTTTAAATGCAACTACACTTGTTAGGTTTTAATGTAGCATCACTTTGAGGAAGCTAATGTATCTTCTGGTTCAATTTAGCATCACTTTAAAGAAGCTAGGGCTTGTAATGGCTGAATTTAGCATCACCTTGAGGAAGCTAACTGTTATTATGGTTATATAATAGCATTTGAAAAAGCGTAATGGCTTAATAGTTTAATATAGCGTCACTTTGAGGAAGCTAATATTTGTTATGGTGAAATGTAACATCACTTTGAAAAGGCTAATACTTTAAATGGCTGAATTCAGCATCACTTCGAAGAAGCTAGTAATTGTAATGGTTAAATTTAGCATCACCTTGTGGAAGCTAAATGTCATTATGGTTATATATAGTATTTGAAAAAGCTTACACTTGTTATGGTTCAATGTAGCGTCACTTTGAGGAAGCTAATGTTTGTTATCGTTAAAATTAACATCACTTTAAAGAAGCTAGTACTTGTAATGGTTAAATTATAGCATCACCTTGTGGAAGCTAACTGTTATTATGGTTATATATGCCATTTGAAAAAGCTTACACTTGTTATGGTTTAATGTAGCATCATTTTGAGGAAGCTAACACTTGTTATGATTTAATGTAGCATCACTTTGAAGAAGCTAACACTTCTTATGGTTTAATGTAGCATCACTTTGGAGAAGCTAATACTTGTTATGGTTTAATGTAGCATCACTTTGAGGAAGCTAACTGTTATTATGGTTATATGTAGCATCTGAAAACGCTAACACTTATTATGATTAAGGATCAGAATCAGTTGACTTCTTTAACTGTTCACATAATACTCTTTAACATAATAATCTAAACAAAATTAACACAATATTGGCTCCTTCTGAAACTATAGACAAAAAACAAAGCTGTTAATTGCAGCCTTTATATTATAATTCTGTGGCAGATGGCCATGTGTAACCAGAGAAAACCACAGCAGACAACAGGAGAACACGCACAAAGGCCTTGGTTCGAAACCTGGATTCAAGCATCACAAATTATGTCCCTTTAAAAACTCAACATGATTGATTCTGAAAAATGTCCACACCACACATAATTGCCAACACTTTAACTTGTGGCTTTTATTGCTACAGCTGATGCTTTTAAGCAGCCAACATCAATATATAGAGGAAACGGGATATAATGTATTGTGCTGCTCGGTGTCTGTCAACAGAAAATCCCACACACTCATGAATGGATTTAAACAGAATTGATTTAAATGTGGAGGCTTTAGGCAGCTGCTGATTAAAGTGGCAATCAGGAGCTCGGTTTGTGCCATTAGATGATTATTGTGTTTAGGCCATTTGAGGCATATTTGACGTTACTGTGTGTGACACAGTCTTATTGATTGAAGCCAAGGTTGTGAGGGAGTAACAAGGAGCCTCCAGATGGTCAAGGTCTTTCCTCAGGGACACAAGGGCTGGGTTGAGGGTGAAATCAGTGAGATAACAAGGTTATTCAGATTACCCACCCTCCTTTTAAAATGATTATTTTTCTTGGTAATGTATACATTTATGAGAGAGATTTGGAGAGCAGCCATTTCCTTAAAATACAGGCTTTAAGTGGAGTTAAGTTGAGAAGAAAAAAGTGCATTAATGTGCGTTTCCATCCACTGCAGTTACAGTAGGTGGCGTAAAAGTCTGGGTCCCCAAGAAGGGACGTGGCCTGGGCCATACTTATAGCTTGTCCATGTCCATTCGTTCTACTCTATTGTTCCATGCATGCCCACACAATCTCATGTTCCAATTTTAGTAGCAGCAATTTCTCACCAGGAGTTTGCCCTCTTTTGTGTTTCCCTGCATTCATTAAGTACATAGTTGTACATAATGGGGCACCAGCAGACATACTTATATAATCTTCAGCATATTTCCATGGTTACCATCTTCTATTGTGTTGTGTTCTGACAGAGTGTGCCACTGACTGGACTAGAACATCAAATCATGTATGAATGTATTAGACACATTTGGTCAAGTTGGTCCATTGTGGCGGTGTGATCTGACCTTGTTATTACGTTGGGCAATTCCGGTTGTATAATGACAATAAAGATCCTTTCCTATGCTCTTAGAAATAAGGGTTCCAAAAGGGTTCTTCTACAAGGGCTGAGGTTCTACATGGAACCATCTGCTTCTGAAAAACTCCAGAAGAAAGGGTTTTTCAAGGGTTCTTGATAAAACTAATAGTTCCGGTAAGAACCATTTTGATCCAGAGAACTCTTTAAAACCCCTTTCCTGAATAAAGAGTTTTAAACGGGTTCTTGTTAACACTAGGTTCCACCTGGAACCAAAAAGGGTTCTCCTATGAGGCCGAAGAACCTTATATGGTTCGACTTAGCACTTTTATTTCGTAGAACGTATTGTGCTACAGGGAACAGGTACAACATGTTCAACAGTGCACTGTTGTGCCCATGGTTGGCCACGTAGGGGCTGCACAGACCAACGCTGAAATGGGCAAGAGAAAAATTACATTTGGTTCACACGGACCAAAGCAGACCTCTGTCTGCACCCATGTGGACTTGGAAAGTATGACTAAGTATGGGTCTAAGAAGACACAAAGAAGTTGATGCCAAAAACATTCTGTTGCTATTTCCATTTATTATCATAGCAATATTTGATTCTTGCACCGAGCGGAGGTCGCTGTGGTTTTCCTCATTAGTCCACACACAATCCTCCTTTTGTGGCACACGATTTCTGAATGTCATCCTTTGTTTGCCAAATCTGTTTCCATTACTGCACTTATTCTCATTCATCTTCTGTCGAATTTTCCCCACCTGCCTCAAGCATCAAAACATCGCCATTTCAAAGTAAAAGTACCAATTTCTCTAGACTTGCACAAACACGGACACACTCTAATCAATCTAATCTGGTACGATCAGCTGACGGGAACCCGTGGGTGCAGATCAGGAAAAAGATAATGAAATCTTAAGATCAGTGGTAGATGGGTTATAACACAGCATATGTCCTCACACAGGGATGAAACCTCACTTGACGCGAGTACAATGACTCCATGACTCAGGGTCGTGCTGCAGTGTTCACTCAAACTGAAGGTGTTATTGTGCTCGCCTTGTTGCCTTAGGGCACACTTTTGTTTATCACAGACAGTGCAGCTCCAGTGTTATAATCTTTGGGTCACTGTCAGTGTCTATTGTGTGTCCTCGTTTTTGGCGAGCAATGTTGTCCTAATGAGGGTAGCAGTAAAAGAGGGTAGAGGGGAAAAAAACTGAAAAAATAGCAGCCTTGACAAAAAAAAAAAAAGTTGCAGCTAAATCAGTGCCAAGGTCGCTGAGGAAAAATGTGAACACACAAACGAGACTCAGCAGCGTACGATCAGGACAAAACGTCAGTATATATCCCTGTATGTCATTACACAGCAATACTCATTTGTACACACTCTTAGAAATAAGGGTTCCTAAAGGGTTCTTCTACAAGAGCTGAGGTTCTACCTGGATCCAATTTTGCTTCTGAAAAACCCTTTCAGTTCACTTTCATTGTGTGAAAAACACTTTCCCGAAGAAAGGGTTTTTCAAGGGTTCTTGGCAACACTAATGGTTCCAGTAAGAACGTCAGCCCTTGTAGGAGAACCCTCCATTTTGATCCAGAGAACCCTTAAAAACCCCTGTCCTGAATTAAGTGTTTTAAAAGGGTTCTTGATAACACTAAGGGTTCTTTTTTTATAAAGGTTCCACCTGGAACCAAAAAGGGTTCTCCTATGAGGACAAGCCAAAGAACCTTATATGGTTCTACTTAGCACTTTTATTCCTAAGAGTGTATGGTGACATAGTAGGAATAGGAAATATTTGATAAAAATTATCTGTATTATATTATTAATGTTCTTTATCATTCTTGATTTGCTTACTACTACAACACTTATTTGTTAATTATATTGACATAAAATATCTGACATCATTTCCCTTGGTCAAAAGGAATGTATTCAAATGCAATGTGACATTATTTAATATTATAATAATACATAAGAAAACGCAGCAAATGCTCAAAACAAATTTCAACCAATAATAATGAATAAGATGTCATTTTGTACGTCTCTAGCGCTCATATAGCTCCTGATACTTCAAGTAATGGATGTAAAAATGGGGTAAATACAACATGCTAACTAACTGCAGCAAACCAATAAAACCACCAATCAACAACCAATAGTTGATAATAAGAATATGTGTGTGGGGCCTGATTTAATTATATCTATAATAAAATTGATTTATCAACTGCTAACCTGTGTTTACATCATCCTATAGCTAATAGCCAGGCATATTGATTAAATAATGGCCAAACAAGCCAACAGCGCAGTTTCTACACCAGCAACAGAATCAATGGGAATTGTAAAACACTTCCAGGAATATTACAGTCAGCTTGTATAATTTCTATGTACCTGTGTTTCCATGTTGGCTGCCATTACCCAAACTCTCACCACTTTTTTTGGCAGCTTCTGTTGACTTCTTTTTTTTTTTCCTCAAGAAAGTGTGAAGCTGTTTTGTTGCCATTAAACGTCCTCTGTTGATGTTTGGCCCACTTTTCAGCACACGCATACATAAAATATGATTCGCTGCTTCAGTTTCTGACTTTCTATTCAGCCGGGATTCTGTGGCAGACGAGATCAGAGAAGCTGAGCTCTTCATCGGATTCTCCATGTGAGGGAAGTAAAGAGAGGTGGAGATGGGAGAGAGCGGAGAGAGGGGTAAGATACAGATTAATCACTGACCTCTAGACTTACAACTGAAGACAAATGGCCAGGATTAATGAGGGCCATTCATCTTGTAAGAGGAAGAAAAGTACAAGGGGGTGTTTTTCCCTGTGCTGCTCTCATATAACTCTATCCAGTCTGGTTAGTGCTGTGTACTTGCTTTGGATCAAAAAAGAAAAAAGATCAAATCTGCCCTTGTGTACATCCAGTACGACCCACTAGAGGGCAGTACTTTCCAGCCTAGGGGTCAGGGCATGTTTCATGTTTCTCAGGATTGAAGTGAAGGTTGAGACAGAAGAGACTTTGAGAAGACTTTAAACATTAATGTAAAGATATAGTATGAAGGAGAATCTATGTAGTCTTCTGTTAGCATCTTAACTCAAATACACTCAAAAACTCACAGTAAATACACTCATATATTTATATATTTATAATAGACCAGACCACTGCATAATTTCCATATTCGCTTTATGTCACTAATTTCTTAATGTAATGTTCTTTGTTGTCTTTGTTCTTTTGAGTTGTACGTTTGTCATGTTATGTTGTGTTTAAATGTACGTCGTGCAAAGAAAAAAAGCTACACTCTTGGAAATAAAAGTGATGCATAGAACCATATACGGTTCTTCGCCTTGTCCTCATAGGAGAACTCTTTTTGGCTCCCTTTTGGAGGGTTCCACCAAGAACCCTTTTCAAACCCTTTATTCAGGAAAGGGGTTTTAAAGGGTTCTCTGGATCAAAATGGTTCTTCCTGGAACCATTAGTGTTACAAAGAACCCTCGAAAAACCCTTTCTTCGTGTGTCTGAAAGGGTTTTTCAGAAGCAAATGGTTCCAGGTAGAACCTCAGCCCTTGTAGAAGGACACTTTTATACGGTGGCCCTGAGGTGCAAAACACAAATGCAAATTACAAAACACAAACGCAAATCAAAAAACACAAACGCAAATCAAAAACACAAAAACATTAACTTAAAAAGGAAACACAAATGACACAACACAAACACAAAAGCAGAAAACACGAAAACATTAACTCACAACGCAAACACAAAAGCAGTTGATTTGCGTTTGTGTTTTTTGATTTGCGTTTGTGTTTTTGATGTGTGTTGTGTTTTGTGATTTGCGTTTGTGTTTTGCACCTCAGGGCCACTGTACTTTTGGAACCCTGTGTTTTAATTGACCTTCTAAGCACGTCAATAATGAGATGTTGTTAGTTTCTCTGTCTCCAGCTCAATAGGCCCTGCCAGCAAATGTTGTTTTGACAGTTTCTCTGAAACATCTCCTTTCATTCTCCAATACGTTGCCTCACGCGAGGTTCCCCGTCTCCCCTGTCTTTAGCTTTCCACCCCATTATTTAAAACATGACGAAGATGACATCACTCTCAGCCCAGAGGAACATGTTCTCCATGATGAAGATGCCACAGGGCCAGATGAACAAAAACAATCTGAGCATATTTTACAGAAAACACAGTCAAGTGCCTGTCACCATTTCAGCTGCACATGCTGAACTGTGCAGGATTTCTGTCACGATTCAAACCAACTGCAGAGAACTAGGATATTTTCATCTCTGTCCTATTTCACCACCCACCACAGCATAACTGGTGTCATCACAACAACACATGTTGTTATGCTGTGTTTGTTTCTACCTTATGGGTGAAGAATATTTGTTACAAAGCTTCATGATTTGAAAAAGGTCTAAAATGACTATCAGTATGGGCAGTTTGAGACATCAGTATCAGTATCAGACAGGAAAAAGAGGTACTGTGCCATCCATAATTCCATTAATATTTAGTTAATATAGTTTAGGGCTGCAACGAATACTCGATTCATCAATTATTAATCGATTACTAAATTAATTATCTAGTATTTTGATAAGCGATTCATCAGTTTGAGTGTTTTTTTCAATGATTAAAACAAGCTTTCAGCTTCTTAAATGTGCATATTTTCCTGGTTTCTTTGCCCCATTGAACAAAGAATCCATTAAAACTGAATCATTTTTGGTTTGTGGACAAAACAAAACATGAGAGAACATCATGATTTCCAGGTTTGGGAAACATTTTTTTCAACATTTTCCAGAGCAAACAAGTACTCGATGAATAAAATAAGCAACGAAACGACTCACAGAGTATGAAACAACGACGACGTGACCAAGTTAAAGGTGCATTATGTAATAAATCTAAAGCAACTGGCCATGAAATCAACCTAATATGTCACAGAGACTCAGGAATAAAGTGAAAAACTGAACTGAACTCACCAACAACAACAGTACAGACAAAATAATTGCATTAAAAAAAATATTTTGCAGACTGCAAATCATGTTTATGTTTTGAAATCATGTTTTGGCATGTGGTGCCACCTATCGCCGTCTACCAATCACTGCAGTCTGTAGAGTCTCAGCTGCCGAGCAACCACGGGTTGCCAGTTACGTCAGAAAACGACCTCGGTATTTTGAATTTGGACGTAGTAACCGTTTTTTGGCCACATTCTTACATATAGCGCCTTTAAATTTGCAAGACATATTTTTTTTTTGGAATCAAGGTTCCGTTTAATATTTACTGTGCAACACGTGTACAATGTAATCGAGCATGACTACACATCACCATCAGACAGGATGAGACCTTCAAGATGACAAGGTCAGATTTTGTAATTTGCATGTGAGATAGAACAGGTCAAAAAATGGAAGAATTAAAAGTGCAGCCATTGCAGTTTGCAGTAAGAAAGTGATTCATTGTTCGGCACCTAAAAAGGATGTTGTTAATCTGGTATTCACAGCAGCAGTCGCGTAAAGTATCGCGGGGAGTATTAAGTCACATAAAATGTAAAATTGCCGTGTAAACGGATACTAAACTTTCCACCACAGCCACAGATAACCCAGTGAAAACAGACCGTGACGAGAAAGTTAAAAGGAAAACGTCTCAAGCTTTCAATTTCCCGGGTTCTGCCCGTGTGTGTGTGTGTGTGTGAGTGTGTCGCAATAGGAAAACGTGAGAGTGAATATAAATGCTGTGTGTGTCCGATGAATGTGTGTACTCGTCTGTGGCCACATAAAGTGTGTTATTGGAGCAGGGTGAGCCAGGGGCAGAGACAGTAGAAACAAACGAGGGCCTGTGTGCAACGCCGAGTCTGTTCCATGAATCATCCAGGAACTCATACAGTAGCCAGAGCCCGGTCCATCGCAGCCTTCTTCAGCTCACGGTTAATAACTTCACATGCAACGATTCGGAGAATGGAACAAACATAACGACGTGTAAATGAATGGCTTAGATTTCCAATTTGGTTCTGACAATGTAAAAATGTGTCTATGCATGTGTGTGTGTGTGTGTGTGTGTGTGTGTGTGTGTGTCATTAAAATCACCAGAAGGGAAGCCCACAGTAAGATGTCATTGTGTGTGTGTCTAAAATAAGACTCACTCCTCCTGGTACTGAACTGTTTGTCAGACAACATTTTCACCCACTGCACTGACTGTCACGCGACTGCACTCACACAGTGTCTCACAGTGTTATTTGTCAGACATGTGTCACAACACACACAGACTTGTTTGTATATCTCATTAAGGACTCGACCATTATCAAGACTTGATACTCAATTATCTTGATGGAGGGCTCTGTTTTGGACTTGATGTTGGTGTTTTCATACTTTGGTTAGGGACTGTTATTAAGATAAAAACAAGGGTGAGCTGAATGGTTAAAGCTTCCATAGAGTGGTCCTATCACACATATGTGTGAGTTATGGACGTCTAATTACATAAATTAACTTGTTTTTATGGTCAAAAACCTCCTAGTTGCTGCAAACGAGCCGATCAAAATCTCTCCTCACTGAAGCTCTCGTCAGCCGCGCTGTTTCAGACCGAGATCTCACCCCCAGACGACAATTGGCCAGCCAGCGAGGGCTTTCCCAACCGTCTTGTGATTGGCCAATACCTGGAAGTGACATAATTAGCAAGTCAGCTCTCAGCAGCGCAGCTCCCCCTCTGGAATGGTGGATGCACTGCTACTCATTATCAAAACATTGTTTTAACAATGTTTAAAAATGGCTTTGTCACGACTCCCCGCCACAGTCCCTTTTATGACTTTGACCCGGAGTCAGAAGACACTGTCGCTCGTGAAACACCTCCACAACGGACGTTCTTCTTCTTCTTCTGCGGTACAATGTACACAACCCAGCGTTCTCAGCAGATTTGTTTCGAAACTTTAGGGCTTTATAAACGAGGTAATGGCGCAGATACAGACCAAAACAACAGCGTTAATTGGAACTTCCGGTCTATGGGAGCTTTAACCATCTTAAGCTAACCCTAAACCCACATCTTAACCCCTGAAAAAGCACTTTTTATCTTGTACTTATATCTTTGTGGTGCACCGACAACATGTCCCCACAAAGATATAAGTAAAAGTACACACACATCAGTGCTGTCAGTGTGTCATTCCTCAGTACTTCTATAGCAAAGGTCAGTGTGTCCACGTCTTCACGACAGCCTGTGTGTTAACCCTCTGTTCATGTGTGTGTGTGTGTGTGTGTGTGTGTGTGTGTGTGTGTGTGTGTGTGTGTGTGTGTGTGTGTGTGTGTGTGTGTGTGTGTGTGTGTGTGTGTGTGTGTGCGTGTGCACAGAGAAACCTAAAGTACAGCACAAGGATGACTGACATGGATGCTGAGCGATGCTGCTCTGGGCCAGGCTGTCTAACCCAACAGCAGGGATAAACTATAAATAGACTCATACATCTCCATTTCTCCAACTAACTGCTTTGCTTTCCCCCCCCTCCCCTCCCCTCCACTGTTCCCTTTTTGTGAAATCTACAAACATTTTATTAATATTAATATGTGCCTCTTTTTGCTCAATTTCTGCTTGAAGAGAGAGGAAGAAATCCAAAGTAATGCAATAACAAACAGGACAGCACTGATCTCGCGGTCACAGAAGAATGGGGCGAAGGCTGTGGGGGATAGGGAAAAGGGGGCTATTTAACGGAGGGGGGGCTGTGATGCGGGAGACAGAGTTATGTAAGTGAAGCTAATCCTCTCCTAACCCTGCATAGTAAATGAGACAGAATGACACTGGCCTCATTTTCGTTTGTTCGTCTCTGCATCTGCTGCAGCATCGTTCACTACAAACCCCTCACAACACAAGGTCCCCTCTTTATTCAATCTGTTTTAAACTGTAGTGTGTAGCTTTTAAATACAGTATAAACGCCCGTTACATTCAAACAATCGTCAACACAATGTTGATTAAGGCTCCAAACAACTGTTTCTCAGTAATAGAAACAGTTGTTTATAACTCGTGTGTCTATGCATCATTCAGCTGCACACAGGAAGTGATTTGTTTTATGTTTTATGTCAAGAGAGACGGTGGAAACGGCAACAGTACGCTAGTAAAAGAGAGAGACGACAGCAACCAGGTCGAATTATGACTGAAAACAAAAACAGTGCCCAATAAAAAAAAAAGTTTCAGAAGTGAATTTCTGCTGCTCAAAAAAAAAAACAGGCGTTAAGAAGTTTGACAAGATGAATGCTTCAGTTAAGGCTGATAGTATTGCTTGACAGAGACAGACATCGAGGCAGAGCAATAACAACAACAACCTAAAGTTCCACACTGCAGATTTAAGTCATCGTAGAAAGTTTCGAAGCGCCCCCCTGTGGACCTCTGAGTAATTACCACAACATTGCACTCCTGATTTGACCTAGATTTTCTCCCCTACCCCTTCCTAATCACACAGAATGAGTGAAGGAAACTGATCTGTCTCTGCATTATTTAGCTAAATTATGTGTAATTTCTCTGACTTTTACTTGTCTAACTGAACAGAATCCACCTTTGACAATGTCCACGAGCACTTGTTTGTGTTTTTAGCCGTCATGCTGTACAGTGGGAAGCTGTTTCACTTTACTTGCTTTGTGTGCTTCTTCTGCGGGACAAATAAAAACTGCTGTAGTGAATTGCAGATACAGAGTGTTGTGTGCAGTTAATGGGCTTCATCAGTATTGTGGGAACTCATCACTAAGATGTTCTCTGGGAATTCTTGTGTCCCATCCATTCCTCCCACCTCACTTCCTCTCATCATATCAATGATAACATACATAACACATGTTGACCTGCTTTTAATTATTGACATTGACGCTTGTTTCTGTATCCTAATTGTGCTCTGAATAATAAAGAGCTAGAGTGACTTTAAACTTCACCATCAATGACTGTGGTCTGACCTCCCCCTCACATGATCCTGACCCCTCTGACCGCTCTCTAACCAGACAACCTGACCTCTATTCAAAAGAAACCCAAACATCCTGATCTGCTGAGTTGTGTTTCGCTTTAAACACTCACATCTTTATCACAGCTTTAGTTTGATTGACTGACTGTTATTCATTTTGAGTGGGGTTTGTTTTAACCATTAAAAATAAAGTATTTCCCTTATTTTTCAGCTTCTCGAAAGTTACATCTTTTTGGTTTGGACATTTACAAACATCATTATTTCAAGTTTTTTTTTTGACATTTTTTTTACACTTTTATCTATAATTAAAATAATCCAAATTAGTAGTGTTGTATATAAAACATTATTTTATATACAGTGTGAATTTACTATGCAGGGGAAACACAATTTTCTTCGTAATAATAATTTCCCATCACTCAGTGGATGGTTTTAAACAATAGAGCTATGATGAGGTAAAACCTCATTATACTACTGGTCATAAGTCAGGTTCTCTTACTTTCATCATTACAGTTCTTTTAATTAGTTTTTATTCATGTTCCAGTCAGTCATCATTAAAGGAAAGCATTAATCATTTACTATTGTTCCAAATGACTCTAATCATTATCACATTTTTAAACGATTAAAAATAAAAAAAGAAGGGCAACCCCCCACAGTGTTCAAGTGGAGATCCCTGGTACCACTGGCACCCTTAAATCTTAAATCTCCCCCTGACAACCCCCCCCCCCCCCAGAAGCCCCTCACCTCTTCAATCCTGCTGCCCAGACAGGACGCTCCACTAAACTTTGACCTAGTTCTGTCGGCCCTCGAGGGGAGAGAGGAAAAACAAAAGCGAGACCCCAAACGCAGCCTGCTCCATGCTGATCCTGCGCTTTAATAATATTCTGGATATCAAAGGCTCGCGCGGACAATGCGTCTTTTGAATGTCAACTCTCAGAGGGAAGCTTGAGGACGCGTGCATGTGAAAGACGGAGTGAACTCCATTGTCTGAATAGTATAAAAAAACAGACGGACACACATTCAGTGAGTTTCCATGAACTGTTATGTACGCCAAGACTACTGTCCTTGTCCCAGTATACAAGCACTAGCAGTTAAAATGTATTAAGTAGGTATAAGTAGGTGCTCCTGTTCAACATAACTAAATTAATCGCCAACTATTTTGATAATCGATTAATCGGTTTGAAGCTTTTTTCATGATTAAAACAATATTTCTGACTGTTGTAGCTTCTTAAATGCGAATATTTTCTTGCTCCACATAACAAAGAAATCAATAAAACTGAATCATTTTGTTTTTTGGACAATATAAGACATTCAAGAACATCGTCATTTCCAGTTTGACAAACACTGATCAACGGTTTTTAGCATTTTCTGACATTTTATGGACCAAACGATTAATCGAGAAAATAATCAATAGATGAATCGAACATAATTGTTAGCTGCAGCTCTAGTTCCAATCCCTATGTACTTTAAAATAGCCAATGTTTTTTTAAGCTGTTGTTAAGTTCATTTTATTATTTCCGGCTCAAAGCTGTGGGGTGGGACCTGTGGAGCATGTGCACAGCACCTGGGTCAGCTTTTATAACATATACACAGTACATGCAATAGAGACCTGACTCCCATATACGTTATCTAGTAGCTTAAACTGGACAAACATCACGTAAACTGATTGTTTATCTCATACTGAGGACTTGATTTCACTTTTCAAACCCTGACCTCCTCCCTGCTTTTTAATCCAATACGACCCCTGTCTCTTATTTCCAAGAAACCTGGCTCAGCAGACGGACACAATCCTCCATAACCAAAGCTCTGCAGCATAATGCAGAGCAGACAAAGACACACAGGCAAGACAACACCTCCAGGATTCAGCTCGGCGAGTCTCCGAGTCTCACACAAACCGAGCCGAGACCAAGGACCCGTCTGTAAACTGCAACTACGCTTAACCGTCTGCCAAATGTTTCATAAGCACATTAAGGAAAGCTTCCAGCCCACTGTGATGGGACCACTGCGAGGGATGAGGGCTGGCTCGGACAACAGGGTGGTGGGAGTTACTGTGACCACAGCTGGGACTCCATCCCAGAGGTTACTAGAAAAATTCTGGGAACATCAGCTCCCCGGTATGTGTGTGAGAAAGAAATGGATGAAGGCAAGGACAAAGATGGAGGGGGGGGGGGGGACATCTGTCACCAATTACAGAAGGAGGGATTGATTCCTTCGCTTCACCACTGAGAGACACATGATGCACGGATATGATGCAAAAACTATTCATGATTGAAACTTCCCAGCCTCCCAATTCAAGCTGACCACAGTTAACCCAAGCGAGTCAGCTGACGGGGGGGGGGGGTGTTCGCTACGTGGTACGCATTCTGCTCAGGGGTCATCTGGCAGATGCATCCTCCGAGCTGGCTTCAACAACAGAGTGGAGGAAATCTAATCTATAAAATAATCAGACAATACATGTGTCCAAAACAACAGATCTGTCCTTATGTTATGAGCTCAGATGTGTCCCGACTGCAGTGTGCCGAAAAACCCTTCGACTTCATTCTGCTGAGGTGCTCGTCTAAGACGGTGTTTGTGAAGACAGCATCATATCTGAGAGGCTAAATCACAGCAGCAGGAGCCTATTGGCCTTTTTTTTTTTATATACACAAGATCAATAATTCATGTTTTGCCTCCGCTGCTAGCATAAATCAGGTTTCCAATAGACGCAAATGAACAAACGGCTTAATCAATGGTTTTCTCACTCGCAAGAAAGTCGGGGCTTTGTTATTCACGACGGGCGCTCGAGAAAAATGCCTCCTGACAAAATAATTCAGAGGAACCAGAATGGCCCTTTCTCTGTGAGGAAATAAAAGCATCTAATTGTTGCCGCTGCAGGTCGTGCCCCCACATCCTAAAAACCACAAATCTGCTCTCAGGCAATTCTGGACCTAATACGTGAGTTATCCATCAATGTTCCATTGTGTGGTCTGCTGTTTCAGCACTGTCCATTCCATCCCTCATACATCAACCTCCTGAGGAGTGATGTGACACACTGTGACATAAGAGGCCACTTTACCTTCTCCTCAGAGAGAGGGAACCAGAGAACGAGGGTGGAGTGCATGCATGGGCAGATGAAAACTGTTTCTAGGTGGGACCCTGGAGGTCGTACTTAGCTCACTGGCTAGGTTAATTTCTATCGGGAGGGTAATGATTGATGATCGCCGCTGCACTGTAACATAATGAGGGGCCACATGGTGGTGCGCTGGTTAACACCGTGGCCTCACAGCGAGACAATAATTGGTTTGAATCCCCACGTTTCTCCAGCTTCCTCCAACAGCCCCGAAGACACGCAGAGTGAGCTTAGGTTAAACGGAGGTGCTAAATCGACCGTGGACGTAAATGTTTGTTTGACCAGGCGCTCTGCGGAGTCGTTGTGCACGGGGAGATCGTCTGGGCTGGACTCATTCACAACAGCAGGACAAAAAGCTCCAGAGCGTACTTAACCTATAATTTGGTGCCTATAGGTGCATGAAGGATGCAGAACTCAGAGCTTCTCCTGCTGTGTTCTAAAATGTGTGTCCTTGGACATGATCTGAAAAGTAACAGGGAAGTTTCAGGGAATGTGCAGAGAAACTTTTAAATGTGCATTCTCACATACAGCTCCACCTAACAATTTAGCAAAAAATGTACATATAATCGATTGGGGGGCCGCATATGGCCCCCGGGCCGCCAGTTTGAGACCCCTGCACTAGAGTTTTTTGGGCCCGATCTAAGCTCTACCTCTCACCCAATGCATATGGGATTGGATACAAGCTCGATCCACAACCCCAGAAGAATAAGCGATAGATAATGGATGGATAAATCTTAATATTGCTGGTGGATGCAACATAATGACGACTTTAAAGTGCAATTTCAGCGAGACACAGAAGTTTTCTCCGCAGTATCTTCGGGGCACGGTGAGCGAATACTGAGTGTTGAACAAACACCGTTTGATTGGCCTACTAATGGATGTTTGGAGCAGTTGGCAGACTTCACCACTCCCGAGTACTAATGTGATCTGTGCCAGAGTTCTGCCCACTAATGTCCATTATACACCAACTTACTCCACTCCGCATTGATCCGGTCTTTTCTTACAGACTGTAAGGGCTTTTAGAGCCCATCTCCGCCTGCAATCTCAGCTCTCAGAGTTGAACGGCAATTTAATTGACCTGCAATCTAAAACATTCGGAGTCTCCTTTCACAATGCAAAAACATTTCCGTCATAGAAAGGCAGTAAATAAATTTGCGGGCCATTTCATGTCATCTGTTGGCTGTTTTCGAGACTGCGAAATTCAAAGGGGAGGGTAATAACAGACCAAGACCGAAGACATCTCGACAATGAAAGACTCAGGGCAGAAGTGTGGTTGACCCGAGTTTGGACAGCCCCACCTTGAGGCTGATAAATATCCAGATGTCTCGGTGAGTACCGGCAAATACACAATCCTCTCGAATGGTTGGTTAACAGTTAAAAGGTGACAAAGCTTGACATTCTCAAAAGTTAAAGGGCAATCTATTGATTTTTTAAATAGAAAGGTCAGTTTACTTGTCACAAAGGACAAAACTCAGGCTTTGCAAAAGTAAAAAAGCGTACAATGTCTTACAGCATGAAGGCTCTAAGGGAAACTGCGCAAAATGATGTAATGCCTCTATTATGGATTGTGCATTATGGAGGATAATTGGGTTTATTGGAAATGTTTCTATAGGGGATAATATAGAAGGATCTTTAGTTTTCCTCATTGGACAAGAATAAAGTGGTTTAGCGGTTCATACAAACCTCGAGGTGAATCTGAGCCTCGAATGCCTCACTTTTATTCCAACAGTTCTCCTCTCACAATCACTCAACCTCAGTATAAGTGCAACACTAAGGCTCCGTCTGCAGCACTCGGAGATGGTTTGAACAGCTATTACTTTGCTGCCTTTTCACCTGTCGTACACACTTCGCCCGGGTTTTTGAGACGCTAAAGCAGACTGTTTTTGGAAACGCTCCGTTTTGAAAACTCCAGGGTTGCGCTCGAGTCATGATTCAACTATGAGCAAGAGCGTTTTGTGCCATTACTGCTCTGTGTTTGCAGCATTTTCTACAGTTGAGAGACGGAACTCTCAAAAAGCCCTCTCTCTTGACACCTATTTTCATGTTCTTTTTTTTCTTTGTTGACGAGTACAATATCTCTCTTTGATTGCACTGAACAGAACTGATTATATCATCAGTTCTCAATTGATAGCCTCTGTTGCAATCACTCAACTAATTAATGTTATTTTCTCCCATTTAGTAATTGGACAGGAGCCGTAATGTTGGTGCTTGAACAGCCTGGAGTTAAGAGATCAAAATGTATTTCTAAACACTTCTTTCTGAGAGAGTGAGATGTTAGAAGAGTTTACGAATGTCATCTACGCAGTTCTGAAATGCTTCAACGATCAAAAAAAGAACTAGAACTATTCCACTCCTCGAGTTTAGAAGTTCTTGGAGACTCATCAATAACGCAGAAGTCAGAGAATCTAATTAAAGGCATTTTGCCGCATTAAATATTAAATGCAGAAAATACAGGAATATAGATCGGCAGCCGTGAAATCGGTTATGAGAAAAACCCGGCCGTCGTTTAGTGATCTATGAAGACAAGCGAGACGCCACAGACAGTGTCCCACAGTTCAGGGAAGTAAAATTTCCTAAGTCAAAAATCTAATCATCCAAAGTCCAAAATAGTCTCACAATAACAACAATGTAAAAGAGGGAGAAATTGGTGTTTTGTGTCCTCCCCCTGATTCAGTGCTGTGGAGATAACTGTGATGTAAACATGAAGCCTGCCTGCAGTGACAGGCTCATATATATGAAAAATATGCACCGCTGCTAAACTTTGCACATCTTTTCTGGGGGATAAATGTTTATAGCTACAGTTAGCTGCAGAGTGTCTTCTTGCAGGACGTTGTAAATCAAGCAGCCCAACTTTCAGCGACAGGACTTTGATGGATTGTGATCTGCTTAATCTGACCTGCAGAGATAATCCCACGAGTCCCATGATGAAAATAAGAAGTTTTTTTTGCCGCTGGTCAGAAAACACACTAAACACCGAATAACATCTGGTTTTTGTCTGCAATAAAATACAAATCGGCTTTCAATCCCCGGTCAAATGACTCTGCGATTAGTTTATCGGCAGTAAACGTAAACATGACATCCACAGTAATTTCACTATCTACTACTTTATTTTGTCCGTCTAGACGGAGGAGTCTGCATCTTTTCCAGCAGGACACTTTGATGTGCAGCGATATAAAATTCAGTCGCTGCTGAGATGGAACGAGGGATTGAAGTGCAATATAAAAAAGTGTAAGCGCTGTACAATGTCAGCGCTCTGCATGGTGCCCGCCTCCTGTTGAGAGTTGCACATGTTATGTAGCGCATTTGTGATGTCAAACAGGACTTGCACGGGGAAACAAACTCCTCTACCGGCAATAGGAAGGCTGCTTTTTAAACAGGTGTGTCTGCATTTGAAGAACAAGAAAGAGGTGTTAGTTATAACTGTAAAATGATGAATATCTATTGTCAAAGACAATAGTGATTTTTTTCTGTTTCAGTCAAGAATGGGCAAATGAAAAACGGGTCAGCTACTAAATACAGTTTCACAGAGAGTCTTTGTGTGTGTGTGTGTTGGCAGCTCGTCTCTCCCCCCGCTGTGCTCTTGCTCTTGTCTTGTTTTAATGAGCTGAATCTGACAGAAATCTTGATAACGTTCCTGCTGATGCGCACATCCACAACTGAGGGGGAATTAGAAGCGAAGCTCGCAATCTAAGAAGCAGCATTTACTCCCGTGGTCTATCCAGAGGACAATGAACTGCAGCGTGACATCAAACAGATCTGCTTATATGACATGATGAAATGGGATACAGAGAGACAGAGAGAGACGAAGGCCAAAATTAAGAAAACATTTCTCCGTTCTCTCACAGGAATGTAAGGGTTCCACGTCGCTTCCCGCATAAGACTTTCCACATGTGATCCAGCTGTTATGACACTTCCTGGCTTCTCTCTCAACAATCTACTTACTATCTTCTAAATACTAAAGTGTGGTTTGTTTTATTTCTTATCTTAAAAAGATTTAAAACAACAACCAAACTCGATACTCTAGTGCAGTTGATATCTATGAAGTAGGCTTGATAAAATGGATATTCATGTACAGAGACGGACATTTTTCATGTCTAATTTTTCAAGGCTAATTGACATTTGCGGCTTTTAGCAGCTTTAGCAGTCACTACACAAGCTGGTTGGTTGTTGATTGGTGGTGGTGTTTTATGGTAGTTTGAATCCATAATGTTGCGCAGCTTTTTTTTCTGAATTTAATTATACATTACTTCTTCATCCATCACTTGTCCCTTTTGGCACAACGCTAATGATGCAACAGCCTCTGGCTACAGTAGCTGCTGAAGTAAAAATACTGATGATGCCATGTCCAGCTACAGTAGCTGGTAATGTCATACAACTATGCCACAGCATCTGGCTTAAGTAGCTACCAAAGGGAAAATCCAACACCATGATGCCTGGCTACAGTAGCTGCTAACGTCAAACACCAATATTGAGATGTCTGGCTACATTAGCTGCTAATGTCAAACAACAATGTCACAGCATCTATCTATAGTAGCTGCTAATGTCAAACACTGATGTCAGCGTCTGGCAACAGTAGCTCTTAAAATGAAATACCAATGCCGCAGCATCAAGCTACATTAGCTGCTAAGGTCATACACTAATGTCAAGGTGCCTGGCTGCATTAGCTGCTAATGCCAAACACCAATGTCAGCCTCTTGCGACAGTAGCTCTTAACGTGAAACGCCAATGCTGCAGCATCAAGCTAAATTAGCTGCTAAGGTCAAACACTAATGTCAAAATGTCTGGCTGCATTAGCTGCTAATGTCAAACACCAATGTCAGTGTCTGGCGACAGTAGCTGCTAAAATCAAATAACAAATGTAACAACATCTAGCTACAGTAGTTGCTAACATCAAACACCAATGTCACAGCATCTAGCTACATTAGCTGCTAACGCCAAACACAAATGTCACAGCATCTAGCTACATTAGCTGCTAACGCCAAACACCAATGTCACACCATCAGACAGCAGTAGCTGTTAGCTGCTACAAGAGCTGAAATTGTATGATTTTAACGCAGACGTCCATTTTATGAAGCAGACACCGCAACTTCCACTGGTGAATGAACAGACATCAAAGTTACGGACCATAGAGCAGTGCTAGGTGGCATTTTTTGTTGTGTAAGGCTCTGTTACAGCATGATGAATGTCAATTAAATAAATGTGCTGACATGGTGCTTGCACACTTTTAATCACATCCAGTCAAGTCCACGCCATCATCGTCATCATCATCATCACTGCTGCAGCAGAATTAAATAGAGGGCTGCTGTCATTTCAAAACCCAGATGGCTGGAGGAGCATTTTGCTAATTGAGCGTCACAGGTGTGGATCGGACCGTTTTCTCTCTCTGTGGATGTGTCACACACTGACTGCACTGTACGCTGCCTCATGTGGGATTTTCCTCACCTTACGTGAGAGCGCTGCCGAGTCACAGATGTGTCCCTGCGTGCACATTTAGGTGATTATTTGCAGCCCGAGATTATCTAATGAGGGAATTAACCCGCTGCATATTAAACAGAAGACGCGTCTTTGATGCATCCTCACATTGCGTCAGTGGCGCGATTGCACCTCTGGCCGTGTTGTCGTTTTTGATATTTACACAGACGTGGCTGGAGATGAACAGGGTGCAGATGAAGTATGTTTTTCCTAATTGTGTTCAAATTGTGTTTATGGCCGTCTCATGCGTCGCCACCCTCGGGGGTCTCTCTGACTTGTGACAAAAATGAATCTTCGGCATCACACACTCCTCCTCCTCCACCACCTGCCCTCCACCCGCCTCTTAAGCTGCTCTGCTGATCACGGACAGCTTGGTTATCACCTCTCTCTCCCCTCAGTATGTGGTCTAACCACAGTGCTCCCTCCTCCCTTGCTTTGTGCAGTGGTGACAGGACAGGATGATAGAGGGCGGCGTCAAGTTTAACATTACAAAGATGGGTTCAAGCTAACGACCTGTGCAGAGGGAGGCAGGAGCATTTCACAGATTCGCAATTTTTGTCGTGCACTCGCACACATACGCTGGCTCTTATTGCATAACGTCCAACACCGTCAATAAACTGCCAGGGGAGGGTGTTCACCCCCCCCCCAGGAGATGGAGTGGCGTCAGGCACACTGCTGCTCCTTCAGCGTTTATATATTTGCTCCTGTGGGGATTATTTATGGTCCAATCAGAACATGGGCGCTTCCAGTTCAACTCGGAACTAATCCATATATTAAAGTAGGCCTTGAGAGCATAAAACAAGCGGCGCTACGGCCACTCGCTCTCCCTCACTATGTAAGGTACGACCTTTCCCATTCACCACACTCTCCTCAATCCTCCTCTCTGCTTCTTTCTGTCTTACAAGCTGCAGAAATCAAGACAGAGATCAAGTGGTGCACAAGAACAGTGTGTGTGTGTGTGTGTGTGTGTGTGTGTGTGGGCATTATTCACTGAAACAGCTGGATGCAGAGATTTGAGCGCAGTACCTCTCTAGTCTCCCACATAACCCGATCCTGTATTTACTTCATAAACCTGAACTTTAGCTCACCATGGTCGTCTTTTCAGTTGTTTTTTTTGCATTTCACTGCACTGTTAAAACAAAAACATGTTGGAAAACATCCATGCATCAGGAAATTGGAGTTACAATCTGTCCCAGTGTGTAAGAATGGTGTAACTCGCAGAAAACCACAGAGGCATTTTGTGAACAAGAAAATATGCTGTTCCTTTTTGTTTGTGTGGTAAGATTCTAATTCAAAACAGTCAGTTCCGTGTGTTGTAGAAGCATGGCTGCACATCGCCTAAAGTGCATTTCATTCTGAGGCTACGGCAACCAAATTATATGTTTTTTTAAAAGCCAAAGCTTCCTAAATGTTACATAAAAGACCTTCCAAGGCATTACACAGAGAGAGTTGAACTAAAGTCCGGAAAGTGACTCGCAAATGCATTAACTACAATAAGACATTTTCTTCATATCCTCCACAGAAGCTCCACAGAATACAGAATCAATCAATCATACTTGATTGATGCTTACATTCTTATTTTTGTAGCTCTGGACATGGCACATGTACAGTATACAGTGAAATTTAATGTAATGTATGTAAATGTTTATATTCTTCCCATTTTTTGCATGTATTGTTTGTGTAGTGTTGTGAATAATCTTTACAAACACTTTAATGCTCCACTTTCTTCAGTATGTCCATCATCTTCATTTAAAATTTAAGTTACAGTGAAACACAGTGGATGACCCCTGAGTGAGTGTGTGTGTGTGTGTGTGTGTGTGTGTGTGTGTGTGTGTGTGTGTGTGTGTGTGTGTGTGTGTGTGTGTGTGTGTGTGTGTGTGTGTGTGTGTGTGTGTGTGCGCGGGGCGTAAGTGACCTCACCAACATAGTGAGGTCACTTTTACAAAGTGAGGACATTTTGGGCGGTCCTAACTTTGTTTTCATTGAAATCATTTCCTTAGGTTGTGAACATGCTATACTCTGTCCTCAATTTGGTGCAAAACCCCGTTTTCCAGGTGTGTCACACATGTTTTGCTCTAGGGCTCCACCTGCAGACAATTGATGGTACTGCACCCAGTAGTTCTTTATCAATGTTATTCATGAAGTAGATATTTGTAATTGTGTTGATTTATAAAGTGGAAATGCTGGTCCTCATTTGCCAGCACTTTGACCCGGTCCGCAGTATGCAGCAAGTACAAGAATGTGTGTGTATGTGCAGTGGGGAGATGGGGAAAACTGACTGCATTCAATTAGATCAACAACAACAGAATATGCTCAAATATCCAATCACTGTGAGAAGTCAGACCATCAATAACCAGTTATTCTGTACACACACACAGAAAAACTCCATTTGTTATCAATGTCCACGAAAATGTGCATTTTTGTGGATTTTTACGAACATTTTAAGGCAAAAAACTGAAACTCCTTCATATGTACGTGTATAAAACAAGTCGTCACATCACAGATAATAACTTTAACAGCAGCACACTGTGTCCCAAATCACTGTTCTCCACTTACCTCAGACACACTGTTGTTCACAACAAGCCCACGCTGCGATATCCGCTCCGTGTCCTCTCACTACAAACGTCCCCCTCTTGTTTCTGTACGGACACAACTTTGTTTGTAAACTGACACCGGGTTTTTAAGTAAAAAAAAACGCTTCTCCTCTTCTGTTTCTTTACTGTAGTAACGTTCGTCTTCTCCTCTAATCCGTAAACTGAGTCCTCCTTCTCCTCCTTCTCCTCCTCTGCTGCTGCTGCTGGAGCTCCGGCGGCGGAGTGTGTGTTTGCTCCTCTCACCGACCGAGACCGGACTGAAGCTCCGCGGGGCGGGGATCACGCTCAGCTCTCCACAGCAGGGTCTCAAAAAAAAAAAGAAAAAAAAAAAAATACTCCTGAGCACGTGACCGTGGATGCAGTGTGTATTATTTTGGCGACGTGTCACGTGGTGAAGATACTATAACAATGCATCCAAGTTTTTAGCGGTTTAGCTTAGCATGTGTGGGTTTAAAAAGTTCATAATGTGTCACAGCATCAACTACATTCACCGGACCACTTTATTAGGTACACTTGTTAAAGCTGTAGTATGCTAGTTTTAAAGGGGCTGTATGTGTTTTAAACGTCCAAGTTTTAGCGGTTTAGCTTAGCATGTGTGTGTTTAAAAAGTCTGCAATGCTTCACGTGTCACAACATCCGCGGACCACTTTATTAGGTACACCTGTTAAAGCTGTAGTGTGCGAGTTTTAAAGGAGCTGTACGTGTTTTTAACGTCCAAGTTTTTAGCGGTTTAGCTTAGCATGTGTGTTTAAAAAGTCCGCAATGCTTCACGTGTCACAGCATTGACTGCATTCACTGGACCACTTTATTAGGTACACCTGTTAAAGCTGTAGTGTGTGAGTTTTAAAGGGGCTGTACGTGTTTTTAACGTCCAAGTTTTAGCGGTGTAGCTTAGCATGTGTGCGTTTAAAAAGTCCGTAATGCTTCAGGTGTCACAGCATCCACGGACCACTTTATTAGGTACACTTGTTAAAGCTGTAGTGTGCGAGTTTTACAGGGGCTGTACGTGTTTTTAACATCCAAGTTTTAGCGGTTTAGCTTAGCATGTGTGTTTAAAAAGTCTGCAATGTTTCCTTCATGTGTCACTGCATCAACTACATTCACCAGACCAGTTTATTAGGTACACCTGTTAAAGCTGTAGTGTGCACATTTTAAAGGAGCTGTATGTGAGATTATTCATGCCTTCTAGTAACACAATGTAGGATTTCTTTTGTCTCTTAGAACCAAAAAAACACCCCCCAAAATATGAGTTTCCTTGTCAAACGTCGTGCAGGTGATTGAGGGGAGAATCCTCTTTGAACTGTCAGGTACAGACAGATTCCCGCCCACTGCCTTCTGTCTGCTCACACACACCCTGGAAACACAATATGGGGTTTTCTCGCGGCGCCACAATAGGTCGCCACCTGCCTGATTCACCCGTGAAAGAGGAGCCGCGCGAATGCCTGAATGACCTAATTTGTTGAGGAATGAATCGGCAGATTTCTTCAAGGTCTTAAGGCAAAAGAACCCCCCCCCCCTCCATTCAATGGCAGCATCTGCCACAGAGTTATCTGAGCATCTTGATGTACGTGCAGGTGTGATCGATCTCCTGTTTAGACCATAATCTATCGTATAAAAGCACTTCACTGTTGGGCAAAGTTTATTTTTAGTCAGGATATGATTACAACCAAAGATAAATGAAACCATTTATAGCCATTTACTTTTTCCGGCCAAATATTAAGAAACAACAACAGTTCAACAACAATTTCGTATCCTGTTCCATTTTCCTTTGCTCCTTTAAAAAGCAGGAGATGAAAGCCTCAAAATGTCCATCTTTTTTGCTTATTTTAACTATAAAGGGTACTTTTGCCCATAACATTCAATATAGGGCAATTATTTACAATTTACTGCATGTTAAAGCAGTGCATTAACCATTTAAAATGAAGAAAAAATGTTTCATTAAGAAAAAAAAATGGTGTTACATTTGAAATATGAACAGTATAACATTGAGTTCTTGTCTCAATGTCCAAAACAGGCCACAAAATTTAAACTATTACAAGCGTTTTTCCGAAGATGCTGATTCACTTGGCTTTGCCATGCAACTTTGTAGCCTATGCTTGCCCAAATGTGTTGTTTGCGATATGCTAGGTGTTAAAGGGTTCAAATTAAAACAATTTAAGGTGTTTTAATGCTTTAAAATTACTAGTTCTGTGCAATAGGTTAACACATGACACGTTTCCATGATGACTTACCGGAAAAAGACTTGCGTGACGTCATGTTTACGTGCCGAAACACCAGAATCCAGGCAACGTTTACCAGTTAGCTCCGTTAGCTGCATTAGCTCCTTTTAGCACCGTTAGCACGTCTACAATCGAACTAGAGCGGTATGTTTATTAAACGAAAAGAGCAGCACTACAAATAACCAGCGTACCTGTGTACTGCGTATGTGTGCGTCTGTTTTTAAAGTTTAGCGTTACTTTACAGACTCATTTTAACAATCCGGAGTCACGTAAACATGGCGTCACGCGCGTCTTTTTCCGGTCAGACGTCATGGAAACGCGGCATGCGTTAAGGTTGATGCCATTAACGCCGTTAAGCGCGCTAACGAGCATTTTTACGTGAATCCCGTTTGTTAAAATGAGTCTCTAATGTAACGCAGTACACAGGTACGCTGGTTATTTGTAGCGCTGCTCTTTTCGTTTAATAAACAGACTGTTTTCAGTTCGACTGTAGGTGCGCTAACGCTAAAGGAGTTAATTTTAACGTTAATGTCGGTTAACACGCTAACGTTTGACCGCACTAACAAAAATCCCTCACTTGTTCTCCTTATAACAAGGGCTGTGCTTTAACGGTCTGTCGTGGTCGTAAAGGCGTCTGAACTCCGAGTTGCAAACACAACAAATGAACGTAACGGAGGCTTCAAACAGGCGTTCAGACTCTGATCGTCAGATGCTTTCATGTTTGTCAGGTGGCAGCACCATCACCGCTGAACTCCACCTGAACTTTCCTCCTCCTCCTTCTTCTGCTTCGACGACACCATTTCATTCTCTACCCTGTACGTTTAGAGCAAATGCCATCGCCTACTTCTCATTCACCTCCTGCTCATTCTTTTCCCCCCTCAGGATGTCAACCACCACTTCTTTTCCCTCCCGCCTTAATCCCACTCCTCCCTATAACCTTCCCTTTCACAACCCACTGTATGAGCCCCCTTCACTCATCCAGCCCCATCAGCCCACTTTCCTATCCCTTCCTTTTCCTCGGGTCCTTTTTCTCCCCTTAAGTCGTTTCCATGGTACATTTCAACTTCAGGCTTCAACAGCCGCGGCAATGCTAATATGATTTCCAGCTGAAATGAAACATGCAAATGTGCTGCAACCTCTCCTCCTCCCCAGTGGCGTCCCCTTGGCGTTTGCTTCATTAGACTTGGGCTGGACGAGGGTTGGTTTTTTTTGTTTTTCTCACAAACTCCAGAAGATTTAAGGATTAAAGTTTGACATTTTCTGGGCCTCACGTTTGGGGATCGAGTGTCAGTTATTTGTCCGGCATTACAAAAGCCCTTTGAGTTTATTGTCTCCTTACACATTTTGTAAAGTGTGTTTACTGTTGCAGCTGTGTGTGTGTGTGTGTGTGTGTGTGTGTGTGTGTGTGTGTGTGTGTGTGTGTGTGTGTGTGTGTGTGTGTGTGTGTGTGTGTGTGTGTGTGTGTGTGTGTGTGTGTGTGTGTGCGTGTGTGTGTGTGTGTTCTTGTATGGGTATCTTTGTTAGGACCCAAAATCTTATAAATAAACCATAGGGAGTGAGGACATTTTGGTCGTTTTTGTCATCCTTTACAAGGGCTTTTTGAGAGTTAGAATTGGGTTTAGGCAACAAAACAAACGCCATCGTGGCAGGAAAACTGATCTAAGCTCCACAGACATTTACAGCATGTAATATGTCAGGCAACTCCTCTTTTCACTGGCTGTTTTCCTAAAATTGTGTATAAGTGATCACTTTATGTCAGGTGCAGAATCAATTAGCACCAATTAACTTTAATTTGTTGTTTATTTTTAGTGCGGTGCACTAGGTTAACGTTACGTTTAGTCCAGGCACCGTCAACCAGTTAGCTCCTTTTAGCGCCGTTAGCGTTATTTTACGTAATAGAGAATAGTATTAAATATTGTTGTACAAACAACTTCATCTTCCTAAATATTAATTTTCATACTCGCCTATGACCATCAGACTAAGTAGCTAGCTAGCTACACAGTCCACCACTTCTTTTTCTCGCTAGCTAGATAGATAGATAGATAGATAGATAGATAGATAGATAGATAGATAGATAGATAGATAGATAGATAGATAGATAGATAGATAGATAGATAGATAGATAGATAGATAGATAGATAGATAGATAGATAGATAGATGACATTTCCTCAGATTCAGAGCCGACTCAGATTGTTTTGAAATTGATCCTTATGCTCGCAAATTAAAGCCACTTTATTGATAAAGTTGTCCTGTTATTTTTGGATAGTTACTCTGTTTCGTCACGTAACAATAACTACAAGTTTTTCTTTGTGCGTTTATATTTTTGTTGAGTGTAGATAGATAGATGCTAAGCAGATAGGCGATGCCTCCAGCAGCTCTTTGAAAGTGGGCATTTGGTTCCCAGTGGGGGGGGGGGGGGGGGGTCCGAGAATAAACTAATCTGATTAATCTCACACACAGTTTGGTGTAAACGGCCGCATGAAACAAGATGAAACGGACTGATAGAGAGAATTCCTCACACTCATGGCTCAGCAGGAGTAAACACACTGCCAGCCTTTGTTTCTAATCTGCTTTGGTGTCTGTGGCTGTGTCTGTGTGGAGGCCCAAAGCCTGGATCATATGACTCACACATGCTCCGTCCCCTCGAGGGTCTTCACCCAAAAGAACCAGACGTCTGACCAGAGCCTGACCCCCAGTCTGATTCACACATATTATAAGTGTTTCTAAATGATTCACACAACAACTCGCCATTCTTTTGCTTTTCATTTACGTTCGTTTCTTCTTAAAGCCCCCGTTCACTTGTCCAAATCTTAAACTTAACGACCCATGAATAGAGCCTGTTGACCTTTATGTCACAGAAAAACTAAAACGATGGAGGGCGAACACCAAGTCCGACTCCAGGTCGGCTAAGCGTATACATGCAGGAGTAATCGGACTATGAATTGCATTATCCAATTATCTTAGTCCGATTAATACTAGCTCAAGTTTGGTTAGACTAACATGTTCACATGACATTAAGAAAAAACAATTATTGTCTTAGTCTGACTAAGATCAGACTAAACATTCATGTTACATCGAGCTAAGGCCATAGTCTGACTAAGATGCTTTTCATTTACGTCCATTTCTTCATAAATCGTCCATTTACTTGTCCAAACCTTACGCTTAACGACTCATGATTAGTTTATGCCTCATTTGCCAATGTGGAAAGGTCAGCTGAGCGTATACATGCAGGAGTAATCGGACTATGAATTGCATTATCCAGTTATCTTAGTCCGATTAATACTAGCTCAAGTTTAGTTAGACTAACATGTTCACATGACATTAAGAAAAAACAATTATTGTCTTAGTCTGACTAAGATCAGATTACAATTCATACAACACGTCCCCATTCTTATGCGTTTCATTTACGTCTGTTTCTTCATAAAGCCTCTGTTTACTTGTCCAAAGCTTACAATTAACTCATGAACAGTTTATGCCTCATTTGCAAAAGTGGACGAATTTCAGTTGTTCAATAAACGTGCGTCAAGAATAACAAAAAAAACAACAACAACATGACATGCTGAATATAATCCCATTATCTTTGTTTTTGGCCCTTTAAAAGGAAATCATCAGCCACTCTGGCATCATATCTTTGTACTCCATAATGGTTGAATCCGCGGGAGTGCAGCGTTCCTGTCGACTCCAGCTCTGGTTTGAGTCTGCGAGCTCATCCAATATTGAATTTCTTTGTCTACAAAAGGCGAACGAGTGTGTACGGGAGGCAGAGAAATGGGACAGAAAACAACTTCATCTCTGTTTCGATGCTGCCGTCTCTTCGCCCGTCAAGTTTGGTCTTGCAAACCAATAGGACAGCTCAACTTTCTATTGGATTCTGTGAAAGTGTTCGCTGCTGCTGCCGCAGTAGTCAGGACAACGTTTATTTTGTCAATACACTGCTGTTCTCCTCGTTCTCATTTGTACGTCTGTGTGCGGCAAAAAATAACCACACGGATAATTTATTCAGTTTCCACTTTGATCTTCCTTCCTTGCATTCACCCGTTTCCTACATTTTAATTCCTGTCCCATGTGCTTATCCATCCCCTGCTTTTATTAAGCATTAAATACATAAAGTTGAATATTTTAAAGTGAGGAATTTGCATTAATGTACGCCTGATTTTGTTGTTTTTCTATTGTTCCAGTCGGTGCATGTAATGTTCCTTCTCGCTGTCACTCACACCTACGGTCAGGTTAGGTTGTCCAGTTGACCTAATCCCCAAATCTGCATGGTTTTGGTCTGTGGGAGGAAACCATGCAGCAAAATTCTTGTTTTCAATGAAAGAAACTATAGTGTAAGCAACTGTTGGTGTTCACAGTCGACTTAGATGGACTCATGTTTAGATTTTCCTCCTCTTTTATGATTATTAACCCACTGTTCTTATACTGAAGAAAGCACTAAAGGTCACGTTCGCTACTTAGACGTGAAAGCATTTCCAGAGAAACGTAGGACAGAGCTGAGGTTGGAGCGACCTTGATCTCGACCTATATATGAAAGTCATCCCTGATCTTATCGCCCTGCGATGTAAATACACACACACACACACACACACACACACACACACACTGGACGTGTTAATCACAGCAGAGCAGGTTTGCAAAGCCTCCAGAATCGAACGTAACACCTCCACCTCAAGATTAAGGATTTATTTCCCTCTCTCTCTCTCTCTCTCTCTCTCTCTCTCTCTCTCTCTCTCTCTCTCTCTCTCTCTCTCTCTCTCTTTCTCTCTCTCTCTCTCTCTCTCTCTCATGCTCTCTTTTTTTTCTTACTTCGGGTTAATTTTTGTCTCAGAGCTCAGAAATGTGACACCCAGTGCAATCCTCTCTGGATTATTTAGTCAGCCACTTCAAAGGAGACCCAATTATAATCCTGTATTATTAAAGTGAAGGGGGGGAGAGAGAAATATGGTGAGTAAATGTCAAAGTAACTGAAACTAAACCATCTGCCACAGGACATGCATGAACATGTACATGAAGAGCTTTGAGATTTAAAGGTTATTTATTATTTTTGTTATATAGTATTTTGGCACTTACATCATGTATTTAATGAGATTTATTATTTTATTAATATTATTTTTGAGTGCAGCATCTGTTTACAGGTGCAGTATAATAAGTATAGTGACCTTTGGATGTAATTTGCATTGTAAGCTTCTGTTTTATTAGAATAATTAATGCAAACTCTGGCTCTGGTTTGTGCTTTTATTGAAACAGTGTGGTGCAATATGTGCAAATGCTGAATGGTGTGCAGACAAATGCAAGTAGGACAGCAGAGAGAGTATAGTGTTGAGATGTTTAAAATTGTGGTAATGTACACAAGCTTCCTCTGGAGGTACTTATATACCAGGGTATGTGATCGGAGTCACCTTATCTCTCGCTGCATCTTAATCTAATCTCACTATACCAGTGTGTGTGAGAAAGCCTTGGTCTATTTACACCACTGTATTTTAACGGTTACTTACTTCGAGAGCTCAGTATTATCTCAGGTGGTTACTTGGTATAAGAGGTTTGAGTTTGCGACGTTGAGCTGAGTTGGTGTAGAAGTGTTGATTGCAGTGATGAATAAAACCTGGTGGATCTGACCTGTGGACAATCACACACGCGCTCGCACACACACACACACACACACACACACACACACACACACACGGATGCATGGATGATGATTCTCCCAGTTATTACAACCAAACCTGATACACTCTCTCACACAAGAGCCTTCCAGTCTCAGATGCTTATATAAGACTTATTCCCCCCTGCCCCACCACCCCACCGCCCCATTATTCTGCATGCATTGTGTCTTCATACAGACACACTGCAGCACCGTGCACCATGGAGAGTGTAGCATGATATACGCGGTCAGGCGGAGCAGCAGCAACCCTCTGTCCATGTTTGTTCACAGATACATGAGAAAATGGCCCTGACCTTTTCTCTATGGAGTGTTAATAAATGTCACTGGTGTCGCATTCACTCATACGATGCACACGTGTCGGCTGATGAGGCCAGTTAGTTTGTATCATCATGCCCTAATTTCTGTGAGCATACTGACCGAGATACATTTGAGGATACATCAGTCAGTAAGCTTAAATCCAGCTAAGGCCATAGTCTGACTAAGATGGGCAATCGGAAAACTTGCAGAGCCTGAGCACACGTATCAGTAAATGTATCTAAAGCTAGTGCGTATTGAATCAGTTTGTTGACCTTTATGCCACAGAAAAACTAAAGCGTTGGACGGCGAACACCCAAATCCGTCCTCAGTCCGGCTAAGCGTATACATGCAGGAGTAATCGGACTATGAATCGAATTATCCAGGTATCTTAGTCTGATTAAGACTAGCTCGAATTTAGTCAGACTAATGTGTTTACATGACATTAAGCAAAACAAATTATTTTCTTAGTCTGACTAAAATCAGACTTAACATTCATGTTACATCTAGCTAAGGCCATAGTCTGACTAAGACAGGCAATCCAGGTATCTTAGTCCGATTAAGGTAAAGACTTAAGAGTTTAGTCAGACTAACATCTTTACACCACATTAAGAAAAACAAATTGTTGCCTTAGTCTGACTAAAATTAGACTTTTACTATGCATGTTAACACATTGAGTGTTAGTATGTTGGTTTTAAGTTGCAGTGAATTGAATTGCATTGGTACAGCACTGTGGGTTAGAGGTCCAGCATGTATCATAAAGGAGGGTTTATATGCAGAAAATCAATATACTGCCCATAAGTATGTTTGTGTTAATGTGTAATTATACTTTAAAATAACAATTAATTATTAAAACTAAGGTTTTCATAGCCTTGGTATAAGGCTTTTATAGGGTCTTGCTTAAATGAAGTCTGCCATGTTTGTGCTGCCATATTATTTCCACTGCAGCCTGCACAGTTAAACAAGCCAGAGCATGTGTTTCATAGATACGAAGGGGCCCAAATCAGCTCTCTCAGTGATATATCTTTTGCAATTCTCCCGGTATCTTTTGCATTTCTTATCCAAACACTGCCAAATGATGATGAATGGGAACACTGCAGGGAAAAAAAGCTCCAGTTCTGAAACATTCTGCCAAGTCGCTCCGAAGATACAACTGCTGCAACTGCGGTTAATATCTCGCTGTTCATCACCTTCAGCGCTGCATGAATAATAACATTTTGTGCCTGAGTGACCTTGATGGATTTAAAGTTCACTGACCTTTAAAATGTCTGAATCAGGAACAGATGCAATTTCTCCAAAGAGCTTTTATTCCCCACTTCATACTTATTTAAAAACACCTACATTTACTGGTTTTTTTCACATGCATTTTTCAAAAGTGACATGACGGCAAACGTGTCAGTGAGTTCGTTCACAGAGCATCGGACATGCTGAAGGTTGTACAGTGACATTTTAATGAAGGGTAACTCATTGCTCCTGCCACAGATGGCCACCAGTGTACATCTATAATCTGATCTGAGTCCTGAGTCAAGGTCGTGTCAGGAGAACGACACCAAAACTACCACCACCCACCATCTACACCAAGACACAAAGATGCTTTAGAGCAGGGGTGTAAATCTCAAATGACCTGGGGACCAATGAGCATCTAATCAGGTCATAAAGAGAAAAAAAACATCTGTTTAATAGTGGCTGGTCGATATAAGCTTGAAATTATAACACAATATTCCGTCATGGTATTGCAATTAAGACATTCATGGTGCTATATCGCAGAATTTCAAAGTGAAAGCGCTTGTTGCTATATGGAATGACGCATACTTCACAAAATAAAGGTATTCATATCAAAAACAGAGAAAATCTATAAGTAAAAGTAAGTAAACATAAAGTGGACAACTGTAATTAAAACACCAAAAAAGCTTATGTACATGTATGTAATTTCATGTTGCACGTCATCCATTTAATAATGTATTATATACAAATACAGATACAAAATGTTATAAACTATTTAGCACTTATTGATTGAAATGGCTGCTAGTTTTGTGCAAAAAAGGTAAGTAACAAAACCACCAACATTCAGGTACAATACAATTTGTGTATAGTGCAAAAAAGGTTTCAGTTACAGTACCACCAACATTTGGGAATAACAGTCACAATTGGCTCTTACAAAATTAAAAAATAACAATATAAACAACATTAAGGTGCAATGGATATTTTTGCAGAAATATAAGTAACTATAGCAATAATATTCAGGTACAATTGCTACAGTTGGCTCTTAGTGCAAAATATTCTGGTACATACATAGGCTGCCTACAATTTACACCTGTGCTAGTATTTGCCAAAAAGGGACGCAAAGTGTTGCAAAATGCAAGAAATAATTTTCTTTTTAATAATACATTCATTATTTATGGGTTAATGGGCCGCGGGGCCGGTCCAAATTGCTTGAAGGGTCGGTTGAATAGCCTTGGTTTAGAGGAAGAGGAAGAAGAGGTCACACAGTGAACCGTAAACGAACATCCCCCCCCATCACAACACACACACACAAACACACACACATACGTGGAGACAGATGTGCAGCAGTGTGGGAAACAGATCGGCGATGCATGTCAGTTTAGATCAGCAGCT
Organism: Microchirus variegatus; assembly: GCF_963457635.1. Taxonomy (NCBI): domain Eukaryota; kingdom Metazoa; phylum Chordata; class Actinopteri; order Pleuronectiformes; family Soleidae; genus Microchirus; species Microchirus variegatus. Next base: position 23,394,153 of record NC_139812.1, on the reverse strand, counting down.
GTGGAAGAGTCCGGGTTTGGCTGAGGTGACGTCTCTGGACACTCAGCACATCTGCGTAATCACAGACAGACGGACATCTATAGTATAGTTGCTCCAGGTCTATAGTAAGTCTGTCATAAATATATAATATAAAAAATTTTAATAAGTTTGATTTCATGTTTTCCAGTTGCACTACACTTTGTCATAGTTTCCTGTTTTACTTTGGTAGTGTCTTCTGAGTTACTTCCTGTCATTGCCATGGTTTCCCTCTGTGGTAATAGCCTGCAAAGATGTGTTCACTTATCCTGACCTCCCTGGTGTACAGTGCTTCCTGTCTCTTTGTTGTTTCGTCTTTTCCTTTAGTTTCTTCAGTGTCTTAGTCCAGCAGTTATAGGATTCCTTTTATTCCTGGACAGTTAATCGTGATAAACCAGAAAATTCAAATCACATGCAAAGGCTTTCTGCATAAGCCCTGAAAAGTAAAACATGCCTGAGAGCAAAGCGCTGTCGTGTTATTAATGTGTTAAGGCTCGGCATGAATCACCAAGAGCCCAAAAAACCCCTACATATTTATTTAAAACCCACAGTGTTTCTGGTCAGAACCTCTTCAGGTCACGATGTTTAAACGTGGTTTCTGCAGCCATTTACAGAATACATACCGCGTAATTACTGCTGCTATTGTGTTCCTTGGCGAGTCTTTGCACGCACTCAGGAAACACGCTCAACAATAGCGGTTTTTGAACGTTAAACATGATCACAGAGGCAAAGTGCAGAGCGCTTTCAAAGGCCAATGCAAATGTCGTTATACAATAAAAGTCAGGGAATCTCCAAAGTACAATTGAAACTTCGTGCGGCAAATTCCATTAGACTTACAGCAGCAGTGAGCGACTTTTAAATAGAAACAAATGTCAGAAACACTTGTCACGTTAGTTCACACGGTGGTGATTAAGCGAAAATCAGCTCCACGCAACTCTCTCTCTACCCAGTGACATTCTGCAACAGCAGCATTGCTCTAGTAAAGTGAGACGGCTGCAAACAGGTTGGAATTGTGATTCTTCTATAGGTCTACCAACCTTATCATCCACATGAGGGTCGCGGAGCTGCTGGTGCCAATCCCTGCAGACATAAAGTGAAAGGTGGAGTGTCCAATCAATTAATCAAATTAATCAATTACCTCAGCATGATTTTGAACAGTTGGGGTAGTGGTTTGCGTTCTTTCCTTTGCAGCAACAAGACCCAGGATTCAAGCCCCAGTTGGAGCAAGGGTCTTTCTGCGTGGAGTTTGCATGTTTCTCCTGGTTCTCTGGCTTCCTGCAGTCCATAATCATGGGGATTAGGGAAATTGGTCACTCTAAATTGACCGTAGTGAATGGTTGTTTGTCTCTATATGTGGCCCTGCGATGGACTGGCGAACTGTCCAGGTTGTGACCCCCGCCTATCGCCCGATGTCAGCTGAGATTGGCACAGCAGTAGAAGATGGATGATTTTGTCGGACTGTGAGAAAAAAACCACGCACACACACAGGGAAACGCATGCAAACTCCTGCTTTGAGGCAACACTTACAACAATACCGTAAGAAACATCTAAAAATAACGGGAAAGTCAGTGGCACAGGTGACAAAATCAACCAGAACGAGTGCACACATCACGCTTCCGCACAATAAACTCCAATCGACGCGCTCTCAGAGGTTTTCCCTCAGAGGAACGAGAACCTGCTCATCAATAACAAGTTTCTGTGAAAGGTCACTTTGCTCCTGTAATTAAACAGTTCTGTCCTGGTTTTCATCGAACACTTTGTTCCGTCCCTGTACACAAGCAAGGTGCACACGGTCACTCAAGGAAGTATTGAGTAGAAAAAGAATTGATGCGAGGCCTTCACAGTCACCAGATCTCAACCCTGAACGAACTTATAAGAGACATTCGAGATGACGGACATGAGGTAAGACGGCATTTGTTCAACCACAAATGATGGGGGATATGATATTTATGATGGACCTTTCATCGCAGAATCAATGATAAGGAGCATTTTCTTTAACCCCTAATTTACCAACTTTGTACCATATTGCTCTGGGGCTCCACCTGCAGACATTAAATGTGTCGTCCAAAATTTGAAAAAAAAAAATTTACCCAAAATTTTTGGTCCAAAATTTGAAAAAGAAAATTTGGTCCAAAATTTGAAAAAAAAAATTGGTCCAAAATTTGAAAAAAAAATTGGTCCAAAATTTGAAAAAAAAAATTGGTCCAAAATTTGAAAGAAAAAATTTGGTCCAAAATTTGAAAAAAAAAATTACCCAAAATTTTTGGTCCAAGATTTGACAAAACGTCATTCTATACTATGTCGTCCAAAATTTGAAAAAAAAAATTTTACCAAAAATTTTGGTCCAAAATTTTAAAAAAAAATTTGGTCCAAAATTTGAAAAAAAAATTTGGTCCAAAATTTGAAAAAAAAATTTGGTCCAAAATTTGAAAAAAAAATTTGGTCCAAAATTTGAAAAAAAAATTTGGTCCAAAATTTGAAAAAAAAATTTGTCCAAAATTTGAAAAAAAAACAAATTGGTCCAAAATTTGAAAACAAAAATTTGGTCCAAAATTTGAAAAAAAACATTTGTCCAAAATTTGAAAAAAAAATTTGACCCAAAATTTTTGGTCCAAAATTTGACAAAACATCATTCTATACTATGTCGTCCAAAATTTGAAAAAATAGTATAGCATGTTATAGCAACCTAAGGAAGTGATTTCAATGAAAACAAAGTGAGGACCGGCCAAAATGTCCTCACTCCATAAAAATTACCTCACTTTGTTGGTTTAAAACCCTCACTGGTCCTCAGTATGCTGCAAGTACAAGAACACACACACACACACACACACACACACATCCTAACCCAGACAGCAAAAGAGAAAAACCATGAGTGAGAAATCAGAGGAGAGGATAAAGTGGTGGGTAATGATGGATGTTTACAGTGGTGTCATAAAATCAGAGAAAAAGTGATCAAGAGTGACTTGCAAAGTTTCAACTTTGTCCAGAAGTGTCAAGTCTTGGGAAGCACAAATATCGGTCCATCGTATTATTGGCAAGAGAAGGTCATGCAACAACAAAAAACACACAAATACGTACAATATTAAAAAGGAAAAGATGAAATGAGCACAGAATTATAAATATCTGAGCTCCCGTTTTTAAGCTCGTACAGCCCTGTGTGATTGACAGCTCGTGCTACGCTTTATCATTTATTTGCCTCTAAATCATTTAAAATATACACATCATGTCCTATCGATGAAGACCTGAGACGACCGCTGTTTCATTACATTCTTACTTCCTGGTCGGCTGCACCGAAGAAGCCGTAAAGACTTATGGTTCTGGAGCAACATGAGGTCCTGAGGTTTACAGGAGATTTTCAGTGACGTGACTTCTTTCCTCAAACAGACAAACTGGTGCGGACGACCAGAGACACAAAATCCAGCAGTGTTTTCAAAGTTGCAGACTCAGGGAGTGATGAAGTCAGTAAGATGTGGTGGTTGTATAGAAAAGAGGGATGATAGAGGAGGAGAGAAAAGAGAATGAACTATGCACCAATGTGGTGAGACAGGATCAGTCTCTGGGAGCATCTGTTTTTAGAAGTCTCTAAATTCTGACTTTATTTTATATCTGTGAGAACGGAGAGAGATTTCAGTGCTTACATTGTCCTGATTGCACACGTAAGGATTTAAAATACGGCCATAGCCATAAAAAGGATAAATATACACATAAAAAACACACAAAACAACTCCAGAAATGTACATTTTAAGAGCTTATTGTGCTGTCTTAGTGAGTAAGAGTAAGAGTAAAGGCATTGTTTGGTGTGAGCTACAGGAGGCTGAGGCCTCCCACTGTGTTCTGTGACCTTAAACGCCACACACTTGGTTCTTCCATTATTATTATCATTATATAGATATATCTTCATTATAGTGTCCAAAAATTCACTTTCCACCAACTTGTCCATGTCCAGCGTTTCCTCCCTAACCATCCTAACACACACACACACAACAGTTAACAGTAGATTCCTGTCATTAAAAACCAGTCTGCCACTTTATTAGGTACACCTGTTCACCAGCATGTTAATGTGCTGGTATCGACAGTTAGATTACTATCAATAACTGTTTATTTATACAGCACTTCTAGCAATCTGCAAGCTACTCAAAGTGCTTCAGATAAAAAAGAAAGAATAAAAACACTCAATAAACTAACGAGAATAAAATACACAATGAAAAAGTAAGAAAAAACAATAAAATAAGACATTAGAAAGTGTCCCCATGCTTTATAACACTTCACTAAACATCCTTCTTACCAAGTAGCAAATATCTTAGCAAATATATTTGTGATTATTTACTTTATTCAATGATACTGAATTTTAAAAGCTGATTCTGAATAAAGATGTTTTGAGTTTACCTGATGCAAATCAGGGTGTAAACCTGTATCTTGACCTGAGGACAGGAGGACAAATGACATTTTCATTAGCTTTAGCATCTCCACTAAATACGGTGGAGCGAGGCCATTAATGCCTTTAAAAACAGAAAAATAAAAAGAACCGACAGCCGATAAAGTCGATGTAAAACAGTGGTGATGTGTTCATGTGTTCGTGTTGGGGTGTTTGTTAAAAAGTGACCAGCTGGTGGCACAATAGGCCAAGACCAACGTAAAGTGCGTCGCAGTAATCAAGCCTTGAGTTAATAAAAGCGTGGATCACCATTTTCCAAATTTTAAAGAAAAGCTAATTTTAACAACAGAGCAGGGCCGTTTCTAGCTGTTTGGGGGCCCTATGAGAGATACTATTCGGGGGCCCCTATTTGTTTTTCAAACTCGGTAGATGGTCCTAACTTTTTCTGATTACCCTACAATCAGAGGGTAATCAGAACCAGTGTGTGTTCTTGTACTTGGGGCATACTGAGGACCAGTGAGGGTTTTTAACCAACAAAGTGAGGTCATTTTTACGGAGAGAGGACATTTTGGCCGGTCCTAACTTTGTTTTCATTGAAATCACTTCCTTAGGTTGCTATATGCTGTACTCAATTTGTCAAAAAAAATTTGAGAAAGTCAATTGTTTTTTCAAATTTTGGACGATATAGTATAGTATGACGTTTTTGCCAAATTTTGGACCAAACATTTTTGGTCAAAATTTTTTTTAAATTTTGGTCAAAAAAGTTTTCCAGCCCTTTTTGCTCTGGGGCTCCACCTGCAGACATTTTATGATACTGCAACCAGTAGTTCTTTGTAGATGTCATTCATAAAGTTGATATTTGTAATTGTGTTGATTTATAAAGTGGAAATGCTGGTCCTCACTTTGTCAGCAACCCAGTCCTCAGTATGCAGCAAGTACATGTGTGTGTGTGTGTGTGTGTGTGTGTGTGTGTGTGTGTGTGTGTGTGTGTGTGTGTGTGTGCGTGCGTGCGTGTGCGTATGTGTGTGTGTGTGTGCGTGTGTGTGTTTTACCATGAAAAGGCAAAGATTGGGAGCTTCTCTTCTCCCCGAGGAGCTGAAAAACAAGCGAGGCTGCGTTTCTGTTGCAACAGCCCAGGGTCAGTCAGTCAGTCAGTCAGTCAGAGCGGCCTCTGTTTATAGACCTTCCATATATTCACGTGTTATTACAGCGAAAAGGCCCGAGAAATAATTCAAAGCATCTGTGTGTGTGTGTGTGTGTGTGGTTATTACATAACACACACAAGTATTTACAAAAGAATGAGTGGGGTGGCTCTGGATGCAGGAAGCAAAGATTGGAAAAGAATGAGGGGAGGTTTTTTTAAGGCTTTGGTTCCCACTTATTTTTCTCGCTGCCATTTTAAAAAAAAAAAGGGAGAGGGAATCTGGAGATGATTTGAGGTCAGTCAACCTCAATCATACAAGAGTCATTCATTAGTTTGGGAACTGTTTAATAGCTGGTGGTGGAGTTCAGCCACTTGAACTCGGCTCGATGCGTTAAAAACATCTCAAACTTCGTGCCAAGTCGTGCATATTTCCTGCGGATTCTGTGTAAAAGGAGCAGATTGTTTGGAAAAACACGCTCGTCCCACGTCCTCCACTGAACCCCACCACTGTTTCCCCCTCATCTCTCTCTCTCTCTCTGGTCAGGACTTGAAGGCTCCATGTGGCATCTCTGGAGAGCATCATTTCATCTCCACTGTGCTTTATGAGAACGCCCGAAATGAACATACTTGGGGTCAAACCCTGAGCTCATAACAAACAAAAATGAAGTGAGATGTTGAGCCGTGATCTGAGAGGGAGGGAAAATAACAATATCAGAGCTGTAAAGTCCAGAAGTGCAAGAACATAAAAGCCCCCGGAGACACTTTGACCTTCACTTTGAGGACAAGAACAAGCACAGTAAAAACATGCAGTGGCAACGAGCTCACACTCTTTCCTCCTCCTCCTCTAATGTTTATTATGAGCTGTGCTAATGCGAGACCTCCCCGCAGATCCTCCCGAATAAAGTTGATAGCCTGATTTTTTTTTTTGTGCGCTTGCTCAATAACACAGATGGATTTCTTAAGGGTGAGACGCTCGTGCCCAGTAACCAGGTCGACGACGGCATCGTCTGTTATTCGACCAGGTATCGATGACGCTATGAAAATGCTGCAATGCAGATTTGGCGGGCGCACACGCGTCACCGAGAGGGCTACAAGTGCAATCATAAACTCTTACACACACACACACTGACCTCAGCCTCATTTTAAAACATGTCTTAGGCTTAAAAATGTATTAATTTACATTATGGGGGGACTTGATAAGGAAGAAATGTCCCCATAAAGTGACTGTGTATACAGAGGTCCCCACAACATAAGGAATACCAGACACACACACACACATACATTAACATTAACTGCCCCCTGCTGACTGAACACCTGGTTCTGTCGTCTCTATTAATCACTTAAAGCACCTACACATGTGCCTTCATTGTTTCTTACTGCAGGTTTGGTTTGTGTATTGATTTCTTATGTGCGTGTATGCGTGTGTGTGTGTGTGTGTGTGATTCAAACCTATCTTTGTGAGGACATTTTCACATTATGAGGACATTGTGGCCACTACTTTAAAGAGCTCTATGGTGAAGGTGAGAATTAAGCATTTGCAGTTGTGACAGTTAAGGGTATAGAGAATGCATTATGTCTATGTATGAGTGTCCTCATTGTGAATGCGGTTCAAGAATGTGTGTGTGTTCTTGTATGGGTATCCTTGTGAGGACCAACAAAAAAACCCATAGGCAATGGGGACATTTTGGGGAAAGTGAGGATATTTTCGTATTTTTGAGATTACACCTGAGTTTTAAGGGTTAGAATCGGTTAGGGTAAGAGGCTATGAGGGTCCGCACTAAGAATGCTGCGCAAGTGTGTGTGTGTGTGTGTGTGTGTCTAACTGGGTCAAACCTCTGTTGCCTCTCATAATATCAGTCTGTTGGGAGGAAAACAGTGAGAGATGAGCTTTAATCTGGGATTGGAGCTAAATCCTCTAACTCAATTAAATATCACTGTCTTATATGACACACACACACACACACACACACACACACACACACACACACACACACACACACACACACACACACACACACACACACACACACACACACACACACACACACACACACACACACACACACACACACACACACACACACACACACACACACACACACACACACACACACACACACACACACACACACACACACACACACACACACACACACACACACACACACACACACACACACACACACACACACACACACACACACACACACACACACACACACACACACACACACACACACACACACACACACACACACACACACACACACACACACACACACACACACACACACACACACACACACACACACACACACACACACACACACACACACACACACACACACACACACACACACACACACACACACACACACACACACACACACACACACACACACACACACACACACACACACACACACACACACACACACACACACACACACACACACACACACACAATGTGCTGGTATGTTTTTCTATCTTCATTTTATTTATTTTTTTGCCTTATTGTATTTTATGACTTTATGGCTTAGGTTGATTATGTAACTTTGAACAGGAATGTATAAATGATAAGTGCGACATGAGGCCAGTGTCACCATCAGTGTTGTTATGATACAAAGATAAAGATAAAGATTGTTCAGGTTGGATAATGTGACGACTCACTGATCATCATCATCATCGACATCGTGTGATTGTCGTAACTGGACGGAGGAAGTGATGGAAAGAGGTGAGAAACGGTGTCAGTCAGCAGAAATGAGACATGGATGCATTTACTGTATGTACACACACACACACACACACATTCACTGAGTGTGAAACACAATCAACATTAGGAGTGAAAAGGCAATTTCAGGCTTCAACGACATGAACACTTCAGTGTTTTTAGGACCTTTTTCTGGCATAAACACTGACCTCGTCAGGACCAGTATAGTCCTCCATGGAGACTAAAACCTGGTCCTAATGAGGCAGAAGCTCGTATCTGAGAAACTGGCTAAGATTCAGGTTGGGGGTGGGTTAGGCATTAACTGGCTGTGGTTTACGGACGTCAAAACAGTGTCCTAAGAAGACAAGCTGGACAAAACTGTGTGTGTTTGTATTTATACATTTAAAAAAAACACACACTATATTTGTGAGGACATTTTGAACGAAATTTTGTCTGACCTTTCAATGGAAAACCATTGGTGTCACACATTTTGGTCGTTGTGGCTGCTGTTACCTCGTTTAAAATCCTTATAATAATATAAATTAGACTTTATAATATCTAATTATAATATATATCATTCATTCAATTCCTCTTCATTAATTTCACCCATTTTTTACGCTGCATTCTGAAAAGTCTCAGAGTCTGTGACAGCTAAAGGTTTTCTGTTTCACTCCCGTAGGAGTCTTTTTTCTTTTCACACAGGAAGGTCAGAGGTCACGGTCGACCTCTGGAGCAGGCAGGCGCTCGACCTCACTGTCGTCCACTGACACCTGGACGCTCGTGACGTGACGAATGAGTGCCAGGTTGTTTTTTTTAGGGGGGTCAAGGTTAGTCTCACACTCTGCACTGCTGCTTTTATTTCACCGGTTGAGGCTGAGGCTGAGTTCAACGACGACAATCAGAGGAAAATCGACTTGCGTCTTATCCGGTTTAATCTAAACTGTCCTCGTGTGGAAGAAAAACCAAACCTTTAGCTCTGCTGTTCCAGATAAAACAAAGACGTCCATCACTTACTGAAGCAGAGAGAGGTAAATCCAGCTCCTGCAGCTCAGAGTGAACATTAAAACAAATACCAGGCTCATAATTAGATTGTGAAGCGTCAACAGGGAAAATTGAGTTAAATGTGTAAACAGAGGTGAGTAAATGTGCTTAGTTCATAATGGTGCAGCATTTTTTTTATCATTTACAGAACACGTGATTATAATTTAACAGAAAACTCACAAATGTGTGTGTGAGTATGTTTTAGAACAAAGTTAAAAGCTGTATAAATCTGTAATATTTAGTTCTATTTTTGATTTAAACTAGGAGAGAACAGACTGAACAGTGAAGGTGAGGATTTTTCCATGAACAGACCGACTGTGACCTCCAGTGGTCAACAGCGGAACTGCACGTGACCTTATTGCAAAGAGAAGGCCACAAGGTGGCGCCAGCTGCATTACAATAAATGATAAGAGTGCGAGATCATTGTCCAAAGGGTAAGACAGACACACACTGTTTTTATACCTTAATGAGGACACATTATTGAGATAATCCCCTAAACTTAAACCTTAATCTAACCTAAACCCTATTATAACCATAAAGCCATGTCTTAACCCTAAAGTTACAACAAATATATATATATTTTTTATGTTTTTTTGGACCACACAAATATAGAAATACAAGTACAAACACACACACAAAAAACTTGTTTTTGTATCTTTATGACACAATATTGACATAATCGCCTACCTTTAACCCTTAATCTAACCTAAACCCAATTCTAACCATAAACAATTATAGACACAAATATAGAAACATAAGTACAAACACACAGCTAATTTAAAAAGGACATTTATTCCATGTTCTCTTAAACAAACATAGACATTAACCATGATCAGTTATACAATACCTTAACCTTAACCACATCCTAAACATACCACACGTCTTAAAGAAGACAAGTCACTGTCATGTGACTTTGTAAACAGATATAAGCGCCTACAACATGAGTAACACACACTCACACATATTAGGAGAACAAGTCACCAATTAGTGAGTCACGTGATGAACATGGAAGCAGAACATGAAGTTCAGCTTCAGACCTGTTTCACAAAGACTCTGCTCTGTTTGTTCACTTTTAAACATTAAAGGGAAATCAGAGCTGTGGGCTGTTTACACACCGTCAAAGTCCACAAGTCAAAGCTCATCAGACACTTTGGCTCTGCCTCTGCAGGTGTGTGTGTGTGTGTGTGGGGGGTGTTTTCCTCTCTGTTAATCCTCAGTATACATATATTAATAATAAGGAGATGAAAAACATCACATGAGAAAGTAAGTTTCATTGTTATTGCTCATGAAGTTTCAGGTGAAACTGCAGTGAGATGAGATTCAAACCAAAACAACACACATAGTACAATCGCAGGAAGTCTTGCAACATTCGAGTGTATAAATGTGTGTGTGTGTCACACTGAGACTATGGTTGTCATGTTGACAGTCCAGGTGACGTGTCATAAGGTGTGTCTGCGTCTGGTAATACAGCTCTAATTTCCCCTTTGCTATTACTTCCTACACTGCTACTGTGTAAACTGGAGATAATATCACACTCTGACATTCATGCTTTTATTCTGAAAATGCTGCCTTTGTGTAGAATTTGTTGGCCTCATTGAGAAAATTAAAAAACAAGACTTGATTTACTAATACTTGACTGTTTGTCTGTTTCTGTTCAAATAAAATCCCCCATACCACTAAAATAAAATACCATAAAACACATTTTCCAAGACACAATTCTTCAACGGTGTCACAAACATTGTTCTCCCCCAAAAAGAAGAAATAAACAACCCAAACATGACTCAGCTAAAATGCTTTTGCTGATATTTATTTACTTTTTTTTTTTACAGTCCGTGCATAGTGGAGCATGGATACACAGTATATATATGTCAGAATTTTAGATTGGATTTTTGTTCCAGTGATTTTCAGAACGATACTGATATTGTATACCGAATACAAATTCCCATCCCTGGCTAGATAGCTGGTTAGGATAGCTGGCTAAAACAGTTACACTTCTGTTATTTAGACAAGTGTTGCGTAACTTAATGGCTAGAGAGCTGGCTAGATAGTTAGTGCGATAGCTGGCTAGAAAAGTTACAGTTATGTTGTTTAGACAAGTGTCGGGTAACTTAATGGCTAGATAGCAGTGAGACAGCAGGCTATATAGTTAGCTAGAAAGCTGGCTAGAAAAGTTACAGTTATGTTGTTTAGACGAGTGTCGGGTAACTTAATGGCTAGTTAGCTGGCTAGATAGTTAGCGAGATAGCTGGCTAGATAGCCGGCTAGATAGCTGGCTAGATAGTTACAGTTATGTTGTTTAGACGAGTTTCGGATAACTTAATGGCTAGATAGCTGGCTAGATAATAGCGAGACAGCAGGCTAGATAGTTAGCTAGATAGCTGGCTGGCTAGAAAGCTGGCTAGAAAAGTTACAGTTCTGTTATTTAGACGAGTGTTGGGTAACTTAATGGCTAGACAGCTGGCTAGATAGTTAGCGAGATAGCTGGGTAGAAAATGTACAGTACTGTCGTTTAGACGAGTGTCGGGTAATTTTATGGCTAGATAGCTGGCTAGATAGTTAGCGAGATAGCAGGCTAGAAAGTTAGCTAGATAGCTGGCTAGAAAGTTAGCTAGAAAGCTGGCTAGAACAGTTACAATTCTGTTGTTTAGACGAGTGTCGGGTAACTTAATAGATAGCTGGCTAGGTAGCTACATTAACTTCCCTGACACTCGTCTAAACAACAGAACTGTAGACGTCAAAGTGCTAAAAACACATTTCTCTTTTCTGTTATTATATTTTGAAGTGTTAAATTAACCAGCACATACAATTTATAGCAGAAAAACAATCTAAATGCTGTTTAAAGGTGGTAATGACTGTTAACTTGGATTGAATTCAAATGGTTTTGCCCACAGACAGACAGAGATAGATAGATAAGGAGTGGGGAGAAGACGGAGGTGTGGTGTTGATGATGACAGCTCAGACGCATGGCCTTGTTTTGTGTCAAACTGGTCTGGGAGGAGATGGAAGGTGACGCTCGTCTTGTTTTGTTTTGCATGAACCAGCAGCAGCAGCAGCAGCAGCATCAGGGTTTGTTTTGGTGAAGAAAAGTGCAGTGTGACACTTTGCTGCTTTGATGGACAGGATTTCCATAGTGGTGACAAACACACACACGAAAACATCAGTGAGTGGAAACAAGTGTGTGTCTGTTGTCGTGCCAGGATCCTGGATGTGGACTCATATAGTGACGTCCAGTGTCGTATAAAAGTACATCAAAGGGATGACTTGAGGACAAGTACAAGAAAATGACTTTGGTAGAAGATGAAGTCACTTTTTTTATAATATTAAATAAAGGTGCATTATGTAATAAATCTAAAGCAACTGGCCATAAAATTCTCCTAATATGTCACAGAGACTCAGGAATAATGTTCATATAACAAACTGAACTCACCAACAACAAGTGTGGCGCCACCTACCACCGTCCAATCATTGCAGTCAGTAGAGTCTCAGCTGCCGAGCAACCACAGGTTGCCAGTTATGTCAGAAAAAGAAACCTAAAAGACCTCGGTAATTTGAATTTGGGTGTAGTAACCGTTTTTTGGCCACATTCTTACGTATGGCGCCTTTAAGTAAAAGTCTTAAAGTATATCACACCTGTTGTACTTAAGTATCAAAAAGTAAGGATTAAGAGTTAGGATCGAGCCTTGGTAGCTCAGCAGTAGGGCGAGTTGTCGTTCTTGAGCAAAGACACTTAACCCCATGTTGCAGCGTGAAAACTGTAGTGTAAAGCAGTTCATCAAGACTAGAAAAGCTCTATATGAATACAGAGCTGGGCGTAACAAATAGCGAGAAATATAAATATCAAAGTAAAGTATAGATAAGTGAATTTTGAAGTTAAAGGTGCATTATGTAATAAATCTAAAGCAACTGGCCATAAAATCCTCCTAATATGTCACAGAGACTCAGGAATAATGTTCATATAACAAACTGAACTCACCAACAACAACAGTACAGACAAAATATTTGCATTAAAAAATGTATTTTGGAGACTGCAAAAATCATTTTTTGAAATCATGTTTTGGCATGTGGCGCCACCTACCGCCGTCTACCAATCATTGCAGTCAGTAGAGTCTCAGCTGCCGAGCAACCACGGGTTGCCAGTTACGTCAAAAAACGAAACCTAAAAGACCTCGGTATTTTGAATTTGAGTGTAGTAACCGTTTTTGGCCACATTCTTACATATGGCACTTTTAAGCACAATAACAAAGTATTTGTACTTGGTTACATGACAACACTGGACTGACGTGACATTTGTCCAAACTCTACCACGATAACGGTGACATTTCCAAACGAAAAGCTCAGACTTTCCACGTCTTTTTGAAGTGTCACTACAAAAGCAGCAGGGCGTGTGTTCGACAGTCGATGGAATACGAGAAACAACCGTCTTTCATCTTTTCCCCTGGTTTTAACGTGACAATATTTTTGCCTCAATATGCAAAACATAACTGTGTTGTTGCTAACCCTCATGGACAAAACACAGAATCACTTCTGCTGACATTTTAATTAAAACAAAAGAAAAAGACACTAATAATACAAAAGAGAAGCAGGGATAATGGAGGCGATGGGAGCAGAAATAAAAGAAAAAGAACAGTGGGAACAAGAATGCAACACTTTCCTCTGTGTCTGTCTCACAGAGGGTGACTTTGAAATGTGACTCACAGTTTTTTCTTCTTCTTCCTTTATTCTCATCTGTCAATGAAAGCCTTTTCAACTTATATCAAATGTCAACAGTTTGTTTTCACGGGGGAAGAAAAAAAAAAAAAAAAAAAATTTTCTCTGACATGTTAATTTAGTCCAGGAATAGAACGCGTGTTTTGATCCTAGATTAAGTTACCTGACACTCGCCGCGTTCGAAAACAACAGAACTGTACACGTCAAATCAGTAAGTGCTAAAAAAAACATGTTTCTCTTTTCTGTTGTTATATTCTGAAGTGTTAAAATAACCTGCACATACAATTTACAGAAGAAAAACAGTCTAAATGCTGTGTTACGAGGGTGTCGACTGTCAACTAGGACTGAATTCAAATGGTTTTGCCCAAACCGTAATCTCAGTAATCTCATAAATATGTATCTTTATCAATCTGACAAACATGCAATGGTGGAGAGCAGATTATTTACTTTCATTCATATTTTAGAGCAAGGGGCCTAAAACTCAAATTCCCAGTAAACATCTGGTCTGGTCAGGAGGGGAAACATTTAAAATAAAAGAGTTTGTTTGGGTATGGATTGGGTATAAATATACAAACCTGATATACAGTTACAGTTCTGTTATTTAGATCAGTGTCGGGTAGCTTAATGGCTAGAAAGCTGGCTAGAAAGGTGGCAAGAAAGCTAGATAGCTGGCTAGAAAGCTAGATAACTGGCTAGAAAGCTAGATGAATGGCTAGAAAGCTAGATAACTGGCTAGAAAGCTAGATAGCTGGCTAGAAAGCTGGCGAAAACAGTTAGAATTCTGTTGTTTAGACGATTGTCGGGTAGCTTAATGGCTAGATAGCTGGCTAGAAAGCTGGCTAGATAACTGGCTAGATAGATGGCTAGAAAACTAGCTAGAAAGGTGGCAAGAAAGCTAGATAGCTGGCTAGAAAGCTAGATAGCTGGCTAGAAAGCTAGATAGCTGGCTAGAAAACTAGATAGCTGGCTAGAAAGCTGGCTAGATAACTGGCTAGAAAGGTGGCTAGAAAGCTAGATAGCTGGCTAGAAAGCTAGATAGCTGGCTAGAAGGCTAGAAAGCTAGATAGCTGGCTAGAAAGCTAGATAGCTGGCTAGAAAGCTAGATAGCTGGCTAGAAAGCTAGATAGCTGGCTAGAAAACTAGATAGCTGGCTAGAAAGCTGGCTAGATAACTGGCTAGAAAGGTGGCTAGAAAGCTAGATAGCTGGCTAGAAAGCTAGATAGCTGGCTAGAAAGCTAGATAGCTGGCTAGAAGGCTAGAAAGCTAGATAGCTGGCTAGAAAGCTAGATAGCTGGCTAGAAGGCTAGAAAGCTAGATAGCTGGCTAAAAAGCTGGCGAAAACAGTTCTGTTGTTTAGACGATTGTCGGGTAGATTAATGCCTAGATAGCTGGCTATAAAGCTGGCTAGATAACTAGCTAGAAAGGTGGCAAGAAAGCTAGATACCTGGCTAGATAGCTGGCGAGAAAGCTGGTTAGAGTTAGAGTTCTGTTGTTTAGATGAGTGTCGGGTAACTTAATGGCTAGAAAGTACAGTTTGAGTGTCGTGTAACCAACAGAACAGTGTTGAATTATAGACGTCAAACCAGTAGTGTAAAAGTGTTTGTTTGAGTATGGAACGACAGTAAAACATGTACGGTGCAAAATTACTCTATAAATATCTAAACCTGATGGCGGGCCACATGTGGGCCATGGGTCGGGAGCTTGAGATCCTGAGACCTTGAAAACAGTGAAGTAGCTTCAAAAGCAATAAAAACAGAGTTAATCCATAATTCTTTATTCAGAAGCACAAGCTTCAATTATTTTTAACAGTTAACTCCCAGTGTAAGAATAAGACGGTAATGTTCCCGCACCACGAACCTCGTCAGAGCAGCTACTGTTTTATTTAATTTAATTCAGCTCGTCCCGTCGGCCCCGAATCCACCGAGGCGGCGCGTTACGTAAATAACAACACAGCAGCCATGACGGTGTGTTAATCACATGCCACGCTGCAGGTAACTGGCTCTCTTACAAATCACCCTCTGTGTGTGTGTGTGTGTGTGTGTGTGTGTGTGTGTGTGTGTGTGTGTGTGTGTGTGTGTGTGTGTGTGTGTGCTGGATTTTCCCCCCAAGAGAAAAGCTCATCTACAGGTGAGTGATGGACCAACCAGTGGCTCTCACAGATGGGGGAGGGGGGAGGGGGGGCTGAGCCGTTCGGGATAAAACGTCTAATTGCGACTACGCTAATTGGAAATGCTAGGATGTTTGCAACTGCAGTTTGATTTGCGATAACAAAGATTATCTTTTAAATCAAGCACATACGATTATCAGCATCAGTATCGATCTGCTCGATTGGATATTGAACAGATAAAAATGGAAAATACAATCCCAAAAAAAAACCCCATTTGGTTCATTTTAGTGCGTCAGAGAAACAGGCTTCAAAGACTGAAAGTGTCTCTGCTTTAGAGCACATGATGTGAGGAGAGGGTGAAACAGGGTGAAAAAAACACATCACAAGATGGTTGGATTCTATATACATTATGTATATGCACAAACAAAGTGTGTGTATGTGTGAGTGAGAGCGTTACCTGACCTGAGATGAGGTTCCTCCTCCTGTTGCTTGTTTCCCCTTTGAGGAGAAACATATCCACACCAGCGCGTCTGTGGTCAAACTTCCTCTCTACTTTCAGGAAACCTGATCCTGGGGACGTTCAGCTCGTCATCAGACATTTGAATCAGGTGAGTTGGAGCAGAGGGAAACATCTAAAACCTGCAGCACAGTGACCAGGATCAGGACTGAGAATCACCATTTAGAAAGCGCTTTTCCATAATGCAGTTCTGGCACTACTAGGTTTGGTATCAGTCACGGCGTTTTCCATCACTTTAGAACCTCACAGTACCTCGACAGAGCAGATACGGTCATTTAATGTCTTAATAAAATACTATTTCTTTTTTTACATACATCACCTTTAAAGGCGCCATATGTAAGAATGTGGCCAAAAACGGTTACTACACTCAAATTCAAAATACCGAGGTCTTTTAGGTTTTGTTTTCTCTGCCATTGTAGCTCAGACGTAACTGGCAACCCATGGTTGCTCAGCAGCTGAGACTCTACTGACTGCAATGATTGGTAGACGGCGGTAGGTGGCGCCACATGCCAAAACATGATTTGCAGTCTGCAAAATATTTTTTTTAATGCAAATATTTTGTCTGTACTGTTGTTGTTGGTGAGTTCAGTTTGTTATATGAACATTATTCCTGAGTCTCTGTGACATATTAGGAGGATTTTATGGCCAGTTGCTTTAGATTTATTACATAATGCTCCTTTAAATATTCCCCTTTAGATTTAAAACAAAATGGAGCACTAAAATATGACACCATTAAAACATTAATGTCTATATTCGGACTCAAGGCTGAGCACTTAAGGATATAAATGGTTTTAATCATTGATAAGTTCTGTCATCTTTAGTTTATTTTATGACAAATGCACTTCACCTGAATAAGCGAGTATCAAAAATAGTTAGTCAACAAGGTAGAAAACAATACACTTTTCAGCCTTAGTCGTTTATATGAAAACTTTTTTTAAAGTAACACCATCACAGCACACACTGTATTTTGGGGTTTTTTTTGGTTGAAAAACAACCCAAAAAAAAACACCACTCTGTTATTTTGGAATCAGCCTACAACCTCTCAGCGGTATTTCTTCTATGTGTTCCAGTCAGTGCCAGGCAGCAGGAGCGCGGGCTCACGTCCAGTATCTGTGGTAACAATGCAGCAGACGCCTCCTCCTCCTCCTGCCTGTTTGACAATATTTACCACCTGCTGCAGTTCTGCTCAGCTCGGCCTGCTCTCGTGTCATCGCTGAGCTTGGCTCCACTGATTTGCCACAAAGAAAAGTCACTGTGAATATACAAATATATATATGTATACGTATATACATATATGCACATATGTACATATATACAGTATATAGATATGGACACAAGCAATGATGAGAAGAAGAAGAGGTTTAAGAACAAAGTTTAATTTGAAAAGTCACAACTGAGAGAAACCTCACTGCCCCTGTTCTTCTTCTTTGTGTTAGTTAAAGGTGCAATATGCAACATTCTGCATCACAAGAAACCAGGAAAACAAATTATACTGAAGATAAATATTTATCGTAGAGTCTGTGTGTCGATACAAAGCTAGAGCTTCTACTTTGACGCTGCAGCTCAGAGGTCTCAAACCCGCGGTGCGTGGGCCACATGCAGCCCGTCAATCGGTTTGATGTGGCCCGCCACTTGTAGAGTTATAATTAGTAATTTCTCTAATTTTTCATTTTGCATCATGAATATAATATATATATATATATTTTTTTTAATGAACATGAAAGTGAAAAGTCACCACAAATCTCATTATCGCAATATCATGGAATTTTCAGTAGGTCGTTTGAGTTGGAGACCCCTGCTGTCTTTCGATTAGGAAATGCTAAGACAAGAAACGCTAAACTTTAAAAACAGAGGAACGCATATGCAGTACACAGGTACGCTAGTTATTTGTAGCGCTGCTCTTTTCGTTTAATAAACAGACCGCTCCAGTTCGCCTGTAGGCACGCTAACAGCGCTAAAGGAGGTAACGCAGCTAACTGGTAAACGGTGCCTGGACTCTGGTGCCGGGGCACGTAAACATGACGTCACACGTGTCTTTTTCCGAAGCGCGTCATGCGTTAACGTTGACGTTGACTAACCCAGCACTGTTAAAAACACTCTGCAACTTCAAATAGGGTCATTGTATGTCAACATGTCGTAGCAGAAAGTATGAAATGAAATCGGATGTTTTCTTTCTTTCTTCCTGAGGTGAAAGTGCACACAGTTCTACAGAAAGTCTCTCATTCCTGGCATTAGCCGAAACACGGCTAAACCAAAAGTTGACTCTCCGGATTAACCTCCAAAGAAAAGTTTGTTCTTTGGCTATAAAAGCTTCATTCAGCCAAGTAATGCCGCTTTTCCACTACACAGTCCTGACACAACTTGACTCGGCGTGCTTTTCCATTAGTGATAGTACCTGGTACCTGATACCTTTTTTTTTTAGTACCTAGCAAGACATCCGACACAAGAATGCAATCCACGTTGAGGTACTGTATTGTAATGGAAAACCAACCAAACCTTTTAGAGTCAAGCCGTGCCGGGACCACGCAGTGGAAAAGCGGCATTAGTTCTTTCTTCCTGAGGTGAAAGTGCATGTAGTTCCACAGAAAGTCCTCGTTGTTCCTGGCGGAAACACGGCTAAACCGAAGGCGACTTTTCGGATTAACCGCCAAAGAAAAGTTTGTTCCTCGACTATAAAAGCTTCATTCAGCCAAATAACGCTGCTTTTCCACTACGCGGTCCTGGCACAACTTGACTCGGCGCGCTTTTCCATTAGCATTAGTACCCGATTACTGTTTTTTGTACCTGTTCTTGCGAGCTGGATTATTTCCTTCTTCCTGAGGTGAAAGTGAACGTAGTTCCACAGAAAGTCTCCTGTTCCTGGTGTTAGCGGAAACACGGCTAAACCAAAAGTTGACTCTCCGGATTAACCTCCAAAGAAAAGTTTGTTCTTCAGCCAAGTAAGAGATAAAACCACGGCATTCCCACAATGCCGAGCTCTACGAGCCTGTGAAAGGGCTCAGAAAAGACTCAGAGCTTCTCCTGGACTCCTGTACTGATGCATAAGTTATTTTATTTAACGTCTGGTTTCATTGGCGACTGACTCACTGGATTAGCTGCCTGTGATCAACCACGATGACGAGTGGTGCTAAAATACTGCATATTGAACCTTTAAGTGAAATAATTTAATTGCCTGTGGCGTACAAATGTGGGCGTAACATGCAAATATAGATCAAAACAAATATGCGGATGTTACAGTGACAGAAAATGAGTCATAATGAAGAGTTAAATTAGTAGGTTAAAAGTGTTAAATTCAGCGTTGCTGGTGCTCCGCATGCTTTGGGCGACCATGCCTCTATTAATCACATGGGTGTATTATACACAAGTGGCACAGAAACAGCAACAATGACCATAATGTCCAAATAAAATAAACAAAATAAATACACATTGTTTTTTTTCCTGGTTTTCCATTAAAATGTGGGCTCACAAAGCATTTTTTTTTTTAATCCTTGGCCTTGGCAAATTCTTCATATTCATATTACGGTGGAAGGTCCTTGTTGTTTCCTTGACACAAACAACAGAGCGAGACATAATTCATGCAGCAAGTGTGACACAAAAAGGTCATTACACGTCAAGTTTGCGTCAAGGCGAGGACACAAAGATCCGATCCGTTTTTCTCGGCCGACGATTATCACCCTGGGCCTGACGTTGCTGTAGTGTCCACTAACAAATGTAGTTTCTCCGCTCATTAGGAGAAACATCTTTGCAAGCCAGAGTCGGACCAGGTGACGCTGGGCTGGAGACGGTATCCACGGCGATACGAGGTGGAGAAGAGATTCGACTGAGCTGTGCTCATCAGATCTGCAAATGAGGAGAGAGAGAAATGTTAAGCCACGGTTAGTAATGTGTCTCCATCGCAGCATCGTCACCTGTCACCTTTTCATAGATAAATTTCACTTTTAATATCTGGCAGTTGTTTGGGAATAATAACGGTACTGAGAAGCTGACGTCCGCAGAAGTCCTGAGGGGCTACCGTAATGACAATACCGTGTTTACGGTCATTTTTTTTTATTTTCGAGATGTCACAGAAGGGTTTAAAGGCTATAGGTCGTCCGTCCATCCATCTTCTACCGCTTTATCCTCTACATCAGGGTCGCGGGGGGTTGCTGGTGCCAATCCCAGTAGAGACAAACAACCCTCCACTCTCACATTTACACTTATGGTTAATTTAGAGCGTCCAATTTGCCTAATCCTCAAATCTGCATGTTGTTGGACTGCGAGAGGAGACCGGAGAACCATGCGGTCAACAGGGTTTTTTTTAATGAAAGCTTTTTAACATGTGAAGTGTGCAGCCTCCACATCTGTCTTCTTTCATGACTTTGATCAGTGACAGGAGATCTGGGCTCTGCAAACAGCAGCAGCAGCAGCAGCAGCACGTGCACACTCTCACACTCACTGACATCACAGGCTCGTTAGATTCAATTATACGTGAGATCACACGAGCGCGAGCCAGCGCCTCAGAGGAACATCTGTGGGAAAAGTGTGAATGGCTCGGCCTGAAAGCACACGGTGGATACTCGGGTTTTGATGCAGTGATAGATTATAACAGAACCTCACTGCGAGTCTGAGGGTAAAGGAAGATAAGAGGGAGTTCAAGAGCGTTACATCGTATAAGAACAGGAGTAAGTTTTAAATAGGGGTCGGTCAAAAATATAGATTTGGTGAGTTTACAGCGTGATAATGGTGGCGAAAACTACGTTAAGAGATGCTCCATCCACGTTCAATACATAGACTGCATGTTGTATGCATGTTTTTCTCCATGTTGGGAATAAATAAGAGAAATCCTGCACTTTTAATTTTTCATGGAACATCTTGTTTTCTTCAGATAAACTGATATCATGATGTATCGCTATATGGTTGTCTTACAAAATATTGATCATCACAGAATCGTTGTATCGTGATATTATTGGTATCGTGAGGTACCCTGCGGTTCACACGCCGACTCTTAAATATAAAAACAAGTCTACTTCATTCAATCTCTCTCAGCCTCTCCGCTCCACACATCTCTCCCCGTTTCTCAGTATATCAGTATTTAAATCAACATTCCCAAGCTGCACAAAGGAAGTGATCTGTGATAGCGTCAAGACGGACGGCACAGGCAAACAGAGCATTGTGATAACGGAGTGAAACAGATCTGCAAAACAGATTCAATTATAACTGATCCATCCCATCTCATCCCCTGCTCTGCTGCTGCAAACATGCAAACGCTCCCTCAGTCAGGTCTGATAGTTTTGCTTCACAGAGCCTGTTTTTCGATGAAGGACGTCACGGCATAAAAATAACGATACCGACCGACCGGGAAGAGACACGCGTGACGTCATGTTTTACGTGCCGCGGCAGCAGAGTCCAGGCACCGTTTACCAGTTAGCTCTGTTAACTCCTTTAGCGCCGTTAGCTCGCGTAAAGTCGGGTTAGGGTTAGGGTTAGTCATGGAAACACGTTGCGTGTTAACATGCTTTAACCGCCGCAAATGTGCCGAGCTCTAGTTATATTATTCATGAAGACCAAACAGAGATAGAATCGTAATATTATCAACAACAACAACAAAAAAACAAAAATCACAATCAGCTGAAGTTACACAGCGCAGCTTTAAATCTCTGGAGACATTTCCAGCTCACACAGTTTCCCCCCCTCCACCCCACACACACACAATAAGAATAAGGTCCGACTTGTCATACAACAAGTGTTTAATTATTGCTCCTGTCTGAATGTAGAGCAAAACCACAAAAACAGACTGAAGGAGATAAAACAACAACATACGCTCTTATAATTATAGAATGAAAGTGAGATAACACGGTGATGTCACACTTCAGTGTTTATACTCCTACTCTGACACAAGTGCCTGTGTAGGAAATACTGTATGTTTGGTGGGATATGAAACACATATTTACCTTAGATGTGCGCTCCTGTGCTCCACAGTCAGTCCGTCAGTGTTGTGGTCTCGTGCAGCGTGACCCTCCCTCTGCAGTGGATCCAGAATCTTCATCCTCCTCCTCCTCTTCCTCCTCTTCCTCCTCTTCCTGCTGCTGCAGATTCAACCATTCAAAAATCTCTGCGCTGGTTCCCCGACAGTTTGTAGCGTCACATTCAAAAACAGTGACCCCTCCAGAAATGTGTTTGTTAAAATTGGTTGTTAAAGTGCATTTAAAAAAAAAATTATAATAATACTGTCATGTTTTCATCAGGTTTGGTGAAATAATCATCATTTAATAATGTATAGTTTAAATAAAGTGATTTTTTTCTTGTTTGTGCATTAATATTTAATGAATATTACTGTATATGAATCCAATAAAGACCTCTAATGGTTGTGTGCATGTATTTTTGATGGCCACGTGTCTCTGATGTGCAGCAGACAATTCAAATTCTGTTATAAAGTACATTATTATTATTATTGTTTATTGTTAAAAGTGATTGAACATCAACCTGCTAATTTATGTTATTACCAATTCAATGTCAGTCGTGGCACTTGAATGATGTTATTTAACATTAATATTAAATCATGATTAGTTCACCGTTGTTGTTTTTTTTTTACCATATATTATTCTGTTTGTATAAAGTTATTATTACAAAGAGAAAACACAGACTCGTCCCTCAATTCACAAAAACCATCCTTTGACGTCCAAAATCCTGTGAATGTGCCGTTTTTTTTTTGTTTTTTTTAAACTGCAAAGGCCATCTGTGCACTCGTCGGTGCAGACGCTGGCGAGCTGCCCTTCACTGTGCACTGAGCCAAATATGGCCACCAGCAGCACAAGTCCTCACATGTATTTATGTTCCCACGGGGCTCTGCTCCTCTTTAAAGTGTAAAGTTTGTGTATGGTGGAGCTCTGTGGATCGCAGTCGCTGCCTGTAACTGACTGATTGCGTCCTTCTGAGCGGCGTCAAAGTGAGGTAGATCACACTTCACGCTCAATCCTTCATTGGGAAATGTGAAAAAGTAAAGTAAAACAAAACAATGTCTGAATGTAGACTTGTAAAAAATGTAAATAAGACGGTTATTGCTTTAGTACACAGCAATAACCAATCGCGTGACAGGCACTTAAAACTCATCGGTCCTCCCACCACCGTGGGGCGCTCCGTGTCCCTACACCGAGCTCTCGTCAGGCCTGGGCAGCAGCTGCGTGTGTTTCCGCTTCTCTAAGATCTTATTGAGTTCATCGGCGAACGGGTAAGAGCCCGGCGACGTGTTCTCAGAGTCGCTCTGCCGCAGCAGCACGTAACTGTTCCCGTTCATCCTGCGCAGGACGCTGGGCAGCGTGGCCGACAGTCCGTTGGGGAAGTCGCACTCTGGGGACGGATGTTGCGGCGTGGGAGGGAGAGGAGGCGCTGGGGGAGGAGGCCCCTTATTCGGCGACGGGTGACCCTCGCCGGGGACGATCTGGAGGAAACCTCCGTCCTCGACGTTGCCGTTGTGATGCTTCGAATCCCCGTTGCAGACGCCTTTGCCGTTACAGTGGTTTGAGATCGTCTTCAGCTCCATGTGGGAGGAGCTTCTGAGCTGCTTCCTGTTCCTGCCGTGCCTCTTGCCGGTCGGGTACGCAGACGTCGCGGCGCGTAACGAGTACTTCCCTCTGTTGCCCACTCGCAGGCAGAATCCCACGTAGAGGAGGACGACGGTGAGGACCACGCAGAGTCCCGTGAGGATGGTGATGAGGGACAGGTACATGGCCTCCATGTTCCTGGGGGAGAAGAGCTCTGAGTGAGAGGGGAGGAGAGGAGCTGGAGGTGGCGGGAAGGGCTTCTCAGGAGACGGGTGTTCTGTCAGTGGAGGATGTTCTGGCAGGGTGGTGAAGACGTGGTGAGGGTCTTGAGTTGGTGGTGGTGGTGGTGGCGGGGGCAGGTTCAGGTTGATGGTGACGTTGTAGGCGACCACAGCGACCCTGACGTCGTTCTCAACAGCGTGGCAGGTGTACAGGCCGCTCTGGTCCTGCCGCGACTCGATGATCAGCAGTCCGTCCGTGCCGGTCCTAAAACCCGAGTTGAGGCCGTAGCCGTGCAGCTCGCCGCCGTCGAGGGTCCAGAGAGGAGTGGCCAGGTTGGAGCTGAGCTCGCACTGCAGCAGGACGTCGTCGCCCACCCTCACAGAGCGGCTCCGATGTACGACCTCTGAAACACAAATACACAAAGACTTCTTTATAATTCTGTACAATTTTAACAAACGGAGGACGCCTCCGCTCTTCTATAACTTTCCCCAGCACATGAAGGAACTGCAGTGGCCTTCACAGGTTCAAGCATAGTTGGATTTTGCTTTAAAACACACAAGTACAAGATAACGGCCTCCAAAAAGCCAAGTTCTTGCCTAAGGTGCACACAACAGGCTTATTCAACCTTGCTAAATGTTGCGTACTAGTCCTTTAAAGCCGTATAGTGCATAATATTTAGTGCATAATATTAAGTGCATATTTTGAGGTTAGCATTTAGCTGTTTAGAGTCATTATGTGTATGCTGCGTCTGCCGTTTCTGCCGAACAATACTATCAGACCTGACAAAGGAAGCGTTTGCGTGTATACAGCAGCAGTGCATGGGGCGTTTGTCCTGTCATGTGTTTTCTGTCGCACTCCACATGTTTACAGCCTCCTTCTGTCTTTATATACTGGAATATAAATCACTTCCTGTGTGCAGCACCAGAATCTCACTGGGCAATAGTTGAAATGTTAAAAAATGTCGATCGGCGTTTGTCAAACCTGTTCTCGAATGTCTTGTTTTGTCCACAAACCAAAATGATTCAGTTAAATCGGTATTGTGTTTCAACATAATGAACATTTGCTTTTATTTTAGTTACTCACTATAGTTGTAACACAAACTCATTCCAATTTAAAGGCTGTCCAAACTCTACCGAAGCATAGCTTTCAATTTCCTATATTTGAACTCCTTGCCATCGTGTTCCCTCAAACAAAGAGAGACACAGCAAGACAATAAGGATGCTACAATTTATCTGACTCAAACCCAGGAGTGAGAGAGGCCATTTTCCTGTCTGGAATATCAAACAGATTTTCTCTCCAAAGATGTTAAAAATGTGATTAAAGAAGGGGAGGAGAGTGTGTGCATAATCAGCTTTCAAAGAAGCCGTCATGCCTTCTCCTGACAACGATGCATCTTTCAAGTCATTCTCTATTTTTACTCCTCCTTTCATCATTCACTGTCAAAACTTTTCTGCAGCGAGACACGAGACGGTCTGCGTACCGTCTTGTGCGTTCTCACATCCACTGCTGCCGTGCTGAATGTCCTGCCTTAGAGTGGACCTGCAGAGAGGAAGAAAACAACAGTCACATTAGTTCCGTGCAATAGCAATAACAACATTAGGGCAAGGAGTGCACACTGTAAAAAAAGAAAAAAGAAAAAGTTGAGAAAAACTCAAAATTTCAAGGCAACTTACTGCTATCAATGTTTGGGTTTACAGCCCAACAAAAGATCTTGAGTTTTTCCAGTAGTTCCATCAACTAATATTATTTTGTTAAACAAACTTGTAAGTTAGAGTTGTGCAAACTCTCTAACTCTCTAGATAGCCAGCTAGCCAGTTTGGCTAACTAATCTTGTTCAGATAATTTAAAAGTTATATAAATTATATTAAAAAAAACTTACAAGTTTGTCAACTCAAAATTCAAAATTAAATTTTTAAAATATCTGAACAAGATTAGTTAGCCAAACTGGCTAGCTGGCAAACTAGAGAGTTAGAGAGTTATCACAACTCTAACTTACAAGTTTGTCTGACAAAATAATATTAGTTGATGGAACCTAAACTTAAAAACTTAAACTCGAGATCTTTTGTTGGGCTGTAAACTCAAAAATTGATTGCAGCAAGTTGCCTTGAAATGTTGAGTTTTCTCAAATTGTTCTTTTTTACAGTGCATTTGCTGTAATGTCACTTAGTGCTGCAACTAACCATTATTTTATTCATCGATTAATCTGTCTATTATTTTCTCGATTTCTCGTATATGAATCGTTTGGTCCATAATATGTCAGTAATGCTAAAAAATGTTGATCAGTGTTTGTCAAACATTGTCAAAATGTCTTGTTTTGTCCACAAACCAAAATGATTCAGTTTTAATGATTTCTTGGTTAAATTTTCCCATTTAAGAAGCTAAAACAATCAGAAATCTTGTTTTAATCATGAAAAAAGCTTCAAAATAGTTGACGATTAGTTTAGTAATCGATTAATAATCGTTTCAGCTCGAATTAAACAAACTTATTTCACACACGTTATCATCTATGTCTTTTACTGCTTAACAGGTTTCTACTGAGTGAGCTCTGCTGTTTAGGTTAATCAGTATCCAGCGAGTAAACAGCCGCACGCAATGTTTTTATCATCAAAGCCGAGCATGTGTGCCCGTGTCCTGTCCTGTCGTCGTTACGCAACGCTTCTCGGAGCTGCCGCGGTGACAGGACACCGTGATACGCCGAGGGTTACTCAAACCAAACACAGAGAAGGGCACCTGCAGCACTTCAGCACATCACCTGATATCAAATCACACTCGCACACAGCCAAGCACCCACCTGTTGTCTGCTTGTGTCATGATGTCCACGCAGAGGGCTCCGTTCCAGGCGCAGTGAGGGTCTCTGGCAAAGATGCAGTCGTAACAGGAAGTGTACCTGCGGCAGTCGGAGAGCGGCAGCTGCACCACGCCTGACGGAGAGCCCACGTACACACTCATCTGAGGGAGAGGATTAAATATCACACGATGGAGATGACTCCTCAAATGTGTGCGTGTGTGTGTGTTTACGAGTCAAAAACACATACCCGCTCTACAGATATCAGTAGATTGTTAACGGGCTGCGGCTCCTCGAACAGTTGGAGCTCCTCGATAATGTGCAGCTGACCTTTGACCTCTACGGCCTTGTGTAACCATCCTTCATCTGTGTGTGCGACGCAGAAGAAGAAGAAGGAGAAAACATGGTTGGTCATTTTTTTTTCCGTGTCCACACTCCTGCACTGCACACAGGAAGTGAGGCAAGAGGCGAGGAGGAAGAACAAAGGAAGCATTGCGCGAGTAAAGCAAGAGCGCTGAAAACGCCAAAACATCCTGGATGCTCAGCAGTTTGACGAAATAAATGAAAGTGTTTTAATAACTCCTCAGAATTTGTTCGTAAACAAGTAAAACAGACTAAAGATAAGACATTAATTCACTTGCTTGCAATTATTTCTAGCTATAGCATAGTTTGACTAAAGGTAGTGCAGAGTACTAGTCAAGAACGTCCAAGAAGTTTATTATTTTCTTAAGTATTACCTACTCCCTCTTAGTTTGTATGCGAGGAGGGACCAGGGAGGGGATTTAGATGGATTTGGAGCCATGTTTGTGTATTTTCTGCGCCGTGTGTGTCTTGTTAAAATGGAAAATTGGAAATAAAATATTCCGAAAGTTCAAAGATGTGCTTTCTCCTGCCTGCAAATAGCAGCAGCACATTTTAATGCAAGAAACAAACATCCTGATAATGTTGGAATAATGTTTGTGGATTTGAAGGAAGCAAACACCAGTGACAGAGTGACAGGCGGCTGCTATTTTTGTCTCTGGTTCTGGATTTTCATATTAGAGGTGAAGCTAATTAGAATAATTGGGCCAATTATGCTGACAATCTTTTAATAGTAGACATTGGACAGTTATTATTTAATTAACCAATTATAGCTAATTGTTGTAATTTGTGTTCTCAGAAATGATAAACTGCAGATTATAGAGACAGGCTAAGTTTAGCTAATGCACTGAACTGCTGTATTTTAATAGATGGGAGGAAAAAGAGATTAATGGACAAACACACAACGGTCGAAATAAAATCAATATAATCAAACAAAAACAAAATCTATAGGAAACAGTAACAAGGCTCTAGGACGTCACGGTACATGCATCATTTGGACGATATAGATTCATATACTAACCAGTGCCCATGTATAACACATGGTTCGTTTCGCCGTCCAAGCCCTGGATCGCGTGCACGGCCATGTGCGTGTAGTGCGTGGTCCTCCTGAACAGGAGGGGGCGCCGGTCAGACGGCTGCACCTGCTGAAACATCAGAGGATGTCTCCTGACAAAGTTCAGCATGTCGTCGGGCAGCGAGGTGGAGTCGTTTATGCCGCGGGCCCTCAGAGCGTCCGTTATACACTGTGAAAAAGAAAAGAAAAGAAAGAAGACAACATTAGAAAGTGTGAAGAAAATAGGCTCGTTTGTTATTTAAGTGTCTTTAAATAGACATGGTATTAGAAGGGAGAGAGGATGTGGTGAAGCTTAGTGCGATGGTCTGCAGAGATGAAGAAGAAAATGCAAACATGTGGACGCCTCAGCTCTTTCCATCCCCGACTTCCCTTCCTCTCTTTGTGCTAAATGACTTGAACCAGCTCCTCTAAGAGGCTTTCACGCTTTCCCGCATTAAAAACCTTCGAATGCTTCTCCTTTTCCCGGTTAATAGCAAAGTTTAAATTAAAGACCCACAAAGTGCTGAAGTGATACCACAGTGGATAAAGTCCAGCGACAAAGCCACTGTCACCAAAGAGGAGCTGGAGTTCCTCATCAGGGAAATGGGTTTCTTGGAGCTTCTTTTCACCATTTCCCCCCCTCTGCTTCCTCACTTCATACCAGCTACACTCAAAAATGGGATTAAAATCTGATTCAGTACATTCAGTAGATTTGTTCACATCCACACAATCGGCTTGAATATGAAAGCGTGGCTCTCTGGTATGAGGAGCAGCAAAAGCGTGGAGTGTTTACCGTCCCAGGTCGTGGGTCAGGGATCTTTCCAGTGTATTCCTTCCAGTTGGAGCCTGAATCCTGGTTCTCCATGTAGGGTCCTCGAAAAGCCTCTTGGACTTCAGACAGAGAGAAGCGACACACCGCAGACGCCTTCACGTTTTTCCTTTTGGACAATTGACACACACACACACACACTCGCACAATGAGAAAGACCAGAGCACATGCCGCCCACAATAACATCAGTAAACCCAGAGTTGCCATAGAGACAGCAGATCGGTGGCTCACCTCGCTGTGACTTCACAAGAGAAACGAATGGGAGGAACAAACGCAAGAGGGAGGGGGAGTTTGGAAGAAGCTGATTACTAAAGAAACGACTCAGAGAGTTTAAGTGACGCGAGGAGGAAGAGACGCTGTTGTTTACACTTTTACTGACACTGAAGATTGAGCATTAGATATAAGTTTGGGCTCACTTAGAAATGTCCTTATGTTTGAAGGAAAAGCACTTTTTTTCAATGAATATAACATTAAATGAATCATAAATACACTCTATACATTGTTAATGTGGTAAACGACTATTCTAGCTGCAAACGTCTGGTTTTTAATGGAACATGTACATAG
The DNA here is from genome assembly GCF_963457635.1 of Microchirus variegatus. Lineage (NCBI taxonomy): Eukaryota > Metazoa > Chordata > Actinopteri > Pleuronectiformes > Soleidae > Microchirus > Microchirus variegatus. Next base: position 23,364,203 of record NC_139812.1, on the reverse strand, counting down.
ATGTATAGAGGCACATTTCCAGTGTTCTAGTGGTACATTGTGTTTGCTAATGGCGTTAGAAGGCTATTGGATGATTAGAAAAACCTTGAAAACCCTTGTGCAATGATGTTAGCACAGCTGAAAACAGCTTTGCTGGTTCTTTATTTTGAATAAAATCATTATTTCTAATCTTATCAATGTCTTGACTATATTTTCCATTCATTTTGCAACTCTTTTGATGAATAAAAGAGTGACTTTTAACGGGAAACACAAAAAAATTGTATAGGTGACCCCAAACTTTTGAAGGCTTCAAATTCTTGAACCGGCCCGTCACGGGTGTCTATTATTGTGTGGAGTAGTGGGATCATTTTTGACAGCCATAGTATGGCTGACATACATTTTAAAGGCGTCAGACTGCACAATTCTAAATCCTCAGCAAGGCACAGAGACTTCACTGTGACACAGTTATCGTGCGGGGAAAACGACTTTTACCTTGTGCAGCATCATGAAAATCAGACCATTTTTTTCATCGAGACCCAAAGATGTGAGTTTGTTGGCTTTCATCGGAAGGGTAAACTCTTTTCACAAGCTGTCCTTTTGTTTAGTCGCTGTTCAATAAAATGTTTGCCGGATCAAGTCTAACTTGCTGTTTCCATGGCAACCGCAGGTATGGTTAAACCAACCAGGACTGGAAAGCACACAACAAAAATTGACATAAATGATATAAATATTCAGTCTTCCTCTGAGCAGTTGGATTCTTTATTGACCTCCGACAAGGAGGTACTATATGTTTTCACCAGAGTGTCTGTTGGCAACATAACTGGAAAAGTCACGGACGGATTTGGATGAAATTTCCAGGAAATGTCCTCAATGGGACCAGGAACAAATGATTCAATTTTGTCCATGATCCGTTGGGGTACGGTGGGGGGTTGAGCTGCCTTGGCAGAGGTCTGCACTCTTGGAGTGCTTTTCTAGTGTTTAAATTACGACTCCCTCCATAGTTTGGATTAATAAAAAAATTCTCGCCCCCTCCCCATCTCTGTCTCTGTCCCACTCACCACTCCAAGCCGAAGATGCCGTAGAAGAGAGTGTCCCGCGGCGTTTGTCCCGGCGCGACGAACACGCTCCGCAGCACGTTGAAGTGAAAGTCGTACTCTGGCAGCGAACACATCAGCCTGGCCTTCAGGAAGGACGTCCACCGCTTCTGGAGAGTTAGGCGACCTCCTCTGTCGCCCTGAGGGAAGAGAGGAGGAAAGGAGGGGGTGGAGAAACAGAGGAATAGAATAGAATATTAGTTAGACTTCCTACTTTTACCAGTGTTTAATCATTCATTTATTGCCTTTGTATCTCTGTAGAACCAACCACTGCATTATCCTTTAAAGAGGTGGAAAATGATGACCTTCACTTGCAGGGTTTTATTCTTTTATAAACCTGCTTCCAATCAGGATAAATATCTATCTCTACTTTTCTGCTCCATCAGCCTGAAATCAATTGCGAAAGCAGCTTGAATCTTTGAGAGCTGCATGGTCTCACTGGGTGTTTTTAAATGAGCTATGTGAAGAATAACTACCCAGAGTCACATAAATCTGACTGTAGATGTTTTGAATGCCCCGTTTAAACAATTTTACAGTTTATATGTTGACACACGGCAATTTCTTCCTTCCTTTAGAATGATATGAGTTTGGGGTCACTGATACAATTTTTTTGTGTTTTCCATTAAAAGTCACACTTTTATTCATCAAAAGAGTTGAAAAATTAATAGAAAATATAGTTATATATATAGTATATTGACAAGATTAGAAATAATGGTTTTCAGCTGTGCTAACATCATTGCACAAGGGTTTTCAAGGGTTTTCTAATCATCCAATAGTCTTCTAACGCAATTAGCAAACACAATGTACCATTAGAACACTGGAAATAGGCCTCTATACACCTATGTACATATTCCATTAAAACCAGACGTTTGCAGCTAAAATAGTCGTTTACCGCATTAACAATGTATAGAGTGTATTTCTGATTCATTTAATGTTATATTAATTGCAAAAAAGTGCCTTTCCTTCAAAAATAATAACATTTCTAAGTGACCCCAAACTAGTGTGCAGGTAGTGTACAATTTAACAGATGATATTTTATGTTGCCTGTGAATTCTACTGTAATTTACTGTATTTTCCGACATTTTATTCATCAAAACATGGCGTTCCTGGGTGAAACAACAAACCCCGCTGACACAGTAGTATGTGCTGTGTGTGTGTGTGTGTGTGTGTCCTCAGTAAGTAGATAGCACTCACTGTGGAGTAAAGTTTCCTCACAGGTGGCGACAATCACACTCAGACACAGACACATCTCAACACCCACTCGCCGTCCTAAAAAAAGCCCCGACAGGTTTACAACGGAGAAGCTCCCGCTCGCGTCTACAATTCATTTGAAACCCTCGGTAAATCATCTTTTTCTTTTTTTTCTTTTATTTTCATCACCTCCTTTGATTTGAATGTGCTCAGTCAGTGGCAAATTGAAAATGTCAAAGTTACTGAAACAAGGCATTTTGATGAGAAATAAATGTTGCCAAACTTTCAGTGAGAGGAACTCGCTGAGATTGTTTTTTTTAGACGCCACAAGAGACAACAACAAGGTTATTACACTGGTGCAGGTGAATGTTTGTACACTGCTGCGTCCTCTGCAACAGGGAATGTAAATCCTTCATATTTAAGGCATCAGCGAAGAATCTAAACAGCCAAGTGTTGCCCCTGCAGTCAGTTATCCCGCTCACTCTGAGGCACACTGACTCTGCACCTCATTCATCAGCGAACACAGTGTGCTCCTGGGGCCTTGTTACAAATGAAGGCTCCGTGTAGCCGCTCATCCATTACAGCACCCTCCTCCCCATCATCCACCGTGACTTCACTTACAGTAGCCCGATGATGTACGGCTTCACTGCCAGTTGCCAAACAATCTCGCCTCGCTCTCACCTTACAAACCCGAGCCACGCGTGCCACTCTGCTGTGGCTGTAGGTGGTCGTCTGCTCCGGGCTGCGCTCGGTGAAGAAGAAGTAGATCTTATCGTCGTCGCCGATGCTGCTGCTCACGCTTTCCCTCACCAGTGCGGAACCCACAAAGTCTGCCTCTGTGTGTTGGAGGAAAAAGATGCAATGAGTCCGTATTGATCGTAAAGACCTGATATTGGAGGGGAATGTTAGTATTTTTTGACCTACGTTTGTAAAAGAACAACCTTTAGAATTGGTCCAGTAGATCAAACTGTCCTGGCTACAATGATATCCTATGGGACAACTGCAAAATTCTACTTTATACCCACTAAATATCATTGTGATTGTAAGAGTCTGACAACATTACTGAAGCAGAAGAAGCATTTTGAGATTGTCCACCACAGTGACACAGCATCATGTCGTGTCTGATTTATTGTCCATGGTCACAATGGCATTGAGTATCAAGTAATTTTTTAAATTTCAATTCCTAGTTTCGATACCCAGTCCGCCAAGTCGTTCCGACCGGAGGAAGAAGCTGCCGAACACCAACGAATAAGAATCCGCTGGAAGTGTTTGCATAACCGTGCGACCATGGATAGTGTGCACCATCTTCCTCTGCTGCCTCTTCCTCCAATTCATGGAGAAGTTCAGACTATTTTTATCCAGAAAGACCTAGGTTAGGGTTAGGGTTGGCCCAGGTGACCTAAGTTAGGGTTAGGGTTGGCCCAGGTGACTTATATTAGGTTTCCCCAGGTGACCTAGGTCATTTCAAATACGTAAACTTTTTTGACCATCCCTCTTAAAAGAATCGGAATTGAGAATCATTAAGAACCGAAATCGAAACATGGTTGGAATCGTTCAAATTAAAACTATGCCCAACCTGAGTCACATGACGACCACACAATTTCAGGCATCGGCACTCTTGACAAAAGTATGAATTCTCCTCTAAAGCTTCACATCCTTCACAACATCTTAGCAGCCAGTGCTGCAAAATTAACACTGATCAACACATGATTTAAATCATGGTTAAATTGTATTTCAAGTTACAGCAGCTCAAGTAGAGCTTTGCCTCACTTCAGCTCCTCCTGCCACATTTTCATCTCCCTGTACCCGTCACTCATGCAGACTCACACACACACACACACTGACAGTAGACATATCTGCAGAGTGAAGCAAAATCTGATTTCATGTAGTCACAGGAGATGCACTGTCAGCATGAGATTGGATCAGGACAGTTGTTGATACCAGGTCTGAACAAGGCCATAAGACTGTGATTATCGTAGCTGTCCTGAACCGAAAAAAGACAATAATAATAAAAAAAACACTCTCATGGCTGTTTCAAAGTTTCAGACTTTCTCTGAGCAGCTGCCGTCTCGTGCTACGAGTGTGCACAGATGGAGAAAACAAGAAGTAAGAGGAGAGGATGTTTACATGCTTCAGTAATCATATTTGCAGGAATGTGTTAATGAGACTGTCTGAAGCTCCTCTCGCACCTCTGGAATAACAGACTGGGACTGACAAAAAAAACCAGGATTATCTATGCATGAAAAAACTAAGCGTTAAGAGAGAAAGTGGAGCAATCAGTAGCTGCTTTGAAAAGCAGCGAAAAATATTCATCATTGATCCACTGAAAGTGCTCGGGCTACATCAGCAGAATACTGTGCATGGTGATTAACCTGGGGTTTTTGTGGGCAGACATATTATAGCCTATTTCTCCAAGTGAACCTAGTTCCCTGGTGTCCTAATGAACATGTCTGTGACATGCTATGGTGAAAATACCATAAGGATGAAGCACAACAGTAGTTCAATCACCCTGCCAAAAACAGCCCTGTTCAGAACGCTCGCTTTTGAGTGCCTGTCTCTTTAAATGCAAATGAGACACAGGAAACTAAGTCAGTGTCACTGAGGCTAACGGCAGCTAACAGCAGTTAGCATTTGGAAAAGCCATCATTATTGCCGTCATTTATAAAAATGTAAATCCTCTGAGGCTGGAAGTTTGTGTAGAACTCTGTGCTGCACTGTGCAGCCAAGAATAGAACACTTGGCAGACTTCCGCTCTTGCGGATACTATCGCCCTCAGCTGCACTCTCGCGTTTTTTTAGGGACAAAGTGGAGCTCTGTGAGACAACAATTCCAGGAATGTGTCATTGTGACGTCCCAATGAGTGCGGAAGTCAACATTGCGTGTTTTATCTCCTGTACTTAGACTGAGGCGGACCACAAAAACAAGACTGAGTCCCACATATAAGAATTACAATGATCAAAAACTCACCATTAAGCCAGCGCGTCGGAGCATCTTCTGTCTTCAGTGTAGGAGACGGAGAGTTGCGGCGAATATCCGGGAAACTCCTGAACTCATACTGGGATGCCGAATACATCTGCTGGTCTGGAGGTTAAAAAACAATCAAGTAATTCAGTCCATGAGTGACACGATCTAGGCATGATTGGCAGCCGGTGAAGGGTTTTACCGATGATGAGGGCGGTGTAGCCTGTTGTTGGACCATAGGGACATTTGTCTTTGCCCTCTTCAGGCTGAGACGACATCACAAACCTCTTCTCGTTCTGCATGAACACAAAACACTTGATTAGCAAGACATTTAGATTGCTACAGCACTACGTAGTGTGTCGTGCATGGACGTACTATATATGCACAGAGCGGTTTGAAGGCGTATGTTCCGCACACGTAGAGATGAGTGGAGTTGAACCTCTGAAGGAAGCGGATGTGATTGAAACACTCGGTCTGGAAGAGGAAGTGAAAGACGGGGAAGAAGAAGAATTACAATATTGCAGTGGAAGTGGATATTAATCCACAGAGAACTAATAAAAAAAGATGAAACAAAAAAAGAACTGAAGGAGAAATAACTAAATGACTACCTCATTGTCTTTTCCCTTAAGTAGACACTGCTGTTTTTGTTCCGGAGAGGCCTCCCACTCCATCTACAACACATCATATAACATGCAGTGAGACAGGAAATACAGCCTTGAGGTTTCATATCACTGACTTGCACAAGTTTAAGCTGAATGCAACAGTTCTGGCTGCTGATAAATGCTTTAATAATTCATACATAAGAAGGAGGTTTTTTGACATGACACCATCATTCTGAAGTTCCTCAGCAGCAGCAGCAGCAGCACACGTCTTTCACCCTGATGCAACAAAGTCAACAGAGTTGACATCGCACATTTTATTTCCAGCAGGATGTGGAGGAGGAGGAGTGGTTGCGAGGGAGTGTTACAGTACGTACGTACGCACATGCACACCTATCCACACACACATACGGTGACATACATCAATGCTCTGTCAACATAATTAGTATTAACAGCCTAATGTCAAGTCGTCAGCGAACAACACAGCAGCAGCGAGAACGTGAAGGTGAACAAGTTTCCAGCTTCTATTTTACTGAAGGAAGAACATCCTGCAAACTGAAAATCAACGTAATCACAGCAAAGCAACTCACAATAAACTTGAAAGCAATGGAAATAGTTATCAACTGAGCATTAAAGTAATAAACCTCTAGATTTCACATGTGGTTGGTTTTGTGACAGATGTTACTGCTGAGAATACTGTGTTTTACGAGCGAATTCTTCTGGGGAATATACATACACATATACACATACACACATATTTGTATGTGTATGTAACGCCAATTATGTAAAATGGTGTTCCCATTTGGAAGAAAATAGACAATCAAGGACAGCACATTATTATGCGTGAACACCAGGATTAAACTGTTGTGCTCTCAGGATTATGTTATTAGTTGACATAAACACATTAGTGCATCTACACACACACAATGCTGCCACTTCTGATGTAAAAATACTACACAGTGAAGGAAATGATGAGGGGGATCAATAATTCAATGGCCATGAGAATTATCAGTGATTAGTTTTGATGTGAGGAAAGCAGTAATTATAAGTAATAAGTACACAGTGAAGGTTGAGCCTGTATAAAAGGAAAAAGTACAGGCTTGGTACGGGGGGGGGGGGGGGGCAGAAGAGACAGTTTAAGCTGTGACCTTTAAATACAAAACATCCTCCAGTTTGCAAAAATGCCACAGATGTCAGAGAAAATGTGCATAAGATGATGAATTAGTACATAAATGAGGCAAATGTTGGCCAACGTGTTGTGTGTTTCAGTGGCTGCATGTGAATTCTGTTGAAAGGAGATACAACAGTGTTTTTCATTAATATGTATGTGTATGCAGCAAAAATGCTCCTGTGGTTAGTTAGTTAATACACTCACACACATATTCTTCTTATTATTATCATAATAATAATACTACACAAGGGGTAGATGCTTTTTTTGCTTTAAAATAAATAAATAACATTGTAGAATGCAAATGTGGCCACGGTAGAGTTAACGGCACGGTGGCTGAGGACAACAACCAAACAAACACTCACACTGAGAGCAGAGTCGGCTGAGATGTCAGAGGCATTGAGACGGTGTACGACTCCCCGGGCTCCGACATAGAGATGCTCACTGTCAGCCTCCAGCAGCATGGTGCTGTAGTTCACTGCAGACGACTGGAAACGCCTGCAGCCCTGGAGACCTGAGGGGAGAGGAAGAGGATGAGGGTGAGGAGAGGATGAGGAGAGGATGGGGAGAGGAAGAAGAGTGGTATTGGTTTCCAAGGTCCCATCCTCATTAATAATTCAGCCCAAAAAAAAGAAAGAAAAACACAGTTTAACGCAGAACAAAATCGATAAAATTAAGTCTCAGGACATACAACGCTCCCACCCCAAAACAGCACAGGCATTACTTAACGAGTTCAGATTGACCATAATTCGATAATAGGAATATTCAACGCTCAGTCAAGCCTCTTGAGGGAACACTGCCATGCCATGTTTTAGATGTTGCCCTGCTCCAACACACCTGATTCAGATGAAGCATTACATTTTTGAAAAATGAAATTTGTGAAAGTTTGACAGAAAATTAAATATATATATTTTTTTAATTGACAAAAAATTTAAATATAACTTATTTTTAAATTGACTTTTTAAAAAAAAATTTTTTTTGAAAAAAATGTTTTGAACAAAAGTTGAAAATTTTAACATTACATTTTTTTTAAATTGACAAAAAATTAAATATAACTTCTTGTTTTAAATTGACTTTGACAAAAAAAATTTTTTATAACAAAAGTTGAAAAAATTGTCATAGGTTCGTTATCAGGCTTCTGCAGAGCTTGATGACGCTGACCATTGATTTGAATTAGGTTTTTTTGGAGCAGGGTAACATCTAAAACATGGCAGGGCAGTGTTCCACGAGGACCAGGGTTAGGAAACACTGCTAACGACGCACACAATCTACGCTTTCAGACTTTCAATGCTCCGTGTTAGCCTCCATGTTCGCAGAACTACACATAAAGTTAAATTTTTGGGATAAAAAAGGTCAAGGTGTGCTCTGTATTTGTTGGTGGCGATCGCCACATGTACGACACTCCACTGGAGGCGGAGAGAGGAGACTATTTGTGAATAAAAAGTGACCTTTTCTAACCGTCTGACAACATGTGTCTATGAAAAATGGCTCCAAATGTCCTTGGGTTAAAAAAGGAGAAGAAAGAATTAAAAAGCAGCGCTGCTATAAAAGAAGATTGGTGAAACTTCTTAGAAAAAGGACTGAAAGGGAAAAGAAAAAATATCAGTCACGACAACCGAGTTTAAGCGTCCTTTCACTGCTGAGCTGTGATGTGTGAGCATTGGACTCTACGAGGCTCGGCTGAAAAGGCCTGATTCACATTTGTATGTGTGCACACGTTACAGACGACGGAGCCGTTTCTCTGCAGAAACACCGTACTCTGCAGCTACTGATCAACCTTCTTTCTCTGCGGGAACACTTTCATTCGTCCTCTGTGATACTACTTAGTGCAAAGTGCACATCCAAATACATACAACGTGCTGTTAAGTGAATATTTGGACGAATATGTGGATGGATGGATGGATGTACACCTCTGCGTCGGATTTGCACAAAGTTATTACCATTAGAGGCGTGGCGTAATAAACGCAGAAGAGTGAAAAGCGAACACGTCTGGAATCAAACATGACAGCACGGGAATAAAAAGGAGAAATGTGAATCTATTCATCCCAGTGATGGATTTCTGGCGGTGTGATTGTCGAAAATCAGCGCAAATTGGCACCACATCCTTGCTCTTTGATTCCGAGGAGCTGGCTTCAAAAATCTCCGCTTCTTCTTCTTCTTCATCTTTTTTTAGACGGCCTGCGAAGAGGGCTTTTATTTTATCGAACTCCATTGTGCTGCAGCTGCACAGAAAATCTCTTCACGCAACTCTTTTTAGTTCAGTCAGAAATTAAATTTGAACATCAGCATTCACGTAGGCGTCTACTAATCATCTACCCATCCTCGCCTTGACTTGATTAAACAGTTATTGATTCGTTGATTGAAGATTACATGTCATCTGCTTTTGATGATGAATGACGCGCCGCTAATGCTGCGAAACACCCGATCAAATTTGTTTTTAAAGATTTTTTTTCCACTTCTAAAGTACATGAAAGACCACAGATGTATCACGGGAAGAGGAAAAAGAAGAAATGCACTTGTGTAATATACACAAAAACTTCTGTTTAGCTTCTTCGCGTGTTTGACAGGACAGGAAACTGATGAGAGTCAAGTCGTACAAACACTCGTGCTGTAAAACACACGCACACAGTAGTTATGTCATTTATGAACACACACAGTCAAATTAGCCTAAATAAACACGCGTCAACGCGCACGCACGCACGCACGCACGGACAATAAAAAACACTGCGGCTAAAAATAACACAAAAGTTGTAATTGTACGTGTAAAAATATCCCGACTATTGTGACTCATGGTGAGCAGGTCGTACCCGTGATCTTTTTGGGTGGAGTTTTTTCACAGCAATTAAAAGACCTATAAATAAACCTACGGAAGAGGATTAGTGCCACACAGGAAAATAAAATATTTGAGATCTGAAAATCTGAATTCTGACATATAATTTTGACTTTTAACTCAGAATTGACTTTTAACTCAGAGTTAAAAGTCAAAATTATGTGTTCGAAGTCAGAAATTCTGAGTTTTGAAGTCAGAATTCAGAGAATAATGTCAAAATGAATTCTGTCTTCTCAGATTCTAAAGTCAGAATTCTTAGAATAAAGTCAGAATTGTCAGGAATTCTGACTTTTTACTCAGAATTCTGACTTTATTCTCAATTCTGAGTTCACAGTCATAAAGACTGAGTTTAAAGTCAGAATTCTTAGTATAGTCAGAAATTCTTAGAATAAAGTCAGAATTCTAAGTTTAAAATCAGAAATTCTTAAAATAAAGTCAGAATTCTGAGAATACAGTCAAAATTCTGAGAATTAAGACAGAATTCTGAGTTTTAAAGTAAGAATTAGTAAGAACAAACATTCAGCAGCACTAAACATAAGAGCGTCAGACTTCCGTCATCCTCAGCCAACCCCACTCCTCCCCCCTCCCCCCTGAAGACTGCATGCATCTCAATAAGCTGTTATTAAGATTCTTATCAGCTGCTGCAAACACAATCCACTCCTGCAGCAGTCAGTTATCATCGCAGGCGGCTTCTAGACGATCAGGTGTCTTACTTTTCCTGCTTAATTCACAGCTGCAGGAAGCAGGGTATTACCTGTGCGGGATTGTCGGAACAATACCCTTTCCCTACGTGATGCGAGTGTTTCATTGTGGGCGAAGTCAAAGCATTACAACGGACACAATGCCCAAGTTTCCTCGCTGTAATCCGAGCATTAGGACACACAATACCTATTGTGTGTGTGAAGGGCCCTGACAGCCAGAGCCAGGTAATATAAAACAACTTTGCTAATGGAATGACACGTCAGCCGAGGGGAGATTTGTCTGCGCGATATTAAACAATCTCACCAAAAAAAGCATTTTAGCCTCAGCTTACACGATTGTGCGTCAAAAAGGCACGTCGGTGTTTTCCACGGAAGAAGAATAAAGAAGAGGCAGCGAGAGGAAACGTGGAGGGACATGGGCTCATCAGCATAGTGCACGGTGTTCAAGGAATAAGCACGCACACACACACACACACACACACACACACACACAAGATTGTGATGTGACGGAAGTCTAACATGTACGTTTACACTCGAGCGCCTGACCAGTCAGTCAGTGTGTACACTTCAGATGTTCTGAAGAACAAAGGAGCCGACTGACTGAATAAATAAACACACTCCAGTCATCTGACTATGACTTGTTTTCTACTGTGGCCGTTTTTTCACTGTTAGTCATAAAATTCAATTAAGCCCATTCCGGAGGGGCTGCATTATACACTCTTAGAAATAAAAGTGCTAAATAGAACCATATAAGGTTCTTCGGCTTGTCCTCATAGGAGAACCCTTTTTGGCTGGAACCCTTTTCAGCCCTTTTCTAGGGCTGAACGATGGGAACTTCCTAATTCCTAATCTTTGACATATCCAAGACTGATCCCCCAGCCCCCAAACATTTACATTCTCTACCTATATTTTACTTTATTATTATTCTATATTTCTACTTTTATATTTTAAATTTATTCTGATACTTTAATTTCATTCTAGTTCTTATACCTTTATTTCTAGTTTTACTTTGATTTTCTATATTCTGATTATATATATACTTTGTTTTTTTTCGATGGCTGGAGCAACTGTGGCGAATTGAATTTCTCTCTGCGACTAATAAAGTATTTGGATTCTGATTTGTAATAAAAACATATTCTTGTGTTTTAACAACAGTGACATCAAGTAATCAAACTGGCATTTAAAGGGTTAAAAATCCTCACAAAAGCACAAAAGAATATTAATCTGCTGGTTTTTTGTAACAGGTTTTGGAAGAGGACGTTTTTGTCCTCTAACGACTTCAGTGTTTGGTTAAAAAAAAAGAGTGCTTCTATTGTGTTCTATTAGAAAAAAATGAAATTTTAATTCTAAAATTCGTCAACAGACTTCCTTACAAATAAAAAACACTAACACAGCCCAGAAGGACAAAAATGTGCATAATAAAGCCTGAGGAAAAATATCTTAATTGCGATTTTTCTATTTTCCTCTTCAAACCAACAGTGAGTGATACATTTCTTGAGCAATAACCCATGAGTCATATTTCCAAAAAACAATGCAACTGTACAACAGAGTGTTTAACATGCTGTAATTAGCTGTAAATTAGCTGTCAAAACACAGTGTTGTGTCTACTATTGACCTGGTTCACGCTGCATGTATCACGGCTGTGTTTTCAATTCACTTCCCATGTTAACAAATGACAGTGTTTACTCTGAATGCTATTTCTGAGCTCAGGAATCTAATTTTTTACACACTTTTTCCTAAGCAAAAATAGACAGAGAGATTAGTTGATCATGATATTGACATTCTACCAAAATCAGACACCTCTCATGGTATTTTCAGTGTCTCGGCTTGAATGTGAATGCATGAAAAAAGTAAAATAAATATTATATCTGAAAAACTACTTTTGCAACTGTGCAGATAGTCTCTCTCTCTCCCGCTCTCTCTCTCTGAGTAAATAAAAACCATGTGATGTGATGATCTCCGTCAGAGATAAATCAGAAAATAAAGTCATAATCACACTGGTGGTGTGGGGAGACGAGCGAGACGCAGCGTGAGTGAAACTCAGATAACTAACACATATTTTATGACGACTGTACTACGGGCAATGTGCAACGTGTGGCAGTTGTTGGTAGGACGTTTGGCACATTTCCTCTGGGACAATAAAGTCTTGTCTTGTCTTATCTTATCTTAAGACTCAGGGCAGCCATGACGCACACACAGCACACAGTCAGTGTGAACCTGGCATCAAGTCGAGTGTTCACTTTTATCCATTTCTGTTCACTAATCTGGTAGAAATATCACAAAATATTAAATATTAACTCGTCTACATTGCTTTTCACACATAATGCATCATAAAATTTAATATTTATTATTTTAAAGCACAAGCTCTGGCTGAACAGTGTATACATAAAACTGCAGCCTTTTGCAATTTGCTAATTGCATTGTGATTTCTATTTGAAAACGGTTAACTGCTCAATCCTGGACTGAAAGTGCGAATGTTAAATGTCCGCAACAGTTGCTCCATTCTCCTGCCAGCTCCCAACTCTAATCTGTGGTTAATGTCCAAGTGAGGTAATCTGAGAAAGATTTAATTACACAATACAGTTGCAAAAATAACCCCAATATTCACAATCTGACAAGTTTTTAAATCTGCTACTCAAGCTGCAACTAACGATTATTGTCATAATCTGTACCTTAATCTGTAATCGTTTGGTCCGAAAATGTTGATCGGTGTTTGTCAAACCCGGACAAGATGATGTTCTTGAATGTCTTGTTTTTGTCCTCATACTAAAATGATTTACTTTCTAATGATTTCTTTGTGATGTGGAGCAACGAAACAAAAAGATTCAAACCGATTAATCAATCATTAAAAATAGTGTAGTATAGTTGTAATTTAACTTTTCAAACGTGAAGACTAAATGACAATTTAATTACCGTTCGACAAGTGAGAAAACAGCAGGAGAAACTTCAGAGAGAACACACACACACACACACTGAGTGAGTGAGTGAGTGTCATCACCTCACCTGGATCCCCTGGACATTCTCCTGCTGTTGTGAACACATTTGCGTTCACTTTTGTTCACTTTGTGTCCAGATGTGTGAAAACGGCTTCTGTTTTGGCTGCCTGCGAGCCCGCAATTCATAAAATGAATAACCTTTTTGACTGGGTTCTTTTCACCTTGAGCAGCAGATGTGCTTCAGTGCATGCGTTTAACAAATCAATAGCCCGCCCAGATGAGCGGGGCCTTTAGGTTGCTAAGGAACACAGCCATTAAAGGCATTAGTGATACATTTGCACGTTGAGAAAAAAATCTGCAAAACTGAAGAAACAAGGCAGCGTGAAGTAATCTGGGAAAATACGAGCAAGAGAGAAGACAAAGCTCCAGTACAAAACTAAGCAATGTGGACAGGAGTTATATGGGAGAGGAGGGAGAGTGATGAGGTGGCAGATGAGGAGATGAGTGTAGGAGGACCTGTAGGTTGCAGACTTGAGCACAAACTGATGATACACAGGAAACGGCATGAGATAAAGGTATTAGGAAAGGCTCAGAGCAGGTGAGGAGTATTGTGAAAGGAGAGACGGGTAATGATGAGTGTGAGAAGAAGAGGAGGAGAATGGGGATATTGTCCCACAAATAGATTGCATTAGCAGATTTGGCTGCAGGTCAAACCGGAGAAAATGTATTTTAAACGTCTCCATGTGAAGTCCCGGATCAGGTAACAGGGAGACAGAGAGACATGCAGTACTTGGCGACACATGCACAAAAGAGAAATACTGTATATATAAGTATCTTGAGCCATACTATGACAGTTGTCATGGTTACAGTGCTTTTTTCACAAGACCCTACAGTGGTCTCCCTGGATGCTCCATGGAGATCCAAGAGTATAAGCACTTTACTCCTCCCTCTCTCTCTCTGTGTCTGAGTGACCCCCGGCTACATCCCATCACTCACACAAGGTAAATGAATAAAAATCGGAAAAGGAATCATAGTTTACAGAAGGGGCAGGTGAGGATCAACACAGGGAGGGAGGCAAATATGTGTGCGTGTGTGTGTGTGCACATCGGTGCAAATAAGAAGAGGAGCGAGCATGGGGAAAGAGAAAAGAGCTGTGTCAGGACAGAGTGAGGGATTAAGGGAGGCATAAGAGAAGAAGGGAATAAAGTCCGCTGGAAACTACATCAAGGCAGTAACGCAGAGGGAAAATATAAGGGGCGTCTTTCCAACGGGAGACGTTCAGCCGTGTATTTTACCATATTTGAAGTTTACTTCGTCGCCAGATATTTTCAGTGTTTAAGAGTTGAATCAGTCAGAATCTGAGTTTTTCATTAATCCCCAAGAGGAAAGAAGAAAGGAGTCTGGCTTTTTTTTCAGTTGCTCCATGAAGAATAGAATTTAGACAAAGACGAGAAAAAATAAGATGTAAACGATGTAAAATACACCATTCAATTTTTTTTTAGTTTTTGTTCTCAATCGGCAAAAGTATGCATTATTAAAATTACATTTTTCGGAAAAAAACGGCTTCTAAAAGCTTAATTGCTGAGTATTTGGAGTACAAAATGTCCTCTTTCACTGGAACCTTGATGTGAATGGTTAGTAAAGCCTTTGTTTGTCCTACTATTGCTGTAAAAAACGCCTATTAATCCAAGTTTACTCAAGTGTATTCATGTTCATGTGGAAGATAAGCAGTAGAAGGTGAATGAATGTTGTTTGAAATACGTATCAAACCAACTTTCAATCACAACCATGACATTCAAAATGCCAAAGATCACAGAATCTGACATAAAATCATTCATTTGCATCAGAAAGGCCAACATCATCAACAACAACAACAACAACACCAATGCTAGTGGAGGCCTAAGACATTGGCACAGTGCTGTGAATGATAAATACAAATATAAAGAGACAGTAAATACATATTGTGCTTTTAATCGCAAAGATAGTTGACATAATTAGCATGTGTTACGACTGTCTTTGTGTGTGTGTTTTGTGCGTGTGCTTACCACTGCTAAACACCGTGATGCGTGGCGTCACATCCAGGTCCTGTGGCGTTTTGAACGGGTATCCGGCTGCCGCGCACATGCAGCAGCTCAGCAGCACGAGTCGCAACGTCGTGGACCGAGCTCCCTGCATCTCTGTCGAGTGACGAGCACACCTCTCTGTTCACTGTGCATGGACTGCAGAAACCTGAAGAGATAAAAACACAAACATACACAAACACAGTTTAAGTTTTTGTCAGCATGAAAAACAACAGAAAAACACTTTGAGTGCAAACAACATAAAGTCAGAGGGGAGAGGAAGCTGGCAGAGTTCAGACGCGGTAATAAATAAGCTGATTTAGCATGGACGACGACAAAGATTATGACGGATACAGCAAGTATTCGCTCAATAAAACATTGCATGCTACTCGTGGATCAATGGAGCCGCGTGAGACTGAACTGTCTCACAGTTTGTGTGCATATGTGAACAACAGCTGCCTCGTCTACACACACACACACACACACACGACTGAAAAATATCATTAGCCAAACAACGTCTGTCAAACACAGAAGTGTGCTCTGCTGATATCGAGTGTTTGTGTACGCGCTCTTAACACTTGAGGATTGAACTGTGCTAAGTGGAGATATCCAGATCGATAAGAGGGCGTCAGGGTCGTTTAAAAGCAACGGCAGAACCTGAGACACGCAGCATCATCCAGGAGGAGGAAATGACTGTGTGATATGATAATTACTTGTGTGCGAGTTCTTGTATTTGTGGCTTTGTGAGGACCAAACACGAGTATAAACCAGGAACGAGCAAGAAAATGTGGTCAAGGGGGCCAAAACATTGTATCTTCATCAGGCAAAGTGTCTTAAAACACCTTCTTCATTCAGAAACAAAAAACCGCGTTTGCTGCCTTTAACTAACAAACATGTGGCGGCTGTCTTTAATCAGCAGCTTGTTATCACGTCTATGAGGGTCCTCACTATGAATGAAGCTAGTTTTTAGGGTTCCAAATAGAATTTAAATCCTTCAAGAAAGTCCTTCACTTCCACTTGATTTGTCCAGCTATCTTAGTAAGGACACTATAGACCAGAGGTCTTTAAATTTTTAAATGTCAACATTTTACTTTTTGTAGCTGTATATGTGATATTATCTTAATTTTATGGGTCAAATGGGTTTTATGGCTCCAGATTAATTTATTTGGGTGGAATAAAGGTTGCCAACCCCTGCTCTAGCCCCTCACCCTGACATTAACAATCACAACCAATTGCTTAACCCTAACCCTAAACATAAACCAAATACTAACCCTAATACTAACCCTAAACATAAACCAAATCCTAACCCTAAACATAAACCAAATCCTAACCATAACCATAAACCAAATACTAACCCTAAACATTAACCAAAATACTAACCCTAAACATAAACCAAATACTAACCCTAAACATTAACCAAAATACTAACCCTAAACATAAACCAAATCCTAACCCTAAACATAAACCAAATACTAACCCTAACCCTAAAAGCAAGTCTTAACCCATAAAGAGTAGTTTTAAAAGTGAGGACCAGCTCAAAATGTCCTCATAGAGAAATGGTCCTCACCAAAGATAGACATACAAGTACAAGTACACACATACACGGACACTCTTTCTCTTTGTAGATGTTGAACAGTCACACACTTTAGCAGCACTTTCCATGAAACAAAGCATGCCTCCAGAAAACTAAGGAGCTGTAAGTCGAATCATTCCATTGACCATGGACACACACACACACACACACAGAAAAATGGATGTAACAAAGAAGAGCAGCAAAGCCATTAGCACAAACGTGTGTGACTGCACTGTTAGAGAAAAGTCCTGGTAGCGCCTCAGGGCTGACGCCATGACAACAGCTGGCTCGAGTGCAGCATCATGTTTCGGTCAAATGCAGCAGTGTGAAGGTGTGTGTGTGGGGGTGTGTGTGTGTGTGTGTGTGTGTGTGTGAGGATGAGAGAGAGGGAGAAAGTCCAGCAACTGTGATTTTAACACTAGGTACTAACAGTAAAGACGACTGTAATGTGATGATATTGCATTTCAGCGCTCACTAGTGTTATGTGACTGGACGGCTGGTATTAAATCTTCCTGTGGACTCACACATTGCAGCAGATTGTTGCTCGTGAAACACAATCAGCAGAAAGTGTAGAGCTGCAACTGTAGCGATTATTCTCCTTATCTATTCATCTGTAGATTAGCGCTTATTTGGTCTGTGAAATGTCAGAAAATGTTGATCAGTGTTCACCAAACCTGGAAATGATGAAGTTCTCAAATGTCTCGCGTTGTCCACAAACCAAAATTATGAATTTTTAATGATTTATTTGTTACATGGAGCATTAATAATGAAAAAAGAACCTCAAACTGATTCACTGATGATCAAAAAAGATTAAGTAATCGATTAATAATCAAATAAGCGTTGATTTCGGTCAAATCTCTGTCAGTTGGGTAATATCACATTGAACTTGGGACAATACCAATACCGATATCACAAACCCGAGTGTCTCCTGATACCGATATTAGACCAATACAGCTCATTATAGTCCATGTATGAATGTATGAAGCTGTTAACAGCACAATTGTAGTGAGTCAAACACAAATCATTCTCCAACAATGAAATAAACAGCCCAAACATGACTCAGCTAAAATGCTGAATGCTAAAATTTTTATTTACATTTTTACAGTCTGTGCATAGTGAAGCATGCGATATATAAAGGATTTTTGGATTGTATCGGATTTTGCATTTATATCGGTCCGATATCTGACCAGTATTGGACCGATACCAGATACCGATTCCCATCCCTGCACTGAACACTAGGTATCAATCCGTCGAAAGACGAAATTACTGGTGAAAGTCAAAAGCAAACTCCTATCCCATCGATAAACCCTGAAAATAACATAAACGCATCACTGACCACTCACACAGACGCCATCGTGTGGCCAGAACAACACACTGCAGTAGTAATGTCACAGTGCGATGTTTCCATTACCACACGATCACATTCAAAGCTGTGATTGTGATAATAAATACAACTCTTTATATTTATGTTAAATCCTGCTGAGCGTCCAGGTTTATCTGTAAACTTTTAATGGGCTCTTTTTTGTAGCAGCGCTGCTATATTATGAAGCGATTTTCGCTGTGCGACTCTTTTGCCTCATTCATGACACTAAATGCGTCGCTCTGTGTGCACTGAGAAATTATGTCCTCTATTGTTTTCAGGCAAAAAAGAAGCATCACGATTTCCATCTGAATGGACTCCCATGTTTTCATGTTGTGATATAACTGCTTCTTTATGGGTAAGAATAAATAAAGTATTTGTGGCACAGTTGAAACATTATGTCCTTTAAATGTCATTTAAATGTCATTTAAATGGTCTTTAAATGGCTGGTTATTGACAGTAAAAGAAAGTGTGCAGTTCAGATGTCTTGTTTGAACTTGTAAACACTTTTTTATGTTAAATATAGATTGTATCCTGGGGTGTTTCTTGTCATTGTGTCTCGAGATTACTTGAATTTAGTACAATCTTAGAAATAAGGGTTCCAAAAGTGTTCTTCTACAAGGGCTGAGGTTCTACTTGGAACCATTTGTTTTTCAATGGTTCTTGGTAACACTGATGGTTCCAGTAAGAACCCTTTAAACCCCCTTTCCTGAATAAAGGGTTTTAAAGGGTTCTTGGTGGAACCCTCCAAAAGGGAGCCAAAAAGGATTCTCCTATGAGGACAAGCGGAAGAACCTTATATGGTTCTGTTTAGCACTTTTATTTCTAAGAGTGAATACTCTTAGAAATAAGGGTTCCAAAATAGTTCTTCTACAAGGGCTGAGGTTCTACTTGGAACCATTTGTTTTTCAAGGGTTGCTGGTAACACTAATGGTTCCAGTAAGAACTATTTTGAGCTAGAGAACCCTTTAAAACCAAAGGTTCTTGGTGGAACCCTCCAAAAAGGTTCCAGGTGAAACCCGCCAAAAAGGGTTCTCCTATGAGGACAAGCCGACACCTTATATGTTTCTACTTTGCACTTTTATTTCTGAGTGTACACTCTTAGAAATAGAGGTGCCAAAAGTTTTCTTCTACAGGGGCTGTGGTTCTACTTGGAACCATTTGTTTTTCAAGGGTTGCTGGTAACACTAATGGTTCCAGTAAGAACTATTTTGAGCTAGAGAACCCTTTAAAACCCCTTTACTGAACAAATGGTTTTAAAAGGGTTCTTGGTGGAACCCTCCAAAAGCGTTCTCCTATGAGGACAAGCCGAAGAACCATATATGGTTCTACTTAGCAATCTTATTTCTAAGAGTGAAGCTCCATTGCCTTGCCATGACAAGTTGAGCCAATTAAAATATTCACAATAATATATCCCAGGTCTCGTCTGCATTGGTGTGATGACAAAACATTTTTTACAAAAAAAGGATGAGCTCAGAAAATTGAAGTGGAAGCAAGCTGAGCTCCTTAAATGCAGTTGTTTGGGGAACATTTCAGGTTTTTATAGGTTGGTTTACAGGTAAATTAAATCCAAAATCATGGACACTAAGTCACTCAAATGGACTGGCTCGGTGCAAATCTGTCAGCCACAGCGATACGCTCTCATTCAGATGTAAATGTTTCATGACAATATGACAGACAAAAAAAAAAAGGAAGCAGTGAGCAAAGACACAAAATAGTGTCAGAAAGTCCAGCGGTGCAGAGCAAAGAGACAGTAATTGCTGCATTTCCAATTCTCTCTCATCTATAATCCATTAGCCCCGACTGGCTCGGAGACCCTGACACTTTAATGCAAGGGCCTTTCAACAGTTAATTGGCCATTGAGCACAGCAGTCAAAACTAAGAAAACACCGACGGGAGCGAGAGAGAGAGAGACGCTGGAAATAAAACGAGGCGTGCCCACAGGAAATCACAGCGACTCTCCACCGCTCTCCAGCAGACCTTTCTAATCTCTGCTTCCCTCTGATTTTCACCATCGGCTCCCGGTCCCATGACATTCATTCAAGGAAATGGATTTTATCAGGCAATTCTAAAGCGTCTGTCTATAAAGCGGCCTGAATGGACCAGAACGCTGTAGTGCACAGTGGTGACAGCTCCATCAACAAACAACTTCTGTCTCATAAAAGGACTCAAAAAAAAAAAACGAAGTGTGAGCTGTGCCTCGACTGACTGCTTTAAAACTCAGACGCACAAAAACAAACACACAAACTGAACTCTATTTGTTCACCGGTACAGTACGACACTTTGTGCACTCACTTGAATAACACTGGGCTAAACTGACCATTCACACACAACAATGAATCACACACACAGCTGAGCACATTCAGTGCTGTTTACAATGATTATTTGGGGTTAATTGTGAGGATCGTTCCTCCACTGTGAGGCTAGTCCATCTAAAAATGGGATGTTTTTGAGGCAGACGCAGAGAGTCTAGATAATGAAAAGGGAACTTTTCTCATTTTTTTACAGAAAATATCTACAAAACAAAACCTTATAAAGACACATTTTTGGCTTCACAATGTGTCCTTAGACAAGAGAAATTCTGCCTTCACAAAAATCTAAGAGGAAAAACATGGATAACGTTATGTTTATTCAAACCATCATTTTATGGTTCAGTCTGAGTCTATATTCTACGGTCTCACAGTAAAATACATACATGATAAGAGCATTAAATAGCAAACAAAGCAAAAGTATCTCAATATTACACCATCCATGCATTCTACCAACAGCATCAACTGTGTCCAGCCTACACGCTCCAATTTAAAGGTGCATTATGTAGTAAATCTAAAGCAACTGGCAGTAAAATCCTCATAATATGTCACAGAGACTCAGAAATAATGTTCATATAACAAACTGAACTCACCAACAACAAAAGTACAGCCAAAATATTTGCATTAAAAAAAATATTTTGCAGACTGCAAATCATGTTTTGGCATGTGGCGCCACCTACCGCCGTCTACCAATCATTGCAGTCGGTAGAGTCTCAGCTGCCGAGCAACCACGGGTTGCCAGTTACGTCAGAAAACGAAACCTAAAAGACCTCGGTATTTTGAATTTGAGTGTAGTAACCGTTTTTGGCCACATTCTTCCATATGGCGCCTTCAAATCAGATGTAGTTGTAGATAGAGCTGAAACAATTACTCGATTATTAATCGTTGACTAAATTAATCGTCAACTATTTTGATAAATCGGTTTGATTTCTGATTGTTTTAGCTTCTTAAACGTGAATATTTTCTTTGTTTCTTTGCTCCAAATAACAAAGAAATCATTCAAACGAGAAAAAAAGACATTTAAGAACATCGTCATTTCCAGGTTTGATTAACACTTTTCAACATTTTCCTGACATTTTATGGACCGAGCGATTACTCGATTAAACGAGAAAATAATAAAATACAGAGATAAATCATAATATTTTGGTAGACATCGTCTCAGAGGATGTGCCAGATCACAATGAGAGGCTGCAGCTGCTGACATTGACAGACGTTATTCCTTAACTGAGAATGAGTTTGAAAACCAGTTAAACCAACCCTTTGACAGACGGGGTGTGACAGAAAGAGACCATCAATGACTCCTTTATACATAACAATAACATGCAGTGCTTTGGTTGTGGCGAAATGACCACATGCCTGCATGCCTCGGATGCGTTTCATTCCACTTAACGCGCCGCAGAGTCATGCATTTTTTTTTTTTTTTAAAGTGGCTTCAATGGATCCGTATACGTTTATCTGCGATTTGATGATTTCATCAGCGGCTGATTACGTGAGCGTCCTCATCAGTGTGTGTGTGTTCGCGGCTCGTTCACTGTAATCACGGCTGCTCTCATACATACAGTATGTGTTACTCAGGCAGGTGACTCACTCACAGGGGATGTATATCATTTCAGGGGGATGATGAAAGTTAAATGAATTTTCATTTTGCAATCTAAAACAGCTCCACTTACTCTCTATTCAGAGAATTTATAGTCAAACTAGAGAGACAGAGTCCTTGGCTGAGGAAATAATTGAGAGCCTCTGGTGTGAAGGAGTTTAAAAGCCTCACAGGCTAATTTTGTGACGCGAGACATAAATTAGCCAAGTTTTCAAAGCTATATAGATCCATAACGCAGCTGTTACACGGACAATAGCTGCCACTGTTCTTCCGAGTGACACATAAGTCAGATGATGGTGTTGCTAATAGCACATTAGGTTTAAATATCTGGTTACACGATACAGAGCAGAATGGTTCAACGGTTTTTTCGTTGAAAATGGATGGACGGATGAATGGATGGCTGATGCAGAGCATAGTCAGATTATGATACAGAGCATAGTCAGATTATGACTCACATCTACTTCTGTGAAAAAAAGGATGTTGCAATCCAACTCATACATACACATATATGTCATAATTCTTTCTTATTCTGAATGCATGACCCTTTGACCCCTGAAAGGTTATCAGGCAAAAGGTAGTGCTTTATTCTGACTTTTATTTTTATTTTATTTTTTTAATCTGGTTAACCCTTTAAGTTACGCACCAAGAAAAAATCAAATGAAAAATCATTTCTTTGCATTTTTTTATTTTTACTTTTTAAATTGACTTATGATAACAATAACGACATTCAATATATGTTTTTCTTTTAATAGATCCTACAGTATTACAGATACAGGCCTCTACCAAACGGTTGAGACGTCTGTTCATAAAAAGCCAGGTTTTCATAATTCATAAAGTATAACATTCAGAACAAGTCACATTAAGTGTTAGTGAGTTCAGCTTGATGCGTTTTTCAATGAGATATAGTGACTTAAAGTGTGGTCGACCAAATGGTTGAGTAGTAGCTTAAAGGGTTAACATCAGCATTAGAGCTGCAACAAAATCAAAGCAATCACTTAATTAATCCTAACATAATCGATTAATGGGTGTTTTTATGTTCTTAAAAGTGACTTTGTTCATATTTATTGCTATATAAATGTCAGAAAATGTTGAAAAATGTTCATTAGTGATTTCCCAAACCTGGAAATGATGATGTTTTAAATGTCTTTAAGACAAATTATTCATTTTTAATGATTTATTTCGTTATATGGAGCAAATAAATCAGAATATATTCACATTTAACACTCAAATCGATTATTCAATGATTAAAATAATAGTAGACGGTTAATTTACTAATATATTAATAATTTAAATTAAGAGGAAACACACTTTCCTACATTTTATTGATTGATAGGGAAGCTAATCAGATTCATTGATAAAGGAGATAATCACGAGTTCAACTTTTGTGGTATCGAACTTCCTCTGCATCACCTAATATCGAGCATGTTCTGTCATTTCAACAAATTTCGCTCAATTTTTTTGTCAAAATTGTTAGCGGAAAAAAAGCAGTGTACAGGATTAGCCATCGATATCAGTAGCGTATCGGGAAATGCCTGATCAATACCCAGCTATAGCTGCAGTCCTGAGGAGGACACTCTGTATACATACATGTATATACACGCTGTATTCTCGACTGTAGTAGTGCAGTGAAGGACCGTGAACGCACCACGAGAGAATGGCAGAAAACCACATAAATACACACACAAAGAGGGAAAAGTGACTTTTAAAAAATGTCAGCTCGTAACGGTCGTAACTGTCTCTTACCTGAGTCAAAGTCCACGGAGATGAAAACACGTACGTTTCCTTGAATCTCTATGGGTTCACACACTCTCTTTTAAAAACACACACTCGGCGACAACAGCAGCAGCAGCAGCGGCGGCAGCTCAGCGACTGTGACACCGAGCTTCTCTCCACTCCTGTGCCGTCACACAGGTGGTGGTGTCCCGCCCTCCCGCGACGCTGCCTGGCTGCCTGGCTGCCTCACTCCTCCTCACTCCTCCTCCTTCTCCCACGACTTCTTTGTCTGCTCCTTCTTCTCCGTCTTGGGTCCGAACACAGAGGCAGTTCTGTCTCCTTGTTATTTCACGGGGAGTCGGTTCGTCTCCTCGCTCTCCAGGTGAATCACCGTGAGCTTCAGTTTGTGGGAAGATAAAGGTGAACAAACCGAACGCAACCTGTCCTCCCTCAGCGCTGTACGCCTGCATTATACTGACACCTACCGGCCCGAAGGGGAATTACATATGAGATTTACTGTAGAATATCACTTTGGTTTCTTTTTTTAAAATTATGTTACGGAAAAGGATTAGGGCCACACATGATCATAAAAAAAACGATTTTGAAACAAATTATTTATATTATTTTTAATTATTATTATTATTTATTTTTTAAGAAGAAAAAGGCAGGATTCTGACTTAAATCTAAAGTCAGATTAAAGTTAGAGTTCTGATTTGTTTTAGAATTCAGACTTTTTTCCCCTGAGAATTCTAGTCAGAATTCTGACTTAAACTTAGAATTCAGTTTTTTTCTCAGAATTCTGACTTAATCATTTTTTTCTCTGAATTCTGATGTTAATTTAAAATCAGATTCAAGTCAGATTCTGACCTTAATCTTTTTTCCCCCAGAATTCCGACAAATCTAAAATCAGATTAGTCAGAATGCTAACTTTAATCTAAAATCAGATTAAAGTCAGAATTCTGATTTGTTTTAGAATTCTGTCCTTTTTCTCAGACTTTTTCCCCCTTAGAATTCTAGTCAGAATTCTGTTTTGTTTTCTTTGAATTCTGATATTCAGAATTCTGACGTTACTTTAAAATCAGATTAAAGTCAGAATTCTGACTTAATCTTAGAATTCTGTCCTTTTTCTCAGAGTTCTGACTTTAATCTTAGAATTCTGACTTTAGTCTCAGAAGTGAGGCTGTTTTCCAAAGTTATTATATACATT
Organism: Microchirus variegatus; assembly: GCF_963457635.1. Taxonomy (NCBI): domain Eukaryota; kingdom Metazoa; phylum Chordata; class Actinopteri; order Pleuronectiformes; family Soleidae; genus Microchirus; species Microchirus variegatus. The sequence goes on along the minus strand of NC_139812.1, from coordinate 23,338,925 downwards.
TGTCCCTAATCCTCTTGAATCCGTCTTGAATGGATGAAGGAACGATTGAGAACTAATTATATTGTATGGTCGTTGTAGCAGCTTTGCTAAAACAAATCCAGTGTAGACATCTGTATTTGCTGCAGAGATAAACTCAGTTCATGTTTGGCAGGTTAAAGACTTATTTAGGAATTGCAGGAATTCTTTCGTCTCAGGCTAAGAAAAAAAGCAAGTGAACTCCTGCCAGTTTGAAAAAAAAACAACCAATTTTGAGGATGAAGAATCTTTTTTTTTTTTAGCCCCACAGTTTCAAGTTAAGAGGAGCGAGGAGGGAGAACAAGAAGACTTTGAAGATGTTGTTCAGGCAGTGAATTCACTTCTCAAATGATTCTTACATGATTGTACAGAAAATACGAGATACTACTGCAGTATCAGTATACAATTCCCTCTGAATACTGATGTTGCCCTCTCTCATCCTGCACAGTGTAGCACCTCATATTCATGTCCTATTTCACTCGCCATAACATATTGTTTAATGTGGTGTTATCTGTCAGCTGCCGGCCTGACAGTCTCTTCCCCTTCACTCCTGTTCCTCCTCTTCCTCTCTATGATTGAAGGAGTGGAGTCAGGTCACCAGCTGTCATGCATCCACATCCAGCTCTGCCTGCAAATACCAGATGATCAAATCACTCATGTATATCCATCCACCCCTTGTGTCCTTTATGAACATTTTTGGTTTTTTTACGCTTGTTTTCCTCAGTTTCTATATAGTTCTCCTGGCTCCTGACATCACTCAGTTTTGTTTTTGTTTTTTAAAAACTCTGCAGCTCCAGGACTTCATATCGACCTCAGCCAGGTTTCTCAGAACTCAGAGGAAGCTTCACAGCCCCCTTTACTACATCAACACCACACTCTTAGAAATAAGGGTTCCAAAAGGGTTCTTCTGCAAGGGCTGAGGTTCTACTTGGAACCATTTGCTTCTGGAAAACCATTTCTTCAGGAAAGGGTTTTTCAAGGGTTCTTGGTAACACTAATGGTTCCAGTAAGCGCCATTTTGATCCAGAGAACCCTTTAAAACCCCTTTCCTGAATAAAGGGTTTTAAAAGGGTTCCTGGTGGAACATTTATAAAAAAAAAAAAAAGGTTCTACCTGAAGCTAAAAAAAAGGTTTCTCCTATGAGGACAAGCCGAAGAACCTTATATGGTTCTACTAAGCACTTTTATTTCTAAGAGTGTACTTCCTCAGAAGGACAATCCGAAATAAAACCAGGGTATGTGATCAGAGATAAGATCTGAGGTGTTTTTCTCAGGTGGTATTTGGAGTAAAATGTTTGAGAACCACGGTGCTGGACCATTATTTAATACACTTTATTTACTTACCTCGTTTCGATTCTATTTTCAGCAGCGCTGTCGCTAAATGCACCAGACTCCTCTGTAAATATTGAGATTTCCGTGGCAATTGTTGGAGATTAATGCGCGTTTTTAGGATTGTTAAGTCTTTTTAACTGATCTACAGTTCGGCATTGTTCGGCTTGATTCTCACGTCGGGCGTCTCTTCCTGTGACGGTACCTGGTATCAGGAACTATGCTAGTGGAAACGCATTTAACCGTGCCGTGCCGTACCTAGGAGAGGCAAGTCGAGCTGGTGAAAACATGCCAGATGTTCTCTTGGAAATTCTACGCACTCTACCTTTAAAGGTGCATTATGTAATAAATCTAAATCAACTGGCCATAAAATCCTCCTAATATGTCACAGAGACTCAGGAATAATGTTCATATAACAAACTGAACTCACCAACAACAACAGTACAGACAAAATAGTTAGCCAAAAAACCTTTGCAGACTGCAAATCTTGTTTATGTTTTGAAATCATGTTTTTGGCATGTGGCGCCACCTACCGCCGTCTACCAATCATTGCAGTCATTAGAGTCTCAGCTGCCGAGCAACCACGGGGTTGCCAGTTCCGTCTGAGCTACAATGGCGGGGAAAACGAAACCTAAAAGACCTCTGGTATTTTGAATTTGAGCGTATTAACCGTTTTTGGCCACATTCTTACATATGGCGCCTTTAAAGAAATGTGTCACAGCAACAGCTTTAATTTAAAAAGTAAAGCAGCAGCAGCAGCTCCTTATCTCCTCTCAGCCCTCCAGCTCTCTTGACCCTCAGGTACTACACTTTCCACATCAGCTGAGATGATCCACAGTGAGTCTGATCTGATATTTGGGCGAATGTGGACGTTGTGTTTGGCCGAAGCTCAACACTTAATGAAGGCTCTTCCTCTGAGGGGGGAAACCATGGCTCCATCTCTGTCTCTCTCTCCTGTTTGTGTCCCCTGAGATTCACCAACCTGATGAAAACACACGCCCCGGAGGCTGCTGTATGTGGGATTTGAGTCACTATTATATGGTACAAGGCAATAGAAAAAGGAACGGATGAGATTTATATGTGTGTGTTGGTAACACCCTGTGGGTCTGTGAACACAATACAACACTGATAGAGAGCAGCAGATATCAATTATGGAGGGACAGCAGCAGCAGCAGCAGCAGTGTATCATCATTCCATGTATGGATGATGTCGTTATCACTGACACAGGACTTTTAATTCATTATGAATGCATGCATCAATTATGCAGGCAGTGAGTGGGCAATAGTGGAGAATCCCTGATGAAATCCAGCAGGGATTGTTGGGCAGCATGTGTCCTCCACGAATTCATCCTCACCAGAGATGATGACAGAAGACAGAATGTTGAAGTTTTTTTGAGTAATTACATCACAGGTCGCAGTGAATTTACGGCAGAATTTCAACAGTATTAAGGTGTTTTTTTGTGGGGTTTTTTATTTAAAAAAAAACCTCTTAAGGAATAATTTTAATGAATTTTTGAAATTCACGAAATTATCCATTTTGCCCTGATGCACTTTGACAGTGAGCTGACTTTTTTCTCGAAAAAAAAAAGTATCTCGGAATGACTTGAAATTTACCATCATAATAGTCGGCATCGTCCTGAACAAGGATCGGTTGAAAATATTTGCAAACCTCTTAAGAAATAATTTTAAGAAATTTTTGAAATTCAGGAAATTATCCATTTTGCCCTGATGCACTTTGACAGTGAGCTGACTTTCTTCTCAAAAACAAAAAGTATCTCAGAATGACTTGAAATTTACCATCATTATAGTCGACATCTCCCTGAACAAGGATCCGTTGAAAATATTTGCAAACCTCTTATGGAATAATTTTAATGAATTTTTGAAATTCAGGAAATGATCCATTTGCCCTGATGCACTTTGACAGTGAGCTGACTTTCTTTATAAAAACAAAAAGTATCTCGGAATGACTTGAAATTTACCATCATTATAGTCGGCATCTCCCTGAACAAGGATCCGTTGAAAATATTTGCAAACCTCTTATGGAATAATTTTAATTAATTTTTGAAATTCAGGAAATTATCCATTTGCCCTGATGCACTTTGACAGTGAACTGACTTTCTTCTCAAAAACAAAAAGTATCTCGGAATGACTTGAAATTTAAATCGCCAGCAACGACCTATCTGTGGGTCCCGACCCAGTGTTTTTTGAAAGGTAGCGTGTACACGGTACTGCATAGAGGTGAAATACTACTACAGTGTTGTGAGCTGTTATGGTATAATTTAGCAAAAACACTGCAAATAAAACCAGTGCACAGACACAAGTAGGTATAACAAAGTCAGTATTTACTGTAACTGTTCTTCCGTTGTGTCTCAGCTGATAATAATAATAACAACAAGAACAACATGAATGTAGAGAGTGTGGACTCTTGTTGATTCCGCCTGCTGCTCTGCTGCAGAGACTCACACAGTAAACACAGCGTGCTGCAGGACTTCAAACCACACCATTGAAATTCCGGTCATGAGCTGTTTTCATGTTACATGCATCGCGTCGTCGTAAACACAATATATTATTGAAGAGTTTGGACACAGAAGATAAAGATAGCGATAATTTAAAAGCCACAGGTGATAATGGACCAGTCAAAAAGTCAGTCATGGTCTCACTTTTATTTATTTATTAATGATTTATTCTGGAACTCTTCCTCTGGTGGATTCTTATTTGTAAACTGGTGAGGTTCTTTTTTTATTTTGTGTACTTGTCAGGACCAGTCGTCCTCATGTACATAGTAGTACAAAGTACCTCAAAAAGTACCACAAAATGACTTTGGTAGAAGTTAAAGTCATGTTTAATAAGTGTTAGGGGTTAAGGCATTTATGGTTAAATTTAGAGTAAGAGACTAGAGAATATAGAGAATAGATTATGTGTCTGGCTGTGTCGCCTCTAATACAAGAATGTGTGTCATTAGGTTTCATTGGGCGTATGAAATCATACACATATATCATAAAGGTTGGTGGGTTAGTTTCTTATTGAACTGATGCCTTTTACTATAGCACCACCGTGTGGTTGATAATAAAGTTACCAAACTGATTTTTTTTGTCTCGCACTTCATGAGGCAAAGACGGTTTAAGTGTGGTAATATTTGTTTGTTTGTCAAGTTAATTTCATTCATTTAAAAAAATGGAAACAGAAAACTATCTTTTTAACAAAAATAAGAATACTAAAAAAATAAAAAATACACATCACCTATGTACCATTTGGAATATCCAGAATATCCATAAAGGGCCAATGCAACCCATGAAATTTACATTTCCAAAAACATAATTGCAGCTCCTACCTTGTGATTTAAATGTTTTTTTCCTGGCTTTAAATCACTTGGTTTCCTTCATGACTGGCTTATTATTAATAAGCAGATAATACCTCACCTGTTCACTTTTACTTTATCCTTAAAGGGCCAGCACAACCCATAAAATGCTCTTTGGCACTTGTGTGCTTCTTGTATTGTAATGGTAATTTCAAATTCAAATCATATGTAATATCGAAAAATGTGTTTCCAAATCTTGCCATTTATAATTTGCAAACCAATGTCAACCTGTTCTATTATTTTCATATGAATCATATATGAAGTTCATATATTTTAATTAATTTTCAAATCCAATAACTCCAGAAAACAAACATAAACTTAGTACAAAGTATTTTTATTGTAAATGCTTGAAACACTACAGTACATTTCTGATTACAATTATGACCAAGAAAAAAAAATTAGCTAAAGAAAAAAATAACAAAAATAAATACATCTGGATTGACAGAGATATGTGATACGCTGTGTGTTTGGGAATGTTTGAGAACATAAAGTCCATAAAAAAAAAAATCTGTTTTAAAAGAGATGGTTGGACTTTACAATATGAGATGATAATGTCATCTCTTAGCGATTACTAATATAAAAATAAAATAATAATCCAGGTTTCTGGTGGTAGGGTCTTATGACCCTTATGACCTCACTGCACGGTCATGGAATGGCTACGGTGAAAAATAAACATACTGCATGGCATCTCCTTCACGGTCTCCCTTAAGAGTCCATTCTCACAACGATATCATGACTATAGTGGAAATATTTCTAGATCGTGTGACAGAAATTCATGTATTCATGAGACGAGACTGGATTTCTCTGAACGGCGATGACGGAAATGTGTCATCGCTAACCAATCTGAAACTCCACTACTGCAGGTATTTACAGAGACGTGGTGACGATATAAGCAACACCACACACAGATTGTCATGGCAACATTTCAGAAACATCACCATCGTCATCCATTCATTCACCTCATACAATGTTAGAAAATAATGAACAGTTCATTCACAAATGTAAAAAATATCACTTTCTCTGGATAAAAATACTGCGTGTTCCATTTACATCCCAAATGTGTTGAGTTTCTGTCCGTTTAGAAACGGTTTAGATGAGGAGTTCAGACGATTATTACAAAAAAAACAAAAAAACAAGAGAACAACGATGCCCTTAGTGTCGTAAGTATAAAGTACTGCACACCAGTGTGGCCTAGAAAACATAAAGCGTAAAAAAGAAAATCCTTCTGTTGTCGATACAGAAAAGTGCCAGAGAGAGAGAGCTCATAGATGATCCTTCATATTATTTGGTCTGTCCTTTTGTCTCTTCAATTCATCAGTGTCCTTCAGTGTGTGTGTGTGTGCGCGCGTGTGTGTGTGTGTTGTGAGGTGCTGGCAGACTGGAATGTTCAGACATCATTGTGTTTTAAGCCAGACTCCTCTGTCTCGGCTTTATTCTGGGATAGAGCTGTAAGACACAAGAAGAAGACGTGTCAGGATAAAGAAAGTACACACACATACACATACGTATGGTGTGTTTCCATCACGGTACAGTTCGCTTTGACACGGTACGGTTTGGAACGGTAAAGGTACCTTCTAGTGCTGGGCACATCAACGCGATGACGGCGTCACCGTTAGCGCTGGACGTTTAATAAACAGACCGCTCCAATTTGACTGTAGGGGCACTAATGGTGCTAAAGGTAAAGCTAACTGGTAAACAGTGCCTGGACTCTGGTGTTGCGGCACGTAAAGATGGCGTCACGCACGTCTTTTTCCGGTCAGTCGGCACGGAAAAGTGTCATGCGTTGAGTAAAAACGTATCGTGACGTTTCAGCGGCGTGCTGACGACGACTAGCGACATCGAACGCGACGCGACGGACGACGACACAACGGAGCAGCTGGTCATTCTTTCTGCTCGGTTTGTGGCCGTTTGTCCAGCTTTGTATGAGAATAAACGGCGGGAGTTGAAGAAAGACTGGTGTGTTTCCGTCATCCAATCAGGTGACTGTCGTGAGTCTAGCGCCATGGTACCCCAAGGGGAGGGTACTGTTATTTTGGTACTATTCCTCGGTGGAAACACGCCATTATTGCTATTAGTTGTATTAGTTGAAAAACCTCCAAATGACGACGTTATAAAATGTCATGTTCTGTCCACAAACCAATGATATTCTTTTTTTTCTTGATTTGTTTGTTATAAGAAGCAAATAAATCTTCAAACATTCAAAAATCAGAGAAATAATTATGAAGTAAAACTGTTGTAGCCCTAATTATTATTATTATTATTATTATTATTATTATTATAATTATTATTATAATGCCACATTGATGACTGACTCACCCCTAGGAGGTTACGGGGAATGTAGCCCTCCGTGTCGCTCATGCGCGCCCACCACCACTCGATCTCGTCGTCGTCCTCTCTGCGGACGATGGTCATGCAGTCTCCCTCGTCGAATGGCAGCTCGTCGGGGTTCTCGCCGGCGTAATCCCACAGACCGTACACCACGCCTCTGTTCATGATGCCCATCTTCTCTTGAACGCCTGAGATGAATGATTATGACATTTATTTCCAAGCTCTTTATTTAAAACATTTAATTATGATTCAATACTAAAAACAGCTTTCACTGACCATAGAGGAACTGAGAGCACTGGGTGTATCCCTCCTCCATCTCTTCACATTTATCAGCCGCTGTCTGCATGTCACTGTAGGTCATGGCGAACACTGCAGCACCAGACTCCACCAGGAACTTGCACACTTGCACATTGTTGCAGGACGCGGCGCAGTGCAGAGGTGTCCTGTGGGGGTGAAAAAGTACGCTCAGGTTCCTGTAGTAGTTCACACTTTGGAAGTTAGAAGACGTTAGCCGTGAATTTGAACTCACCAGCCGTCGCTGTCCGCAGCATTGACGTTGACGCCGAACTGAACCAGAAACTTGACGATCTCTGTGTGTCCGGCGCAGACCGCGTTGTGCAGCGCCGTGATGCCTTCGTCGTTGGGCAGACTGGGATCCTCCACCTGTGATCGAAGGAATCAAAACTCGTTAAAAATCTTCCCGACAGAGCGAGAGAGAAACGGACATCACAATAAACCTGCATGTCTTACTTCGTAGATGATCCTCTGGACCAGGTCAAACTCTCCCTCCAGAGAGGAGTCCAGCAGCAGAGCCAGAGGGTTAAACCTCACCCTCATGCTGTGGTCGATGCGTTCAGAGCCAGTCTTTCGCAAGTTGGTCCTCTTTCCCTAAACAAACAGTCATTATTATTATAAATCATTTAAAAGCAGCCATGACAACAAGAGGACAGAGGAGAATCGAAGCGTCCACTGTGCAATGTGTTCAATATACGACTGAGAGCCTTGAGGGACTTGTTTGTTCCAGCTCTCAGTGCAGGAACTGAGATAATCCAGTTTACCAGCAAGAGCTCTAAGACAGCGGCAAGTTTGTTTCTCCAAAACCGTGATTATGCAACGTGATTAGGAACAATAACCCTGCACTGGAGTGGATTCAAGTAGGTAAACAGGTCTTAAGGAAGGAAAATGGGGAATAATACAAAACAAAGTTGAAATAAGGCAACTTCCACTCTGCATCCAACCAACGTTTTCCTTTCAAAATGTCAAAAAACATACTTGGAGATACATTGAGAGCTTAACTACAAGAAAATCTAAACTTGCCTCCAAATAAATATGAGAAATTAGGGTGGGTATCGGCTTAGTGTAAGTAGAATAAGGCAGAAACAATAGCCGTACTTGATGAGGATAAATAATTACATAACGTCAGAGCAGGTCACTGCTGTTGGAAAGCAGAATGTTTGCTTAATTAACTCATGAGCTGCCTCCTCACAAACATGAGAGAAGTATCACAGACTATACCTGAATAATATTCAACAATAAAACCACTAAAACATCTACTGTGATTCAGGAGATTCTTACCGGTGGAAGCGTGACCTGACCCGTGACCTCCGGTGCCTTCATGTAAAAGGTGTCCTCTCCAAAACTCTCCTGCTCTGCTCCGCTGGGGTAAGGAGGCGGCGGGTAGGGAGGGAACTCTTCCAGGAAGCTGTCTGGAGGTGGAGGGGGCAAGTTGGGCATCGTGTCCTCCAAGCCAGCAGGGGGCGGCGGTGGTGGGAATATAGCGTCATCTGGCCTGGGAGCAGGGTGGGACGGTGGCGGAGGGGGTATAATGTCCTCAGTCTCTGGGATGGCAGGAGGTGTTTTGATATGTTCGATTGGAACAGGGACAGAGACGATAGGCTCTGGGATGTGAGACGGGGGCTGTCCTCCCTCCAGAGTCTGGCCCATCTCTGACGCCTGGTTCTCTGCACCGCTCTGAACAGATCCCTCCGCTGTCCTCTCTGCTTCACCGGCAAAGGTCGGCGTGGTCGGTGTGGTCACAGTGGTCTCCATCGCCGCCAGTGTGGTCTTCTGATAGAGGAGTTTCTGGATGTTGGGCCCCGCGGGACCCTCTGGCTCGGTGATGGAGCTGCGTTTCTTCAGGGGCCTCGGGGCGTTGTAGAGTTTCTTTCTTAGGGCTTCCAGGTCGCTCTCACTCTGGTGTCTGTACGGGTTGGAAATGAAGGGGAGCAGCTTGGTGGGACTGAGGGGCCGGGGGGTGCGCTCTGTCTCTGGTTGGGGGCCATCGGACGAGCTGGGAGCCACACTGATGGCTCCTGTGTGGTCAACCTCAGATTCTAGGGCAGGGGAACGACGGTCCATGTAAGGGTTCTCTGGATGCGGGGACCCTCCACTGATCACTGGTTTACCATAGACTGTAAACAAAAGACAGAAAGAAACCTTACTTTTACAACACATGTGAAGAGTGAACATTTCATCACAGGTGAATAACCGTGTGTGACCATTTAATATCCGTTACATTCAAAAAACTGTCAAATGAGTTCTGTTTCACTCTGTGTTTCTCAGTATCGCTGTGTTTAGACCTATTGGCGTTCTGTGACATTCCTGCACACAGGAAGTGACTTGTTTTATGCCAAGACAGAGGGAGACAACAGCAACATTGAAAGAAAGTTGAAGTAAAAACACAAAAAAAAACAATATAATAAGTCTGAATGCACAATGACAGAGTGAGATATGGGGTAAAGTGTGAAATCACCTTTGGTACATAAATCAAAAGCAGAAAAGGAAACCTCTTGACTAACAAAACAAAAATTGAATGATGAATCTTAAAAGGAGCTGAATAATCTCTAAACCAATCTTACTCTCAGTGAACTTCTGTGTAACTTAAATCTTACATCACTGACAGATTGACACTGACACTTGAAACTCACCAGCTACCGACCCTGCTGTAATCGTAAAGTATCTTAGCATATATTTATATTTGATAAACTTTTTGGTCTTTCATTGCCTACAGAACACAGGAGCAGCAGGTTTGGCCGCCTGTGAGATATAGATGTAACAGATGGCCTGGTCTTTCTCAGTGCTGCTCCTCTGGGTCAGTGGTGTGTGAATATTTTTATGATCAGTATGCTGAAGAAGAAAACAGCAGCAGCAGCAGCAGCAGCAGGGTAGATTTATGCTACAGTGAATGAACCCTGAGTGAAAGATGCACTACCACTGTGCGACTTTGAGGAGCAGAACTCAAAAAGTACAAGACGGATGTTGATCACATTTTCTCTTGATTTTGGCGGTGATCCAGATATGGATTAGGACTCAGGATTTTATAAGAGTGTGCTGACACTGAGGGAAACTGAGTGTGAACACCGTTTAGACACAAAAAAAAAAAAGACGTTACAAGAAGATTCAGTCTTACCACTGATAAATCCGTTGGAGCGGTTCTGGTTCCTGTTGACGGCACCTTGCAAAGCAACGGGGAAGGGCTTCCCTGAGCCAGATTGCTGTGTGTACATGGAGTATATGGAGCTGGCCGCTAAGGTTTGGGGCTTACTCAGGCTGGCGTCTTTGGAGGAAGGCAGCTCTGGAGTGAATGGCCGTACTGTGGCTGCAGGCGGCGTGTCCTGCTTAGCTGGTAGAGGGAGTGTCTGGCTCTGTATGGGAGTCATAGCGCGGTTCTGGACAGTCTGCGGCTGCTGGCCGTGGGGCTTGGTTTTCGGGAAAGTGCCTGTGTTGAGGCCTGGTTTGCCGTACGGCACAACACCAGGGCCTTTGGGTTTGGTGGGGACTGGAGGAGGAACCTTGCCCGGAGCCTTGGGAGCAGACTGGAAAGATGAGAGGCAGTGTGAGCTCATGTGGTCATTAATAAACCTGACTAGTGATTTTGAAGTGCATTTTTTTTGTTGGCTCTCACCTGAGCGTCCCGGACCAGGTCATCGCTGCTCTGGTTTTTGCGGAGAGAGGTAGTGGGGATCTCTGTTGGCTCAAACATGGAAAATGGACGTACCTTTCTGTCCTTCCTCAGTTCTGTCTCATCTGTTCACAGACACACACATTGACAATCGTCAGTTGGAAGCTTTTTCAGGAAGGGACTGTGGAGATTGCAGAGATACTCCATGTTTCATATGATGTTTGTGTGTCTGTGTACATCTCTTACCCTGTTCTAGGTTAGAGTTGGAGTGAGAGTTCATTCGTGGCAGTGTGGAAGCAGATCCATGACCGTTAGCGTTGGAGTCCGGACCTGAAGAGCCCCAGTCTGCCAATCTGGATGGCTGAATACCTAGGAAATTAATACAAGGAAACAACAGAATTTAAATGTTAGCATTTCGACTTAAGTTGAAATTGGTTTCCTTATCATCAATCCAGATAAACACAAAGTTCACTGAGTCGTGCACTGCAGAGTCACACAAAGCAAAGAAGCCTGGATTTTTGCCTCCATGTTCTTTTAAACAACATGAGTGACTTCTTCTTGCAGTTTGTGCCCTGCAGAGAGGTGTTGCACATCATGTACAAAATAAAACACACGTAAGCTAACGAGACCTGACTGAGTCGGTCAGAATCCACACAGAACGTCAGTTCGACTAAAGGTTTGTTCCAGCTGACCCATTTTGGGCAGCAGATGTGAAGTGAAATCTAATACATGCTTCGTCGAAAGTCCCATAGATTCAATCCAAATGTAATCTGATTATAACTTTCAAAGAGGAAAAACACAAATAAACAGCAGTCACACATGCACACACAAACAAAAGTGTGTACCTTTTCTCTTCGCTCGCAGCTCTTTCAGAGGCTTAAGCAAGAACATGGCTTCTGAGGACGATGCAGTTAAAAGACAAGAAAAAAAAAAAAGAAACAGAGCAGCCTTAGAGCTACAGACCTCCCTTTGCTCCCGTTGGTTGGGTCCAATCAGGGGCCCCCCAGAGGGGCCACACACACACACACACACAACACGCACAACACTCAGGAGCACGATTTGTACGACTCACAATATTCCCGCAGAAGAGGAAATAGGAATGGGGTTTACACCGAGAGCAGATGATTCCTCTGCATCCCCGCCCATCCCTATCTCTCCATAATGCACATCAACTTGGCATGCAGAAATAATTGCATGCAACATCCATGACAGACGGTGGGGAAAAAAACCTGTTCCTCCACTTCCTGTGGGCAGGATTGCTTTAAATAGGAAAACGTTGGCTCATCAGGAGATGATTTTCTTTTGCCGTGACTAATTCAGTGTTTGATCGTAATGTTGCTCTGGTCTGTCATTGTTTGTCCTGATTTTATTACACTGCAAACAGCAGCAGAGAAGTACAGCAACCTCTAGTGTATCAATAACCACTTACGCACACACTAACATAGCTGGTATGAAGAATAGCACAAAGTAAACACACAACTGCAATAAAATGGTTCACTCACAGCAAAACAGATCAGAAAATGTAAAGACTGAGATGTTCAAGCTCAGCAAAACGTGTTCAGGATCTGTATCTTGCTACCTTCTGAGCTCAGAGTGACATCACAACCAGCAGATGTCCCAGACTCCTCTGCTCCTGCTGGAGTCAGGACAGCCTTGTAATATTTCAGTATGGAAACGAAAAACAAACAAAAAAAAGCTCAAAGATGACGTACAATGCTGAGAAAATTGAGATTAAAATGGGACGATATAAACTGTGAGCAGCACGACTCCGTCAGGGCAGACTGGAGAGAAAGAGTGACTCGTCATCATAAAAGATGAGATGGGCTAAATTCAGAGCGAGTAAAGAAGTGATGAAATAGAAGGAATATTGTTGACAGTCGTGTTGGTTTCATTACTGGTTGAATAAATGGATGAATATGGTTCTATGCCGACTGAGCAGTTACAAACTCTAAATGCTGATTAATATATTTTTGTAAAATGACAGCAGGGGCAGAGTTAAGGTCTGTGCTTCCACATCAGGCCCCAGCAGAGATCTGAGTTATGGTCAGGGAGGAAGGGAGTCGAGTTAAAGAGGCGAGGGGAGACTCTTCAGACTGTGATTTGTGTTTGGTTAATCACCTGCGCTGGCTTTGCCGTGTGGGTCGTGGCTCGGTAGGGTGGCGGTGCCGTCAGGGTAGGCTGGTTTTACGAGCAGCTCATGTCTCACTGGGCCTCGGGGCATGGTAGACGACTGTATGTACGGGCCGACCGCTGCCACACGAGATGGTCCCGTCTGCTGTCCGGCTTGGCCATCGGAGGGCTGCTGTAGAGTGGAAACAAAACACAAGAAGCTGTTAGAGCAGGTAAGGTCAGTGAGGAGATATTTTACTCTGGAAAACAAAACTATGGCAGTGACAGACTATCATAGAAATTCTCTCGGCTCTGCATTTGACAAAACTGGTGTTTAATTTCTATGTTTAACAGAGTAGGGAAAACAAATGGATTACAGTTACTGAACAAAAATCCTGCAAATTAATTAGAAACTTGATGAAATCTTGACGTTAGACCACAATAACTTCATTAGAATGACATGCAAGAGGTTGACTTGTGTGGGTTTCTCGATGGTTGATGCCAGTTTTTTTCAATATGATAAATATAACTCTTTAATGATAACAAATAATGCAAAAAAAAATGCTTAACACAAATAACCAGTTACTGAACAATTCTCATGGTCTGTCTCTCCAATCTATATTGTATGTTTTTTGTGAAATTACATACAGTACTTTCAAAAACACACACACACATATATATACATAAATATACATACATACATATATATACACATATATGCATATGTATATACATTCACAATCACATCCACACACATATTTAAACTAAATATGAAATACATGAAACATGGTCGACATCTATGCTACATGCTATAAAGCTTTGAAAACACAACTAACACACTTATTGGTTTAAGTATTCTAAAACTAAGTCTAAGGACACACATTGCTCTCACGACAGCATTATTTGTCCTTTCAAAACAAAATAAACAAAACATGGCTCATTTTACGTGTCAGCTCTAAAGCCTCAAAAAACAAAACAAAACTGATGGGATTATACTCAAATGAAGTCATACTCATAAGATCAGATCAGAGAGGAAACAGTGTTCAGCACTGACACTCGTTTTATTACCTGAAGATGAGTTTCTTTTGAAGCCCTCTCTTTAACAGGAAAGCCATTCTTGAGAAAACAAAAGCACAAACATACAACAACAGTTCAAAAAACAAATAATCTCCCCTTTCACAGTTTTTCCCTGAAATACGTGACTAAGATGGTACGGGATGACTAATCTGGCAGCTATCATGGTCACTCTCTTCAGTCAGTATGGTTCTTTTAAGTGTGTGTTGTGTGATGTCAGCCGGACACTTGCTGTTTGGTAGGAGGAGGAGGAGGAGGAGAGTGCAGCCCTGGATGGAGTGTGTCTTTGTGCCCAATGTGAAAAAGGGCTCACTCATTATGATTCCAGGCAGGGTGTGGGTAAATCACCTCCTCGCTAACTCCTATTCAGGCCTCCATCTCCAAAACACACGCTCGCTTTCTCTGTTCTGTTCCTACTTAATCACATATGTCAACATCAAAATAAATATAGCATCTGTAAAAAAAATAGAATACATAATGACGTGATTTGCTTATTTATCAGTACGTCTTCTGGAAAATGTGTTAAATTACAATTACGAGTGCTGGTTCTCATTGTATGTATGTCATGCTGCTAAGAATGTTTGTTTTGTATGAACAAGACAGACAAGAACAAACATTTGATATTGTATTTTGTGGTACAAAGATAAACACAACGTATTACAATGATTGCAGTTAATTGGGTAAAAGTTAATTTGGGTTGAAAGAGAGAAAGTTAAAGTCGAGGGTGAACGAAACACCTTAAGTGTCTTTTAAAAGGAAAATCAATAAGCTGAACAAACAGGACAGGCAGATTGGAGAACTGTGTAAACAAGCAGAATCTACATGGTAAAATTAAGTGAACCGAAGTAATTCATTGTCCTATTTGGTCCCCCTCAAGTAAACGTCTTAATGTGTCTTCCTCACAGACAGCTCTGCTAACTCTTATTTGCCATCCCATGGCAACCAGTGTTCAAAACAAGCCCTGGAAAATGGAGACAGCGGGAGGAAGACACTCTTCAGCATCCCTACGGCTTTGAACACAGACTGAATTGTTCAACCTGGTGATTTCTAGTATGTGTTCAATCCTGTAATCATGTTTGGAAAAATATTCTATTTAGTATGATGGTTGTTTTTCTTTTCTAAACTGATTTCTTGTTTTCCCTTTTCCTGTTTCACGAGTGCAGCCAGAGCTGATAGCATCTCTCCTGACATTCCTGCTCGTCAGTCTGCACTCATTACTACTAAATGGGAGTGAATATACAGCAGAGTGAAGTGAGAGGGAGTGTTAAAAATCATATGCGAGTAATGATCAATCCCCCATCAGACAGAGAGGGATCAAAGAATGAAAAAAAAAAAAGATAGACAGGTGTCAACTCCTCCAAATGAGATGTCACAGTTATTTCCCACACAGAGGAAGACAAGTTTAAGGAGCCTTACGTTGACATGGGTGCGCTCTGAATGCCGGGGCATCTGTGGCTTTCAGAGGTAAAAGAAAAATACAAACAGCTTTCATCTAAGGCCACTAGGTGGAGCTCTGATCAAAACCATTTCCAACAACAGAGATGAATTTCACAGTCCTAACAAATTGTGATGCCTTTCACAAACACATGAGGGTAATCTGTATGACTTTGTATGAATGTTGTGGTTGTGTCATACTCACAGGCAGGTTTTCTTTTTGCTGAAGCGCCGCCTTCTTCTTCGACAGGCGATCTCGGAGCTCGCTGATCCGTTTGTCCATGGCGGCCACCTCCAGGTTCCTCTTGTTCAGATTCTCTCTCTGGTGCTGCAGCTTGGAGTTCTGATCCTGGTTGAGCTTGTTCCTCAACTGGGAAAAAGAGACAGAGATCGCATAAACTAGAGCTAAAACTAAATGAATGTATTTGTGTTGAATTCCATTAATAAACACGTATTTCTGCGCACTTGTAGCTCCTTGTAGAGGCGGTCGAGTTCAGCCACAGAGCTCTGGTTGTCGTGGAAGTTCTCCATCTTTCCACTTTTGAGTATCTCCAGCTGTCGATTGAGCTCCTCAACCTTGGACGCGGCCATTACGAGTTCCCTCTGCTTCTGCTGGAACAGATTGTTCATCTGCTCGATCTCCTCCACTGGAGAGGACGGAGAAGAGACGATACAGGAAGTGAGAAGTTGCTCTGAATTCAAGTCAAATTAGCTGAAATAATCCTCTTGACACTCACCCAGTTTGCCATTGCTGAGGCGTTTCTGCTCCACCTGGCCCTTGATGGCCCGGACCTTCTTGAGCCGAGCTTCCTGGTTCTCGATGTTCTCTCGGAGGCGATGCAACTTCTCCTGCTCGGACGCCTGCTGTTGCTGACGCTGCTCCTGCTGCTTCAAGTAGCGCAATCGCTGCTCCTGCAGACAAAAGAGAGGAAGCATGAGATCAAAGGTCAGAGACAGTTAAAATCACACCGCTCCATCTTTTTCCTTTACGACCGAGTGTGCTTTCCTCAGCAGCTACTTCCAAGTGTCCTCAGGCAAGACTCAAGGGTTGCGTTTCTGTTTTATCAAATAGAAATTAATTAGATCAAGTCAAATATCTAGCCAAACAGAATCCATATCAGTTTTGGTCTGATACTGCTGCCGGAGCCAAACAGTCTCGTTCTAGGACTCCTCAAGTCATGCGTGCTGATGGAATAGCCTGTTGTTTATCTGACTTATTCGCAGGGTAACACGACTGCTTGAGGTTACATTCCCTGGCATGCCGTCTCACCCTCAGGCAAACAAAGTACTTGGATCTAAATACGTATGTGGCTCACTGACACAGTTTGCAGCCCAAAGGGCAAATTTAGGGTGTGAACCAAAAGAAAGTTACACAAGTAACTTTAGTTATTTAATTAAAGTAGGTCATGAACCTGTTTTCAGCAAAGGGGAATAATTAAATGCCGGAAGAATGCGTAGGAGGGAAAAAATGGTCTGTCAAATGATATTTCTTTGTGTCATCAATATGTTCTCAACAGGAAAGTATGTGTAGTCAACCATAAGTCAACTCACCTGTCTATCCCAAACAAATCCCCTCTGTCTGACTTACACTGTCGGCTTTGTAAAGCTGCTGTAGTACCTTTGTTTTGTGTTCCATCTCCCTGTGTTCCCCCAATTACTTCTCTTTAATCTTCAGTCCACACTCCAGCTCTGGCTTCCACTTTCATCTCCACCACTTTAAACCCTTCACCCCTTATATATCCAACCCTCTCGCCCCCCCCGCCCCCCCAGTCCCCATGCCTCTGCTTTTATCTTGCACTTCATCTTTATGCACCTTGGAAGCGAGGAGCTGTTGTTGAGCCTCAATCTGCTGCTGCTGTCTGGCTGCCATCTCTTGAAGCTCCGCCAGTGTCATGTCCATCCGAGGCGTCGCCACCTGGACAGGGGTGAACAGAAGGACAAAAAGGCATCAGACGTAAGTTCTCATTCATTGTAGTTTATTCCAAATTCTGAGGAAATCATGTGGAAAAGCACCCATGGACACACATTCCTGGTACAGGAACATAAATCTAATAAAAGACTACAAGGGTAGTCACAAAAGCAGAACTAGCTCTGGGCTATCAAAAGTTGTGATGTCAATCAGTACAAGGTGACATGGTTATCGTCTTCATAGTACTGCTGTTATTAAAATGTTCTCATTAATTTGAGATTAGCATTCACACAGTACAGGATGTTTTTAACTGAATTAATTTGCCCTCCTTGGCAAGTCATCATATTGACTTTTGTACCCTACAGTTCAAAAGTTTTGGGTCACAGAAATGTCCTTTTTGAACGAAAAGCACGTTTTTTCAATGAATATAACATAGAGGCCCATATCCAGTGTTCTAAGGGTACATTGTGTTTGCTAATGGCGTTAGAAGGCTATTGGATGATTAGAAAACCCTTGTGCAATGATGTTAGCACAGCTGAAAACAGTTTTGCTGATTCTTTATTTTGAATAAAAATCATTATTTCTAATCTTGTCAATGTCTTGACTATGTTTTCTATTCAGTTTGCAACTCTTTTCATTAATAAAAAGTGTGACTTTTAATGCAAAAAAAAATTGTATAGGTGACCTCAAACTTTTGAACGGTAGTGTACAAAAAGTACAAAAACTGATCAAATAAACATCAAAAACAAACAGGTGTAATTTCATGTGCTGTAAAAAGGGCACTTTTTCCTATCAAGGTTTTGAAAACTAGAGGACAAATGATTTCTGAAATTATACTGCCCTATTTTAAATTCCAGTCAAATCAAAATATAGGCACTTACCCCATTCTCCATCCTCCTGTCTTGGGGGCCCTTCATTCCATTCCTTTTTGGCTCCGAGCCTCTTGATCCAACTGAATAACCAACACAACGGGAGACTCCATTAAACGTCACAAACAGCGACTGCCTCAGGGCAAGAAAAAGCAAACTGAGCAAACGAGTGGCCTTTCCAGACAGCTGTGAAAAATGACTGGAACTTCTTGCCTATTACCGTCTCTGACAACAAAGCAGAAGCTTGTCGGTGTGCGGCTTTCACTGGGCAGCAGAGCAGTGAGTAGATCTCAGGTCCTCTGGGAAACAACTGGGATCAGTGCTCTTTGTGACTTGCAGTAATCTCTGGATTTAAACTAATACATATCCGTCTGTGTATGTGTATATATGAATGCACTTATAACCATACTGTGGCATTTGTCAGCTGACGGGGGCACTCACAATACAGATCCAGATCTTTAAAGGCTTGGCCCATAACCAAAGCCCTTTAGCTTACATAATAGTTTTACACGACCCTTGACATACAGTCGACAATGCTGTGATTCAGTGATACAAAGCAAGAGAGTTAAATTCGGGACAATGTCTTGTTCATAATAATCTGAACAACACAGTGAAACCACCTTTATTAAAATTCCCTGACACAAAAATATGATTCAGATGTGTATTGCAGAGACAGAGCAACAGTGTGGGAAAACAACAGCCGGCTAAGATAACAGGAAAGGAAAGCAGCCATCTAATCCCCGAGCCAGACTCAAGCTGTGAGGGGTAAAATGGCTTAGTTATGCAACTGGGGTCTGAGAGGATAGTGAAAGACCAAAATACTATAGTTTTCTATGTTCCTAGAAAAAAACTGAAAAGTAACTTATGAGGCTTATGACCGTGTAAGACGCCCCGTGTCCAACTTGGTCTACGAGCTAAATAAAGCTTACTCAACGTTTTCAGGCCTGCTAATGTAAAACCATTCCTGGATAATAGTGTCAAGAGTAACATTTGGAACTCTTAAGTCAGAGTTGTGTATGCTCAGGAGTTTACCATGTTGGTGTCAAATACTTTTCTCTGCAGGCAGTCCCTATTCAAACAATGACTTAAGCAAGGGAGCCACTGGAAGTCTGTGCAGTGAATGACAGCGACGTCACTGATCTACTGTGTCTCGCACAACTCTGGTGTTCATACAGGGAGTGAGTGTCTGCTTTATGTTGTACCTAGGCTTCTTTAACCTTTGTAAATCACCGTAAAATATACTTTTAAATTCTCTAAATACTCAAAATAAAGATTTGTTTATTCAGGTACTTTGAAAGTGGTACATGATGTTTGTGACAACTGAAACAGATATAGACATTGAAACTAGTGCTGGACATGTTAGCGGCGGTTAACAGCGTCAACGTTAACGCATGACGTTTCCATGACCACTGAACGGAAAAAAGACGAGTGTGATGCCGCGGCACCAGAGTCCAGGCACCGTTTGCTGCGTCAGCAGTCGAACTGGATCGGTCGGTTTATTAAACGAGAAGAACAGTGCTACAAATAACCAGCATACCTTTGTACTACGTATGTGTGCCCCTGTTTTTAAAGTTTAGCGTTACTTCCAGACTCATTCGACAATCAGGAGTCGCGTGACGTCACCCCTCGAGTCCATGCACCGTTTACCAGTTAGCTCCGTTAGCTGCATTAGCTCCGTTAGCTGCATTAGCTCCGTTAGCGCCGTTAGCATGCCTACAGTCGACCTGGAGCAGTCTTTGTTTATTAAAGGAAAAGAGCAGCGCTACAAATAGCTAGCGTACCTGTGTACTGCGTATGTGTGCCTCTGTTTTTAAAGTTTAGCGTTACTTTAGAGACTCATTTTAACAATCGGGAGTCACGTAAACATGATGTCATGTGCGTCTTTTCCGGTCAGTCTTCATGGAAACGCATCATGCGTTAATGTGCATTAACGTTGCCCAGCGCTAATTGAAACTGTAATGATAAATAGTTTTAGACTATTTCTGTTGTATGTGTGGCTGTGATTCGCTATGGAAATGTACCCTTACCTGACTCCCTGCTAGGGGCTCGGTTGTGACGCAGAAAGAAGCGAACCTCTGCCCTGTGCTGACCCCATCTTTGGAGCACATCGAGCATCCTCTCCCCATCGCCCACAGCTCGTTCTGCACATGGGAGAACATAGGAAAAGAAACATCACCATTTATGAGCGAGACGAGAACAAACACACCCCAGGAAAACATGAATTAGGTTTGGCTAAAAAGGTTAAAAAACCTCAAAGTGCCAGCCTACATTTGAAGCACTGACCTGGACAACCTCGAGTAAAATGACTGTGATGTGTTGACATATTATTTGCCAAACAGCTAATTGTGTATTCCTCAGTAATTACAGGAAAATTAAATCCATTTATTTTAGTCATATCCCGCCAGGACATGTCCTCAAATATTATAACAAACAGTTGATGAGCGTTAAAACAAAATTTGATGACAAATAGTGCATCGTTGTCAGGGAGTCAGCTGGAGCCTGCAGCCGTTAGCAGTCTTTTTTTTCAGACTACTTTTGGAGGTACTCAAACACCATAATTGCCACTTTATTCACTCTTATTGCAGCATCACCATGGAGACGATAGAAAGCCTCGGCTCCTTGAGATGCGATTCTGAATACTAAAAGACGAAATAAGGCGGGCATGAAATCTTATCCTTCCATCACCACCTGAGAGTCTGGGCACTTGTGTTTGTGGCAGGGATTACGGCGCCTACTTCATTTGCATTGGAGATCCAAAGAGATAAACCCTTCAGAAAGAAAATCTGACCACACAGCTGACCTCCACATTATAGCAAACCACAGAGAAAAGCAATTTAGCTCCAGTTAAAGGAAGACGACAAACAAGTGTCTGCACACCGTCTACTGTCTCTGGGGATACGAACATGTTACACAAACAAGACGGCATGCATGTGACTGTAGTTTCCTGGAAATGGCTGCACTGTTATACCGTGTTGTGTTTGCATGTATGCATGTGTATTTTAACCAGAAAGTTCACAGTGCTTTGACAGACCAGGTGAAGGAAATATGAAGCCAAACACAATAAGGACAAGTGTTACACAAGCACTACACACATTAAATAATTATTAATTATGTTCTGCAAGTTGTGTCGATGTTTCACATGTGGTCACTCACCAGATCCACGCCACATCTCAGACAGGTGGCAGTCCATCTCTCCTGGCTCCTTGCACAGGTCCACCACATCCCGGCACATCGTATCCGGGGTAACGGGAACCTCAGTAAAATGCTGGTCATTGTTACTAAGGTAGACTGTAAGGAACATCTGGAGACAACAGAAAGAGAAAGTAAGATTAGATGGGGAAGATAAATAGCAACAAAAGATATAGAACCATGGCGACCTCAGTACGAGCAGAGTGAACACATAATTCTCTATAATTGGTTTCCAGTTTCCACTATTCCTGTGCTTCGGTGTGTGTTTGTGTGAGAGTAATGTGTGTGTGTTTCACTGATAGCAGGATCCATTTCCCAGTCCTCATTCCTCTGTGTCAACAGAGGAATCAGAGGCCAGCTCCCAGAATTCCATTTTCCTCTGTGCCATCCAACTGCTAACTAGTGCTGTCACCACGGTGAGAGATCCCTCACAAACACAATACACACACACACACACACAAACTAGCTTTATACCCCTGCCAAGCACTCTGAAGTAATAGACCACTAAGGACTTGAGAGAAGCTGGATTTGTATGTCGGTGTGCGACTGACAGATGGTAGCGACTGGTTCGGCGCTGCTTGGGAAAGAGAAAAAAGGTCGATCTCAGGGAAGCTGTCACTGACAGAAGTGGAATGTGAAAGGTTTCAGCTGCTGCTGAAAACAAAACAAAAAAACAACCCACCAAAACTGAGCAGAAACTGAGACGTGAAACAGCATCTTTCCAAATGCTCAGTGCTGACATTCCAGTCATACTCCACACTGAAACAAAGGTGGCCACTGTGTTGCTCTCAAGGTTTTAAATTATCTCTGAGCTTTTCCTTGATATTGATATAGAAAAACAGTTTAATAAAAGAAATGTAACTGTGTCAAACTAAAGGTGTCAATTATTCTGACACATTTTACACCTCTACAAAGACTGAAAAACAATATGGTCAATTGTTCAGGCTATAATAACAAAGAGGTGGGGTACAGAAGAACATTAAGTAACTGAATTGTCTTGTTTCAGCCCGAGGTTATAGCTCACTGTTTTCACAGCCGCTTCGATTGTGCCACGAGAGAAAATCAAGATCCTAGACAGACAATCGAGGCGTACGCTGACCTGGAAAATTGACAATTGCTTGAATAGTGTTGTTGTTTGCAGTCTAAACCTCCAGGTTCTACTGCTTTTTCCTGTCCTGGTTGCTGTGGAGTCCTGTGTCTACAGGGGCCACGGCGGGAACATCAGGTCAGCAGGGGTCAAAAGCACAAAGGGCTTGGGGGGGTGATGCGCGTGCAGCAGTGCAGCTGCAGTCATGGTGCAGAAACAAAAGTATTTAGGCTGCTTTTGAAGTATGGGGTACGCCAAGCAAAAGTCCAACAGCCTTAAGATAAGTAGCTTTATCCTCCCCTTTTCTTCTTCAAATGAGTCTTATCGAGCGAGCGGGCATGTGACACGTTTCCTCTGAAAATCTCCTTGGCGACAAACACAATGAGACAGGGTTTGTTATTTTTCCCTTGTTGGTGATGACGAGGTGAAGGTGGAAGTAGTGAGGGGTAGCCGTCTGACTCAGAGGACCTGACTCAACTGGTTTGTTCCATAGGGATGCAAATCAAAAGATCCCCATCAATAGCGCGAATCAGCAGTGAGTCAGCCTTGTCCGTAATCTACAGTGCAGAGAGCTGTAAACAGACATTGCCCCCCATGTTCCTCACTGGCCATAGAAGATGCGATAGCTGTGCGACGGGAAGACCACCCCAGAGCACAGAGATAAACTAAAAACTGCTCCTTTCCTGTCCGCTCATCAGGACAATTTTACTATTTGCAGTTTCAAAACTGGAATCAGTCAACATAAAAAAAAAATGGAACCCTCAGGAAAATCCAATTTAAAGAAAACCTACTCTGGCACCAATTTCATGTAGTCTGCATTTAGCAGCAAGGTTCCAAACACCCATTCATATAACAGTGCAGCAAAGCTGACATCATCACAACTTCCCAGCAATGCAGGACATTCAAATGACCCTGTTCATATTTGTAGAGTGAAAGAGAGACAACAGAGCCATGGGGGGGGAGGAGGGTGAGAAACAAGACAAGAGAGAAGACCCTGATGGGAAAGGAGTATTGGGAGTGGCAGCGCCTGTGCTGAAATCACATTCTCCTCAGCACTAAACTTAATGATCCAGGGCCACAATCACACAATCCGGGCCTCAATCTAGATGAGTTAGCACTCTGCCGCTGACCTTCATCCATCTCATCCCTGCAGTCACTTCCTTATGGTCTAGGACACTGCACACATGTGCTATACATGCACAGTTCATCAAACTAATCCGGTCATTTTTCATAAATCTTACAATCTTAATATCACTTTAGGATCACACGGGTTTAGGTAGAGCGTCATTTGTCAACCGCCTGAATAGACGGAGCAGAAAGTGACATTGAAAATGACAGGTCGAGAACAGTGTGCACAGAAACCAAGCAGTGTTACATATTACTGCAATGTATTCAATACTGTGTCAGGTGACGTTTTCAAGAGGTGGTGATATCTTACTCCATGATACCAGCTTCATCAAGGGGAAACAGACTACCATTTAAACTACTTTCATTAATGCACTTAATCCTAATTTCCAGAATATGTCCAAGCAGGCCCATGTAAGAACATGGCAAAAATTAATTCACAGGAAATACTCAGCGGGCGTTGTGCTCGACCTATGTGACAACCCACGCTCAAACATGCTGGAATCCTTCCCAGTGTTGTCAGTGCATCAGACCCAGACGATCTTCTGCTGGCAAACGCTCAATAATGTCGGGTCTCAATTTTCCAGAGGCCAAAAATGCACCGACTTCATGTTTGAACTTAGCCAGAGTTCATTAGCAGTGAATAAAATGGTGGTGCATGTGCCAATTTGGATCATACATGACAAGGTTTGATGGAAATGTGCTCCACTTGCCGTCAGTCTATCCATCAGAGTGGATGACAAAAGCAACTGCTGAATTGCACCTTCCTTTTGTACTTGAGACAGGGCAAAGCCACGGCCCTGGGGATGGAGAAGGCGACGTGCCTCAGCTACCATTTCTATTAAAGCGATGGATTTCTATTTCCATCTCGACATCGGCTAAGTCAGAGCCGTCTCCCAGGGTTTTGGGGTGTGGTGACAGCTCAGAACTGCAAACTGACAATTATAGACGAGGCAGAGAAATGTGGCCTTTCGTGCTGAAGCCTGCACTTTGGAAAGATATTCTCCGAGCTGAGCAGCTATAAGGCCACTGGGGCTATATTTCAGGGATTAAGTTAATCCGATATATAAAAATATAGCCTTTCAACAGTCTACTGGCGCAGACTTACACTGGCAAGCATAAATTCAATCGCTTGCAGTTGTGTCAAAGCTAATATGCCTTAAAGTTGAAGAGAGATACACCTCAGACTGAACAAGGGTATAGATGTTTCCATTCTTATGAGCAGATTTCACTATTCAGTACATGGTTTAAGTTCATAAAAGCAGATATAAAGCTGCAAAGTCTTAGTGTAGTCAATGGCTTATGCTACCGGATCTCTCCTCTGGACACAAGACAGGTGTGTGCGTGTGAGATGAAAGGCTGTAAAATCAGACAAAAATCAGACACTATAATAAGAACTAAGTGGAGGAGAGTGACTGCAGATGGCAGGGCGCTTATTTGACCTGCTGAAAGACATACAAAAGGAACAAAAATACAAAGAGCTACAGTATGTATAATGTAACAGCTGTTCTGTGTTGTTGTATAGAATTCAATGTTTCTCCTGTATGACCTTAAATAAGCTGCAGCGGTGTTGGGGAGCTCTGGGACTGATAAACTCCCATATATAAGCGATATCAAGGAGACTAATTTGGCTCTTTACTGTGTCGTTTTCACATCTAACCGCTTGTTAAAAGTCAGAGGGGCCTCAAAGCAGGTGAACAGGCTTTTCAAGCCTTTCCAGCGGTTTTGACGGAGCACATGACGAGTTTGAAGATCAACACTGAACACAGAGCCAATTAGAGGAAGGAATGCCGCGTCGGTGCGTCTCGCACTCACACTGAACGTTCAGATAACGAACTTGTGAACTGCAGCAGTGGATATTGTAAGGGTAAAACATTTAAATAAAGTTAGATAAACACTCCTCCTAACAGCAAATCAATCCATGGTCTTCCTTGAACAAGAAGGTTCTCCTTGTGAGGGGTCAATTCTACTGCATCTGTGTCTCAACACCTTTGTCCAAAGGCAATTGGATGGAGTTAAAAGTGATCAAAAGTGTCCACCACTGCAGTTTCCCCATTTCCAAGAATAAGGGAGGGATTGGACTTTAATGGAATTACTCTGCAATATTGGGTTAACTAGCAAATGAAAGCAAAAGCCTGTCACATCGCATTCACATCAATATAACAAACATCCACATCGGTAAGTAATCAGGACTTAATTTGATCAAATTTCCTATACACTACCATTCAAAGAGTTGGGGTCACCTATACAATTGTTTTGTGTTTTCCATTATAACGCACACGTTTATTCATCGAAATAGTTCAAAAATGAATAGAAAACATAGTCAAGACATTGACAAGATTAGAAATAATGATTTGTAACATAATTGCACAAGATTTTTCAAGGGTTTTCTAATGATCCAATAGCCTTCTAACGCCATTAGCAAACACAATGTAGCATTAGAACACTGGAAATGGGCCTCTATATACCTATATTCCATTAAAAAAAAAGACATTTGCAGCTAGAATAGTCGTTTACCACATTAACAATGTATAGAGTGTATTTCTGATTCATTGAATGTTATATTCATTGAAAAAAAACGTGCCTTTCCTTTAAAAATAAGGACATTTCTAATAAGTGCCCCTAAACTTTTGAACGGTAGTGTATAAGTAAAATGGTAAGTTGCAAAGAAACATGTTAAAACTTCTGCTTTTTTTTATAGCTGCGTAATGTGAAATGAAGAACCTGTAAAGCCCTGCATATCATACTGTAGAAGGCCAGATGACAACATTTTGCTGATCAGGGAAAATTCAAAACATGAAAATCAATTATGCTGATCGCTATGGCAGTATAAAAGAAGTGCAAAATATCTGAGACCGTCTTAAACTAAGACCAAATAAACATTGTAGATTATTACACATCAGAAGTTGATGTATAAGTCAAACAAAATTCTGACTCGATACCTTGAAATTTACTGCCACCGCTTCACGATATAATCTGATAAAGAGGAGAAATGGGAAAGTAGACCATGTGAGGCCAACAGATGACAACAGGGGACAGACACAGTATCTTTGGGGGGGGGGGGGGTCACACCTTCAGGCCATGCCTTTTCAATTACAGGTATTGCTGTGGTCAGCGAATGATTTAACTAGGTCTCGTTGAGTTGAGTCACCTCTGAGTCCGAGTAGAGTACACATTTTTAAGACACTGCAGCAGCAGAACAGCTTCAAGAGTTGACACAGTTCCAGTGAAGCAGTCCTTCAAACAGACGAGGCAGCAGAAACCTCCCTGGTGGTTTAATACATTATTCCTGTACCTCTCTCATTTACTCTCTCTTCCAAAGCGTTGCAAAAGGTCAGTCGTAACAAGCGGCAGAATGCACAGGGAATCAGAATTCACTCATTCAGCTGCAGCACTAACATTTGGAGGAAATAAAACAACAAAACAAGCAGCTTTAACTACAACACTGAAGCTGCAGCTAGCTGTGACTCCAAGATTAGGACAACCCCCCCCCCCCCCGTCTGCATTGCAGTACTTAGCCTATCACTTCTTAATCTGGCACTCTTGCGATACTCTTCCGTTCCTGCATGATGAGATGGTACATGGTGTTTATCTGAGAGATAAGCGAAATGGGAGTCAAAAATTACTGGGAGAGGACGCATCCTTTTTTTTTTCCTGAGCCCACATGATGGGTGGATGAAGCTGTCCAGAAAAACAACAAGGCGACGACGGCATTTGGAAGATAACGAGCGCTGAATTCAATTAAAAATAAATGCCTTCAACTGCTCTAAAAATAAGCGACCGAGACACAAAACTGTGAAAATGGTTTGCGAAACAATTTCTCGCAGTACGACAGGAGAGAAGTTAATTTAGTCATATGCAAATGTGTCTGTAAATGGATGAAGTTACAGTGCAGGAACATAAAATAAAATAGATTTTGGACCAATAGAATGCATCGGGTCTAAATTTAGTCCCTTTTCAATAGTTTGTCCTCCCACAAAAAGTCTGTGAACAGAGTTATTACTCACCCAGCAGTAAGGACAAGTTGAACGTGGCATCAAAAATGAACAGTTAGGTTTCTGGCAAAAGAACATTGCTTTTAGTAACTTACTAGAGCTGCAACTAACGTTTCTTTTCGTAATCGATGAATCGTTTGGTCTATCAAAGGTCAGAAAATGTTAAAAAACTTTAATCAGTGTTTGTCAAACCTGGAAATGACGATGTCGAGCAAAGAAATGAAGAAAATATTCACATTGAAGAAGCTTAAACAATCAGAAATCTTGTTTTAATCATGAAAAAGGCTACAAACCGATTATCGATAATATAAAAAGTTGACGATTAATTTAGTAATTGATTAACTAGAAAAGCACTGGGAGAGCGCAGACCTCCGCCAAGGCAGCTCATATAACCCCCCCACACAGACGGATCACATCCAAAATTTGAATCAATTGTCCCTGGTCCCATTGCTGACATTTCCTGAAAATGTCATCCAAATCCGTCCGTGACTTTTCGAGTTTTGACAGACAGACAAACGAAAACATATACCTCCTTGGTGGAGGTCAATAATCGATTAATCGTTTCAGCTCTAACTAGAACCAAGTGTGACAGTTTGATCCAACTATAAACACTGTCAGACAACTCACTGGTACAGAACTTGAGCACAAACGTTCTGACAAACCAACACAATTTAGTCCTAAAGGGCTCCTCTTTTCCTACGAGATTGAGTCCCTGACCACACTGACCATGCGTGAAACCAAGACAGGATTCGTCTTTTTTGAATTTGGATGCATAGTTGTCGTCACTGGGTCTTTCTGGAACGTCAGTGTGTCAGTCCACTTTTCACAAATGCAGTTTTTCTAAGATGGGTAAGCCGACACCTGCTCAGGAGACTGTGGCGTGCCTCCATACAGAAACCAGGCTAATGTTATGCTGCTATTGTGGCATTAGTGCACAGCCTGTGTGTGTTCACAGGGGCATTATTCACAGAGTCAGCTAAGCTTTAAGTTTCCACCATTAAGCTCTTTCTTTTTAAACCTAAGCAAACATTTCTTGCTCTAAATCACTGATGACACTGTTACAGTATTCCATTTCACTAACCCGCCACTTTATTAGCTACGTGTGTTCATCTGATTCTTCTGCAAACATCAAATCAGCCGAGTTTTATGCAAGCAACTTAATACACTGCAGCATGAGGAGATGATAGAAGACGACCCAGCATCAGAACAGGTGAAACACAGCACGGTCTTGGTTTTCTAAGAAAAATTCCTTGCTGATATCAGAGATAAGAGAATGGCCAGACTAGTCTGAGATGACAGAAGGATAACAGGAACTCAAACAACCACTCTTTACACAGAACACAGAAATCATCGTTTTCTGGACCAAACAACTTCTCAATTAATCAAGAAAACAACCGGCAGATTAATCGGCTAAGAAGTTGCAGCCCAGATGCAGCAATACATTTTAGTTCTTCCTCTTCATCAGACAAAAGTCAAAACATTGTCATCATCTGTCCTTGGCTTTCCCTTGCTTACGTAACCACCACATACTCTCCCACAGAGTAAACACAAGGGCTGTCGTGGCCACAGATAAAGCCTACTCAGGTTTCTGTTGACACACAGCAAAACCAAGCTTCCCAGAGCATCACCGCATATTTCCCACCGTCATAACACGGCCACAATGTTCTGGCAACTGACTGTGAGACTGTACGACTTGTGTGGTCAGTGAACACAAAAGTTTAAAAAAAAAAAAAAAAAAAAAAAAAAGGCAGGGTCGGGCACAAAAATGATCTGTTTGGAAATCTACACAGCAAGCAAGTCATATCATGGGAGAGGAATGAGGAAGTGACAGTGGATTCATGTCTGCAACATTTGAATGCAGGCTTGTGCAGAAATACTTCTTGACTGATGCTCAGTCTTTCGACCAACTTTAAAACGACCAAGTATAACAAAAAAACATTATTTAATAACCTCTCAAATGATTCAGACTAAATATTCTGGCATTCGTGAGCATCTGCAGGACAAAGAGTGGTTTCAGTAATGACAAAAGCCATGGGGAAAATGACTTCTACTGTTGCTATGGTTGAATTACCGTAGAGCACCTCTTATCAGGACGCTGCCACAGCACAGGCACACAATTCACAATATGCTCTCTCCACAACAAGTTGTTTAAGTCCTTGCAGCTCATTGTGTTCAGAAAACAGTGACCCCCTATTTACCATACCCAGGCAGCAATTACGACACTACATTCTCACTACCCCCACGAGCCCCTGCCCCGTACGAGCAGGGTCACGGGCTATGAGAGCAATCTCTAAAGACAATAACTCACATTAGACATGACCAGATGGAGGCCATTTTGTGCTTTTATCAGGCAAGTAGCAGGAGCTGTATCTCAGTCAAACACACCGTTCTCAGGTTAGGGTCACAGAGGTCTCATGTGGTCTAAAAAGACAATGGATCTTGTATAACACCATGCACGACTGACTATTTATACTGTTGTCATTTAGGAACTGGCTCTGTGACAATGAATGACAGGTATGTTACAGTAGTAGAGTGAGGTCACACACCGGACAGGAGTCGCACTGACTCCACTGTTGAGAAAATGAATGATGGAGCTGCTGTAGTAGAAGCACAGGTCTGCACAACAGTTGTAGAACCTGTACGAATACCTGAGTTACAACAAAGATGGGAAAGATTTGGAAATAAACCGAAAGGGTGGGCTAAAAAAAAAAAGCAAACACGTATTACTACTATGCGATTATTCAAATGATGAAGTTTTAAAAGGCCTGCGATTATTCGATTATTTAAGGGATAAACACCGATCAACATTTGTCGTCATTTTCCGGACAAAACAAGTACTCGATTAATAGAGAAAATAATCGACAGGTTACAAAATTATGGCGTTAATCTCTAGTAATCAACAAAGTAAATAATGGCACCAATTTTAGTGCCAGTTAAATTGGTACAACATTCAGCTTCTAAAATGTGATATATTAATTTCT
This sequence comes from Microchirus variegatus, assembly GCF_963457635.1. Classification (NCBI taxonomy): domain Eukaryota; kingdom Metazoa; phylum Chordata; class Actinopteri; order Pleuronectiformes; family Soleidae; genus Microchirus; species Microchirus variegatus. Next base: position 23,308,224 of record NC_139812.1, on the reverse strand, counting down.
TATACTAAATGTTAAGTACAAATCAAATAATGGTAACGTCACACTGCCTTCTCCTTTACCATCAGGTGTGCTCACTCACAACAGATTAGTAATTTGACAACATAAAAATCACTACCTATTCTTCAGAAGGCAGTGAGTAAACACGCATAGGCCACTGTCCACAATAAGTGCTGAGAAACAGACGCTTGCACTGCAGCAAAAGCAATGGTCTGATGATGAGGGATGATGATGGTGATGATAGTGGTGAAATGGCAGGAGGCCAAGCAAGACTTGGCAGGTACGTTCTGCTTGCCGAGTGTTCCAGGCAATAACAAAGTATTTTGAATAACAAAGTGATAAGCGCACAAATGAATAGAGGAGTTGACCGTGTAAAGTAAATATTAAGCTGTACTGCAACATGGAGTACTGTATCTAAGAGATGTAATGCAAACATCACAGTGTCTCAACAGCCTACGGAGCTGTGACGGCAGCTAACAATGCCTGATGCGTGTCTTCAAGAAGTTAGGGAAGCGTATTGCTGCCATACATACAAACAGGAGTGGGGTGCTCAGTGTTACATTATAACGAGTAACTATCACGTTATTTCGAGATAAGCTATTTTCTTGTTATAACGAGAAACTATCACATTATTTCGCGATAAGATGGTTTCTCATTATAACGAGAAACTGTCAAGTTATTTCGCGATAAGATGTTTTCTCGTTATAGCGAGAAACTGTCAAGTTATTTCGAGATAAGAGGTTTTCTCATAACAGGAAATTGTCACGTTATTTCGCGATGAGATGTTTTCTCATAACAGGAAATTGTCACGTTATTTCAGATAAAATGTTTTCTCATTATAACGAGAAACTGCCAAGTTATTTCGAGATAATATATTTTGGACGTTATACAGAGAAAACATCTTATCGTGAAATGAAAGGTACAATTTTTCGTTATAACGTAATAGTTTCTCAAAAGGATGTGATAGTTTCTCATTATAACCAGAAAATAATCTTATCTCGAAATAACGTGATAGTTTCCCGTTATAACGTGAAAACTATCTTATGTCGAAATAACGCGAGTTTCTCGTTATAATGAGAAAACATTTTATCTCGAAATATGTGATAGTTTCTTGTTATAACGAGAAAACAATCTTATCTGTAAATAACGTAATAGTTTCTTGTTATAACGTAATAGTTTATCAAAATAACTTTATAGTGTCTCATTATAGCAAGAAAACAATTGTATCTCGAAATAACAGTTTCTCCTTATAACGTAATAGTTTCTCAAAAAAACGTGATAGTTTCTCGTTATAACAAGAAAACAATCTTATCTCTAAATAACGTGATAGTTTCTCGAAATAATGTGATATGAACGCAATACTCAACGCCCCACTTTTTTGTATGTGTGGCAGCAATACGCTTCCGTAAGAAGTAGATTATTGCAAGGTGTATTTTTTTCAACTTGCCATCAAAACTGAAATAATTGAATGTGTGTGTTTCAAACAGACTTTAGTTTGTTTGCTGTGCTTCACAATTAACCTTGTGTTAGTTAAAACTGAAAACACTGAATGCTCTTGTCTCTACTCTGTAGACTCACAAGCCACTTTATTGTGTACACAAGACACTCAAACTTCACTTGAACTTCAGCAGGTCGCCTTGACCCAGTCCATATACCTAAATGCAGCGAGTTTCTGCCACGTTTTACGACTGATTAGATATTTTTCATTAACAAGCAGTCAAACAGATCCACCTGAGAGATTGTACACTAAGGCAATTTGATGTAGGGACTTTAAAAGAATTATACAACAGCTGTGTTTGCAAGGAGGGGCTGTGATGGAGAGTAAGCAAATGAGGTCACCTGCAGTGTAAACAATGGATGACAACATTTATTGACTTTACAGAATACATCGTAGCCCATTCTCTATGACACACAGATTTGTGCAACCAGAATATGGCTCCCCAACCAGAAACCTAACTTTAACCGAAAACCACAATCTTCAAATCTTAGCCCTCAATTTAACCAGTTAGGTTCTGCCTCATTGGGACCAGGTTTTGGTCTCCATGAGGACGACTGGTAAGCACATATACACCGCTAATAATAAACTTCACACACCTGCCAGCGTTGTCATAGTAATGACACTGTTCCCAACCACATCAACTCGCCACGTCTATTTAAATGTCCAGGTAATTCAATAACACAATAACACAACAATGTCGAAAAGAGCAACAACAAAAAAACACTTATCCAGGTGACTAAAATGAAATGAATAGTAATTTAATCCAAAAACTCACCGGCATCATTTTAGCTTCGTACCGCATTTAGCTAACAACACAGCATGAATCCGCTGGTAGTTTCGACGAAAGCCGTGGGACTGACGACCTCTTTAATCCCGGGGAAGGCTACTTTCTCGCGTCCTGCATTACTACAAAAAAAACAACAACAAAGCACATGGTTAGACGACATTACAACTCAGCACAACGTGAAATAAAACAGACAAAACACTCAAAAACGCTGCTACGTGTTGATCCCGTGGACCTGTTGCTACAAGGCCTTCACGGCCAAAGTTTCCGTTGTAGTTGTGTGTGTGTGTGTGTGCGCGAGAGCATCGCTGTACAACTTTGTGCCGTGGCTTCGTCGCGAGCGCCGTTAAAAAAAAAAAACCTTAAACGTACGTAGTTGTTAATCGACGAGGAGCAAATCCAGTATTTTCCAGCTTTTTCTTACCCGAGGAAGCGACGGTAATCAGACCCCGAAACCCCGCACTGACTGACAGTGAAGCTCGGCGATGCACACAGACACAGCCGATCCCAGAGTGACGTCTCGAGAGGAAACTCATTCCAGTTTGGAATTCAAGCTCCGCCCTGTTCTAGGAGACACAACACCGCCCACCTACCGGACCAGTCCGGTGTCAATATTCAACACGAACGTCTTATTTTGTAGCACGCAACGGAGCTAAAGGGGCGGGGCTCTATCCAGATCTTATAATGCATCCATGGTTTGACTTCGGGGTAACATTTTTACGCTTCACAGTATCCATGGTGACGAAGGACATTTTAAGAGAAGATGTCTCACTCTGCCTGTTTTTTTGGATGTTAAAGGCTTTATGCAGTGACGTTCACTTCAGCAAAAGTATCTGTTCCAGGGCCGGCCCAAGCCTCCATGGGGCCCTAAGCAAAATAGATTTCGGGTCCCTCTGTTACTGCCAATAATAATGACTATTGATCATTCACACACCAACTATACTAATACTTATCCTACTCTGTCACGAATATGAATACACTTGTAAAACTAAATGTGAGAACTTTTTGTTGCATGGAAACCAGATTAGAAAACTTACAGAAAAATCTTTCAATTAATATTTGGCAAAATCAACAACTCCCCCTACTACTACTGGCGACACAGAGAATCAATACAAAAAAGCAAACGGTTTATAAATAAAATATTAAGATATTAAGGTCTGAGCACTTCATTGATATTTTTGCATATGAAGTGACTTAAGCAGTTGTCAAAAGTGTTAAATAGTTAAACTTAGAATAATTAGGAAGTTTCTACTAAATGACACAATATTTTAGCTAAGTCATATTATTTGTAGTTTTTAACTAAAGGATTTCAGGTATGAAAAAATCTGCCAATCAAACAATGAATCAGAAACAAATATGAATATGTGAGTAAAGTACTAAATGTACAGCAGCTACACTCACATGTCCATATGAATTATATTATTATTATATCATAATAATAATTCTCAATTTTTGTTCCGGATTTTATACAGTTATGCTATGTCTCATTATTATGGTATCTTATATTTATGGGATATCATCCAAAAATATGACTTAATATTTCATAGCATGTCATCATTATGACTTGGGTATGCATTATTTTTTCCCATGTGGCAAAGTAAGGTTATGTCAATACAATAATGATACATTAATGGTTTGAATGGTTTGAAATTGAATGTGTCGCGAAAAATAAACAATCGAATAAGAGCAAACTTCTCGATTAAAAAGAAAATGAAACAAAAAAGGGTATTGACTTTCATCTTCATTCATCTACATTCGATTAAACGAGTGTTTTGTAGTTCACTGAGCTGTTAACGTACATCAGTTTAAACTCAGAAGTGATTCCTCTGTCACCGTGTATACGATCTTTTAAAAAAAGAAGAAGAAGATGGCGCTTTAACTACAACTCCCAGGATTCTGGTTCTACGGCAAGCGAGAGGATTAAAAAACCCGTTGTGGTAGTAGCAGCACATTTGGTGCACGTTGGCTCGCATCGCGTCGCTGCTGCAGGTTTTGCATAAGGGAGCTCCTGTCTTTCTCCTTCACTGTTGTGTTACCTGAAGTCATGGCCGACCAGGTGGCTGCCGTGTGTGAGCAGCTCATTAAAGCTGTCAATGTGATGATGGACGCAGAAACGAGCCAAATTTACCGACTGGAGGCCCTAAAGGTAGCATCTTTACCACGGACTGTTAGCTTGCTCCAAGTTGCCGTGTTTACTTTTTTTTCCCCTCAGCGATGTGGTTAAAGTAGGACTGTGTGCTTTGAAAACCGAATAACCTGCTTCTGTCTGCGTTAAAAAACACCGCTCACGTAGTGGTTTACGCTCGTTAATGTTGGCTAATTTCGCAGTGAGTGGTGCGGTTGACTATCACCACCACCACCACCACCACCACCCTGCTGCTGTCGACTCACATTCATTCATTCATTCATTCATGGGCATGCTTACACCACCATTCAGCATCGCCGTGGAACTTTAAAGCTCTAATTTCCAACATTGTTTTGATGATCGCAACGTTAAGCTTAGCTTGAATTGCTATGCGTTAGCTGCTATTTGTGTTTATTGTGATGCTAGTGGTGAAGCAGCTGTTGTAGCAGCGTGCAACACTTACAACAAGTGGATCGTGGTGAATATCCATTATCTGTAGAATCGTGGCTGGTTAGCATTTCACGTGTGTCACTTGCCAGCAGCTCGCCATCATACAGTCCTAGTCATTTCTCACTCTCACCCTGCTGCTGTCGACTCAACTTCATTCATTCATTCGTGGACATGCTTACACCTCCATTTAACATCGCAGTGGAACTTATAAAAGCTCTAATTTCCAACATTGTTTTGATGATAGCAACGTTAAGGTTAGCTTGAATAGCTAAGCGTTAGCTGCTATTTGTGTTTATTGTGATGCTAGTGGTGAAGCAGCTGTTGCAGCAGTGGTATTATAAACGCTCACAATAAGTGGATTGTGGTGAATAGTTGGTTAGCATTTCAGGTGTGTCACTTGTATAGTCCAGCAGCTCGCCATCATACAGTCCTAGTCATTTTTTTTAAACTGCCACAAGGGGGAGCTTTCCCTTAATCCCAGGACCCAGGAATCTGTTTTTCGTTTAACATTTTTATCCGCAGGAATGCTTTGTTTTGTAGTATTTTTTTGGTAAAGATTTATTTGCAAAGCACAGATGGCTCAAACTTGTTGCCTGTCACTAAATAACAAGTTATTTCTATGTATGAGATTAATTTTGCATCATAAATAGGTTCTTTTTGTGACCCGTTTATTGTTCGATATCAAAACGCGCATTTTATTTTGAAAATTCTGTGAAATGTCATCATAAAAAATAATTCTGATGATTTGGCCCCTAACGACCATTCTACACTCAATGGCCCCCCAGTCATGAGTTTGAGACCCCGTCATTATATCTTTTAGAACATTAGAACAATTAGTTAATCTGCCTTCTGACATCGTACGTTTACATTCCAAATTATGGTAGATTACGGACTGAACCCCCACTTGTTTATGTTTAATAATCTGTAGAAATATACATATATTAAAGCACATTTATTTTCTCAAATGCAATAATCTGGTCAATCACAATTATTTTAGGTACTGACACATTACATATGCAGAGGAAAGCAGTGTTTACATCATTGTCAAATTGTATTGTCACCTGTTTTATAACAACCTTTGTTTTTCACTGCAGTTTTATGAAGAGTTTAAAGAGAGAAACTCCTTCTGTGTCCCGTGTGGCCTGCAATTAGCTGACAAAGCTCAACCAGCTATAGTCCGACACTTTGGTTTCCAAATCCTGGAGCATGTCATCAAGTGAGTTTAACATCATTGTTATTCGAGTATCAAGTATAATGGCACAATTGAATATGATATTATTAAACCTCGCTTCTCCTGCAGATTCAAATGGAACGACATGCAACAGGAAGAAAAAGTCCAGTTGAAGGAGTGTACCATGCAGCTCTTATCAAATGTAAGTTACCATCATACGTTGAAAGTAACACAAAAGCAGATTTATCATTTATCAAAATACTTGATGTTGTTGTCGCTTGTTTTGGGGTCTTATCATCAGGGCACCTGTTCCATTTTGGAGGAGGAGAGCCACATCAAAGATGTCCTGTCCCGAATCACAGTGGAAATGATAAAGAGAGAATGGCCTCAACACTGGCCAGATATGTTGAAAGAGATGGAGGCGCTCACGAGTCAAGGGGTGAGTTACTTACGTAAAAATGTCATTACTTATGGGCAAATACTCAATATGTGTGTTTCTGTATAAAATTCCCATTATTTTTCCATTATGGCTGTGAAAAGGTTGAACTTTAAAGGAGACATATTATGCAAAATCAACTTTTTAATCATATTTATACTTGTATTTCTGGAGGCTATGAGTCGGCAAACTGTGAAAAAAGTTGACTCAGTCATGTTTTTGTGGTCCTCCTCAGTCTTAGTATAGGATATAAATGTGATGTTGACGTAGTTTCCTGTGTCTCATCTGCATTTAAAGAGACGGGTGCTAAAAAGAGAGCGTTCTGAACAGGGCTGTTTTGGCGGAGTGATTGAACTGCTATGGTGCTTCATCCTTAAGTTATTTTGACCAAAGCATGTCACAGACATGTTCATTAGGACACCAGGGAACTAGGTTCACCTCGAGAAATAGGATATAATATGTCTACTTTAAAAGGGAATAAAGTAAATCATAAATTTCGCGTCCCCGTTCCTCAGGAGGCACAGACGGAGCTGGTGATGTTGATCCTGCTGAGGCTGGCAGAAGATGTGATCACGTTCCAAACGTTGCCCGCTCAGCGGCGCCGAGACATCCAGCAGACGCTCACCCAGAACATGGAAAGCATTTTCAGTTTCATGATGGCAATTTTGCAGGTGAACGTGGAGGACTATCGTAGACTGGTGAGTGGGATCTCAACTCCGATTCTGTGGTCGTCACTAGAAATAAGTCAAAAGTAACTTATTTGTGTGTGTTGTTTTTTTTTTTTTAAATCCAGAAAGATGTACCTGGACAGGAACTACAGGTGAGAAAACCTCACTGTGCCTTTTTGCTTTCTAAGTGAGTCTCTCATCAGCTTGATTGTGTCAATTTCACACTCTTCCTTTAACTTTTTGCCCAGGCCAGAGCTCACTGTCGCGTCGCTGTGGCCACACTGAATACACTCGCAGGCTACATCGACTGGGTGTCCCTGGTGTACATCACCTCCGGAAACTGTCACCTCCTCGAGATCTTGTGTCTTCTGCTGAGCGAGTCGGAGCTGCAGCTGGAGGCAGCGGAGTGTCTGCTCATCGCCATCAGCCGGAAGGTGAGTCACAGGAAATTGCAATACAAAACGTCTGTTGACGATTGCGTTTGTTTGATAATTGCTAATAAATGCTGTTTCAAATGGCAGATACAGGTTAGTTTTAGTCTCGCAGCTTCTCACTTTGTTTACGTGATTAAAAAAAAAATAGAAGAAATGTCTTGGATGTGTACTGTTATTTTTTTCTTCCAATGTGTTTGTTTTTCCATTTCTGCTTCTCTTTACAGTCTTGATTTAGTTTTTCAATTCATAGGTAACCTGTTTTGTCCATAAAATGCAGAAAATTGTGCAAAATATCACCCTCAAATTGAAAATACACAGTTAACCGTCAGTACAGAACAAATATGATCAGAAATGATGAGCCATGCTCCTGTAAATATTATTTAAATTTAAATTAGATCAGAAATAGTAGTCATAAATATGAATGTGCCATTGTGCCGCAGGGAAAGCTGGAGGAGAGGAAGCCATTCATGCTGCTCTTTGATGATGTGGCCATACACTACATCCTTTCTGCGGCACAGTAAGTACAGCCGCTTCTCTCCATCATCCCCACTTCAACATGCACATTTTCACCATCACTGATTCATCCTGCCTGCCTCTGTCTGTGTGTGTGTGTGTGTGTGTGTGTGTGTGTAGGTCGGCAGATGGACTGGCGTTATGTAAGAAATCCACAGAGTCGCAGTAAGTACTGATGCCATAACTTTCACTTGAGCACAGATGCAAAACAAATTATTAAGTGTTGTTTTTTTTAGTGCATGTGGTTGCGATTTATAGTCCTGCGTGTGTGTGTGTATATACTGTGTGTGTAGAGCAGTGGAGCGGCATTATATCTTCCTGAAGAGGCTGTGTCAAGTCCTGTGTGCCCTGGGAGGACAGCTCTTCTCATTAGTGGTGAGTTTATCCGAATTCAGGGGTATCCAAAGGGCCAGATTTGATAATGTGAAGAGTCCCGGGGCTCAATAGTCAATTTTTTAAGCAGTAAAAGGTGCAAATCATTTTTCCTGGCCATAAATAATAACTTATAAAACCGAACCAAAGATGGGGGATGTATAAAATCTTATCACAGCCCGTGTGGCTGGACTCTAGGGCTGCAACGATTACTTGAATGATTCGAGTAACTCGATTACAAAAAATTCTCAAAAAGGCAAAAACTCTGCCTCGAGTATTTGTTTTATTTCTATCTCGCGCGGCCTGTTCAGCGCAGGGATCATTGTTCCACACGGACCGTTTTAGCAGACGCACACCGCACATCCGGATTTCAGCTAGCGCGATGGCAGAGAGTGAAACAGCCGGTTGCTAACGCTTCCGGCACACGCTAAAGTAAACATTGATGTTGGCTGATTTAATGTAGCTTACTAGGGCTGCAGCTATCTAATGTTTTTGTAATCGAGTATTCTACCGATTATTCCCCAATTAATTGAGCAATCAGGTTAAAAGAAAATAATTGTGTCCTGGATTAATCGAAAAATAATTGGTCAAATTTCCATTACAAAAATATTTGATAGCTGCAGAGCTCCTGGACTCTGGATATTTCTGTCCTAATTTGAACACACAGTTGTTCTCCTGGTGGTTTTATTTCAGCTTAGTCCACACAAATGCATATAAATTAAAAGCATGTTTTTTTATCGTATTTCTGTTTATGACTGATCATTTGGAAATACCATGATCTCGCCACAGGGTTCGGACGTCGAGGTTGAAATACCTGCGAATCTCAGCAAGTACATGGAAGCTCTTCTGTCCTTCACTACACATTCCAGTCAGGTACGGTGACAAATTGCCTTAAGTTCACGTCTTTAAGACGGCGTTTGACTTTGGACAGGGAAATTAATCCGTTGGTTTCTTTTGCGTTTGATGCAGTTCTTGAAGTCGTCCGCTCAGCCTACGTGGGGAGCTTTGTTCAGACACGAGACGTTGTCAAAGGAACCGGTCATCATGGACATGGCCGTCAAATACCTCAAAGCCTGTATGGTCAACCTCGTCAAGGTGAGAGAGTGTTGTGTGCCTTTATTTAGCCTTTCTGTTTAACTGTGAACACAGAATGTAAAGGTGAAAGGTGTTGTTCTACTTTTAATCCAGCAGTGATGTTAGTCACAGAGCCCATGTGATGAATGTGTGAAAGAGAAAGCCAGCATGGTGACGCATGAAGCAGAGCGATGCATATTTGGACTAAAGCCCGATTTATTAATTTTTTTACTCTTTTGATAACTATGGCTAGACAAAAATTTAAACAGTCGGAAGAAGTTTTCAAACTTCAGCAGAAAAGGATCCTTTCGTGTCCACAGCAAACACACACACACACACACCTCCAACTGCTTCAGTTGGCGACTTTTTCTTCTTTTTGGGGGGTCATAAAGGCTGAATTTGTAGAAATAGCTGATTAAATTGACTTCAAATGTGGTCTTGATGATAGCGCTGGATCTATGTGTAAAGGCTGGTTAGTGATATCTGTGCCCAGCCGTACGTGGTGTTGAGTTTCTTTCTGTCATTTCTCTCTCGTCTCCAGACTGGATTCCCGTCGAGAGAAGATGATCCATCTTGCGAGTACTCCCGCGTGGACTTCGACAGCGACGAGGACTTCAACTCCTTCTTCGTCGGTAGGTTTTATGGGTTCAGCTTTTCTGCATTTGTGATCAGTACATTCAGTATTCTCCCACTTATTGGTTCTCTTGTTTATTTTTTTTTCAATGCATTGCAGCTTTTCGAGCACAGCAGGGAGAAGTGCTGCGGAACGCCTGTCGCATTGTTCCCATGGAGGCCTTTCAGATAGCAGTAGAGTGGTTCCAGTACCAGATTTCTAGCCCCATTGATATTGGGGATACCACGTGTAAGTTTGTGAAGGGGTATACTCATTCTGTACCTTTTGTTTTTCAAACTATATAAGCAGGTTTACATACTTGACATGACTTCTCCTCTCACCCAAACCTCACTAGCAAAGTGTGGAGAAGGCCTGTGTTCCCTTCTGTCTCCGTCTGTGGTCCAGTGGGATGCGATGACCATCTTCATGGAGTGCACATTGACGCAGATCTTCAAAGGTCTAGAAGAGGAGGTAATTGAGCCGTTAAAGCGATTCCATTCAATCACACCATAATGACGCCGAGTGCTTCCGCTCTCTAACTCCGCCTCTGACTTGTGCAGAAGTTGCCGATAGATCGTGGCGTGGAGCTGCTGCAGGTGGTGCTCAACTACGACACCAAAGACCCGCTCATCTTGTCCTGTTTGCTCACCAACATCTCGGCCCTCTTCCCGTTTGTTGTGCACAGACCACACTTCCTGACACAGGTCTTACACAAGGTCAGTTGAGTTTTCATTGTTTATGATGCATGTCTTATTTTTGTATGTTTCTACTACACCGTTTTATTTGTTTCAAACCTACCTACAAGCACAGGGAAATGGGTAATATGAATTTCAAAGTGGATGTTTTTCAGTGTTGGCACATTGTTAGCGCTGACTTCACCAAGAAGGAACCAGCCTGAGACATTGACATCTGCTCTTACTGGACATCAGCTTTTATAATAAAATTAGTGCTAGGCCTGTTATCGGCGTTAGCGTCAACGTTAGCGCGTGGCCCGTTTCCATGACAACTGACTGGAAAAAGACACGTGTGACGTCATGTTTGCGTGCCGCAACCGGAGTCCAGGCTCCGTTTATCTTTTAGCTCTGTTAGCCTTGTTAGCTGTGCTAGTGCGCCTGCAGTCGAACTGGAGCGGTCTGTTTATTAAACGAAAAGAGCAGCGCTACAAATAACCAGCGTACCTGTGTACTGCGTATGTGTGCCTCTGTTTTTAAAGTTTAGCGTGACTTAAGAAACTCATTTTAACAATCGGGAGTCACGTAAACATGACGTCATGTGTGTCTGTTTCCGGTAACCACCGTTACCACGTTAACGTGCCCAGCACTAAATAAAATCTATGCCGGCTTGAGTCAACATCTTAATAACATATAATAATAACATTGATTTTTAAAGATCATACCTTTATGCCAACATGAGACAGCATTTACACCAAATTCCATTGAAAAAGATCTGCAATTTTACTTGTACAAGCGGGAGTTGTTGCTCCACTGCTGCCTCCAAGTTCAAATGTTTTATCTTGTGATTTGAAGTGTTCCTAATTCTTTGTACAGATTGACATCAGTGCCACACACTAACCAAATGTTGACCAGTAGCTATGGTGTCTCTGTGAGGTCAAAAATTATCATTTTCTCTGTGGACTTTGGTCTGGAGGATTAAGTGGTTTAGATATTTTATTTTCTAGTTAAGGTGAGTGTAGGTTAAGTGGCTAAAATCTGTTGTTTCTTTGCGATTCAGACCAGACATTGGCTGTAAGAGTTCATTTCCCAGAGACGTTTTTGACGATATGTGTTTTATAGAAAGCAGCGTGAGAATTAGTGATATGTTTCAACTTCATTTTCTTCTCTTTTGTCTCCGTAGCTATTTAACGCCATCACATTTGAGGTTGTCCAGGACAGTAAGGTGAGTTGACCTCAAAAAGCAAGTTTTCTTTATTGTTAATGTCCACGGTAAACTTAAAAACCACCCCTCTTCTGCCCTCAGATACCTCGAACCAGATCTGTGAAGAATGCGAGGAGGCACGCGTGTTCTTCTCTCATCAAAATCTGCCGTGATTATACTCCGTTCATCCTGGTAAATGCTCTTCATATAGCATGACATGTATACAGAGCTGATGAGTAAGTAAATATGTATGACTTACCCTTTAATTGATATGAATATTATTTCCTCTCCAGCCTTGTTTTGACATGTTTTACACTCACGTGAAGAAGCTCTTTTCTAACGACGGCATGCTGACTCACTTGGAGAAGTGTTCGCTGTTGGAAGCGCTGGTGCTCATCAGTAACCAGTTCAAAGACTTTGCAAAGCAGAAGGCTTTTCTCGACGAACTCATGGCGACGGTCATCACAGAGTGGACCTCGGATGAGATGAGGCGGTGAGTTTTTCTCCCCTCAACCTTTTCCTTTTAATTGTCCGCGACTCATTTCGCAGTCGTGACGGACGATCTCCTGCTGTGTTTCAGAGTGATGTGGGATCCTGCCATGTTTCTGTCCTTTGTTGGAGCCGATCAGGTCGTCACGGAGCAAAGTCCAGACGCAGACACTGCAAGTCTTAACAGGGGAAAGGTATGTTCTGTTGTTTTTTAAGACTCTTTTTAGCCACTTTTAGTTTTTTTCCTTAGTATATGGTGCTAAAACATTATTTTTCTTCTTTAAATTTCCTTTCCTGCAGCTGAGTTTCTGTTTGAACGCCATGTTGGCGGTGGTGAAACGGGCACGGTGGCCTGCAGACCTGGAGGAAGCCAAGGCTGGTGGCTTCGTGGTGGGCTACACACCCGCTGGAGTTCCCATCTACAGAAACCCCTGCGCAGCCCAGTTTCTGCTCTTGCTGCCCAACTTGTTGGCTCTCATCAGGTACACCAGTAGCTTCTATAACACTTTATAAAACTGTAATATACCCATTTTATTCCATTTACACATGCATGGTAGTTCCTAGAGACTGGGTCAAGATTTTACTTTTACTTATAGATGCACTGTGTACTTTTTGGTGATTTTCTGTTGTTATCCTGCTTCTGTTTGGTCTTTGTGAACAAAGACAATGTGATAGTATTTGTGTGTGTGTGTACACACAGTGTTTATCCCTTCAAACTGCATTTTGAGCAGTAGTAAAACCTTTTGGGAGCTCTTCTTTATGTTTTCAGTCATTCTCTCTCCTCTGCTTGCAGCTGCTCCACTTAACTATTACGATGTTACTGTTGTTGCCTATATCTAGCTTGTCATAAAGTGAGTCACTTCCTATGTGGAGTGCAGGAATGTTGCCAAGCAACATGACACACAAACACTGAGAAACGCAGAGAGTCGTGTGGAGCTGATTGGCTTAAACTCACTTGACGACGGTTTGAATGTAACAAACCGTGTTTTAAGTTTCCCACTCCAGATGTATATATCTGGAGTTTCCCACTCCAGATATATATATGCATATGCATATGTATTTATATATATATATATATATATATATATATATATATATATATATGCATATGTTTTTATATATGTGTAAATATATATGCATATGCATATGTATTTATATATGTGTAAATATATATGCATATGCATATGTATTTATATATGTGTAAATATATATGCATATGTATGTATGTTTATTTTTATGTATGTATATGTATTTATATGCATGTAAACGTGTATATGTATATATGTAAACGTGTATATATATACATATATGTAAACGTGTGTATATATATATATGTAAACGTGTATATATATACATATATGTAAACGTGTGTATATATATATATATATATACACACACATATATATATATATATATATATATACACACACATATATATATATATATATATATATATATATATATATATATATATATATATATATATATATATATATATATATATATATATATATATATATATATATATATATATATATATATATATATATATATATATATATATATATATATATATATACACATGTATGCTCTGACAGGAGTTGTATTGTGAATTAGGTCACAATGTTTTGGCCTCTTTTTAAAAGTGGGTCACACCCCCATGTAAAAAGTTCGGGGAAAGCTGCTGTAGTGTGGTGAAGACCTTGAAGTCTGACCTTGATTTTTAGGTTGGACGTGTACGTGGGTTATTATTGTTCTAAAATGTCTCTTATTTGTCTCTTATTGCAGGACTCACAACAGTCTGTACCTGCCGGAGAACATGGCTCGTCTGAGCGAGACCTTTTCTTGCGCTCACGATGTGATGGATGCGGAGAAGAACGTAGTTCTCTGTAGGAGGAGCCTTACACACACACACACACACACACACACACACACACACACACACACACACACACACACACACACACACACACACCTTCTCCATCAGTTACAAAAAGCCTGGGATTTCACCCTCGTAATTTGTGCTCTCACCAGGTCTCTCTCCGCATCCTTTGGATTTTTACGACTCTCCGGTGTATCGGTCCAGCCTGGAGAGCATGCAGAGATTTTTTGTCACAGTTTATGATAACTGGTGAGAGCAGTGGTTACACTTTTGCCACAGATCAGATCATTTTCTTGCCGTTTTTCCCCATTAAATTCCACATCCTCTGCCACTGTGTTCACCTCTGCAGCTTCACAGTCTTGGGAAATTTTGGTCCGTCGCTGCAGCAGGAATTCTACACCATCGACAGGTTGGCTGAAGAAATCACTGGCTCTGCTTTTTTCTCTCTCGACCATGTGCCCGACTACAGACTTCGCCCTATGATTCATATCCTCATTTGCTCGTCCTCCGTTTAATTTTCCGTTTCTTTATTTCCATGGTAGAGGCATTCATTCTTGAGATGCATATGTGTTTTGTCTCTCTTTGTATTGCTCTACATAGGCAAATATGATCCACTGCTTGTTAACAGTCAATTTCCTTAATAAGTATTACGGGTGTTTGTGAAGCAGCTGGTGCAATCATGTCCTCAGGAGTACTACGAGACTCTACTCTGCCCCCTGCTGGGCCCTCTGTTTGCCTACATGCAGCAGGTTAGACTCTATAATCCTCATTAATCTCACAGAAACAAAAAATAATAATAATCCAGTCAGTCGTAGCTGCCTTTGTGGTCAAAGTTAAAGGTGTTTTTCTTTTTTCTGCTTTGTACTACAGAGACTTAACGCCAAGTGGCAGGTCATCAACCAGAGAACCTCTGCGAAGTGAGTCTTAAATCTGCGATTATATATCGTGTCATGACTTGAGTGATGAATGTATTAATGACTACTTTTTTGTGTTTTTAGCGAGGAGGAGGAGGAGGAAGAGGAGGTGGTGTTGTCTCAGGAGAGCCAGGTGACACAGGAGATGTTGGAGGAGCAGCTGGTGCGTCTGCTCACCAGGGAGGTGATGGATGTTCTCAGTAAGTTTCACAGTTTTAATCACAAAGAACATATAAATGAGATTTAAAGATCATTTATTACCCCTAATATTAAGTAAAATAAGTGTTTTGAATCCTAATGCCTATAAAATAACTTTAAGATCTGTATACTCGATGAGTATAAACCGAGGTGTGGAGTCTAGGACTTAAGTGCTACTTTTTTTCTTGGAACACATGAAGAAAGCACCATTGTTTGTGTTTATCATTCATAGATAAACCTATGACTGCAAGTATTGTGGTAGATTAGACTGTGTTACTGCTTAAGTTCACTCTTTTCATATAAGATAAGATCTCTTTTTTCCTGTGTTCAGAAGGTACACAAGTACCTGATCAGCTTTTACCATGTAAGAGTATTTATGGGGGCCATAACATTTCCTCCTCCTTCTTCTTCCTCTTCTTTAGCTGTGAGCTGCATTTCCAGAAAAGTGCCTGAAGCAGCAGCAAGCAAGGAGGAAATAGACGGTAAAAGCGATTCCGTATGAGATCATTTGACGCAAAAGTTGCATCATTCAACTGTTCTTCTCATTTCTTTGCTTGAAATGTTCTCTGCACGCACAGAGGAGGACATGATGATGGATTCGGTGCAGACGTCGTCGTCTTCTGCGCAGCCCACGGAGGAGCTGAGCGAGCTGGGGAAATGCCTGATGAAACACGAGGTCGGCCTAAGACGCGTCGCTTCACATTCAGTAAAGTCACGCACGTTATGTTCTACGTCTAAACTCCTCCTCCTTTTCTTTTTGTTTCCCAGAACATCTGCATGTCCCTGTTGACCCTGTCCTTCACCTCACTGTCATGGAAAGACGCCACAAACTGTCACCGCACAGCTTCCATGGTCTGTTGGACCCTTCTGCGACAGGTATTTAACCTTTTTGAACCCTTCACGTTTGCTGTGATTTGATACCAAAGTATCCTAAATGTGTACGTTTGTGTCTTTCCAGGTCACAACAGGGAATCTTCTTCCTGAGGCGGTCACGTGGTTCTACACCAGCGTTCTTAGAGGCCTTCAAGTTCACGGGCAGCACGAAGTCTGCAACACCTCGCTGTCTCAGCTGGCCATGTACATCTATGAAAACCTGGTGAGAACAATGTTCGGACCATATCTCAGGGCTGTAGGCTCAGCTTTTTCACTAGGAGCAAGCAGAAAAAAATGTAGGAGCACTATGACATTTCTTAAATAATATTTTTTTTTTATTAACACTCAAAACAATGTACACAGTAACATAAATGTGCATGTGTGTATATATGTGTATGTGTATATATGTGTATGTGTATATGTATGCATCTGCAAATATAAATATGTGTATATGTATGCAAATATATATATGTATGCGAATATATATGTGTATATGTATGCATATGCGAATATATGTATATAAGTGTATATGTATGCATATGCGAATATATTTGTATATGTATGCATATGCGAATATATTATATTCGCATATGCATACATATACAAATATATATTCGCATATGCATACATATACAAATATATATATACATATATTATATGTGTATATGTTTGCATATGCGAATATATATATATGTGTGTGTATATGTATGCATATGTGTATGTATAATGTCTTTAAATCCAATTTTCTATCTATATCTGGAGATGATTCAACAATTCCACCAATTGCGTCTCTTGTGCCTTCTCCATCCTCGTCTGTCCATGTTTCCTTTAGCGGCCTCGTTACGCGGAGCTCAGGAATGCGATGACCCAGATCCCCAACATCAACGTGGAGGCCTTGGACCTGTACGATCACCGACTCGTCGACCCCACCGCCCAGAAAGCTGGAGAAAAAAGGAGGAAAGACCAGTTCAAGAAGCTCCTCGCAGGAACTGTTGGGGTAATGTCACTCACGGCCATTAGATGGCAGCACGACACCAGAAAGGGAGCAGAGACTCCGGGCTGCAATAGTGCAAGTCATTACTCAGCAGTGTGATTGTGCCCGGTGTTGTAAATCGTACGTGCGGCAGCTCGGCTAATGAAATTCTTTCTAGGAGATGTTGAACGGCTCGGTTTAACCTCCCCCCGTCTCTTTGTGCTCTGCCAACAGAAAGCCCTGTGCCAGCAGTTCAGGAAGGAGGTTCATATCCGGAATCTTCCATCGCTCTTTAAAAAGCCCAAGGCAGACAAAGACGTAGTGAACAATGAAGAAGCTTTGGGCCTGGCAGCTCTCTTCTCCCCACAGAATAATTCCCTGTAGGAACACACGGCAAAAATCGAGACGACACACTGACTGAAGAGGGTTTTTACTCGTCGCTATCTAAAATAACCCTGTCGACCCTTTCCACTCATTTTTTAAAAAACATTTCAACCTTAACAGTTATAATAATAATAACGTACCACAGCACCACTCACTGTTTCTCCTAGTCACTTTTACAGACAAGATTTATACAGACAAATCCCTTTTAAATCATGTTGCACACTTCTGATTCACCTTTCCTGTACATTTTGTAAAAGAGGTTATAGAAAAGAAAATTATCTTGGGTTAAAAAAAAAAAAAAAAGTATTTTTAAAGGGACAGTGTGTAAAATGTATAAGGTAAATCAGTTTCAGGTTTTTTTTAGCTTCATAAATGTGAATATTTTCTGGTTTCTTATCACAAAAAAAAATTCAAAAAGTCATAATTTCAAGGTTTGGAATTATCAAGAAAATTATCAGCAGATTAATCGATTATGAAAATAATCACTGGCTCCTCCATCAATATAATAATGCATACAATGAAGTGATTGTATACTTAAAGTAGTGCCGTGCACGTTAACGGGGGTTAGCGGCGTTAATGGCGTCAACATTGGCGCATGCCGTGTTTTCATGACTACTGACCGGAAAAAGACGCGCGTTTGTTAAATAGAGTCTCTAAAGTCATGCTAAACTTTAAAAACACAGACACACATACGCAGTACACGGGTACGCTGGTTATTTGTAGCGTTGCTCTTTTCGTTTAATAAACAGACCACTCCAGTTGATACTGTCGGCGCGCTAACGCGACGGGTGTTGTTCCTGTCAGTCATCATGGAAATGCGTTGTGCGTTAATGTTGACGCCAAGCACTAGCTTAAATAGAACAAAAAAATACATTTTACACACTGGACCTTTAAGGAAATGTCTTTAAAAAAAAAAATTTTGCTCTGCTGTGCCACAAACAGACCTCGCGATAGGTCAAATTTGAATTCAGTCATTTTATTTTGTGCCTTTTTTTATGTTATTTTTGAGCGTCCAGCGCTCAGCGTCACACGCCCAAAGCTAGTCTTCATATCCATGTCGTACAGTAAAAACTCGGAGGTCGGTGTTGACTGTGACGTGAAGTTGCGACACCGACGCTGCTGTTAGAAGTTAATACGTTTCTTGTAAAAACAGTTTAATATGGGACAAATCCTGGTTTAATTACCGTCATTTCTCTTGGACTGGACAAGCTTGAGTGCAGTTTTTTGTTTTTGTCTAATGAAGCTGAAGGACATGGTACCTCAAGTGAGACTTTCCCTAAGACGAGGTGACAATATTTAACGGAAACAAAGTTCAAGGGAAGGAAAGAAGAAGAAGAAGAAGAAAAAAAGATTCAGTTACGAACAACAATTGTCTATGTTGCACATGACTTTGCCTGTTCTTTATATGGACGCAGTGTGGATTGTTTATTTAACGCAGAGCACATATCATGCTACTAATGCTACTTGTTTGTGCCATAACACTCTCATGCGACTGGAAATCGATGACACAAACGGACAAAAAACTAAAAAAAAGATGAATTAAGGTTGAGCTAACGTAGCTTCATCCAAGTTTTTATGTTTCATAGCTGTTCACTTAGTGTTTTTTAAGTGTTTTGTTTTGAAGAAGTGGGGAAAAAAAAGAAACCCTGAATGAACCAACACTACATTCCTGTTTTGTTTTTTTAAAGCATCATATTTTTTTTCTGCTCTAAGGGAGCTGTCGAGGTAGATCATGGTGATTATGAAAGTGTGTTTTGTGTGAATTCAAACCAAAATAAATGGATATTTTGTAGAACAGGTTCACATCCTTCTCACCAAAAATAGTGATTTTGTTCAACACTAAAATAGTGACGGCGGTTTATTTTGTGGTGTGGTTTGTATGAACTTTGTTTTAAATGAAGTAGACAAAAATATCATCCTTTGGTTTTTTCGATTGAGTGAACGGATGACGATTCAAATGCTTCACGTTGACAAAATTCTCCCGTTTTGTTACGTCGTTTCGTTTTGTATACGGTTGATTTGATATTTTGCGAATGAAGTGAAACTGTGGCCGTAAATAAATCACTGATACCTTCAGAAACGTGTATACGACTTTGTTTTGATTGCTCCTCCTGTCACTATTTTACTACTGTGTGTGTATTATGTACGAACGAGTCATAAAATGCTCAGTTTTTGTGTCGGAGTAAGGATATAATGTTTTATTTAAAAGAGTTTGACATTTTAGTCACATGTTTTTGTTTGAGATGTATATCTGCTCCTGTTCTCTCTCCCCCCCTCTCTGTCCCCCATTTTTCCTTTCAACCCAACCGGCCGAGGCAGATGCCTGCACATCTTTGAGTCTGGATACTGGCTTTTCTCTTCTCCCTAATATTATACTTATTGTTTGTCTTACTGTGTGCTGTGCCTTTATCACTCCATGTTGTGATTTGGCGCTATACAAATAAAGTTGTATTTAATGATTGTTTGTCTCAGTTGCGGGACATATACTATATCTTTGAAAACCAGTCCTCGAGTTACATTTCTGTTTTCATGTGTTCACAGAAGCCAGCAGCAAAACACATGGACTGGATTTCACTGACTGATCGGACTGGATTTGGTTTACATGTGTGAGAAGTATTCTGTTCATTCCTTCTTTCTGTCCTTTCACTTTTTGTTGGTTTCATGTCTTTCCAGTCCCTTCTTCCTTTCTTTCCTCCATCCCTTCTTTAATTTTGTCTTTTCAGTCGCCTCTTTTTGTTAATTTCTCCTTCTTTCATCCCAACTGTCTTTCCTTCTCTTCTGTCCTTAATTGCTTTTTCTTTTTACTGCCCCTTCTCTCTCCATATTCCTTTGTCACCACTTCTTTCTTTTCTCTCTCCCCATTTCCTTCTTTGACTTATTAACTGAGTCGATTATTCTGCATACGTTAATCTACGGCACAATGTTTTAGTTTAATTTATTTTAAACTTTTCTTCTCATCAATTAGTTTTTTTTTCTTCACAATGAAGTGTTTTAGTGCAACCAACAGGGGGCACCACATCCACTTCACCACATCAGCCTCAGTAACAGTGTGTGACATTCTCCACCTGCACCACTGTGTTTAAAGAAAAGGGCACTTTTTTCCCCCATAACTTTGAAAAGTCAGCTGATTCTTGACACTTTAACTTGCAAATTGTTTTATTTTTCATTTATAATTCACAGGTTTAACTATTGTATTGTATTGTATTGTATTGTTATGTACGGTGGCCCTGAAGTGCAAATCACCAACACAAATGAGAAAACACAATGACATTAACTGTTTTATTTGATTAAAACAAGATTTTTGATTGTTTTAGCTTCTTAAATGTGAATATTTTCTTCGATTCTTTGCTCCGCATAACAAATAAATAGTTTAAAAACTGAAAAATGTTGGTTTGTGGTCAAAAAAATTACGTTCGAGAACATCATTGTTTCTTTTTCACATTTTCTGACATTTTATGGACCAAACGATTACTCGAAGAACTATGTCACAAATCAATAATCTGTTCTGGATTGTTGTCAATTTCTGTCATTATTTTCATTATTTTCTAGGACAATAATATATAGAAATCCCTGAGTTCTGTGACATGTTCACCTGTTACCTATGTTTGCGGTCAAATAAACACCCAATAAATGTAAACATCTTCCACTCTGTACCCATAGTGTATTTTTTGTAGGTTTGTGCACAAAATTTTAGATTTCACAACATTTTTGATTATTAGCATACAATATATCAGTGAATGGAAAATCAACGTTTGATTTGATTTATATAAGGGAAATCAGGCAAAAACAACATGATTCCTGTAACAACACATATAGACTAATAGCCACGGTCAGTTCAATAAACCTTAAATTACGTAATTATACTTTCAGCTTACTGTATTCACAATCATTTATTTACAAATCCATGCTTTAAACCCGATGCAACCGTCTGTATTCATAAAAATGCTCTAGCGCACGTCAGAAGCGTAAATCAAGAACGCGGACGGGTCGTTCACGTGGGAGTAGCACTACTGCGCATGCGCTACGGTGCCCACAACCCGGAAATAAGGGCGGAAGTCACAATGAACGGAGCCAAAGGGGCGGTGCTCTATCCATGGTGAACACAGGTGTGTGTTTCTCCTCAACGTACGTTAACACAACTTAGAACGACACCAATGACACCATTGACTATTTCTTTTGCTAGCCTAACATCACAAGTTTGGCAATATTTTTTATTTATTTATTTGTTTGTTTGTTGTTTTACATCCACCGGAAATACACAGTACGGAGCAGGAAGTGCCAACTAACAGCCCCGCCCACGGATGGCAGAGATGACGCAGATGAAAATGTGTGTTCTCTGCACAGGGAAAACTCAGGTAAGACACGGTACAAGAGACATTTAGGTCAATAGAAACAAGGCCAATAATATCTTATATACAATGGATTTACATGATATAAGATAAAATGTATCAATATAAAACATTTGAAAATGAAAAGGAAATTACTGCCAATTTTATTGTGTACACCTGTCCATCTTCTTGCTCATGCAAATATCCAGTTTGTAAGTAGTCCAAATATTTTGTGACTAAACTTAAGTACGCAATCCACATTTCTCTACTCTACTTTGTTATTTTATCTCTAGCAATTTCTAGTTTTAATTACATTTCCCCTAACTATCTTTATTACTCGTTACTACCAAATAAAGAAGCAAAGTTGGTAAATGTCTGCATTCAGGCTAACTCACCCTACCACTTAAGTACATTTTATATCAGAAAATTACATTTGACACTTAAGTACAGTAAATGCCATATACTTTAAGCCTTTACTTAAGTAAAATAATAAAAAACTGACTTCTACCAAAGTAATGTTCTGGTTAAGATAAGAAAAGCATCCCTTTTAGGTACTTTATACAAGACTGCATAATATCTAATCAGATATGATCAATCGTACCTGCTTAACACCACACTGGGCATCGTAATTTGGTTGTTGGTGCCAGACAGGCTGGTATGAGTATTTCAGAGATTTGGAATACACTTGGCCATCTCAAGGATTTACAGAGAACATATTTTGGGAGCGGCAGTTCTCTAGGTGAAAATAGCTTTGTTGATACGAGAGGTCAAAGGAGAATGGACAGACTGGTTCAAAATGATATTAAAGGCAACAAAATCTCACATAAACAACTTTTATACTTCCAACTTATGAAGAACAAGTTAAAAAAAAACCTTTAAGCTGGCTCTCACTCCTGCACTTTATTTTGTGTCCTTTGTAGCCAAAAAATACATTCTTTGATGACAACACAAAGTAACAAGCAACTGTGTAAGAAAAACAACATGGCTGACGGTGAACCATGTGGTTTGAGCTCCTAGGGACATTTTCACCGATGTAGCGTGTCGTCTACACAACATTTATCATCTTTAGTGTCATTTCTTATTTCAGAAATGCCGTGGGAACATTCCTGTCCTGCATGTAATCCAGTGATTCCCCAAATCCTCAGCGTTGGTGACACAGTGCCATGTGGTGAGTGAAACATTTCCAGAGTCATCTATTGAAATTATAATGCAATTATAATATAATTAAGCTTTTTTTACTTTCTTACAAAACTCTTTAGAGTACAAGTAAATAACTTTTTGTGTTGTAATCTCAGATATTTCACAGATTACATCCAAACAATTCATAGTAGTAGTATTTTTAAAAATCTTTTTAGGGAGATCTTGAAACATTGACAACGTCATTCAAAACTAGTGTCACCTATATGTCGTTTGATGTATTCCTGCTTCTGGTGTAATTAGTAAAAGCCATCACTGAGATGTAGAGCTGAAACAATTAATCGATGTTGAATTATTAATCGATTCCTAAATGAATCGTCAACTATTTTGATAATCGATAATCGGTTTGAAGCTTTTTTCATGATTAAAACAAGATTTCGGATTCTTTTAGCTTCTTTAATGTGAATATTTCTTTGTTTCTTTGCTCCACATAACAAAGGAATCATCAAAACTGAATCATTTTGGTTTGAGGACAAAAACAAGACATTTAAGAACATCGTCATTTCCAGGTTTGACAAACACTGATCAACGTTTTTTAACATTTTCGGACATTTTAAGGACTAAGCGATTTATCGAGAATATAATCGACATATTAATCGATTGCAAAAATAATCGTTAGCTGCAGCTCTACTGAGATGCATTTTATTGTGTTTATCTCAAGTTTAATACGTATCGCTTCTTGATGTGCATAAAACCAGAGAGTCTCATTGGCCCTCGTGATCTGCCACTTGTTCTAACACTGAGTTGTACAAGTTCAGTGACCTGCACTCACTCGCCTTTGTTTGGGGCGGGAAATGGCATAATTATTCCAGTGAGTGACCAGGGCAGCTTTACTGTGCCTCATCTCTCAGTGTGTGTCCAGGCAGCTGTAAGAGCTCTGCTTGCGTGTCAAGCCCCGGTCAGACACATGGCTGCTAAATGTAGACGAACCCACACCTCCAACATCAACTCCACAACCGCAGTCTCCAGAAGGCTACTGTATGGGGGATTACAGGCGTTTTCAGATTACTGCTCAACTGCTCCGATGCCCTTTTTAACAGGGGCAAAAACAACCAGCTCACTGATGCTTATATTTTATCGGTCTAGTTCTACAGGGACAGAATTTACATTTCTGTAAATGCGCCAGAGGCTGTTTTTCATCTGTAGTCCCTGGACAGATGTAACAGTGTCCCATGTCGCCGTCAAAACAGAATATAAAAGTTATAACGCTATACGACATACTCGAATATGCATAACAGTGATAAAATAGAGACGAATTCAGATTCATAAAACATAATTTAGGATACCCTGTGGCTTTAAGCTATTAGGTATTCAACACAGAGACTAACACTAGAAGACAAACAAAATATAATTAAAAAACATCTGTACAGGTAAATGAAAGCAGAGCAAGAAGGTGGCAAAGACTGCAAAGAGAATAAAACACATGCACACTCAGGACAGTTAAAGGTCCTGTGTGTGTAAAATGTAGGTGAAATTATTTTAGATATTGAGAATAAAATAATTATGTTTCGTGTACATTGACTTGTAGGGGTGGGAATCACAGAGAACCTTGTGATACAAGTTTCATTTGAGCAGCGCCACCGCGAGGAGACATGAAGTAGCGACGCCTGGAGAGTAAAACTGGCCATTGACAACTAAAGCTGTTTATTGGTGTATATCTGCACCATTACCTCATTTATGAAGCCCTAAAGTTTGGAAACAAACAGTTTGGCCACTGCTGAGAATGCTGGGTTTTATGTATTCTCAGGCTTTGCAAGCATTCTGAAAAAACCTGGTATCGTGACGTAAGGATCCCGTCTCATGAACAGCAGATCCTCCTGGTCCAGGCACAAGTCCGGGCACTAGTCCGGGCACATCCGGTTGCGTACATTGAACCGCAGAAGAAGAAGAACTTCCGAAGAACAATGTTTTCATAATGAGTAGCAGCGCTTGTGCTAATTACGTCACTTCCATGTACCTGGCCAATCACAAGACATTTGGGAAAGCCCTCGTTGGCTGGCCAATCACAACTCAGTTTTGTCTTCTGGGGGTGAGATTTCGGTCTGAAACAGCGTGACTAATGAGAGCTTCAGTGAGGAAAGATTTCGATCGGCTGGTTTGCAGCAACTAGGAGGTTTTTGACCATAAAAACAAATTAATGTATGTAAGTCGACCTCCATAACTCATATATGTGCGATAGGACTGCTCTATGGGAGCTTTAAAATATCGATATTTGCCCTGGTGTTATCATAGGATAAACATGGTATCACCAAATCGATATTTTGTGCCAATCTCAGCTGACATAGGGCAGGCGATAGGTGGGGTACAGCCTGTCCAGATGGCCAGTCTTCAAATCTAAATCTAAATAATCTATGTGCCCAGTTCTTTTATTCCTGTTGGGACAGGTTTCCATTGCAGTGCTGCTCTAACAGAGAGTGACTGACACATCCCTTCCTCAGAGGGATAATACAGTCACCTCTTGTGGCACCTGCAGTATGTGGCTGCCAGTAAAGACACACACACACACTACAAGGGGAAACACTGTCAAATATTTTATGAGCAAGTGTCACTGGTTATAGTTTTGGGAGTTGAGTGTGGATGCATCATTTAGTGCACTAACTGGGATGTTGTCTAACCTGGCCACATTTGTGGTAATTAAATGACTTGTAAAATGTATCTCCAGTGTCAGAATAAGCAATATTCCCAGTGCTAAGGTGGCATGTGGACAAAAGAGGGGATGGGGGATGCAGGGGCTGTGTCAGTTTGGCTTTGGTTACTGTAAACAAGTGGTTACACGCGCACGCACACACACACACACACACACCCTCTCGCCCAGCCCATAATGTCTCTAATCACGGACATCTTAATCAAACTGAGCAAAACATAAAGAATTGGCTGGCACTGTGGATTAGGTTAGGAATGTGGGGGAGGAGGAGGGGAGAAGGGGGGGCACTCCTTAATGTAGGATGACAGTCCGGTGCCAGGAGTATGCCCCTGTCCATCTGCCATTCCACTTACCCAACCACCCGCCCACCCACCCACTGACTCACTACTGACTGGTGCATGCGCGCAGACACACGTGTGTTATTTTTTGTGTGTGTGCACGCGCTGAAATACTCCACCCCGCACTCTGGCCCTGCCCTTGTCCTCACTTGGCCTGGGCAGCAGATGGTGAGGGGTAAGGCTTGTAGCCCCCCCCCCCTACTCCCTACTCCAAGCCACAAACCCATCACCCCCTTATTTTTTTTCCACCCCACCCTTCTTTGTGTTGTTGAAGAGCTAGAGTGTTGAAAGGCGAAACTCCAGCTTGCCCCCCCCACCACCCACAAATCCTTGGCTGGCTGCCATTGGCGGGAATCAGTCAGGTGTTCTAATGCTTCAGTTAGGGGAGGAAACGCTGGTTAATCTGCCCATCGCGTGCCACTGGCCATGGCCTGGCCTCTTTGTGTCTGGCACCCCTCTGATCACTCCCTCCACCCCTTCATCTGTCTTGTCCCCCCTTTTCTTGTCCACCCCAGTTTTTCTTCCCCAAGACGGTGTCATCCTTTCTTAAGAACTGACCCCTCGTCCTTTTCGGGATGTTTGTTGACCACAGTCTTTGTCGGTCAAACCCAAAAAGTTCTGACACTTTAGTCTAGTTTTACTGTGCACTCCAGCCATTTGTAATCCCTTTGTAGTTTGTGCTGAGTCATCACAGAAATGTAATTAAGCGAGTCGATTTTTTATGGGGGGCATCATTATAGAATGAATCATCCTATTATAACTTTGTTTGTTTTGTTTGTTTTATTCAAACCTTTTGCACCTGCGCTGAAGTTTCCTGTATTTAAATTAAGCATTAATTATCTTGTGTTTCGTCTGTTATAGTTAAATGTTTATATTTAATTAGATGGAGAAGCTGCCCTCATTTTGGCATTAGCCATAGAAAATCCCATATTGATGACAACATATATATGTATATACTTATGTGTGTGTGTGTATATATATATATATATATATATATACAGTATATATGTATATGTGTGTATATATGTTTATATGTGTGTGTATATATTTATATATATTTTTTTAATGTCGACATTGATAATGTACACTATAACTGTAAAACAAGTAAACATTAGTTTACGCTCCTGAGTAGTCACAAACAAACAGAGAAACATTGTACAACACGTGTTATACAGTACCAAACCATGTATAAACCCTTTATTGATACTGAACCCTTGTTATTTTGCTATTGAAGAAAGGTTTATTACGATTTAATTAGATGGAGAAGCTGCGCTGATGTTAGCCATAGAAAAACCCATATTGATTACAACATAAATATATATATATATATATACATACGTATACACACACAAACATATATATACACATACATTATATATATATTTTTTTTAAATGGTAGACATTGATCATTTACTCTATAACTGTAAAACAAGTAAAGATTAGTTTACGCTCCTGAGTGGAAGAAACCAGTATTTTCCAAATATCCATTCAAAGCAGTTATACAGTACCACACCATGTACAGTATAGACCTTTATTGATATTGAACCCTTGTTATTTTGCTATTGAAGAAAGATTTATTATGATATATATTATATATAGATTGTTTGATTGAATTATTGCCCACTACTTATGACGTAGTATAGCAGATGGTGGAGGAAATTTGACATTTTATAGCTTCTCTGCTGCTGCTTCTAATTTAAAATATGTAGTGAGACTTCTAATGACATCAAATGAGATTTTATTGCTAGTATTCCACATGATCCCATAATAATAATAATGATAATAAGACATTCATGGTTGCTTTTAGTGAAATAAGTCAACACCTTCTCCAAAATTGCTTCCAATTGAACAAAATCCACAATTTGAATTGCTTCATCTGGTGATTACCCTCGTCTTTGTTGTCGTATCACAGAGTCAGATCATCACCATGGACTTCACGCCTTCGTTATACACAGGCAGCATCACCTCGTCCTCCTGGAAGGTGCACAGCTCTGATTACGATGAATGATGCTCAGATGCTACTTGGAGGAGGTTGATATGGTTGCGTAAACGGAGAGAGGGGTCATTACCATTTGACCCCTGCTGACCCTCTTCTTGATTGACCCCCTGCATTTGGTCAATGCATCGGAGAGTATAAGGTCAGAGATCAGAGTGTCCTCAGCTGTGCTGTCATGGAAACGGCAGCATTTGCTCTCCTTGTGGTCAGTTTAAATCTGAGGACAGTGGGTCATCCGCTTTCATTGTCTCACCTTTGAAAAATGTTTGGCGTTTACAGCTTTAAAGCTCGAGCTGATAGGGGAAGTGTTGAAATGTGGGTGCATGTCGTGCTTTACTGGGATGTTTTCTGAGGATAACGTGGCTGCAAATGTGTTCTGCTGATGCAACGTTTCCAAAGTGCTCGTCATATTCTACATCATTGTTCCTTCTTTGTGTTTTGCATCGGTAGTACTGTCTTGGGTGTGTGTGCAGCAATCACAGAGCCCCCTTCTTTTACTCTTATCGCCGACGCTTCACAGTCCGCCATTGTGGTCAGTCGAAAAACACACACCCGTGGTTTGTTTTTTTCCACTTCCTGTTTGTGAGGGTTTCCTCGCAATCAGTAGTGCTGCGGCGGGGCGGTGGGGGGAGAAAAATCAATACTTTGAATATAACGTGTGGCCAATGGAACACAGGCGTGATTTATGTCGGAATGGCCACTCTCCGAATCATATGGGATTTTCGTTAGGTGGCCAGATGAGAGGAGAGGAGGAGGGGTGGTAAGCACGGACGACCCAGAGCACCAAGAACTGTAAAAGGTTATGGAGAATAGAAAAGTGTTGATCATGGCAGCACTCCACTCCCCTCCCTACTGTCCCTCTCTCATTACACCACGCTCTCTGACCGTCCCGCTAATTGTAGCACTGTTAGTATCACCGTAGACTAAAAGACTGACGGGACAAAAACACAACAAGAGTCAAGCAGGTCGCCGACCACCAGCCAGAAACGGCATATGTCCCCTCTCCAGATTAATGAGAGCATGTTCATATTACCATACAGTAAAGAGAGGACGGGTGAAGAGGCGAGAGAGTGCAGCTTCAGATTCAGAGGGAAGCACGAGGCAGAAGGGGGGGGGGAAGGAGGGGAACGAGCAAGTCTTGAAAGGGGGACAGAAAGATGGAAGTGTGGAGGCGGGAAAGAGGCAGAGAAGCGAGGACATAACAGCCATCGAAAAATGTGAGTCTGTGTGTGTGTGTGTGTGTGTGTGTTTGCTTTATTGCAGTGGCCCCACCTACCCCTCCATCCTGTTAAGGAGGCACAGTCCTCAGGAGGAGGGGTAGGATCCCCCTCCCTCGGCCACTGACACACACACACACACTCTCTCTCTCTCTGGCTCACACACACACACACACACACTGGTGCTCTGTGAGGGAGCAGTCGCTGAAGAGCTCTGGATAGACCACACGAGGTTCTGCAGGTGTCCCCACCCTTCTCTCCTCACACTGATGCTTTAGAAGGTACTATGATGTTATTGTTATTTTTCTTACCTTACGCCGTGTTCTTCTTTAGTTTTCTTTGGGGTTTTCTGTCCGCTTTCTTCTTGTTCGCTCATCCTCACACGTCACGAGTAATCACTGTGCCTGTGATTCTAGTGTGTGTGTGTGTGTGAGTTGGTGTGACACCGAAACGTGTTTGGTTGTTTACAAGCTCTGCCGTAGTCGGGAGGGGGGAAAAAAATGCTTCACAACTTCAGCGGTAGTGAATTTTGTCAGCTGCATGTGTTTCAGCTCGGTTATATTTGATGCTGCGATGCCCTTTTTTTTTTTTTTTTCAAAACTAATTTAATCACGGCGGTGGCTTGAGCTGCTTGTTGCATTATTTAGTCTTGTATTTTATTACTTTTAATGGTACTCAACTCTTAAGGGGACGAGGGAGTCGGAGCACATTACGATTGCACTGTGTACACCCCCCCCCCCTCCCTCCCCCACATGTGTATTCATGTTTGAGGTTCAGGCGTTTACAGTAGTGATGGAGACTAAAAAGTGTTGGAGATGAGCAAATTGTGATTTTTGTGTTTACAGTCAAATAAAACAAAAAATGACAGCTGGGCAGTTGGGTTGTGGACCTTGCTGTTTTAAATTGTCCTCATAAGAAGTATATTTGGAGTCAAGTGTATCAGTCGCAGGCCTAAACTTGGATCTTAAATGCTCAGAATATGGCAAATTACTAATTTGTGTGTGCGTGTGTGTGTGTGTGTGTGTGTGCGCGCGTGTGTGTGTGTGTGTGAGAGAGAGAGCACATGTCACGTACTGTACTGGTGAACACCCAGTGCAACTATCACTTGAAAAGATGGAGGTTACAGTGTAAAGAGGCACTCCTCATACGATTTAAACAGCCACAATATGAACATTTTTTATTATATTTCTATGATATGTGCAGCTGCATTTTAAGTTCAAATTTGATGATAATTCCACATTATATAAGTCATCGAAAGTGTCGAGATGGCACAATTTTAAATGGGATGACTAAGCTTTAATGCTTGTGTTATACTCTGGGGTTTCAGTTGGAGACTCCTGCTGCTCATGTTTGTTTGTTTGTGACGACACAGTAATGACTATACACTCTGCAAATGACCCTTTTTTTGTTAGTGGTATTCACAATTAGTTGATTCCTAGTTTGTAAAGGAAATTTGAAAAGAGATCCGATGAATAACGAAGCTAAAATCAAGTTTCCTCCACTGTTCTATTACCTCTCGCATGTGCACATGCACGTGCTTTAGTGGTGGACGTTGGACTGCACCTGCCACCTTCTGCTAATATGAGAGACGCAGGTTTAGTGTAAAGTGGCACTCTGCTTTAACCTGTCCATTTTGAGAATTTTATTTGAATGAATAAAACATTTGGCTCACTTCTCCTCCTGCTTTCATTCATCAAAAAATGATTTCACACTCTACAAATTACCTCTCTTTTTTTTCTTCAGGTTTGTAGTACAGCTTCATTTGTCCTGACAGTGTGTAAATGAAGCTTGTGATGATTTGTTCAAACAGTCTTTCACATGTGTTTCCTCCTCTATATCTCATCCCTTTCTTCTGTTCTTCCTTTAGGTTAAAGCAGTGTTCTCTCCAACCACTCCCTCCCCTTTTTTTTAGGCTTGTATTGACCTGTTAATAGTATTATCCTCAGAGCGTGTGGCAGGGCCAGGGTCACATCCCTCTAGGGTTTGGATGGTCAGCTCCCTGACCACAGTTTGGTTAGAGAGTGACCAATAGGAACCTAAGCTGTGGTCATCCCTCAATCTCGCTCCTTTCACGGCAGAGGTCAAGCGAGTCAAAGGGTAATAAGTTTAACCCCCGGTGAGGAGTGAGGAGTCAGAGGTCACAAACAAGGTTTTGAGGGGAGAAAGGTTTGGCGTCATCAATCAGTGGCAGTCGTGGTTATATCCGCGCATATCGACGACACGCGACTCGTTTTCTGTCAGTCTCATCTGCATGGCTTACCCAACACAAAGGGCAGCAAGGATAGTCGTGAATAGAAATGTGAATGAAAGTAACGTCGCTGCTAGGAGCAGAGCAGTGGTTGAGCTTGTGCACTAACATTTGTAATCCTTGCTGTAAATGTAAGGTCCAGATTAATGTTGATTTTTAGTTTTCTCCACAAATCAGCTTTCCTTAATATGTTTTTATTGCTACCATAAGGCCATAGGATAATTTATTGTATAATATATTATTAATACACATGTTAATAAGGTTCTTTATCAATATTTCTGGTCCGTTTTCATGACTTTATGTAAATGACGTTGCGTTAATTTTTGAAAGGGTGTGGCCTTTTTCGCTACATTGTCACAGCCTCACTGGTGTATTATTATTATTATTATTATTTGAAAAATACACGTAATTAAACAGTCTTTTTATTCAAGAGGTAATAATATACATGGATAACACGGCATTTTCTCCAATTCACCTGCAGATGAGCAGAAGTGTATCGCTGCTTGTAAATCTCACATGGTGCTCTGCTGATGTTTCCTCTTCCTGGCTGATGTTAGCGATGTGTCAGCATTAAGCTAGGCCTGCCTGCTTGGCTGCTGAGAGGGCCGTGGATGGCGAGCGGCCCATCCTGGCCCTGGCCAAAAGCCAGATCAGACATGTATTGGTATCAGACGAACAGATGAAACACAATCAAGGATTAAGCGGGGGGGAGAAACAGTTTAATACCGTACGCAGCGGTGTTGATTCGTGTGATGCACAAAGTATAGCAATCTGCAATTCTGTATGTTACTCACATAAAGAGTTTTAATGATTAATGGCTTTTTTTCTGTCTGTGTGTGTGTGTGTGTTTTGATTTAACAGTGGACGGGAGGGAGAAATAATCTACAAAGTCAGCAGATGAAAAAGGCCACGCGACGGTGATCCCAGGTTGGTCCCAAAACCCCCAAAAATGTCGCAGTTAAATCGTACGCTCCTTTTAGCGAAACGAGCCACCGTAATTGACCTTATTGTTATTAGTATTTTAATTATAATAAGGGAGCGTCCACTTACACATTACACTCTGGTGCTGCGGTGCATACTGTACACTGAGATGCATGCACGCCTTTTAGGTGTGTGAATAGGAGATGTACATGTTGCTCAGTCAGCGACTGCTCATAGACACAGACCATCAATCACAAATGCACGGTGAGCTGCATTGCTCTTTCGCTGCTCCCTCAAGTCCTTTATCGGGGGCTGGAATTACACAGCACTTTACCCCTCGTCGCTGCGTTTTTCTGGACTCTCGTCTTAACCTTGCACCGCCTAGACTCCCGAGAACATGGGTTTTAAAAACTGTGACGAAAAAAAGGTGACAAATAATTTTCCACTTGCTTTAATAATGCCGTTTAGACAAATTGACGAACAAAAGCAATGAGTAAGATCTTTTTTTTGTGCATTGGTAAATGCAGTGAACTGTAAGCAGAATATTCTAACTTATTTTTAAACGTTCTGTAAGTGGCCTCTTGTTTCCCTGCATGTTCAATAGCTCTGCGTGTGCTTGACCATCATGTCCAGACCATTATCATCAATATGCATGGCTTCATACTTTACCACGCTTTCTGTTATATTTTCCCTATAAGATTTGCTGTTTTGAATCCAAACCTATGTCAGGATGTGGTCAAATTATCTATAGGTGCATGTATGGGCAGAGGCCAGGTGTTTTTGATAGATGAGTGTAAAGAACCTTGGCTTCTGGATAAGAAACAAGGCGCCGTATCCCGACGACTCTTTGCATTTTGCAATAGCGGCGAGGTTTTTTCGCGGAGGAGCGTGTGATAACGAGCAGGTGGACTGGTTATAGTCGTGATAAGAGCGCGTGGTCGATGACGCGGTCAAGGTCTCGCCTCTCGGACATAGTTTGATCAGCTGAAAGGGTTCACTTCACTTTTTTTTATCTCTCGGACTGCAACAGTTGCACGCAAGCACACACCACGCAGGACTGGATTCACAAGGCGCGACAGCGTATTAGGCCCTCGGGAAAACTATTTCGTTTTCTAAAGTGGAAAGTTCTTTAAATTGAAATCTAGCGGCCAAAACATAGTGTACAAATGGATAAGAGTTAATTTAAGTAATTTGGAGTGGCATTGTGGCATCAGGGTTCTCTGTTCGAATCTTTGCCCTCTGAGTGGGTCTTAATTAACTGGTGGTCGTCTCAATGTTGTCAAGAAATGCTCCCTGTAAAGGTCACTTATTACAACTCGCCATGTTGTGATGCCGCCAATAAAATGGCCAATAACTGACTCTGACAGTCGCGCGCTAATGAGAACAGTTTTGTCAAGACTTTGATCCTCAGCATTCAAACGATCAGCCTCCAAAATAACAAACACCTTCATTGTCATTCACGACGCTGTGGAATAATGATCTAAAAACTTGACAGAGAAATCTTATTGTCATTGATTAATCCATCTCAATTGTTGTCTCACTGAATCAATCAGCTGTTTGGTCTATGAAATGTCAGAAAATGGTATAAAATATCGACTGCTGTCTTACAAATGTCTTGTTTTATGCGCAAAAACAACAGTTTATTGTCGTAGAGCAGCAAAAGAAACCAGAAAACCAGAACAATTAACTGGATAATCAAATTAATTTAGTGGTTGATTAACAGTGCAACCGTACGTTGATGAATACGATTTAAGAACTGGATATGAGGCTCTTTGTGCCGATGTTGAGGCTCTGCAGGTTTAAAAACTATCTCCATAATCTGAGGTACGCGAGTGAAGCACTTTGTCACCGTTTTAGACGCAGTGTGTGTGTCGCGTGACACACACACTTGTACAATGTGTGTTACACGACTGGAACGAGGTGTTTTCTTCAGCTCCAAGAAGAGTAGAGGAGACTGGGTAACAGATCCTGGAAAACATTGTCATTTCTGCACGTTAAAAGTGACATTTCACTTCAATTTAATACGCTAAAGATGATTATGAAATGTAATATTTGATTATTTCTAGGTGTGTAACACAAGAAGTGCAGTATCTCTTTGAAGTCGACACTCAGTTGTTGTTTTGGTGGTGAAATCTGTCTCCAGATTCAATGAAGGTGATGAACAGTGACCTTGAAATGACCAGAGACCTATGACGCGAGGCTCCTTGGGAAAAGGCCATTCCTTCAATTGGCCTCGATCGACTCGGCGCTCATTTACATGGAACATAAATTCACATTTTAAACGGAAGAAAATTGCTCCGGCGGCTGATACACTGGAGCATATGAAATTATAATTGTAGTGGGGCCTGCGTTGGTGCGTGTTTCAGCGTGATAGAGCACTGAAGAGATGCGGAGCAGGAATTATGCGTCCAATAACCGAGATGGGATGTAAATATGGACAGTAGTTTGATGTGCCATCGGGCCATTTCATCTGGGACTGCAGTGCAGGGGCTAAATGGCAACCAGGCTCACACTGAAATTGGGGTCTCACAAGCCTAAAGTTTGTGTTTTATATCGTAGGTATGTGGTCTCATTCAAGTGTTTTAAGTGTAAATTGTTTTACATTTGACCTACAGATTATTTCCTCAGTGAACTCAGACAAGCAAATCCAAGTTTTCCTTTAAAACAAGCATCCAAACGTCATTCATATTTAATAATTAGTTCATTTTATGCCGATTTATCATTTGTAACTTATTAGAAGCGGTGATATGTTAATTGGGGCTGAGCTATTATAAACGGCGCTATTAGCAAAATTGCAATGACTGCAGTCTAATCCTTAAAAATGTATCTCATACACATCAGAAGCAGTTAATCTCTACGTTTTCATCCCTGCAATAGGATATAGATTTGTCCGTTTGATGGCAACATGTGAAATCTGTAAAAAAAATTGGAAAAAGATGGAGCTGAGCAGTGAGGTTTCTGAAGAATCAGATCTGTCAGACACATAAATACAGTATTTTCCTCAAATCGTTCAGTTCTAGTATTAATTCATACAAACGACAGTGGACGACGGTGATTGACTTCAAATCTGTCCCAATACAAGGCACTGAAACAATGATAATGTTGATGTTTGGGTTCATATAATACACATTTTAAGCGCATTTAATTGTGTGCATCTTGTGCTCCTTCAGTCTTTCCTCGGTGTGTCCCTCCCTCATCCTAATCCCTCCATCCCTCCCCTTCTTTGCACAGTTTCTTTTTTTTTCTCCTTCCTTTCACCTCTACAGTAGGGCTCCTAACGGAAAGGGCTGAGACAAACACACATGTCACATCAGTTCACGGAGATTCCAATTGTTTTTATTCACTGTGCACGTCAGAGGTCTCTGGGGTTGCCTGTGTTTCTCAGCGTGGCTTTTGTATATGCAAGTGCAACCACACACACACATCATTTGACACAGCTCCTGCACACCATTCTCCACGTCCATTCACATTTCAGGACCTCGTATATTGCACATCTCCTCCTCCTCCTCTCTACCTACACTGTTTATACACAAAAGTTTGGGGTCACCTATTCAATTTTTAGTGTTTTCCATTAAACGTCACACTTTTATTCATCAAAAGTTGCAAAATGAATAGAAAATATAGTCAAGACATTGACAAGATTAGAAATTATGATTTTTATTCAAAATAATGCACAAGGGTTTTCTAATCATCCAATAGCCTTCTAACGCCATTAGCAAACACAATGTACCATTAGAACACTGGAAATGTGCCTCTATACACCTATGTACATATTCCATTAAAAACCAGAAGTTTTAATGGTCGTTTACCACATTAACAATGTAAAGAGTGTATTACTGATTAATTTAATGTTATATTCATTGAAAAAAATGTGCATTTCCTTCAAAAATAAGGACATTTCAAAGTGACCCCAAACTTTTAGTGTGTGCTGCACTATTTTCCCTCTGAATTTCACCTCCTGTCACTCTGAACCATCAACACACAGGACAATATGGCTCAGCAGGAGGCCCATGTTTCAGAATTTGCTCTGCTCCGTCCATTGTGTCGTCCTCTTTGATGAATTTGCCTCCGACTGATACGAATGCGTCAGTCTTTTTGTTAGACCAAGACAATTGCTTGTACAGTGATGGTCCAGCGCCTTAACGGAATACTCGAGCATCCGCGGTTGCCGCGGGGGCCACAGAGGTCATGTTTTAGTCTTAACGTTACATGACAGCTAACAGACGGGACGAGGCGATGACGGGGCTGAGACTCGAGTTGAATTGGTGATAATGTGGAAAACACGAGAGCTGCAGCTAACGGTTATTTTCACGATGAATCGTTTGGTCCATAAAATGTCAGGAAATGCTAAAATACCTTGATCAGTGTTTGTCAAACCTGGAAATGACGATGTTCTCGAACGTCTTGTTTTGTCCACAAACCAAAATGATTCAGTTTTAATGATTTCTTGTTACATGGAGCAAAGAAACGAGGAAAATATTCACATTTAAGAAGCTAAAACAATCAGAAATCTCGTATTAATCACGAAAACCAATTAATCGATATATAAGATCTGCATTTCAGAATAAGACACAGTGAGAACCTCACTGAACTTATAAAAAACAATGATCTTGACCTTCCCAGCATACGACTGAACCCTCATGTGATCTCTAAAACAATAGTCAAATATGGGGGGGGTGGAGTAGAGATTTCCCCGCGCCCTTAATTTGGAAGGACTTGTTATTTGCAGTCTTACAAAGGCAGCGTCTTTATTCAAGGGTCACTAGTACCGTCTTAGACCTGACCCTTTTCTTTCTTCTCTCTCTCTTTCAAGGCTCCGGCTGAATTTTGAAAGTTTTTAAGCGCACAGCAAAACCAAGCAGTAGTAGATACTCAAGGTCTGTAAAATGAAGAAAGATATATCAGTTCCACTTAAGTCTACGTAATTGCGCTGATGACCCAGCGTTTACATATCTTGTTTTCGCACACAAACAGTTTTGTCGTTTGCGAGAGTTTAAGACAAACTTAAGATGAAAGTTTAGCTTTTACTGAATCAATGTAAGGACTTTTTAGAGTACAGTTATTTTCTATTTTTCTAATTGCAGTGAATGATTACAATGCTAAAGTGTTGGGGTGTGCAGGTTTTTTTTTACAAAGTGGGGAGGGGGGGGGGGGCTCATGATGTTGGGACAGATGGCATTTAGCTCTAGCTGTGCTGAGCTCAGTGGGACCCGAAGCTTAAGAGGTTAGGCCTGTCAAAACCACTCTGTTCATTCACTGCCTAACAAAGTGTTGACTGTCAGCCTGTTCCGTTTAATAAACTTAAGATTTTTCCTTTGTCAACGTCTGAGCAACACTTTGCAACTCGATGACCTGAATATTCCAACAAAGGGGAGAAAAAGATGGCACCTCGGGCAAAAGATGTTAAAATGTGTAGTGTTTTGTTAATTAAGCATATTAAATGAGAGATATCTGTATTTAAAAAGCTCAAGGATACACATTTGGTGTTGTATTATTGAGTTATCAAAACAAAAAAATATATTTTTTCTTCTATTCTATGCAGTAGTTTAGAACGCAGATGTAAACAGGAAAGGGAATAGGATGAGGTGGAATTATTTAGGACGCCTCATATTCAGTTATTTTGTCCTGCACATGAAATGAGTCATTATTTCATGCATCGTGCTTCACCACAAGAGGGAGACATACTGTAACAGCATACTGTACTCTGTCCACGCTCAGCTCATCTGTCCTGAAACACAACACAAGTACAAGTTACGAGTGTTTTTGAACCGTCACAAATTGTTGAGTAAACACACTTTCTCTCTTTCTCTTTTTCCTCTTCCGTCTCTCAATTTGTTTCAGGGCTCGTTTGAGGTTAAAGGCAGGCAAGCGGTGACCTGAGAGCGAGAGGCAGCCGTGACATCTGACCTC
Source organism: Microchirus variegatus (assembly GCF_963457635.1). Classification (NCBI taxonomy): domain Eukaryota; kingdom Metazoa; phylum Chordata; class Actinopteri; order Pleuronectiformes; family Soleidae; genus Microchirus; species Microchirus variegatus. The sequence goes on along the minus strand of NC_139812.1, from coordinate 23,269,702 downwards.
TGACCTCTGGCTGGGTGTGCGGCTGACCCAGGAGGATACGGCTCCACAATGGGAGGCACGTGCCTCATCCATGTCGCCATGGTAACACGAGACCTTTTAGAATCAGTGGGGGCGGGCGGGGGTGCAGGAGGTCAAAGCGTGGTCTTTATCCCGATCTGTGTTAACCATCTGCTGCCAATTGACTCTTATAGATATAACATGTACCTGTGTGTGTGTGTGTGTGGAGCCCAATCCATGGTCTGACTGTGTAATCTCTGCAGGCAACTGTGATGGTGCTTTAAAATTCTCACAATCACCTGGAGAGATTCTGCAGTTTTTCTTCAATATGCGTAAAAAAAAAATCTGACTTGCGCCACTAAATTGTTTAATCTGTTTATTTAGTTGTTAGTTTCTATATAACAAATCACAAATTCTTCAGTCTCTTTATTTCAACCTGTTTTCCTCTATACAGGAACAATATTTACAAAATTAACATCATGTTCAGTTGAAGAAGCCCCGAAACTAGTGATTAACCCTTTAACACCTGACCCTCAAAATGCCCATCTTTGCTTATTTTAACCATAAAAGGACCAGAAAATATGTGATTTTGCCAATTTTTCAACAATATCTTGCAGTTATTTATAATGTAATGCATGTTAAAATAGTGTAGGAACAATTTAAAATGAAGAAAAACAAAACACTGTTGCAGATTTTGGCCGTTAAACAGTATAAAACTAAATTGAGTTTTTGTCTCAATGTCCAAATTTTTTTAACTATGTACAGTTTTCACTTTTTCCCCTTTCTGGAGACAAAGATGGCTGATTCTGAGGGAAATTACCGTAATAACCACACGTTGGCTTTGACGTGCAACTTCTCCGCTTTCAGAAACAGTTGGGAATTTTTCCAATGAACCAATAAACCATCGTGTAATAACGGTAACGCAAAGTGCGCTCGCGTAAACGCGCGTTCTGCGATACGCTCGGTGTATTAAGTAATGTTGTAACTCGCATGAGAAGTGGGCTATTTACAACCAGCAAAGTCACCCCCTGGTGGCTGTTCACTATATCTTTACCTTCACATTGACGGCCTCCAGCAAACAGTAAGACGATGGCCACTTTTTAATGTCTGGTCTACGTTGGAAAAACAGCACTTTTAGCACAGACATAGTGTAGAATGTCTCAGTCGCCTTTAGGAGGACTATTCCCTCGCACTCTTCTGCATCGAGATTGGAGAGCAGATTGTTTACCAAAGGTTGGCTGAAAAACCGTCTGCTTACAAGAAACTGTGATCAAAGTGGATTTCACACGCTGGCTTAAGGTAATAATGATTTGTGCCCAGGAGAAAAAAAACCACGATCCCATGTGACAGTTTTTCTCCGTCTTTTTTGTGTCTGACACTGAGTCAAAACAGAACAGTCAGTGATTGGGTGAAAGAGAAAGAAGAAGAAGAAGGGCTGAAGATTATTGAATTACAGGTCCTGAATGAGGGCCAACAGGTGCAGTCCACCTGGAAGAAAGCGTGTTTCACACTTTATACTTCATGCCTCTTTGATGCCACAGAAGAACCGCAAACACCCTGATCCTGCCACCCCCACCACTTTGTAGAAACCCATAAACACTATAGAAGCCTCCAGGTTTAATTTACAGTAATATTCAACACTCTTTTTACTCATTAGCACCATCATCCCCCCCCCCCCCCCCCTTCTGCTCCATCTCTGGTTTTCCTATCTCGTCGCCTTCTCCTTGTGTTCTGCTGTGTCTTGGTAAAATCTCAGCTGGCAACTGTGAGTCGTTCACTCGCTGCTCTCACAATGGCCTCTGGGATTATGCTAAACACAGCGCCTCGGCCGCTCTCCACATCGACTGGCGTCAGCGACGCCCTTTAAGGGAGCACACAGGAAAAGAGATGGAGGCTTCTCAATGAAGATGTCACTGCAATTACAGCAGCACGGTTCACAGATACCCTCGCTGTCTCCTCTTCCCCCCTCCGCCCTTTCCCCACTTTTTCCTTTTTCAGATTTTCTTTTTGAAGTGCTGCCTCATCTCTCGCAGCTCCTTCATAATGCATGTCCATTTTGAATTTGCATGAATTTACTTTCCAGATGCTTCTCCTGCCATCTTGACTTACAGTGATGAGTACTGTACAGAGCCGGCCCATTGTGTCATCGCTGGATGAAAGGACAGAAAACAGCTTGTTTTTATAACTTAATTTTTCTGTCGTCGGGTGGTGGTATTTCTTTTTTACAGAAGGAGCTCAAGGTTTTTTTGTGAAGTGTGCGGCAGTCGCTGCCCCTGCAGTGATGCTGGAGGGGGTGAAGACGAGCTTTCTGATGCGGATGATACTGCATCAGGAACTGATTGGCTGATGCTCTATAGCCAACAGTATCTGATGCATTGCCCTCAGCATCGAAAGAATCATCACTAAAAAAAAAAACGAAACCTTCCTGATTCATCAGTTTAAAATTGAATTTTTTAAACTGCCAGAACTGTTAAACAGTTAAAATAAACAGATGCTGCAGAGTTGCGACATTGGTTACCCCCCCAGAATTAGACTGTGTTTGTGTACATGTATGCTAGTCACCGTTGTAGGCTGGGGGATTGTGTAACGATGATCACAGAGAGGTTGTGAAACTCAAAGCAGCACTTACGCTAAGCTCTGGTCCAATCTGTCAACTCTTTGACGTTTAAACGTACGTCCGTGCTATCTGGTGTCATGTTCCCCCACCACCACTCGTTTGTTCAAGTTCAAATGGGACATTTTAGTCAATTGAGGTCACGTTTTGGCTTCTCTTCTCCCTTTCTCCTGGCTGCCAGGTTCCGTTTTAATGAATTTCTACATGTACTGCATCAATATTTTACCCTCTTTTACTCTCTCGCACCCACTTTGCTCTCACCTGGATTTGCCGGCACAACTTGTCTCCTTTTGGTTCTCAAAGGGAATATCTGTCATCCTCTTTCATTAGACACTGGATCCATTCTATTTATTAATGTCGACAAAGTGTTTTTCTTTTTGATTAATCAAGTGCTTTATCTTAACTGTCTCTGCTGACTCGTGACTTCTTGCCAAGTCAAATAAACTCTGAGTGAAGAAGAGCCTTTTTTGTTGCACATGCGTTTTCTGCGTCATCTGTGTTTGTAGACATTTCTTTATTCACGGCACGTGAGTGGATATTAATGCAGTCTGTAGTTGTATCTGAAGGGGGAAATTGCAGGGATCTATGGCGGCCTTTGCGTACCAGGAAGGATGTTTTGTTTGCTTTGTTAGCTTCTGCTTTAAAGGCGCCATATGTAAGAATGTGGCCAAAAACAGTTACTACACTCAAGTTCAAAATACCGAGGTCTTTAAAGTTTTGTTTTCTCCGCCACATACCCGTGGTTGCTCAGCAGCTGAGACTCTACTGACTGCAATGATTGGTAGACGGCGGTAGGTGGCGCCACAACATGATTTCAAAACATAGACATGATTTGCAGTCTGCAAAAGATTTTTTTTAATGCAAATATTTTGTCTGTACTGTTGTTGTTGGTGAGTTCAGTTTGTTATATGAACATTATTCCTGAGTCTCTGTGACATATTAGGAGAAATATTCTGGCCAGTTGCTTTAGATTTATTACATAATGCACCTTTAAACCACATATAATAGTCTTATTCTAAGGCTTTATACACCGACGCAAACATACTTATTTAAACCCTCCCAAATGTTACATACTGAACCTTTTAGTGTCAAAAACTTCTTTGTTTAGACTGAAAAATTCACACAGAGCACAAATGAAAACACTGACGTGTATCTTGTTTATAAGATATCTTGTCGATCAATCACATAATTGTTTTGCTCGACTTTGGCTCTAAACTTGGCAGGTGACTTACTAAGTGCACCAGTGTGCTCAGTGCCCAGTTTGGTGGATGATAAACACAAGAGATATTGGTTCAAAAGGAACTCATTGAAAGAGAAGAATCTACTCTACTTTTTTTTTTTTTACCATGTCAAAGTTTTAGTTTTTTAAATTCTACACCTACAGAATCTGCACTCCTGTCATCCACGCCCTGTGAGGAAGGTCAGCATTAAAGGAGGTGGTGCCAAGTTCATCTCTATCCACTCATATCAGCAAGCTGTTGGCACATGTACATGAGTGTGTAGTGTACACACACACACATACACACACAATCCCCTCGCTGTCTCTCCACCCATGGGAAATCCAGGAAGCCATGCCAATTCCAGCAGATGTTCCTGAAGCACAGGCATCTTGTAAACACCATGAAATGTTGAGGCTAATGTAGTGGCTGCTGACAGAGGTCTTAACACATGATTCGATTTTACCACCTGCTGCAAACACATAATGCAGGCTTACATGCTAAGGTGCTAAAAAAAACTCTTGACAGCGTTGAAGGGTATCTGTGCACTGCAGCGCCCCAAACATTGTGAAAATAAATACATGTTTATTTCCATTAAATAAACGTCAAAAGCTCCAGATTTGTTCCTCAAAAAAGTAAAGAGGGCAACAACACAGTGGTAGAAATTTTACTAAAAGCTTAAATTAATATTTATTGTCTTATTGATTCTGGATTCAATGTTTACTGCATGCAAGAGTAACTTAAAGGAGCGCTGTATGTTACACATTTATAGTATATGTCACCAGAGATTAAGTAAATGCTAGATTAAAAATGTAAAAGACAACAGTGTATATTCACAAGTTATGCTATAATTTATACCAATAATGCAGATTAAACGCACAAAGCACAGACGTCTTTAACCATATTGAGTTGGACATTATGTATAGGGATCCATATTCCTGATCATATTAACAATTAAATAGATTGATTCCGTTGTTTTTTAGTGTTAAAGCAAACGATACTAACAAATATGGTCAAATTCACAGATAAAGCACGACAAGAACAACTCCAGACACATTAAACAGACAATAACGCATACTGTTATTGTGTTATATATCAAAATAACTTGGATTAAAAAGGACTAAAACAACTAAAACGCAGAAATGAAGTAGATGATTTTTTTTATTGAGGCAAACGAGCCGTTTTACATCATTACATTTACAAGACAGTGAACAAAACTGTAAGATGAAAAAGAAACTCAGAGAAATAAAGGGTTAAAATCCTCAAAATGATTGAATAAAGGCGTTAAAGTTGTCTAGATTGTTGTATGAAAAAATATTTAATGTTCTTACAACAGTTTTTGGAAGTTGACATTTTTGTCCTCCAATGACTTAAGAGGGCAGTAAATTAAACTAACGCCTGAGGGTGAAAACAGGACATGATGGTCGAAGGTTTTGAGGTATACAGTATATATACAACTTGTGTATAGTATAGAAGTTCTGTCACAATTTTTTAATTAATAAACCTTGATTTTCAACTTCAAATATGGTATAAATACACCAGCTAATGTGTAAAAAGTCTCCCATAAAACCTCTCATTTGGAAGATAAATACAAAGTACAGATCTTTAGGATAATAAAAGCTGGTATAGGTTGCCAGATGTAGCTTTTTTTTATTGCATCAGACTCAGTAAATGTGAATTATGTTATTAGAATCCACCTTATTTGTGGTAATAGGCAGGAAAAATGCCATCACTTTATCTTCTCTACTGCATATTTTAAAAGTATTATCATGGAGAAGATGCAGAAGAGGAATACATGAGTGAGTTTCTAACAGCATCCACTATTTTCCCTCCTCATCACCAGTCCATAGAGGGAGCCACTGCAGTCTGCGGCTGATGATCGCTCACTGCGCCCCCGCTGAGAGAGAGCTCAACCTGCCCGGTTCACCGCCCCCCCAGCAGCATGTCATACTGTACGAACCGCATGTTCATCACAAGTGCTACTTGCACTACTCAGACATCCACGTAAACATCCACTGCCTGCGCACTTTGCGTGGATAAAAGCCAGTCTTCTGCTCCAGCTCCAGCTCCGTCAGCGCGCACACGGCTGGACTGGTTTTGGGAAGTGTTTTCTCTGGGCACGCAGGGAGAGTTGGAGATCCACAGGTACACTGCACACAGGTAAGGTCGAGATGATGCACAGGAGGGATTTCATGTTGAAACGACGCATCTGCTGCTGCAGCACTTGTCTCTGACGTCGCTCGGACAAGTGTCTTCAGGAGACTTTGCGCCGCAGAGAAAACAACGCACATCAAATTCGCTCGGTCCAAATGTGTTGTGCAAGTGCAAACGTATGTGTTTTTTTTCACACGAGCTCAGCATCACGCTTGATTAACTCGCTCGTTTCGCTGACAGACGTGACACACACACACACACACACACACACAACCGGGACGTGTTTACGCACGATCGTTACGCGCATTTACGCGATAATCCTTCTGGGGTGAAAAAACGGCAGAAAAACACTTCACTCGGGAGTCGAAGTCACAGATTGAGCTGGAGCGGCGCCAACATCAACATCACGCCAGCAGGGGGGACGCGTTCAGACTCGTTAAGTAATGCCATCAGTGATGTAATAACTGGTATTAAAACGTGTGGGCTTGTTAAGCCCCCCCCCCCCCAAAAAAATGATCTTGCGCTCTCTTCCATCCATCCAGTCGGTTCCTCCGCATCTCGTCGCAGCGTTTCCGCAGACATGCTGGGGATCTGTGTGTGTCTCTGCGCGCTGTTCACGCATGTCCTCTCTCAGGAGGCTGAGGAGCCCGTGTCCTACACTGTGAGTCCAACTTTCTTTTACCTGATGCTGTTTGCTCTCCACTTGGAGGCAGATTCTCTAAGATTGTGCTTTTAGGTGATGCAGTTTTTGGAATTTGAATTCCTCAAATGTTTATTTTCTCTTATATGTCTGCTACATGGTGTTTTATTGATGCAATCTTCTCATGTACCATGTTCTGGAACTCTAGAATAATGTTGTACACTCTTAGAAATAAGTGTCCAAAAGTGTCCTTCTACAAGGGCTGAGGTTCTACCTGGAACCACTTGCTTCTGAAAAACCCTTTCCCAAAGAAAGGGTTTTTCAAGGGTTCTTGGTAACACTAATGGTTCCAGTGAGAACCATTTTGATCCAGAGAACCCTTTAAAACCCCTTTCCTGAATAAAGGGTTTTAAAAGGGTTTTTGTTAGGACAAGCCGAAGAACCTTATATGGTTCCACTTAGCACTTTTATTTCTAAGAGTGTGTGATTGCAGTAACTTAATAAAGTTTTGTGTATCTCTGTTTGTGTTTGTGCTGCTGCCAGTGTTGGCCAAATTTCAGTGACTCTTCAAGGTTAGATTTTTACTCAACAAGCTTTTATGTCGATGAACATGTGAATCATCTTTCCTTCACAGTGCACCGAGGGATACGAGTATGACAGAGTCCGAGAGCAGTGCAGAGGTGAGGATTCTTTATTTTTAAAGGTCAATTTAGGAGGGTTTTATTGGAAGAAATTGAATGTCACCCATTAATATGCTTGTACAACTGTATAACTACTTAAAAATAAAAAATCATGTGGTTTTTATTCCCTTAGACCTAGCATTTTATATGTGCAGTAAACAAAGGGCCTTGCTTTACAGAGGCTACAGAATGGAAAGATTGTTTTGTATGATTGCAAAAATCATACTACAATCTGCAGTCGCACCATTAGATGTCACTAATTCTCCCTCACTGGACCTTTAAATCTGTTGTTAAATGTGTAAAAGAGTCACCACATCTGCCGTTTTCTGCCTCAGACATCGACGAGTGCACTTTGTTAGACGACGCCTGCAAAGGAGGCATGCAGTGCATCAACCACTTTGGCGGATACCTCTGCCTCCCCAAGAGCGCCGTCATCTACATCAGTCAGGAGACTGAGCAGGCGGCGCCGCCCCCGCCGCCGGATTCCGTGCCCGCGGTGCCGCCGAACCAGCCACAGATTCCGTCGGTGTTTCCCGGTGCCCCGAGAGCCCCTCAGCCTGGCTGGACCGCCCGCTGTTCGCCGGGATTTACTGCGGACGAGCAGAACCTCTGCAGAGGTGAGATCATCCACACACACATCCCTGTGTTTAGCTGTAAGCTGCATTTTCACGTATCGCAGACCTTTGGTCTTTAAAGTAGACATCATTTATTATACCCTATTTCTCCAAGTGAACCTAGTTCCCTGGTGTCCTAATGAACATGTCTGTGACATGCTTTGGTCAAAATATCTTAAGGATGAAGCACCACAGCAGTTCAATCACTCTGCCAAAGCAGCCCTGTTCAGAACGCTCTCTTTTGAGTGCCTGTCTCTTTAAATTCAAATGAGACACAGGAAACTACGTCAGCATCACTGAGGCTAACGGCAGCTAACAGCAGTTAGCATTTGGAAAAGCCATCATTTGCCGACTCTAGCCGTCACATTGCCATCAAATATAAAATGTAAATCCTCTGCCCTCGCCTGCACTCTCGCGTTTTTTAGGGACAAAGTGGAGCTCCGCGAGACAACAATTCCCCGAATGTCTCATTGAAGTCAACACGCGTGTTTTATCTCCTGTACTTAGACTGAGGCGGACCACAAAAACATGACTGAGTCATCTTTTTTTCACACTTTGCCGACTCATAGGGCCTCCAGAGTCCCAAATATAAGTATTAAAATGATTAAAAAGTTGATTTTGCTTAATATGTCTCATTTAAGACACACCTTACAACCATGTGTAGGTTTTCTCCAGGTACGCCGACTTCCTCCCACAGTCCAAAAACTCTAAATTGACCGTAAGGTGTGAATATGATGGTGAACTATTGTTGTTTATCCTGTGATGGACTGTCCAATCTGTCCAGTGTGTTTCCTTGCCCTTTTGCCCTATGTCATCTGGGATTGGCACCAGCAGCCCCACGCAACCCTCCTGTGGAGGATAAAGTAGTAGAAAATGGATGGATGGATGTTAAGTATTGAATCCAGGAGTTTTTTTGGGCTCGGCTCCTTATTTCCAATGAATGGGAATCTTAACACAACATTTTGGACAATGCTATGCGTCCAACTTTGTGGCAACAGTTTGAGGAAACATGACTGTGTCCCAGTGCACAAAGCAAAGACAAAGAGAAAGACATAAGGCCTGACCTTTAACTCCATTGAGCACCTTTAATGCACTGGAACAAAATCCCATAGAAACACTTCAAAATCTTGAGGAAAGTCTTCCCAAGAAGTTGTTATAGCTGCAAAAGGATGGATCAAATCCATATTAAAGTCCTGTATATATGTATTTGAATACATCATTACAGTCCATGTTGGTTTAATGGTCAGGTGTCTGAATACTTTTGTACCTTTAAATTGTCTTTGCATTATCATATAGAGTGGAAATAGTAGTTTAAAATGCAACAGTAATAACAGTATACTGCACTTGGACAGATGCGGTTGTTGCTGCTGCCTGGAAAAACATGCTCCTGAGTGAGTCTCCATCCAGCAGAGCCTGTGAAGGCGTTCAAATAATGACTCGCTAATGACTTTAGAGGCTCAACAAGTGGAGCTCCAAAGGTGAAGCGTTCCATGCGTCTCGCTGACTGACAGTCACGAACATTCAAACCATGCGTAGCCGCCAGATGTGCAGCGAGCTCCTCGCTTTTCCTCTTTGTGATGTCATGTTCTCTAAAGTCTTTAGTCCCTTCTTTTCTTTTGGCCACAGTTCATCTTCTCCCCCCCTTCAGAAAAAAACATTGTTTTAGGCGTTGGAGGAGGTGTTCTTTGAGAATTTATAACTAAATTGTACATGTGATCCTTTTCTGAAGAAAGGCTCTTTGATCTACATGAGTGAGGAGGGGTTTAAAGACACACACACATACACACACATTCTTGTACTTGCTGCATACTGAGGACCAGGTAAAAGTGCTGACAAAGTGAGGACCAACATTTCCAATTTCCACTATATAAATCAACACAATTACAAATATCTACGTCATGAATGACATCTACAAAGAACAACTGGGTGAAACACCAGGGCTGGAAAACCGTTTTTTGTACCAAATTTAGGGAGCTGTGTTTAAAAACAGAGTATAGTATGTTTACAACCTAAGGAAGTGATTTCAATGAAGACAAAGTGAGGACCGGCCAAAATGTCCACACTTCATAAAAATGACCTCACTCGGTTGGTTAAAAACCCTAACTGGTCCTCAGTATGCCACAAGTACAAGAACACATACACACACACACAATGGTGCCCAGATGTTTCAGGCTGCACCTGAGGGACAGAAATCACGCACTCGTAACCTCGTAAACCTTAAGTTTTTCATCTCTCTGAGTCCGTGAGAAAATGTAGGATTAAGGGGGGGATGCATATAAAGACTTAGCTATATATTACTGTATATAGTAAGTATAGAGGACTCGTATTAAAGTGACAGAGGTGGCAGGTGTGCTGGTGGAGATTTTTTCAGTGTTAGAAAAGTGCTTGAATTATGGATGTAAATATTAACCCTTTAAGGTACTACTCAACCATTTGGTCGACCACACTTTAGAGGTGCATTATGTAATAAATCTAAATCAACTGGCCATAAAATCCTCCTAATATGTCACAGAGACTCAGGAATAATGTTCATAATGTTTGCAGACTGCAAATCATGTTTATGTTTCGAAATCAGGTTTTGGCTACCAAGTCTCAGCTGCCGAGCAACCACGGGCTGCAAGTTACGTCAGAAAACAATACCTAAAAGACTTCGGCATTTTGAATTTGAGTGTAGTAACCGTTTTTGGCCACATTCTTACATATGGCACCTTTAAGTAACTATATCTCATTGAAAAATGCATCAAGTTGAACTCACTAACACTTAATGGTTAATGCTAACATGCTCTGAATGTTATTCTTTATGAATTCGACGTCTCAACCGTTTGGTAGAGGCCTGTATCTGAAATACTGTAGGGTCTAATTTAATATTGATTGCCATTATTGCTATCATAAGTGAATAAAATAAAATAATAAAAAATGCAAATAAATAACTTTTCCTTTGCTTTTTTTGTGGTGCGTACCTTAAAGGGTTAACGTTCCTTGTATTTCTCCTCCACACAAACAAATGGCTTTGTGAATGGTTCCCCCCTGATTTTTATTCCCGGAGATTCTTCACTTAGCCAAAACAGTGTTCTTGCCAGACGGCAGATCTGCAGCGTGAAATCAAATCACTGGCAGATTTGGCTGCGTTTAAAAAGGTGCATCTCCTTTGATCTCTGCCATCAGCAAAGTATTTGCACAGAGAAAACTCCACTGACACTCCCTGGATATTTGTTTTCTCTCTGGTTCTTCCATGTTCTAAAAATTGCTTTTATCTCCTTTTACCAACCAAGTCACTTACATCGCTTTTCTTCATCATTCTGATGCTTGGTCTGACTGTGTCTACATGCCCAGTTGCTGCTACATGATTGTCTGATTAGGAATTGGCATTATTAAGCGGTTGAACAGGTGTACCTAATAAAGAGGAGGCTGTGCGGTGATGGCTTGTGATCACAGAGTTCTGGTGAACGTTTGATTTTACATCCTGGGGGAGCAAAGATACAGCATGTGTGAGGTGAGCTTTATGTGCTCTTCTGAGTTGGGACCCATTTTGGTTTTTATTAGAGTGTAAAACATGGCAGCGTATCAGCTGAAGTGACTACATAAGTGAGCTGGAGTGGGGACAAAACTTAGTCATTCACTCCTGCCTGGTCCTGGTGTGCAGTCCCAGTGCCCGGGCCGTGATATTCGCTGTGAGTGTTGTTGCTTAACTGTAAGGCATGTTTGATGTGGGTGTATATTTCTGCTGGTGGAGTGATATAATCTTTGTTTACATCGGTCTCTGGTTTCTCCGTCATTACCTCTGACTTGGCCACAGTGTGCCAATTGTTCTTGGAGGCAGAATTTGTCATCTTCTCTCCTCTTTCCCCGCTCCGTTTTTGCACAGCTGACATATATACTCGCTCGCAGAGGAATTCCCATTAGCTCCCAGCGGAGGGGAAACCTCACATGTATCAAATAGCGCTTACATCAGTTCTCCTTCCCCTGCTAACTCACCACTCTGCGGAGGAAACCGTAGGGTGCCGAGTCAGTTGGGGCAAAGGTGGTGGAAGATGAAAGCCTGACGCTGACTGAATCACCGCAGAAGTGCCGGAGCGCCGGCCGAGCCAGGTTGTACCAGCGTCATGGCTTGGCCTGCTGGGGAGCCGCTCCGCTGATTTATAGCTGAGTGTGTGTCAATAATTGTAGAAAGATCAGCTGAATGCTCTGCAAAAAAAAGGAGAAAGAAAATGAAGCCAATTTTCCAAAGCACAACTTATGCAAATAGATTCAAACAAAACGGCGTTCTCTAAAGAGCGAAACAAACCACCAACTGCATTACATAACACACACTTGTACACTGATATTTTCCCCCCTTTTAAAGGTTGCTGTAATATTTGTTGCCCCGTGAACAAACGGTGGTTATTGCAACAGTAATCAAGCCCTGAGCCCCGAGTGTGAACCCTGAGGCTTAAGTGTGTGTTGTTGTAGTGACACATCCAGGGGAGCTGGCTCGCTGCTCCGAGCCTGGCCACACACACAAGAAAAAGCTATGAACTCTTACTGTAAGTGTGACAGCTTAATGATGGCCCCACATTTCCATGACCTCCCCACACGCCAAACACACACACACACACACACACACACACACAAACACACACACACACACACACACTTTTACTGTGTTAAGCACCCCTACAAGTGGCTTGTTGTGCTCTTGTGTGAGCTTATTTTCTTCAGAGGTGAGATCACATCCTCTTGGAAATTAAGGTTGTCTATCAAACGGAGTCAAATCTGAGAGTAAAATCGGACAAAAAAAAGTGGAAAGCAGTTATTTGATTTGTAGATAGATAGATAGATAGATAGATAGATAGATAGATAGATAGATAGATAGATAGATAGATAGATAGATAGATAGATAGATAGATAGATAGATAGATAGATAGATAGATAGATAGATAGATAGATAGATAGATAGATAGATAGATAGATAGATAGGTGTTAGCTACCTAGCTTATATAACTAACTAGCAGATAGATAGATAGATAGACAGACAGACAGATAGGTGGGGACCGTACCTATGTTCCGCGGGTCCTATGTTCCCCGCTTTGTATGTGACCGGGGAACATAGGACCCTTTCTCTAACCCTAATCTTAACCCTACCCTTTTTCAAAAAAAGGGTCCTATGTTCCCCTGTCACATACAAAGTGGACCTTTTTTGGGAAAAACGGGGAACATAGGACCCGGGGAACATAGGTACGACCCCGATAGGTGTTAGCTACCTAGCTTATATAACTAGCTAGCAGATAGATAGATAGATAGATAGATAGATAGATAGATAGATAGATAGATAGATAGATAGATAGATAGATAGATAGATAGATAGATAGATAGATAGATAGATAGATAGATAGATAGATAGATAGATAGATAGATAGATTATTATACGTATCTCACGTTTGAATAATACTACACATAACTGCTCATGGGCTGCTCAGGCATACAATAATAATAATCGGTCAAAAAGAGGGATAAATAACACATCTTACACTTTGCGGCTTCTACTATTTCCCTCCTCGCGAGTTTACACTCTGAAAAGTTCTGCCTATTTATTTCTCATCTCTAAATTAGACACTCTCGATGGGACATGAGAGGACATGCCACTCCTGTTTACCTGTCTGGTTTCCCGAGGTCATGTCGGCCATATTACCACCTACATGCCTGACTAATTTCAGCTGCGTCTGGATGCTCCTCACCTGCAGTGGCTGGAAACCTTTTTTCCCCCCGACTTATGTCGAGTGTTAAGCCCTCTGTGACAGAGAACCTGTGTGCACTCTTTTTTTCCGAGCACATGCAATCACATTTTTTCCATGCAGATGCAATGAATGCACTTTAGAGGAATATCTCTGGAATGTCAGCAGCAGGTTTTTTTTTTTCCGTTTGCACCCATCTTTTGTGATGGTAGGAATTACTCAACACCTTGACAGATAAGCATCGGATTGATCTGCGCGGAGCAGGAATGCACAGAGAGAAAGAGAGCGTTTGACTCTGCCAGCAAACTTCACGATCTGTCCTAAACAATTTCAACTTTATTGCTCTGCTCGCTCTGCCTCGTCCTCACGTTTGCATTTGAAGAATTAACTCCCCAAAAAACCAGTCCCAGTCGTTCCACACACATATTTAAATAGAGGATGGTTTGACAGTGATATCAGTTTTTCAGGAAATTCCTTTTCGATGTTATCCTGTTCCTGTTTGTTTCCATCCTAAATCAACGATACAGATAATCGGATTGTGAGCTGCACACTGCAGAGTTTACAAGATCTTTGATTTCTTGACGTGTCAGGGTTTACTGGAACACAAAGACACAACCTTTGTGCCTGTACCCGAGACCCTTCTATTACCGGGCCGAGCTCTTTTCTTCCACCTGTTTTTCAGACTAATGATTTGCACTGTCCTGCATCAGTGTGTGTGTGTGTGTGTCTTTACCTTGTGATTTTTACGGCTCAGCCGACTGCACCTGTTTCTCTGCAGCTTCAGCCGCCGTTTCATCTTTAAGCCTCTAAACCGGCGATGTTTGTCGGCGTGGATATTGACAGCAGTTTATAATTCAGATCAAACACATGGATGGCTTTACATGCTAATGCATGCCAACATTTAGCATTTAGCCTGATGCAAATGCTAAAATGCATGCTAAAAATGCTAAATACAGCCTTATAAAGTCATTAGTCCATACTTGGGAAGTCATTTGTGTCATATTTAGATGGTTTAAGGTCCTTTAAATTCCCTAACTGTTAGAGGGCAGAGAAGTTTTTCAAATGTTTCAGCTGTATGATAAGAGTCTGCTTCATTTAGAGTGTACTATGTAGGCCGGCTTATTGGCAGGAATTGAAGATATGCCATTATTATTGCGGAATTCCATTTACATCAGAACCCGAAAGTTGGAAGTGGCCGTGACGTCACCCGTGAGTTATAACGGTTGAGGAAAAGTCAGAGGTAAAACTAGGGATGGGGAATTGGTATTGGTGATTGCACAAACTGTAAAAATATGTGTTGTTAACAGCTTCATATGTTCATAAATGGGTCTAAAATGACCATATATCGGACTAATATCGGTGTCGGTGGATACTCGAGATATCAGTATCGGACACAAAAAAAGTGTTATTGTCCCATCCCTAAAAAAATATGAGCGCAAACATAGCCATAGCTTAGCCATTGTTAGCGATATCAGTTGATAACAACACTCTACATGATATTTTGTGCATGAAAAACTGTGTCTACGGAGAAGCTTATTTGCAAACAATGGAGAAGAAGCTTGTTGTGAATAAAGTGTTTTTACGTCCTATCTTTGGTATGCCAAGGCCACCGTAGTCCCGCGTAGCATTTGGAAAGTGTAGGAGTGACCGGAGGAGACCTCTGTTTGTTACTTTGTTATTTTCGTCACTGACATTTACAAATTTTCCAGTTATGTTGCGTGTTTATTGAGAATAATTGAATCTGTGATTATCAGAATCTGCCTCCCACGTCCATATTTTTGAAGGCAACACTGGTGAGTCAACATTGCTGAGATTTTGCTGGCTTGGAAAACGCTTTTTCCATTTTGTAAACTGTGCCAGAATCTGGTGAATATCGCAACTTTGTGGTTGCTGATTTAAAAAAAAATTACTTTTAATTAAACGATCTATTATGACATCTGTGTCGCTATGGCAATATGTGTTTTTGTTAATATCGAGAAACAAGATTAAAACAAGTGCAATGTTACGTAAGGATTATGAAAATAGACATTAAAATCAGAGAATGACTTCTGTATTTGCAGTGCAATATGCTTTTAATGACAGTGTGTAGTTTGACATTTGTGTTTTTGTTAATATCTTGCGCGTAGAAGCCAAAACTAAAACAACCGCAATGGGAAAATAAGAGCGTGACTTGTTGCCCTTCTGCATTTTAATGGCATCACTTCTGGACCAGCGTGTTCCGACTCTTTTGGCCTGCGCGGTGTTGCTGTTATTCAGTGCTGTTTGCCACTGGCTTTGCTCTTTTCTGCCATCACATCAGCGGTGGCAGAGGCAGAGAGAGCGAGAGGGTGGTGAGCGGTTTTGTCGTGCGTCCTCGCTGTTAAGTGCTTAATGTTGTTGTTATTATTCTCCCAGAGGTCGGTGCCTGTCCACGAGCCAGCTGCTTCCTCCTCTGATGTGCTAACGCGTGTCGGTCTTTCCGTTTACCTCACGATGGAAAAGGGACGCAGGGCTGCTATAAATCACTGCTGCGCTCAGCAGAGGTGACACTCTCGTGCAATCACAGAAATCTGTGTTTCACATTCTCTCTCTCTCTCCGCCTTCTGCTTCTTGTTATGGCAGTGATATTTCGACCCGTCGGTGTCTGTGTTTACAGGTTTCATTCCTTCCATGCCACAAATTTTCTATGAAGGCTGTAAAAGGCTACCGGCTGACTATCGACATGTCAGGTGGGCAGATTGATTGATCTTCCCCACGTTGAGTAACAGCAGAGGTGCTCTTTTTTTTTTTCCTTTTCTTTCTTCCGCAGACATTTTCAGTGTAACAGGAAGGATTATTATCAGTTGGGAATGTAGCTGGCACACGGGACGGATTTTGAAGAACGTCAAGACTCTGCCCGACCTTTAGAAGTGTGTGGAACAAACTCACAAATCAGTTAATAAATGTCCAACATGACTGAAACTCCTGTTGCTCCCGAACAATGAGAGCAATGGGAGAGTGGGGGAATCTTGGGAGTGGTGTGAATAACTGGAGCATGGAAATATTTTCTTGCCCTAATACAGATGGAAATGGAAGCAGAAGTAAGAGAAATTTGATTGTCTTGATTATTTCTTATCTGTTTTGCGTTTGGACTTGCATCGGACTACCACACCCATTTTGTCCTGAGGTCGTCTTGAAGTCGGCGATGGCTGCACTTTTACGCTGCACTGCAGAGAGATTTATACACAAATTAAACAAGTTGCAGTGTTTACAAAGAGGGGGGGTAATAGTAAGGTGCTTGAGGTTAAGGGAAAAAACCAAACCCTTGTGGGCTGTGGAATGACATGTTGATGAATTTGACGCCGCATGTGAAATTTTACGGGCCATTAACACTGCGCATCTTGCCCCAACCCCCCCTGCTTTCCCAAAGATTGAATTATCCAATAATCAGAGGGAAACAGTGGTGCTGTCCAACAGCGGGACGGCTCCAACTGTTCTCTGGAACGGCTCCTGCTTTCCATTGCACTGGTTCAGTGAAAACAAGACTAAATGCTCTCAAGTGATAATTACAACAAGCCCGGTCATGTCAGAATAAATCTGTTGCAAATAACACATTGTTCTGAATTCAGGCCAAACTATTTTTTTTTTTTTAAGTCCTTACTCTGGACAAACATGTTTTACTTTGTCATCTATTTTGACACACGTGAGCACTTTCTTTCCAGTGATACCAGTGTCGTTCTGATCTGGCTTGTGTTTTTTGGGTCTGGGTGGCTGCTTCTGTTACATAAAAAAACGTGACATCACCGCCATTAAATGCAATGACAAAGAATATGACAACAGTAAACACTGCTGCACGCCACTTTCTACCACTTTATCGTGAAGGTCATGCGAGGAGCTGGAGCCAATCCCCGGGCTGACAGAGCGTGAAGGGCGGGGTCCACCCTGGACAGGTCGCCAGTCCATCGCAGGGCCAACATAGACAAACAACCGTTCACTGTTTACTCGTAGAATATCTAGTTAACCTAATCTGCATGGATTTGGGACTGTGGGAGAGAACCCACACACACAGAACATGCACACAGGGAACTTGTGAGGCACTGTACCTAACATAACCTAACATTAATTGTTAAAAACACAGCACTGCTCAAAAGACACTTTATTGGAACACATCCAGAACTTAGAGAAAAGCTGTATTTAGTTTTAAAATAACACCTTTTTCAGAAAAGTGTCTTACACTTGAACAATAGCACGACTCTGGAAGTGAAACCCTAATGAATGTTACTGTAAAACCTGTGTTTGTCCCCCTATTTCAAGGTTTATTACACCACGTTTATTCAAGACATGCTTGAGCCGTTACTGTACAGGCACGTGTGTTGTATGTGGAGTTCAACTCATTGACAGCTTGAGAAAACAGGCAAGGCCAACTTTCAGTCACATCATTCAAATCCAAACGCCAACCATCACAGAATTTGACAGACAAGGAAAAACAACTAAGCTCGTGGTGCCCTAAGACTTTTGAGTGCAGAGTAGAACCACTGCAGGTTAGGCAATTATTTACATTTCCATTATCAAACGTTGCAGTCCCAGTTTTTGGCGTCCTTCCATTGGTGTACAAGAATGGCGCTAGATACACTACAGTAGAGCTTAGATCAGACCCAAAAAAATCAAGCCCGACTCGACCCGTGCACGTTGTGTCCGAGCCCCGACACATTAACTGTAATTACGCGCCCGAGTCCGATTTAAACCCAACAATTTTTTAATACGTGAGCCTTAAATGTACACGTTCGTCCACGTCCTCTGCACAGCGGGAGCTTGTTGTACCTGCTGCCACAGTCTAAGGCTAGCTACACGACAATGATCTGAACACAAACCGCAAAAGTGGCATTGCGTTCCCACTTTTTATTTCGTGTTTAGACGAGCGTCTTTGGGTGGAAATCTGAATGCACGCAGTGACGCAAAAGTGTGTGAAATTTGATGTAGTTTGCATGCCAGGTGGCTAGGTGGCACTGTGAAGCACTGCCATACAACAACACCAGGAGCGTTGAAACTTCCTTCTACTTCTCTCTAGTAACACGAAGTAGCAGCTAAGGCGACTTGAATGTCCGACTGATGGATATAATCCGACATGTTTGACATGGATCTGACGTCAACGCGTACAGGAGGATAGCCAGCGTGACGGGAACGTGACGGCGGAGCGTCTTTAAGATTTCCACTCTGGAGGGTGGCTTCATTTTTTTTGCGTTTTTAACTCCCACAAACGCCGTCACCGTCTAGACGAAAGGCACATCTGATCAAATATTTTGTCGGTTTCACCCGGGAGCGTTGTCGTGAGATCCGCTTCCATGAACGCGTATGTTGCTAATGACGATACGCTTCATGGTTTTTAAATGATGCGTTCACGGCCGCAGGTTTTTACACCTTCACGCAATACGACGTGCTATAACATACCACGCGAACACAACGAGGGAGAAAAAACACAAATCCCTGTCCTAGGGCTCGGGCAGAGAATCTAAACTCTACACTACAGTACATTGATTGGTTGACAGAGATTCATAACTTCCAGAGGAATCAGGGCAAAAAGTAGGATTCTTTGTTTTGGTACACAACTTTTGACAATGGAAACACAAATAACCGTGTAACATACCAAAGTGTACGTCCAACTTGTACATGCCTTCATTGTGAATCATTCCATTGGGGAAGCCTGCGGAAAAAAAAAGGGCCATTTGATGTTCACAGCACCTTTGATGCACACATACCCACTCATCCATACATACCCACACCCACCCACCCACACTCGCATTCTTTGAGCTGCCGCCATCCCCATCACTCCCCCAGCTCCCACAAGACATTTAGCATTAATCTCCCCGCAAAGCGAGGAGTTTTTTAACTCTGACATCACACATGCACACAGGGCTGTAAATCTAACTTCAAAAATCTGCCCTTTTTCTTGTTTAAAATGAAAAAGCCTCCACCCTCTCTCCTCATTTTCCCCCTAGTTCCACATCTTCCACTCCTCTGCTGGACGCCCTTATCTTTCAGAGTCCCACTCTCTCTCTAACAAGGAACTTGTTAGATGATGTTAAATGAAAAATAAAGGGGGGTGGGGGGGGGGGGGTTATCTGACCTCAGAGAACACAGTCACTTCTCGCCACATGTAACACATCATCACATTTGATGACTTGTTGCAATAAAAACTTGTTTTCCTGTGTAAACTCTACGGACTGTTCTGTTCTGCATGTGGTGAGCTGTGGAGACTTTATGGGACCTAAAAGCTAGCTTGCACCCACTTGTACACACACACACACTTTGACTTTAACTTTGAATTGGCAGCTTCTGAAAGGTTTAGCGACAAAGTAGCACTTAACCACAAAATATTCCCGTGAATGAATGTTTGGATTGCGTTCAGCACATGTGCTTTTTATTTAGAGCTCTCGCGGAGGGGAGCGCGGAGGACGGCTCGGACTCTTCTGTTCTTCACAGAACTCCTCTGAAACAATTTACAGTCGCTCAGTTCTTTCTCCAACACTTTCATGCTTCCTACACCTCATGTAGCAAAAGCGTTGGAACGTAATCCACCTGCACCAGCGGCGACACCTTTCATAATGAATGGTTCGCTCCCAGGTAGCCATGACTACGCCGCCTAACATTGTCAAATTCATTGTCAGTAAATCATTAAAAAGTCAGCCTGATTTTATCGTAGTTGGCGACGATGTTAGCAAATCCTGCTATAAGGAGCTGATTTGTAACTCAAGTCTCCGAACCATATGTGGCTCCCATTTTCATCCTGAACAAAGTCAACGATGCCAACTACAATCAGTCAGAGGAAATGAGAGTTGAAACCGAGGGATTACCCTCTTCTCCGTCAAGATGATCTGTTGTCGACGAGTGCGGCGAACCGCTTTGTGTGTTCCACCGTTATAGCAGTGAATCACCGACTGCTGCTAACAGTGACAGCGGCACGGGGAGTCAGATTAGGCCGTAACTGAGAGAGGTGGATTATCGTAACGTCCTTCAAGTTTTTCAACGATAGTTAAACAGCAGCTGTGACAAAAAGCCAGAAAATACAGGAAGCACCGGCTTGGCCATTCCCATAGCTCCAAAACTACTACACTAGAGTGCAATTCTGTCCATGATAAAGATGTTATATGACAATACAGTGGTTCTGAGGTACTCATTTATGATATATAAAGATGTATTCTTAAGTAAACAGGAAAAAAAGTAATTTCTTCACAGTGTTTGTTCACAACAAAACTTGACAACTGTGATCAAGAACAATATCCTGCAAAGTCTTAAATTATTGCACTCATAGCAATCCATTGGCAAAAGAACAAACATTTCTGGACCTAAAAATACAGCTAGAAAAAGATGCTTCTCTTCTTTTCAGTCAGTGCAAATAAATAAATAAATAAATGAAGCTGGATCATGTCAAGGAAATGCATGAAAATGAAATGAGGAAATGAATGTCGGTCTGCGATATTTCTGCTCTTTACCTCGCAGCATCCAGGAGGTTTTAGTTGTTGCCAAGGAACGTCTTCTGGTACATGTCTGTGCTGGGAAAAGGTGAAACTGACACAAACTTGGAGTCTTTTGACCATTCAGAATTAAAAGATGATTTACGTTTAGGGAATTTCTGTCAACTATCAAACAAAATATCTGACATAATTGATCAATGACACTTTTAGACAATTATTTGTTGTGCCGTAGATGGAGATCAAGACTCGTTTTCTCCTTAAATTGTTTAATTTTTTACGTTTTGGAGAAAATAAAAATGGCGCAGGTAGCCTACTGCTCTGCTTGCTAAGTAAAGCTAAACTGCGCTAAACAGAAATACAGGTTAAATTAAAAACCTTTTAGACTTATCATTCCTGGTGCATCGCCAGATTTATGCAGAGCTTTGACACTTCTTTGCCAAACAGGTCGAATTATAGACTTGCTTAAGACTTTGGTTTAAGACCAAATGACAGCAAACATTCCCGGCAGCTTGTGTGTGTGTCGTGCTAATTAGTTAACAAGCTAAACCAAAACACTGTACATTCTGGCAAAGTTGCCAATGTACAACTTTGCCAAAGTTGCCCCATTTACGTGTCTTTCGCTAAGACCGAGACAATTCACGAGCGTCACAGTGTTGTCTGTTTCTTGGCGCGGCGACAGCAATAACAGACAGGATTTTATTTTATCAGGAACTTCAGACTTGTGTTGTCAGAATCCACTGCCAGAAGGCAAGGCATTTCCAGTCTCAGTGAATCACCAAATACCTCCAGGAAGTAGGTGTGGTTGTGATTCATGGCACTTGATCCCAGCTTCTGACTGCTGCTGTCTCCTGTCTTAACTATTCGCTGTTGTCCATTGAAATACTTTTTGCTCCATATGTGCAGCAGTGCATGCACCATATGTGCATTGTCACTCTCACATCTTTACAAATGATCTGTTAAACCCCTCAAAAAACAATCTCTTGACCTCAAAGGCTCAGTGCTGCAGGTGGGTCAGTATCCCACAATGAGATCCCACTGCAATCCAGGCCATTTGATTATTTTTCTTGGTGCCAGTCATGGGCGCACTTTCCCACATGTCTTTCAAGCCACATCAGAGCACAGATCCTCTTAGGACAGCACTGCTTTTATCTTGGTCTGGGCATTCCTCTTCCCTGTGTAAGTCGCACCTGTTGTCTCTCAGTTGCACCTTCAGATAAGCCCTAATGTACTTTGCTTATCCTGTCAGCGTGCCCCTGTAGAGCCCTCTGCTCTTTCCTTTCTTTTAAGACAACTCAGCTTCTGTCCACCTGTTGCGTCATCAGCTCTCACACAGCAAATAAAGCCACTTTCTCACCGGGCACACCGGGTCCCAGTGGATGCTCGAGGCTGTGGGTGTGGATATCTGTGGTACAACAAGGTCCAGTCCAATGTGTGATACCTATTGGCGAGACTGCAGGTGACCTTTCCCATGTGCTTTAGGTAAACTATGGTGGCCTTTGCATACCGGAAAATATGTCCTTCTTCTTCAGGCCCTGGCATACTTCCGTACGCACCGTACACATGATGCAAATTGCCCAGATTTTGGAACTGCATGCAAAGAGCGAGTTGGGTGTGCGTGGAGAGTATTAAGCCCCGTTCTCTAAGCAGAAAAAAACATTTGGACAACAGAAGAAGTAGTCGCCAAGGATAGTCATCCGAGCCTCGACCTGGCAACCCTCGACAGGCTGACACCCCGACTACCCTGGGAGTTGTAGCATCGTTTGCTTGTTATTTGGTAGGAATAAGTCCTATTTCCTGCATCCAGACCACCCGATGGAGAAGCACTTTGACGCGTGGAAGTACAAAAACCACGGGCTTTAGTTTGCGTACACTGACTGGGACAAGTTGGTGTAGTGGTTTGCGCTTTTGCCTTTGCAGCAAGAAGACCTGGATTCGAGCCCCGGTAGCACCAAGGGCCTTTCTCCATGGAGTTTGCATGTTCTCCCCATGTGTGCATGGGTTTTCTCCAGGTTCTCCGTGTTCCTCCCAGTCCAAAAACTGGCGAACTGTCCAGGGTGTGACCCGCCTATCGCCCTATGTCAGCTGAGATTGGCACAGCACCGCCCCACGACCTTCCTGTGGAGGGTAAAGCGGTAGAAAATGGATAGAAACACTGACTGGTTTGTCTGTTTCAGCTTGCTGTAGAAACAAGACACGGTGCAATGCCTCTTTTGCACAAAATTCTACACTTGTGCAAAAACAGAATCGATGTCGATAAGCTCTCCAAACTGTTACACTGTGGACTTTTGCTATAGTTACTCTCTCTTTCCAGCCTCCTGCAGGAGGTGGGACAATACCAACCGTGTCAGCAAAGAAAGGACAGCGTGCAGCTTTAGGTTTACCGCACATTTTCCACTTAGGTTCTTCTGATTATTGTTATGTGTCAAATCACAATGCAGAAAAAAAAAAGAAGTGTTCCTGTGTGTGGTATTGAGGATAACTGTCTGTCATGCTGTTACACTGATGCCCACTGGCTGTCTGCGTACACTATGATGGGCTGTGTCAGACCACCCAGGAGGACTGATGATGGGCCCACCGGGATGAGAGTATACACTACGGGTGTATTTGTAGTGTGTGTGTGTGTGTGTGTGTGGAGGAGAGAGAGATAAAAGTTCAGAAAAAAAGTGGGTAAGGGGGGGTTATAGTGAGAAATGACTTCTGAAAGAAGCTGTGGCTTTCACAAACCAAACTTTTTGTAGGATTAATGTGATAGAGGGAACTTTCCACTGATGTGTCATCTATTTTAGTCCATGCTGGAAAATCTAAACTTAACTAATAGCATAAGGGGAAAATAAAGTATTTTTGGAGGTCTAATCAATTGTGATTATGTCAAACATTTTTTGGTCCTTTGCAGAGTAAAGAGTAAAATCTGAGTTGGTAACTTATGAGTTTGCACTTCTGTGACAGCAAATTATGGTTTTGAATAATTAAGGACATGTTTCATCTTTGTGGCAGGAGCTTTGCGATGTTATTCTTAAAATTAAAGTCACAGTTCAGGTTTTGCCTTGGATCCAGATCCATCTTTCTTCCTGACAACAAGGCTAACTAGCTAAAACAGAAGGAGAAAGATATATTAATTAATTCCCAGGTCTATCACTTAGTTCAAAAGTGTCACTTTGTGATTTTGGTGCTTTAAATCCTTCTTTTGAAAATATCTCATATCATATCATGTAGAAGTCACAACAATTATAGCAATTTTGGCTTCTCAGGAACGTGATTGTCAGATACAAAACAGTTACCTGCTGCTGTTCCCGCACAAGGCAGCTCCAAGTTTCATGGATGCAATCTGGGCAAGTAACGCTACATTAAAGATTGATAGATAGACAGCACATCACTTTATGTAGTACTGTAGAAACTTAAGTGTCTTGCACAAAAGACAGCACTGCTTCTTTCTCCTCTCTCTCCCTCACACACACATAAACTTCCCCCTTCAGAAATCTGTCCTGTTAGCAGCAGATATAATCTGTGTTTTCCCCCTTCACTCTGCAAAGCTGCAAAATAAAAGCCCTCTTTATTTAATCGCTCCGCTCTCTGTGTGTGTGATGGTGTCACTGATGATGTTTTCTCTCCACAGAAAACACTTCACAGATCACAGAGAGTGCGTACAGTACAGTCCAGACACGTCGCTGCGTTGCTTTGTCTTGTCTTGCACACGCGAGGCGTTAAGTTTGTGTCGAGTTACCTTTGTTGTTTGTTTTTTCGTTGCAGACGTAGATGAATGTGCCACGGGTCGACACACATGTGGCTCTGATCAGACCTGCTACAACACCAGAGGCTCCTACACCTGCCAGTGTCCTCCAGGCTACCAGAGGACCGGAGACCACTGTGTGGGTGAGTCACTCACTATCTTTAAAAAACTTATTTTATTACCTGCCTTATATACATATATATATATATTTGTATGTTACTGCCCATTTTCATTAACTCTAGCCTGTACGTTTGTGTGTTTTTTCTGGCAGACAGAGACGAATGTGCCATGACCCACTACTGCATGCACAGATGTGTTAACACCCAGGGCTCGTACTACTGCGAGTGCAACGCAGGTCACAAGTTGGCCAGCAA
This sequence comes from Microchirus variegatus, assembly GCF_963457635.1. Classification (NCBI taxonomy): domain Eukaryota; kingdom Metazoa; phylum Chordata; class Actinopteri; order Pleuronectiformes; family Soleidae; genus Microchirus; species Microchirus variegatus. The sequence continues at coordinate 23,244,544 of NC_139812.1, read as the reverse complement.
CAACCACAGCTGTGTGGGTAAGTCACTGAAAAGCCGTGTGTACTTGTGTGTGTGTGTGTGTGTGTGTGTGTGTGTGTGTGTGTGTGTGTGTGTGTGTGTGTGTGTGTGTGTGTGTGTGTGTGTGTGTGTGTTGGTCGAATTACATTAAAAAAAACTTGGCTCTTGGCGCTTTGTTATTCACATGCAGAATGCGTCAGACATTCTGTGCTAGAACAGCAAGTTTTATTGCGATGACGATGGCGGTTATGGTTATATATTCATTTATTTTTCATTCGTAAACATTCACATAAAGACAGAACTAAATAGGTAAGAGTAAAATAGTGTCGTATACACATTCCCTAGCCCCTTACCCTAACCTTAACCATCACAACCCTAATCCTAAACCAGGTCTTATAACCCTGAAAAAGGCATTTGAAGATGTGAGGACCAGAGAAAATGTCCTCAATTTGCCCAAAATGTCCCTCACATACGGGTTACAGCTGTCTCAGTGAGGACACCTTATCCACTAAATGCCTATGCCTAACTTTAACCTAAACTTTATTCTAACCCTAACCCTGAAACCCAGTCTTAATATCCTTGTTTCCCATGGTTTATGCATCATGGTCCTCATAAAGATATACATACAATTACACACAAATAATCATAAATACACACATATTGTGCATTATAATAATATTAAGCGAGTTATAGTCTTTAGATGGTAGATAGATGGTCTTCTGCATACCTTAGTTGTTTTTTCACACAGAAAACATCCGCTCACTTGATATTTTCTCTTTTTTGGAGAATCTTCTCTAAAACTTTAGACACGGTCGTGCATTAAAATGTACGTAGCTCACGCACCGACATCCATGTCATGTTTAAAGTCACTTAAATCACTGTTCTGCTCCTTTCTAACACTCGGTTTGATCTTTAGCAACTCAAATTACGACTGTGACTACATCAACTTGTGTTGTAGAGCAGTTGAACCTATGGTATACCTAATAAAGTGGTAAAAAAAACGTTTGTTTTGCAGATGTGAATGAGTGTGACGTGCAGAGTCCCTGTCAGCACCATTGCTATAACCTGATTGGGTCCTTCCTCTGCCAGTGTGACCAGGGCTACGAGTTGGCACCGGACATGGTCTCCTGCCAAGGTAAAAAAAAAAACATACAAACACACACATTTCCTGTGGTGAAAAAGAGCCATTTTAACACTAATTCAGATCAGGAAGAGTGTTAAATGCATCCTTTTTTGTGTTCAAGTGTCATTATTCCAGAATATTTTTGGTTTAAATCTAGGCAGCCCATGCCCAATCAAAGGTTCAAATGTAAATTGGTGTTAAAATGACTATTTCATACGATTTGAACACTGCAAAAGCTACTGTGTCGGAGCACACTCACACGTTCATTCCCATTCTCAACGCCTTCTGCCTCCCCAGATATTGATGAATGCGGCTTCTCCAGCTACATGTGTCAGTACCAGTGCATCAACAGCCCAGGGAGCTACACCTGTGAATGTCCAGAAGGATATCAACTCCAGGGAAACAGGTTTTGTCAAGGTACGAAGCTTGTCCTCCCCTTTTTCCCTCTCCCTTTTCCCTCCTATCAATCTTCTTTAATCCCCCTCTCAGTTTATTTATTTATCCATCTTCTCTCCTCCTCTCTGTTTTCACACACAACACAAGATGTTCCCGAGCGAGTGTTATCCACTCTGCCTCCCTTCCCATCTCACTCTCCCTGAACTCTTTGAAGATAATTGTTAAAGGAAACCTGATCATCCCTTCTATCATCCACTGTTCTAGCGTTCAGGGCAGGAATGAAATCCACTCTCGGCCGGTACTGTCATGGAAAGAATGCAGAGGTTAGAAAACCCAAACAGTGTAACTTTGTGTTGCCCCGCTGAGCCACCTCTGTCAATGTATATGCATGATGCTGGTTTCTTGAAGAGGATTTATTTGAAGCTCCGGCGTTCTCTCAAAGGGTGAGCTGTTATTTTTTTCTTCCCCCCCCCTCCCCCTCGGTCAGGTGCAGGCTTTACAGAGGGAGCCATGAATTCAGACTGTTGTGTCAGGGGGGACCTTTAGGTGATGAATCCCCGTTGGTGTGCCAGAAATAGCCCTGTGGTTTGGGGCACGTTTGATCAAGCTATTTTCACGGTGCTGCAGGAAAAAAGGGCTGCTGCAGTTCTGCCTGTGTGGGATCGCTGCCTCACAGGGGGCTTCCCTCTCGTCTTTCCTTGCATCTTCACAGCTGCTCCGAATGCAGCTACCATCTGAAAACACGATCCCATAATTGTACATGTGCTGAACTTTGACTCAGGATGGGTATCATTGGGATTTTTATACACTACCGTTCAAAAGTTTGGGGTCACCTATACATTTTTTTTGTGTTTTCCATTAAAAGTCACACTTTTATTCATCAATAGACTTTCAAAATGAATAGAAAATATAATCAGGATTAGGGATGAGGCAGATCCGATCCGGTATCGGGTTCCGATACAGACATAATTGATGCATCAAAAATTTCCGATAAAACTGTAGAAATGTTCGATCCAATCCGTCTGTGCTTTAATGTCTGCTGAAATGTCTCCACAAGTGATTCCCTGACTGCTCTGATCGCAAAACATGGAATGGATTTCCTGAACTGAGCGTCTCAATGAGAAGCGGAGTAATGATGCACAACTCCGTTCAGGAAATCCATTCCACAGTTTACAGCCAGCTAGCAGGCGAATTGACCAGAAGTTAACCAGGAAATCAGCTCCATCATACTTGCCTGTATAAAGGAGTTTATTAAAGCCTTATATAAAATCAACAATGATGATAATAATATTAAAGCAAAAAGAGCATCCATATCGGAATAGTATCGGTATCGGCAGTTCGCCAAATTCAGGTATCGGATCGGATCGGAAGTGAAAAAAAGTGGATCGGTGCATCCCTAGTCAAGACATTGACAAGATTAGAAATAATGATTTTTATTCAAAATAATCATTTTGCCCTTTCGTCAAAGAACCAGCAAAACTGTTTTCACCTGTGCTAACATCATCGCACAAGGGTTTTCAAAGGTTTTCTAATCATGCAATAGGCTTCTAACGCCATTAGCAAACACAATGTACCATTAGAACACTGGAAATGGGCCTCTATACACCTATGTACATATTCCATTAAAAACCAGACGTTTGCAGCTAGAATAGTCATTTACCACATTAACAATGTATAGAGTGTATTTCTGATTCATTTAATGGACATTTCTAAGCCCAAACTTTTGAACAGTAGTATATCAGTCGCAGGTTCATACTGCCAAGCTCTGGCACAGTTCCTATTCATTCTAGATCCGTTCAGAAACCTTAGTGCTCTCAGAGAAGTAGCCCAGGTTCACCCCACTTAAGTAGAACTAAAGTACAACTACCACAACATGCTCTTTGTTTCCTTTGCTGTTTTCACCAGCATGTTGTCCTTCTTTCTTCCTCTCATCTATAACTTTCATTGACGCCCACTGATGACATAACGGTTCACAAGGAAAATCCAAGCATTTTTCGGGTTTTCCTCCCACTGGGTTTCCCAGTGGGAGCCAACCTTTCGGGTTTCCAAACTCATTTATTTTCAGCGTGAACGCACAAGCCAGTTCTGAATCTGAACCGTGCTGGAGCTGTGCCAGTGGTAAAGCGCTGTTATTGATACTCTTCTACAATCTGGCGCTGACGGCGCCTGAACGCAGAGGTGTGGTTGGTGGAGCTCTTACCTCACCGCCAGAGACCAGGGTCTTCTGTTTTGGGAAGGGTTGTAAATCTTTTACAATAAACTTGTCGACAGCCCCATGACATCAGCTGTTTTTTCCCTGTTACCTCGTTTGTACTGACTCCCGTGGCTGCTGCTTGACTAACGTTGCTTTTGGGATTATTTAGCAAATAAATTAGAAGTTTAAAACGGATGCTAACAGCGTCTTGACAAGTCGCTTTACACATTTGACCAACACGGGTGTTACTTTCAGTCGAGCTTCTATTAGGAGTACACTGCAGTTCTGTTAGCAGCAGCAGAAACATTAGCTTTATAAAAAGTTAGCTAATAAAACATTAGCTTGGCTAAAGTTAAATGATGCGTTCACACCAACCGGTCAATAGCACCACGGGATCACTTTAGTGCATTTTTGTGCATTTGCATCATCCTGGAAGTTGGTCTATTATTATTGTCCGTAGAGGATAGAAGTGACGGGACATTTCTTTTTGCTATCAACCATGGCTAATATCAGGCGCATCGTTGCATTCTATCTCTTGTGGAAACGTCTGCACAGAAGAAACTGCCATCACGTGTGGTTTCACAACACCGTCCGACTTTCACCGCTTACTTCTGGAGCTCTGTGTGGATAAGGAACACTTCCAGAGATACTTTAGCCTGACGAGCTGACGCTCCGCAGCTGGGACGAAACGCCAGTAGTTGGTACCAGCTAGCAAGTCGTCAAATTAGCTGCTTGTTGTGTTTCTACTCTGCAGACATTTCCACAAGAGATAGAGTGCATATAGCAACTTGTTTCTTAGAGCTCCTGGTGGCCGCACAACAAAAGTATAATTCTGGGCAGAGTCTGGCCACCGGCAAGTACCTAACGTCAACCGCTAGAATATCAAAATTTCACCAGCGCTTTGAGATTACAATCTCGTAACCTCCACATTTCAAATACTGGCCTGGCCTTTCAGTGGAGGGCGTTTTCACTGCGCTAACAAGCTAGCGGTATGCGTTTCACAGGGCGTAACAAGCTATATGCGTTGGGGGAAGCGCAGATTTATCCCCAACTTACCCCCAATGTCAGTCGATGCCAGTCGAGTGTTAGGGTTAGGGTTTGGTTTGGGGTTAGGGTAAGGGTAATGTTTAGCATTCTGTATTGTGTACGGCTTTCGGAACATAGGGATTTCGGAACATAAGTGTGTAACCCAGCATTACATTTACACTGCATTTGTAAGTGTTAATTATAATACTTTAAAATTAAGAAAAGTAAGCCTAAACTTTGCTTACTGGAGAGTAAACAACGCATCAGAACTTTGACCTTAAGTCAGTAACTTGATTGTAACAAAGTAGGAGGCGGTTGGGATGCAGAAAATGCTAACACACCCTGCTAAATAATAACTGCACTAGAATTTTCTGATTGTGAATTGTTTGACCAGCTTATATCTACTTTAGTACTGATTTAAAACCAGCTTTTGATACCCATCCCTACCTTTGACTCATGAAGTATGTGGAATTTGTTGGAGGAGGAAAAACAAGCAGTGCTTCTGCTATTTTTGACTGGTCAACACTACATTTTTCTCTCTCTCTTTCTGTCACTCTGCCAATCAACAGATATAAATGAATGCGAAACAGGGACCCATAACTGCCAAGATGACGAAATGTGCTGGAATTATTACGGGGGCTTCCGCTGCTACACCAGGAACCCCTGCGAGCCGCCTTATGTCAAGACCTCCGAGAAGTCAGTCAAACATCATCATCCACTTCATCTGTTTCAGTTACACTAATGTCGTCGGACGTTCATCATCATCGTGTGTTTGTGCGTTTGCAGTCGCTGTATCTGCCGTTCTCAGACCGAGTGTCAGGGTGTCCCGCCGTCCGTCGTCTACAAATACATGAGCATCCAGGCGGAGCGCAGCGTGCCCGCGGACATCTTCCAGATCCAGGCCACCAACATCTACGCCAACACGCACAACACCTTCAGGATCAAAGCTGGGAATGAGGCGGGAGAATTCTTCCTGCGGGTAAGAGCTAATAGAAGCTATTTTCTTTTTTAATCCTCCCACTGTTTATCTGGCATGGACATCTGGGGAAGGGTGTGACAAGGTAATAATCAACTAATTAAATGCTAAGATTTCTTCGGAGATTCAAAATCTGTGGTTTAAAGCTAAATCCGTTAAATGACTCACATTGTCCCACTGTTATTATCTTCCTGACTCCACCTCGTAAAAGCAATTAAGCAGTCAAAAAAATACAAGTATTTTTATCCCATTGATGGTTGCTAGAGATGCTTTTACAGACAAAGAGAATGTGAATGTTTGTGGAACTTATTTTAGTTTTCAAACCAACAAAAAATAATCTGTTCTCTGGCCCAGATTATCTCATTCCTGTCAGTTTTATGTGTTTCCCTGCTCCAACACACCTGATTCAAATGTTCAGCTCATCAGCAAGAGCTGCAGAAACCTGATAACGACCTATTTATCTGAATCAGGTGTGCTGGAGCAAGGGAACCTATAAAACATGCAGGGCGGTGAGTCCCCACGACCACAATTGAGGAAACTCCAGTCGAGCTTACACGCTACCATACATGAAACATTTACAATGCACATGCTTAACCCTTAAATACACATTTATTTGTGTTGGCTTTTCTAGAACATTTGATCCTTTTTTTCATGCATATTGTTGCAAACTTTATGTCACGCTGTGCATTTTTGAGTCTACTTTAAACAATGTTAATGGTGCATTTTGTAATAAATCTAAAGCAACTGGCCATAAAATCCTCCTAATATGTCACAGAGACTCAGGAATAATGTTCATATAACAAACTGAACTCACCAACAACAACAGTACAGCCAGAATATTATTTATTAAAAAAAATATTTTGCAGACCGCAAATCATTTTTATGTTTTGAAATCATGTTTTGGCATGTGGCGCCACCTACCGCCGTCTACCAATCATTGCAGTCAGTAGAATCTGAGCTGCCGAGCAACCAGTTACAAGGGTTGCCAGTTACGTCAGAAAACAAAACCTAAAAGACCTTGGTATTTTGAATTTGAATGTAGTAACCGTTTTTGGCCACATTCTTACATATGGCACCTATAACTAAAATACTCACACTAACTTCACCTAAGCACAAAAATGTGCTCATTGAAACCCATTCAAACCAGTGTTTTTGATGCATCATGACAAAAACTTGGCAATTTAAGGGTTAAAAACCTTTAAAACAACAATAATTTATACCATTGTATAGCTTGTACTTGTATGAGCACATTTTGGTGCTCTAGGTGTGTTAACGTCAGTATTTCATGAAATATGACATAGCAAAAAAATAACAAGTCATGCATATTCACGTACACCAGACTGCAATAATCAAAATAATCCAGTTTGCATGAAGTATATTGAAAATTGTTCATTTATTGTGTTTCTTAGATCATAAAATATAAGTGCATCATGCCGAAAAGTTGCACATCTCAGGGTTAAACACTCGTCGATTGTGCTTTTTGCAGCGTTCCAGCAACGTGAGCGCCATGCTGGTGCTAACCAAGCCTCTAGCAGGCCCCAAAGAGTACATCGTGGACCTGGAGATGATCACTCACCATCTGACCATGAACTACCGCTCCAGCTCACTGCTGAGGCTCACCATCATCGTCGGCCATTACGCTTTTTGAGCGGCACATACATAAGTCTCCGTAGCCTCCATAAAGTCTGGTTCAGCAAAAACAACATAGCAGCGTAGCACAGATGACGCCTTTATCCGCATTAAAAATACTGTACATTTTCATAAAATACATGCAATACATACAAGACCGACCAGTCCATGCTGTCCTGTGACCACTGGGCATCTTTTTCTCTTTATTTAATTTAAAGAGCCTGACGAGGGCATAAGAAAGAGGCTGTTTGCTACTTCCATACCTGAAAACAGTGTGGAGCAGAACAGTCACATTCGGGAAAAGAGGCCTAGTGGACACACATCCTAAATGGGATGAGTTTGGGGTTTTTAATGCAGCAGCAGGACCTACATTTATCACTTTATTTTGGACCAACAAATACTTTACACTAACCTGTTGTAATAAAGAGAGAAGAATCCTATTTTCTATATTCATGTACATGTCAAATATCAAGCTTTTTTGTTGTTGTTTTTTGATAAATGTTGTCGGGGGTTAGGACTGCTGCGCCGCGCTCTTCATGCAAGTTTCTGTATAGTTTTTACTTGTGATCGTTTTCCAGAGACGTTGAGAAGTGTGAAGGGAGGGAGTTGAGAGAGAGGTCGACTTTGTACGTGACAACGGCCGAGCGTCACGCTTAAGTAAGAGAAAGGAAAGGCTCAGTGGATGTGGTTTAGCTGTTTCTCTGATGCAATCATTTTTTGTTTTGTTTGTTTTTACTTGAGAACATGCACATGAAATGATGGCTTTGATTTCACACACACACACCTTGGCCACAGCTGATCCTGAACCAGAGGAACAGCACAGGTTCTCTAATGCTGCTTTTCCAATACACGGCCCCAGCACGACTCGCCTCAGGCTTGGCTTTTTTTTTTGCTTTTCCATTAGTGATAGTACCTAGTTCCTGGTACTTTTATTTAGTACCTGCTGTGGCGAGGTTCTAAACGAGCTTAGCCAATGAATGGTCTGAGAATCAAACCAAACAATGCCAAACTGTAACTGAATCAGTTGAAACGACTTAAAAATCCTCAAAACGTGCTTTAATCTCCAAAATTTAACACGGAAATGTCTAAAATCTCAACATTTCACAGAGGAGTCTGGTGTATTTAGCCTGCGATTGCTGCTGTAATTTCAGTTCAGTGAACGATTCTGTAAACAAATCTTTTTAATGAAGCGATTCTAATGATTCAGTTACACCCCACAACAACAAACCACGAGTTTGTGTGTTTTTGTCGCGTGTAAAACCATGCAGTCACGCAGCCTCGCAGTGATGACTCGGCCCATGTTGAGGAGATGCTACAGTAATGGACAACCGACCGCACCGTGTAGAGTTGAGCCGTGCTGGTACTGTGTCGTGGAAAAGCACCAGGTTCTCTGCTGTGTATCTGGTCCACGTGTAAAAAAACAGGGGATTATTACAACGCCACCACACTCTTTGGTAAGAACAAGTGTCATTATTCACTCCACACAAAACCACACGTTGTCACCACTGTCTGTCGAAGTGTAGAAAGTCATCCATCATTGCCTTTTAAATGTCTTTTATGCGGTTTTCAGCAGTGATCATCATCATGCAATAGTGCCTTAGAGATATAAACACATACAGTACAAAAGGACAAAATGTAACACTAATCCAGTCACTAATGCTGTCGAGATTCTTCAATGTTCTAATGTCTCTCTTCTTCTATTTAAAATCTATATTTTTGTCACATGTATCTTTTACGTCAATTGTACTCTGGAAGAGCAACAACAACAACAAAAATAATTATATATATATTGTCGATTAAAATGAGAGGATAAATGACGTTGAAGCCTCTGTTTTTATAAGAACTGGGTGAAAAGTTAGGGTCAGAAATGTTTGTGTTTGTGTGACTTTCCCATATTGTACGGTGAAAATGCAGCGACTGCACAAAACGCTCCTCCGATGCATGATTCAGGCATCTGAATTATGATAAATCCAGTGAACGTGGTGCTCTGGGCATCGCGCTCTATCTATCTTGTTTAAACAAACCTAGAGGGTGCACACACACACATATATATAAATATATATAGTTATATAGAGTATGTGTGCATAGGGACAAACCTCTGTGCACACAAACACACACGCGTTTAGATGTGAAATTGGCTGGGCGTGGTTTTATGGTAAGTTGTTACTCAATCATTGTGCTGTCGAGAGCTTTAGTCAGAGCAGCGCTGGGACGTGTAAGATGATACATGATGTGTCATTGTTCCCCTGGCTCCATCTCCCCAACTCCCTGCTCAGTAAATCCCATGCTTTCTTCTTCTCCTGCTGCTGTACGTGCACGATTCAACCCCCAGGAGAACGTCGGTGCTCACCCCTGCTTCTTCGTAAAGCTTGACGTTACATTACGTTTCGAGGTCAGAGGGCCTTGAGCTGAATTTGGCCGCAGAACACAGCAGGGAAAGAAAAAATTGCGGAACGTTCAGTCACTCGGATGTTTGTTAACCTCTGTCATCTCCTCTCTCTGCAGCATCCCAGTGATGCAATAAACTCGTTTTTCCGTGTGTTTCTTGCTGTTTTTTTATAGTCTCTGAACTTGTGTGAGGTCAGAAAACTCATTTGCCGCAATTTGAAAATGTCAAATATGGCCAAAAAAGTATGTACGAGTGGACGTATTTGCGTGCGGTCTTTTCTTTTATATTCGGTGTGAGATTCTGTGATGTAACTTGATTAAAGAGTTCACAGTTGTTTCTTTGAGGCCTAACAACAAACATGACTTTTCTATCAAATATCAAATCTGAGCTTCCAAAAACTTCACAGGCTTGAATTCTGAGGCCAACGCCCTGATATTTATTTATCATTTTACTTTTGCTTTACTTCACTTAAGAAAATAGTGTATGAAACATTTGCATTATTTAAAGGTTTTCTTTTGTTTTTGCGAACAAAAATTCCCACAGTTAATACATCGTATGGCTCACAGCATCCAAATTAAAGCAGCGGTGCAGGATTTTTGCCTTTTTTTACCCTAATTTAACAGCTTCAGATTCATCTTAACGGTTAAAAGTCTTGTCTCCACTCCCTCTACTGTCTGTTAGCCGGAAAACCAGCCTTGGAAGATCAGGACCGCCGACCCAGAGTCCTCTAGAAGTACCGCGTTAAAGGTGATATTTGAGTACAAGTACAAGTATCTTAACCAGAAAATTACTGAAGGCAACTTAAGTAACAAAAGGAATTTTCTGATACAAAATGTACACTCTTATAAATAAAAGTGCTAAGTAGAACCATATAAGGTTCTTCGGCTTGTCCTCTTATGAGAACCATTTTTGGCTCCAGGTAGAACCTTTTTTGTAAAGCTTCCACCTGGAAGCCTTTTGGAGGGTTCCACCAAGAACCCTTTTAAAACCCTTTATTCAGGAAAGGGGTTTTAAAGGGTTCCCCGGGTCAAAGTGGTTCTTACTGGAACCATTAGTGTTATCAAGAACCCTTGAAAAACCCTTTCTTCGGTTTTTCAGAAGCAAATGGTTCCAGGTAGACCCTCAGCCCTCGTAGAAGGACACTTTTAGAACCCTTATTTCTAACTACTTAAGCAGAAGGGCGAGCGGTCTTTCAACTGGAAGGTTGTGGGTTCTATTTCCTGGTGTCCTTGAGCAATGACTTAAGCTGCTGTTGTGTAAAGCAGCTCATCAAGATGAGAAAAGCTCTATATAAATACAGACCATTACCAACTCCCCTTCTTCTTCTTCTGATTTTATTCGGTAGTAACAAAGACAGTTGGAGGAAATGTAGTGGAGTCAAAGTATGAAACTCCTGGCGACTGCAGCTTTACATCACTTTCTCTCGACTTTAAAAGCAGTGGATGTTTTCGTCTTCCACCTTCAGTGAGCTCTTTCCCCCTCACAAACTTATAAGATAAGTGTTTCTTTGCTCACTCACCGGCCTCTTCCTCCTCCTCTTCCTCCTCCTCCTCTAAATAAAGCAGCACTTCAAGAAAACCGAGCTGAGGCCTGACACGGTGCCCTTCACGCTCCAGGTATTTTGCTCTTTTGACCCCGGCAGCGAATGATAGACACGACTGTTTCTTGCAAGTAATGTAAACTTTCCCTCCTCGCTGCTGCTGTCATTAAAGGGCTTCACTGTTACTGTACCTGAGGAATAAACATCATCTGTGTATATCATGTTTTCCCCCCCCTTCTCCTTGTAATTATGTCATAATTCAAAGTCAGCGTACAACAACAAACTCCTCTCTCTGAGGAACGACGGCCCTATTAATTGTCAGGATATAATTACATTCACACACACACACACACACACACACACAACACCCCGAGGAGCCGTCTCCTTTAGTCATCTCAGAGCTATAATTAGCCCGATGTGATCACACACACACACACAGGTATGGACCTCCAGGATTTACCTGACTGAGATGACATCTGTGGTCGGGCACCAGGCAGAGAGAGTGTTTACAGCCTGGCACGTGTTCACCATCCTGGTGATTTCTTGAGTGGCAGCGGCGTGCGCGTTACCGCCGCTCGCTCTCTTGCCAGCGCTAACAAAGTGACCTCATCACATGGTTCACGTCTTCATCCTGACCTCAAATACCATCCAAACAAACCAGTCACTTCACACCTCTCTGTGGCATTAAAACACCGACCAGTACCGACCCTCTGCCGCACACATGCCAGGGACAACATCACGGAACAGCACCAACTCGAAGATGTGATTTTCGAGTTGATTTCCTGCGTGTAATACAGTACAACAGCACTTAAAGGCGCCATATGTAAGAATGTGGCCAAAAACGGTTACTACATTCAAATTCAAAATACCGAGGTCTTTTAGGTTTCGTTTTCTGACGTAACTGGCAACCCGTGGTTGCTCGGCAGCTGAGACTCTACCGACTGCAATGATTAGTAGGTGGCAGTAGGTGGCGCCACATGCTAAAAACATGGTTTCAAAACATAAACATGATTTGCAGTCTGCAAAATATTATTTTAATGCAAATATTTTGTCTGTACTGTTGTTGTTGGTGAGTTCAGTTTGTTATATGAACATTATTCCTGAGTCTCTGTGACATTTTATGGCCAGTTGCTTTAGATTTATTACATAATGCACCTTTAACTTTCAACTTTTAGATGTGATTTAGAGTTTAAACACTGAGCAGTGGATGTGCCTTCAAAACTCCTGGTTTGATGTTTCTTTAATCGCCTTTTTCCTCCACAGAGCTCCCCCTCTGCGTCTGAATGAACGGGTCGTGATTCGTCTTACGGTCACAGTCGCTAAATCCGCCAGACTCCTCTGGTAATTATTGCGATTTTAGACATTTCCGTGCTAAATGTTGCAGATTAGCGCATGTTTTCAGGATTTTTAAGTCTTTTTTTTACTTTTGATCTACAGTTCGGCGTGTGATTCCTGTGTCGGACGTCGTGCTCGCGACTCTTCCAGTGATGACACTCTGTGACCAATCAGTGGTCGGCTTGGAACCTCACCAGAGCAAGGTACTAAAAAAAGCACCAGGTACCTTTTGGAGGGTTCCACCAAGAACCCTTTAAAACCCTAAATTCAGTAAAGGGGTTTCAAAGGGTTCTCTGGATAAAACTGGTTCTTACTGGAACCATTAGTGTTACCAAGAACCCTTGAAAAACCCTTTCTTCAGGAAATGGTCCAGGTAGAACCTCAGCCCCAAGTAGAAGGACACTTTTGGAACCCGTATTTCTTAGAGTGTAGGTGTAAAGAGGCCCATTTACGGTGTTCTAATGATACATTGTGTTTGCTAATCAGGCCAAATCTACTCGTGAGCTCTGATTGGCCTGAAGTCAAGGTGAGACAGGAAATAGTTGAAGGAACTTAATCCTCAGAAGGTCACTCACTGGTGGAGTGAAGTTTCTTCACATTCACAAGGGTAAGTTCACACATTTTCATTGTCAGGTTGATTTGAGCACCAACACAAACACCAACACCAGCTTTTACTCGTTCCCTTTTCCTCACCCTGACCTCACTGAGATACATTCTTTCAGACTAAAGTGATCGGGGATGAAACCCACAGTCCTCGCACTCGGAGGACGTTCATCTGCAACTAATACGAGGCCTTGGCAGCTTCGCTTAGACAAATAAAGTGGACTTTTTTAGCTGGCGCGGAACCTCTCGACGGCGTGAGGAAAACAATCCGGCCCAGATTTGAGGTTAAAGACTAAAGTCAGCTCACTGTCAAAGTGCATCAGGGCAAATGGATCATTTCATGAATTTCAAAAATTCATTAAAATTATTTCTTAAGAGGTTTGCAAATATTTTCAACGTATCCTTGTTCAGGGCGATGCCGACTTTTATGATGGTAAATTTCAAGTCATTCAGAGATACTTTTTGTTTTTATTTAAGAAAGTCAGCTCACTGTCAAAGTGCATCAGGGCAAATGGATAATTTCCTGAATTTCAAAAATTCATTATAATTATTCCTTAAGAGCTTTGCAAATATTTTCAACGGATCCTTGTTCAGGGCGATGCCGACTATTATGATGGTAAATTTCAAGTCATTCTGAGATACTTTTTGTTTTTTTGAAGAAAGTCAGTTTACTGTCAAAGTGCATCAGGGCAATGGATCATTTCCTGATTTTCAAAAATTCATTAAAATTATTCCTTAAGAGCTTTGCAAATATTTTCAACGCATCCTTGTTCAGGGCGATGCCGACTATTATGATGGTAAATTTCAAGTCATTCCGAGATACTTTTTGTTTTTGAGAAGAAAGTCAGCTCACTGTCAAAGTGCATCAGGGCAAATTGATCATTTCCTGAATTTCAAAAAATCATTAAAATTATTCCTTAAGAGGTTTGCAAATATTTTCAACGGATCCTTGTTCAGGGTGATGCCGACTATTATGATGGTAAATTTCAAGTCATTCCGAGATACTTTTTGTTTTTTTGAAGAAAGTCAGTTTACTGTCAAAGTGCATCAGGGCAAATGGATAATTTCCTGAATTTCAAAAAATCATTAAAATTATTCCTTAAGAGCTTTGCAAATATTTTCAATGGATCCTTGTTCAGGGCGATGCCGACTATTATGATGGTAAATTTCAAGTCATTCCGAGATACTTTTTGTTTTTGAGAAGAAAGTCAGCTCACTGTCAAAGTGCATCAGGGCAAATGGATCATTTCCTGATTTTCAAAAATTCATTAAAATTATTCCTTAAGAGCTTTGCAAATATTTTCAACGCATCCTTGTTCAGGGCGATGCCGACTATTATGATGGTAAATTTCAAGTCATTCCGAGATACTTTTTGTTTTTGAGAAGAAAGTCAGCTCACTGTCAAAGTGCATCAGGGCAAATGGATCATTTCATGAATTTCAAAAATTCATTAAAATTATTTCTTAAGAGGTTTGCAAATATTTTCAACGGATCCTTGTTCAGGGCGATGCCGACTTTTATGATGGTAAATTTCAAGTCATTCCGAGATACTTTTTTTTTTTTGAAGAAAGTCAGTTTACTGTCAAAGTGCATCAGGGCAAATGGATCATTTCCTGAATTTCAAAAAATCATTAAAATTATTCCTTAAGAGCTTTGCAAATATTTTCAATGGATCCTTGTTCAGGGCGATGCCGACTATTATGATGGTAAATTTCAAGTCATTCCGAGATACTTTTTGTTTTTGAGAAGAAAGTCAGCCCACTGTCAAAGTGCATCAGGGCAAATGGATCATTTCATGAATTTCAAAAATTCATTAAAATTATTTCTTAAGAGGTTTGCAAATATTTTCAACGCATCCTTGTTCAGGGCGATGCCGACTTTTATGATGGTAAATTTCAAGTCATTCAGAGATACTTTTTTTTTTTTTTAAGAAAGTCAGCTCACTGTCAAAGTGCATCAGGGCAAATGGATAATTTCCTGAATTTCAAAAATTCATTATAATTCCTTAAGAGCTTTGCAAATATTTTCAACGGATCCTTGTTCAGGGCGATGCCGACTATTATGATGGTAAATTTCAAGTCATTCCGAGATACTTTTTTTTTTTTGAAGAAAGTCAGTTTACTGTCAAAGTGCATCAGGGCAAATGGATCATTTCCTGATTTTCAAAAATTCATTAAAATTATTCTTTAAGAGGTTTGCGAATATTTTCAACGCATCCTTGTTCAGGGCGATGCCGACTTTTATGATGGTAAATTTCAAGTCATTCCGAGATACTTTTTTTTTTTTGAAGAAAGTCAGTTTACTGTCAAAGTGCATCAGGGCAAATGGATCATTTCCTGATTTTCAAAAATTCATTAAAATTATTCCTTTAGAGGTTTGCAAATATTTTCAACGCATCCTTGTTCAGGGCGATGCCGACTATTATGATGGTAAATTTCAAGTCATTCAGAGATACTTTTTGTTTTTTTTTAAGAAAGTCAGCTCACTGTCAAAGTGCATCAGGGCAAATGGATAATTTCCTGAATTTCAAAAATTCATTATAATTATTCCTTAAGAGCTTTGCAAATATTTTCAACGGATCCTTGTTCAGGGCGATGCCGACTATTATGATGGTAAATTTCAAGTCATTCCGAGATACTTTTTGTTTTTTTGAAGAAAGTCAGTTTACTGTCAAAGTGCATCAGGGCAAATGGATCATTTCATGAATTTCAAAAATTCATTAAAATTATTTCTTAAGAGGTTTGCAAATATTTTCAACGCATCCTTGTTCAGGGCGATGCCGACTATTATGATGGTAAATTTCAAGTCATTCCGAGATACTTTTTGTTTTTGAGAAGAAAGTCAGCTCACTGTCAAAGTGCATCAGGGCAAATGGATCATTTCATGAATTTCAAAAATTCATTAAAATTATTTCTTAAGAGGTTTGCAAATATTTTCAACGGATCCTTGTTCAGGGCGATGCCGACTTTTATGATGGTAAATTTCAAGTCATTCCGAGATACTTTTTTTTTTTTGAAGAAAGTCAGTTTACTGTCAAAGTGCATCAGGGCAAATGGATCATTTCCTGAATTTCAAAAAATCATTAAAATTATTCCTTAAGAGCTTTGCAAATATTTTCAATGGATCCTTGTTCAGGGCGATGCCGACTATTATGATGGTAAATTTCAAGTCATTCCGAGATACTTTTTGTTTTTGAGAAGAAAGTCAGCCCACTGTCAAAGTGCATCAGGGCAAATGGATCATTTCATGAATTTCAAAAATTCATTAAAATTATTTCTTAAGAGGTTTGCAAATATTTTCAACGCATCCTTGTTCAGGGCGATGCCGACTTTTATGATGGTAAATTTCAAGTCATTCAGAGATACTTTTTTTTTTTTTTAAGAAAGTCAGCTCACTGTCAAAGTGCATCAGGGCAAATGGATAATTTCCTGAATTTCAAAAATTCATTATAATTATTCCTTAAGAGCTTTGCAAATATTTTCAACGGATCCTTGTTCAGGGCGATGCCGACTATTATGATGGTAAATTTCAAGTCATTCCGAGATACTTTTTTTTTTTTGAAGAAAGTCAGTTTACTGTCAAAGTGCATCAGGGCAAATGGATCATTTCCTGATTTTCAAAAATTCATTAAAATTATTCTTTAAGAGGTTTGCAAATATTTTCAACGCATCCTTGTTCAGGGCGATGCCGACTTTTATGATGGTAAATTTCAAGTCATTCCGAGATACTTTTTTTTTTTTGAAGAAAGTCAGTTTACTGTCAAAGTGCATCAGGGCAAATGGATCATTTCCTGATTTTCAAAAATTCATTAAAATTATTCCTTTAGAGGTTTGCAAATATTTTCAACGCATCCTTGTTCAGGGCGATGCCGACTATTATGATGGTAAATTTCAAGTCATTCCGAGATACTTTTTGTTTTTTTGAAGAAAGTCAGTTTACTGTCAAAGTGCATCAGGGCAAATGGATCATTTCCTGATTTTCAAAAATTCATTAAAATTATTCCTTAAGAGGTTTGCAAATATTTTCAACGCATCCTTGTTCAGGGCGATGCCGACTATTATGATGGTAAATTTCAAGTCATTCAGAGATACTTTTTGTTTTTTTTGAAGAAAGTCAGTTTACTGTCAAAGTGCATCAGGGCAAATGGATAATTTCCTGAATTTCAAAAATTCATTATAATTATTCCTTAAGAGCTTTGCAAATATTTTCAACGGATCCTTGTTCAGGGCGATGCCGACTATTATGATGGTAAATTTCAAGTCATTCCGAGATACTTTTTGTTTTTTTGAAGAAAGTCAGTTTACTGTCAAAGTGCATCAGGGCAAATGGATCATTTCCTGATTTTCAAAAATTCATTAAAATTATTCCTTAAGAGCTTTGCAAATATTTTCAACGCATCCTTGTTCAGGGCGATGCCGACTATTATGATGGTAAATTTCAAGTCATTCCGAGATACTTTTTGTTTTTTTGAAGAAAGTCAGTTTACTGTCAAAGTGCATCAGGACAAATGGATCATTTCCTGAATTTCAAAAAATCATTAAAATTATTCCTTAAGAGCTTTGCAAATATTTTCAATGGATCCTTGTTCAGGGCGATGCCGACTATTATGATGGTAAATTTCAAGTCATTCCGAGATACTTTTTGTTTTTGAGAAGAAAGTCAGCTCACTGTCAATGTGCATCAGGGCAAATGGATCATTTCCTGAATTTCAAAAATTCATTAAAATTATTTCTTAAGAGGTTTGCAAATATTTTCAACGTATCCTTGTTCAGGGCGATGCCGACTTTTATGATGGTAAATTTCAAGTCATTCAGAGATACTTTTTGTTTTTTTTTAAGAAAGTCAGCTCACTGTCAAAGTGCATCAGGGCAAATGGATAATTTCCTGAATTTCAAAAATTCATTATAATTATTCCTTAAGAGCTTTGCAAATATTTTCAACGGATCCTTGTTCAGGGCGATGCCGACTATTATGATGGTAAATTTCAAGTCATTCCGAGATACTTTTTGTTTTTTTGAAGAAAGTCAGTTTACTGTCAAAGTGCATCAGGGCAAATGGATCATTTCATGAATTTCAAAAATTTATTAAAATTATTTCTTAAGAGGTTTGCAAATATTTTCAACGCATCCTTGTTCAGGGCGATGCCGACTATTATGATGGTAAATTTCAAGTCATTCAGAGATACTTTTTGTTTTTGAGAAGAAAGTCAGCTCACTGTCAAAGTGCATCAGGGCAAATGGATCATTTCCAATTATGATGGTAAATTTCAAGTCTTACTTCTTCGTCCACTTCCATCAGCTCACTCACATCTGCCCTGGATTCCCAAGCCCCTTTTTCCACTTCCCTGCCATGGAGAAATCGAGAGAGACTTCCATGATGTATGTGTGAAGCGTGTGTGGGCGTGAGCACATGCATGTGTGACAGCGATGAAGACAGGCAGGTGGAGGTCAAAGGTCAGGCGCGTTTGCTCTTGACGTGCCAGTCACTAATACTTTTCCTCAGGTTGAAGGTGTGCTCTCTGAGTGGGAGGGTGTGTCGCTGCTGCAAAGCGCAGTAATGAACAGGAGGCTGGCGCTCTGCCTGATCAAATTCCGCCAGCCTCGTATCTATTTTGCTTTCCAAAAATGTTCGGCATACCAGTGGGTTTTATTGACTTGTCAGAGCAGACAGCAGCCGAGTGCAAGCTCTGCCTTGTAAGGTGTGCAGTTACCAGCATCCTGAGGCAGGAATGTCTGCTGCTGCTGCCCGTGATGGTTTTTCAGTGTCTGTTGCTGAAATTTGACAAATGCTGACAGTGGTGTTCGTCCAGATTGGACTTTTTGAACCTCCACCAGGAGCTATATGCTTTCGCCGGAGTTTGTTTGTCTGTCTGTTAGCAACATAACTCGAAAAGTCACAGACAGATTTGGATGAAATTTTCAGGAAATGTCCGCAATGGGACCAGGAACAAGTGATAAAATTTTGGGCATGATCCGTAGATGCTGCCTGGCGCCAGCAGGATGTATTTTGTAGGCTGTCTTGGTGGAAGTCTGCGCTCTCCGAGTGCTTTTCTAGTTTCCTCATGTTTCTGTTTGAATTAAATGGGAAAATAAGTCAAATACGGACAAAAAACAAACAACTTTTTGTGTTAAAACTGTATTGATTGTGTCATGTTTAAACAAAAAGAACATTTGTATTTATTTTCTGTTACTTGAACATGTTACGGGGTGATTGGAAAACATGTTTTTTCCTAAATATATTTGTATTTTCAGTTTTACATATATGATCCTCATACATAATACACTGTGCATGCTTTCCTATCCAATCCAATCCAATCCAATCCAATCCAACTTTATTTATAAAGCACTTTAAAAACAACAACAGCAGCTGAAACAAAGTGCTATATGAGTAAATATAAGTAAATATCCCTATCCTTTATACAGTTGCCAGACAAAATGTAAATTATTTTATTTCTAATTTTGTATTTTAATGGTTTAATTAATTGCTTTCCAAATGGTGCTGTGGAAAAGGCCCCACACATGCCCACGTCTGTCAGGGAAGATAGCCAATACAGCAGGGTGTCACCTGGGGTTAACCCTAACCCTAACCTCCCTATTATTAATGGATAATTCATACACTGGTTGCATTTGACAAAAAAACAAATGACCAGATATAGCACGCTTATATAAAGGGGGGGAAACTCCACTGAAGGAGCTTCAGAAGCCGCCGTGTGAAGTCTGATCAGTTTGAAGCTGAAGCCTGCAGGTCTGAATATGAAAAAAAAAAGGAGATGTAAGATGTCAGATCTCCGAACACGCCAACGAAACGAAGAGCACTCGTTAACTCTGTTTAAGTCAAACATTCATCAAACAGTCACGGTGATAACTCGTCCTCCTCCTGCTCTTCACGCGTCGACTGCTCTGCAGCTTCCTGAGATTCTCTCTGAACTTGTCTCTAAAAACAGCCTCTTTCCTGCTCATGGAAAAACCTCCAGAACCTTCAGAGTTCATACACTCTTAGAAATAAAAGGTTCTTTTCGGCTTGTCCTCATAGGAGAACCCTTTTTGGCTCCAGGTAGAACCTTTTTTTTATAAAAGTTCAACCTGGAACCCTTTTGGAGGGTTCCACCAAGAACCCTTTTGAAATCCTTTCATCTGGAAAGGGTTTTTCAGATGCAAATGGTTCCAGGTAGAACCTCAGCCCTTGTAGAAGAACCCTTTTGGAACCCTTATTTAAGAGTGCAGCTGCTCAGCTGGACTTGATAGTGAGCATTGGGCATTTTTAAATATATTATTTTCATCAACTATGTTGTAACTATGTCATTTGGGTTAATTTGTTAATCTCAAGGGATTTCCTGCTTAAATAAAATAAATTAAAGACATTTTGGCACCTTGGGTCCTTAATAAATAAATTGTTGTTGTATCTATATATGGCCCATAAAATGAAGTTAGCATGTATCAAGTTATTTGCATTTAGTTTTTGAAATAAAACTCAGAATTATGCAGACCTTATCCTTCAATATGTGGAAAATAAACAAAATTATAAAACATAATAAAAATAAATAACACAATATTTGGATTTTATGTAGTTCATATACAAGTTTGGGAAGGTATCTACCAGAGGTGGAATTAGTAAGTATTTTAATGAATTACATTTACTCTGTGTTACTGTAATTGAAAGTTTTTTTTTGTTTTTCTTTAAATGTGTCATTTAACTTTTACTCAAGTCTGTTTTTTTGGAAGTACATATACTTCACTATGTTTTAAATCACATCCTTTACTGAGTAGAAAAAAAATTTGATTGTCCGAATTAATAAAATAATCCTAATAAAATAATATTCACCCACGCACCGGAAACGTTGGCAGTGAATGATGGTGGAAGCATTTGTGACCTTTGACCCATGTTGACTGACGCAATATGTGTTTACATATTTTATTTTAATTTGTAAAGTTTTGCCTTTAATTTAAAACAATCAAAGACACAAGAAAGAACCCCAACTTTGTTTTTTTGTTTTTTTTAAAGTAACTGAGTAACTTTTAAAACTTTATCAGAATAGTGGTACTTTTAGTTAGTACTCTTTCCACCTCTGTGTACTACAAGTATTATGTAAAATCTAAAAAAAAAGAGTTCATTAAGTAGTGTGCTACTTTTCAATATTTCATAATATGTTCATCTTAATCTGTTAAAGTTTCATCTAAATCCTTTAATTGCGCTGTGGGTTGGGTTATTCTTTTTTTTTTTTATTATTCGGATTTGTTTGGAGAGGCTTTGACGACGACAGCTCTAAATGCTGCTCAAACAATCGCCGGCGACTTTAATCTTCCAGGAGAAGCAGAGATGCTTTGTTCTGTAATCTCCACTGACTGTAATGTCACGAGAGCGAGGCACAGAAACGGGGCTGAAGTGAATTTAATAAAAAAAAACACAAAGAGGCTGCTCCTGGTGTCATTTCCCACACTTCCTTTGTGCAGGACGTGTCCAGATCACTGACTGGAAACGCAGCGGTTTGATTTTCACTGAGTGAAACTGAGTCAGATTCAGAGAGCCAACGCTGACAGAAGCTCATCTGATATCTGTGTCATAATGACTTTAGAGCCGAGTTCTCTGTGTCTTTGTGAGCCTCCGTCCTGCAGATACACTTACTGTAGCTGAGTGGCTGTTAACAGCTGCCTCTTTCTTTCTTTTCTTGCTTTCTTTTTTGTTGATGGTTGTTTGTGATAGTCTGTCATTTCATTTAGTCCTGGGGCTGCGGCGTGCATGCACTTATTAAAACCAGTGTCAGTGCCCATTACATTCCACAGCAGTGGCGCTCAGGTGCAGAATGCAAATGTGAAACAATAAAGGCATTAAAGGCCTCGAGAAGACACTGCGTTGTTTGTTTTACGGGGAGAAAATTGACTTAAAGTCGGTTTGTGTCATTAACACAACTGACATCATAAGATTTTATTGTGTATAATGTTACATTTTCGCATCTTGAAACCCATTTTTTTTACTCTTTGGCTTCATACTTTATACAGTATTTTATTGTTTTATTGTTTGTTCTTAGGTCTATTTGTTCTTAGGTCTATTAGGTCTGATGTTTTTATATTTTATTTATTTTATTTATATGCAGCACTTTGTTTCAGCTGTTGTTGTTGATAAAATGTTGTTAGTGTCGTTTTAAAGTAGGTTTTTTGTGTACTCTTTACTTTAAGATAATTTGCTGGTGAACGACGAGGACAGGTGAATGAATGAATCAATGAATGAATGATGTGGACAGGTGAATGATGAGGACAGGTGAATGAATGATGAGGACAGGTGAACGATGAAGACAGGTGCATGAACGATGAGGACAGGTGCATGATGAGGACAGGTGAATGAACGATGGGGACAGGTGAATGAACGATGAGGACAGGTGAATGATGAGGACAGGTGAATGATGAGGACAGGTGAATGAACGATGGGGACAGGTGAATGAACGATGGGGACAGGTGAATGAACGATGAGGACAGGTGAATGATGAGGACAGGTGAATAAATGATGAGGACAGGTGAATGAACGATGAGGACAGGTGAATGAACGATGAGGACAGGTGAATGATGAGGACAGGTGAATGAATGATGAGGACAGGTGAATGAATGATGAGGACAGGTGAATGATGAGGACAGGTGAACGATGAGGACAGGTGAATGAATGATTAGGACAGGTGAATGAATGATGAGGACAGGTGAACGATGAGGACAGGTGAATGAATGATTAGGACAGGTGAATGAATGATGAGGACAGGTGAATGATGAAGACAGATGAACTATGAGGACAGGTAAATGATGAGGACAAGTGAATGATGAAGACAGGTGAATGATGAAGACCGATGAACGATGAGGACAGGTGAATGAATGAAGAGGACAGGTGAACGATGAGGACAGGTGAATGAACGATGAGGACAGGTGAATGGCAAGTACAGGTGAATGAATGATGAGGACAGTTGAATGATGTGGACTGGTGAATTATGAGGACAGGTGAATGATGAAGACCGATGAACGATGAGGACAGGTGAATGAATGATTAGGACAGGTGAATGAATGATGAGGACAGGTGAATGATGAAGACAGATGAACTATGAGGACAGGTAAATGATGAGGACAAGTGAATGATGAAGACAGGTGAATGATGAAGACCGATGAACGATGAGGACAGGTGAATGAATGAAGAGGACAGGTGAACGATGAGGACAGGTGAATGAACGATGAGGACAGGTGAATGGCAAGTACAGGTGAATGAATGATGAGGACAGTTGAATGATGTGGACTGGTGAATTATGAGGACAGGTGAATGATGAAGACCGATGAACGATGAGGACAGGTGAATGAATGATGAGGACAGGTGAATGATGAGGACAGGTCAATTGATGCTAATTAAGGTCCCTGAGTGTGAAGGTTGACCTTTGACCCACTTTGACTGACACATTATGTGTTTACATATTTTATTTTGTCAGCACTTTAATTTGAATTTAAAAGATTTGAAGATGTGAGATTTGTGTTCCCTTGTCATTTTTGAACAACACAAGAACAAACCCCAACCTTGTTAAAAAAGTAACAAAGTAATTTTGAAACAAGCTAATTTTTAGAGCTATACTTTTACTTGTACTTCAGTCAAATGTTATCAAAGTAGTGGCACTTTTACTTTACTCTTTCTTTCCACCTCTGCATAAAACTATGCAAACGCTATCAAATCAAAACGAGAGCAAACAAGAGCCAGAGAGGATGTGCTGAAATAATGTGGACGGTCCCTGTTGTGAGGGCTTTGAAAGACTAAGATCTGCTATGCTGGGACCAGATCCACATTGGGATCAGATGCAGAATTCCAAAAATGCCCACCTTCATGCCAAGACTGAGTGTTGGACCCCGTTTTATTTGTGCTGAACCATCTTATCTCTCTGCGTATTGTTCTGCTATCTCCCTCTAAAATCACCATGAAGACAAAACATTTCTCTTTTTTTCTCCTTCTTAAATTAAATGTATCTGCTGATGGGAAAAGAGGGAGCTCCTTTTTCAAACCACCGTTATGGACCTGGAATTTTGTAGTTGGTGAAAAATAAACGGCAAATTCCTGAAAGCCACAAAACAAACTTCATGCTCTCAGTGGCCTTCAGCTCCTGTATCCATCACTGATTGTGACTGTGTTATGTCACGATGTGTCCTTTATTGTGACTCAGGCGTCTCTGCTGTGTCAGACAAACCATTAGTCATGAATAAAAAAACACACAGACAAAGAACATGTCATATTTCGTACAAGAGATGCTCCTCTTCATCTGCTCTGTGTTCCTCAGATGACAGTCCTAGTCATTTATTTGTGAATCTTATGAGAGAACAAAAGCTGCTGCTGCTAATTCAGGTAATAATATACTGTATAAAACAATGGCCCCACATGTCTGATGCTGCAGGTGCAGCCTGACACCTAGAGGGCAAAGTGTGCACACGCACCTGCGTACTAACAAATCTGTCATCATCATCACACCCAGATCACAACAACAATCATCCACAAAAAACAAGCCTCTCATTAGCAACTCACTCCATCACTTCAGTCGTGAGAGGGTTAATTCATTCATTCATTCATTCATTCATTCATTCATTAAAGGCACAGTGTGAGGTGTAATGTTGCATCACACCAACAGATGGCACCGTCTGTACACTTTACAGTGAGACCGTACAGGCCTCATCCTGTGGAGTCTGGACACAGTTCACAGCACATTGTCATGATTATTCAAACAGCACATGGTGCAGGGAAGCACTCTGTGATTCAACAAAACCACAATCAGAAAATGTTGTAGTAAACATATACGCAAATGTTTTCAAAGAAAGATTAGAGCCATATTGAGGACATAAGCTGGAGAAGGGCCTGGCGTTTACTCCACAAATACTGCATCTCAAAAATCCTACAAAATAATACAAAAACATTTTTTTATTGTGACATTTGGGATGATCTTGAGTCTCTCTCTTTTTTTTAATGCTGCTAAATCTGTTCACTCACTTCTGTGGTAGGGTTAATCCAGAAGATTGATGAACATTATTATCATTTATGGAAAATTCTTTATTCACAAACAAAAATCCTTTTCTGCTGGAACTAAAATCCAACAAAAAAAACAATGACTGAGTCATTATGAAAGGATTTGCCCTAATAATATTTGTATTCTACTTGTTGTCCTTTTTGTACCCATATTTGACTTATTTGTCTTTTATTCAAACTATATTTTGGTCACAAGTTATTACTAGGCAATGGATATTATATGTTTTAAATAAAAAAAATAAAACAACACAAGGACATCCTATTCATATTATTTCCAACATAAACTGAGACCTTCATTCAATATCACCTGAATATGATGCAAAAATGCATGCACTATTATACTGCATTGTGATTTTTAACGACAGGAATATTGTGAATGGGGAAATCCTCATCAAAACAGTCCATTTATGCTGAACTGCCACAAGAGGGCGCACACTTCTTTCTTTCAATTATTCCAAGGCCTCTCTTTATCTTTATCTCCCTCTTCTTTTGGTTGCTCATGATAGGATGATAGGACGTCACCACAGCAAATCTGTCTGCCTCTATCTTATCCATTCTGTCTACATTATTCATGCAACTCCCCCTTATCTTATTTCAGATTCTTGTATCTCAAAAAAAAAGAGAAATGTACCTCTGTGGTTTTTATAATATTAAATCACTTTTTGGTGACCAAAGTAATGTTGTTTTATTTTGTATATTGAGTAAAAATCAATATGTTTCCTCTGTATCTGTAATCTTTTAGATGATATGCAAATACAGACACGGTCCATATTCCAATCTAATCCCACTGTGCTGCACACACACACACACACACACACACACACACACACACACACACACACTAAGATAAGTTTGCCAGTAAGTTTGTTTCTCTCTGACATTATTTTTCACATATGAACTTTGCAGCGTTCACATTAACTTCATGCTAACGGGCTGTCACCTCATTGTTTTGTTTTGTGTGAAATGTATTATGTTTTTGTCAACTAATATTTTTTCACTGACCTCATTCTGTACACACTTTGGTTCTTAAATGTGCTCTTTAAATACATTTGAGTTAAGTTTATGTCATACTTATTTAGCAAAGGTCTGGTGGAACAAGCGCTAACGTTAGCTAATAGTTAGCTAGCTAGCTAGCTAACTTTTTAGCTAGACTAAAAACGTCCAAATAAAATATTTTATTGTTATTTTTTAAATGGTATATAGACCGCCATTCTAAAGCAAACATAATAAGTCTTATTCTTAAGATACTAAAAACCAAATATTTAGCAAAGGTCTGGTGTAACAAGCGCTAACATTAGCTAATAGTTACCTAGCTAGCTAGCTGGATAATTGGCGTACTACATTAATGTGCAGTAAGAAAAACATCCAAATAAAATATTTTGTTTTTAATGGTATATAGAACGTCACTCTACAGTAAACATAAAAAGTCTTATTCTTAAGATACTAAAAACCAATTCTGTTTATTTGAAAGCAATTATACAAACACAGATGTGTAGTTTATTCAATTTCTTGCTAACCGACCATGCTGTACGTTATACAGTGGACCTTTAACTGTTTTCTGGTGACTTGAATAATGAACAACATGGACCAGACAAAGGGAGAGTGTGTGTGTTTGTGTGTGTGTGTGTGAGAGAGAGATCCCTCCATCCTTCCTGGTGGGAGGTTTGAGATGCACACTGCGCAGAACCGTCCGCTACCGACGCATCTTCCTGGCCTGCCTCCCCCCTCCCTTCCCCTCGTCTCTCCCTATCCTCTCAGTCTCTCTTTTCCTCCCTCGACTGTCTGCTACTAGCCTACCTGAGAGGAAGTGTACACACAAAGCTAGTAGGAAAAAAAATCTGGCGCGTCGTCAGCCGGGGCCTTGTGGGCGCTATGCTGCGGTAAAACCGGCTCCCTACAGGGGGATGTAGAGAGGCAATAGACACCGACGGACGGACGGACGGACCGCGCCGTGTCTGCTCTGCTCTGCCCAGCCCGCTGCATCGCTGAGCGGCCTGCGAAGCACACAAGATGTCGACCAGAACGCCATTGCCCACGGTGAACGAGCGCGACACCGAGAACGTAAGTGGCCGTTATCGCACCGGTGTCACACCGCAATAATCCGGGCTGGCTTCTTTTTTTCTTGCGCCACTGCTGAGTCGATACAGGTTTATGACAGCGGTAGCAGGCGGTTTTTCTTTAGCGGAGGAGAAGGGGGGGTTCACTGGGAGACTTGACCAATGAGAGCCGTGTGGTTGTTCCTCTCCTCTTCTCTCCCCGTTTTTAAAAAGCACGAGGCCTTAAATAAACGCAGAATTAACGCGTAAAGCCGCTACAGTTTCCCTCCGTAGCCACAACAACGCACTGCGTCAGTGTCCTCGCTTTACGGGAAGCGTTGACATTTAAAGGCCTGTGGGGAGAAAACGCTCCAGTCGCCACAAACCGAGGGTGTTTTCTAGTCCACACTGTCAATAATTAGGGAGGGTGGGGGAGGATGTTGCCCTACTTTACAATGGCAACCGCTTGGTAGCATCGCAATGTGACATCCATCACCTACTGGGCAGTGTTGTAGCTGCACGTTCAGTCAGTGCAGGAGAGGAGGAGGAGTGAGCGGGTTATTATTCACCACTCTGCTGCCACGACACTGCTGCTGCTGCTGCTGCTGGGGCTGCACACAGCAGACATATTCATCAAAAAGAGGACAAAGAAATGGTTCAAACTAGGATCGGGGACGTTATTGCCACGTGTTTGTGTTTTTCTAAAAAAAAAAAAACCTAGCTCTCACAAATGGAATTGAAACTGAATTCATTGTGAATCCTGAAATCCGTTAATATTTCACGTGAGCGACTTGAAAATGCTGTGTCTAGTTTGGACAATGCGTTGTCCAAGCCCTGGTCTCACCAGTCATTCCAGCACATAGTCATTTATAGCCATTTTATGTAAAGGTCAAGTGTGTTCCACTTAGCCGGACTTAAGTACCCATAAGTGTGTTTGTGTACGTGTATGATCACTTTAAAATACAAGTCCTTTATTTTTAGTCGTGCTATTAGCCTTTCACTTCAGCTGGGCATGCACTTTTCAAACAGTACGACTAATTTGCATGATAAGAAGCCAAAGCTCATGATTTACGTGCGCTCCAGCTAAATAACAATTTGCACCATCGTATAGCGATAGTTTCTCCAGCGCCGCTCGCTTGCAGAGTGCCTCAAGGTTCTATTCTTGGGCCTCTTCTCTTCTCCTTGTACTCACTTCCTTTTGGATAAAGTCTCTCTGAAAACACAGCGTTGCATTCCATCTTTATCTGTCCGACATGCTTCAGCCAAACGCTGCCTCTCTAGCTCTCTCTCATGTCTGCAGATCAGTGGTCGTTAGTCGCACATTCTCACATTTATCGCACATAAATCGTAAGTGTATGCCCAGCTTTAGGGATGCACGATATTATTGGCACAATATTGGCAGATGTCAGCAAGATCTGCAGATACAACTTTTATTTTTTATGATTATTTATGTATATTTATATCTGCTGCAGCATGAGCAGGCAAAATATTATGTTAATTTCATGGCGGAAGAGACTAAATGACCTCCGCAGTTGGACGCAGGGAAAAACCTACATAGTACACTTGGCCACCATCTTGTGCCGCCATGTTTCTTCAGCAGTCCTTAAAGGATAAACCAGCCACAGAGTGTGTTTCACGTTTTGAAGTGTAAGCTTACACAACCCAAAAAGTAAAGGAATGACATACACTTTGATGTGTTAAGGCCACCGTAGTTTCCTGATGGATGAGCAAGAGAAGGGCAAGTTGATGACTCACAGTCTGCAACCTCACAATTAGATGTCTCTGGTGTCCTTCACTCACATAAGTCCACTGAAATTATGTCCTTATTTGTTTTTGTAAACATCGCAACGTTTTGTACCCTTTTAATAACGTCTATAATTTTTTGTTTTGCAATATTAATACCCAAATCTGACGTAAATGAAGGTAGTATGGACAGAAGGCTCCTCCCATTTTTATTTAAAAACGTCACTGTGTGCAATAACGGCAACAGTTCTCCCTGCAGATTCCTCTTCCTCTATGTAAAGGAAGGTTTATGATCGACCACTCGCGCATGCACATCCACTTCCATATGCGCAGTACAATAATAAAAAAACATACCCCCTCTGAGATCAGTCCAAATTAGAGCTGCTGTGTGCGTCCTGACAGACTCTGACATATCTGGGTTCGTCAAAATCTTTCCTGGAAACAAGACGAGGCACAGAATGAAGCCGCCCTTCTGTTAGACGGCGTTACAACTACAAGCAGTGGAAAATAGCTGTAGGCAGTTTAATTTATTCCCAAATTCATAAAGCAGTGCTTTTTATAATTGCCCCGCATCTCAGAGTGTCAGGGATGTAACGGGATCAGATCTCAAGATGTGATAGAATTGGCGTATTTATATGCGATATTGTGATAGTATGCACAGTGCGGTATTGCTTTCCACTTCTACAGAGCTCGTAATAATAGCTCCCCGTGTTTTACCTTCTCAATTCTTAAGAATATGGCTGTAGATCTTTGGCTGCATATACACCGATGCCTCCTATGGTCTCTCAAGCTCTCACACTGTTATGGGGAAGTTGTAAAAGCTTTTTTATTTGGAGTCTGGCCAAATCTATTCCTCGTTTCCTCTCCAATCTTTTGTCGGGGTGACAGTAGCATATTCCCTGATGAGTATGTCCTATTCCTTGATGTGTAGGTCACTGCAGCAGTCTGCCGGTGTATGCATCTTGTTTTGTTTTTGTCCATCCCGTCTCTCCTTTCTTGATGGAGGAAATCTGAAATGCCTTCACACATGAGAGTTAAATGTCACCTCAGTTTGAAAGTCTTTGTCTCTCTCTCCTACACTGGGTTGCCACTCACCACCATTTTTGCAAAACTAGAAGCAGGGCGCAAAGGATGATGGGATACAATAACTTCCCTCTACTCTGCCTCACTGCAGCTGAAACAAAAGTAAAGTATAAGTGCAAGAGAACTTTTGTTTTGGATACGTCACACAGGTGTATATACGTCAACAATATGTTGCATCCCTACATATTTACAGAAAAGCAAAGTTGTGTAACTTCATACTAGTCAGTATGTTGCATCCAGTTGACAATCTCAACATGCTGCCTGTTTAAAGACAGACGGAGACAGGAGAACCAAAACTCGATGTGCACGTTGTTTTAATTTGACAGGGACTGAAAAATCAATAACATTCTTCCTGCAAAAATATTATATTATGTTTATTATTCCGCCAGACAGCCCTTTTTGTAGGCACTTTACATTCTCAATATATTCCTGGAAAGTGCGTTATTATGACAAGGGCTGCAACTAACGATTATTTTTCAAACTTGATTACTCTGTCAATTAGAATACTACTGGTCTGGTAAAAATGTTGATCTGCGTTTCCCAAACCTGGAAATAACAACATTCGCAGATGTCTTTGTTTTGTCCACAAACCAAAGTGATTCAGTTTGAATGATTGCTTTGTTCTGCGGAGCAAAGAAATTGGAAAATATTCACACTTAAGAGCTGTCTGACAAATGGTAACCGACTGAATGTTTCCCAAATAGACAGAATGTGATTAACCTTTTTGGTTTGGAGCTTCTGAAACGTGTTTTCTCTGCTCTCCCCATTTATATTACAACATTTTGCAATGTTCCTTTTTAAAGATATTCCAATATCCCCCATCAGAGCATCAGTGGGCTTGTCATCAAAGTAGAGGAAGTACGGAGAGTTCGCCGGTGTTGTGTTGAGTAAGGCGGAGTAACGCTCTCCCGCTTTGGTTCCTCTTTAACTGGTGTGAATGTGGACTGGTTTGCCCGAAAGCACCAATGTTCTGAGGCTCCAGAACAGCACCAAAGCCAGAACCATTACCGTGTCTGTCTGAAAGCACTAAAACACGGTGACTCAGCTGTATGTTTGAATTCAAATGGGAATTTCAAAGTTAAAATTTGAACCTTTCACCCCCTAAATTTCAAACAGACGTCCACATTTCAAATCAAAAGCAACAGTCTCACATCATACGTACACCCCCCACTGAACTATCTCTGAAATATCAAAGTATATGAGCTGTATCTCCTGGATCTCGCTGTAGGCAACTGGACGACAGCCAGTTATAGTTAACTCCTGAAGATGCAATGACCTGGATGACTGAGAACCTTCATGAGTTACATCAGCTCTCTGACTATTCCGTGTTCAGTAATGCACAAGTGTAGGGGACAGCGGCTGTGATCGTCCTAACAGTCGAATGTTGCTGTAGATCTCGCTGTTTAAATCAGTGCCCCAGCAGCGCGGACAGTAGCCAACCATGCCTGCTTTAGTTTGACTCCAGCATGCAGCCCCAGGGCCCACTAGCAGCTGAGCTACATTGCATAACAGCTTATTACTCAGAGAGGCAAGTGGCTTTTAGTGAAGTATCTCCCTCACGGCTTTCTTTTTTTATTTTTATATCTATGTGTGTGTGAGAAACAGACTTTGTATGTGTGCAAGGCAAACAACAGTTCCCAGAATTACCTGCATTTCCTTGTGCTCCTCTGGTAATTTATTAAGACAATTTGACCAAGATAGACAAACACATCCCAATATTTCATGCTGAGATGTTCTATGTGTTCTTAAAAATGCTTGTTTCAGGGGTTTTGTCTTGTATTTATGCCTCCGACAGCTCGTTAGCAGCAGGATTTTGTCCATGCAATTCTTTCCACTCATTAGACAAAGAAAACAGTATATTGTTTATGCTTATGTCATCGTTACTCTTATTATGATAGTTTTTCTTCTCAAAATAAGATATTTTAGCTGTAGTATACTAATATATCATGACGTATCGTATTGTTGCCCCCCCCCCCGTATCAGGATATGTATTGTATTGCTTGGTTCTTGCCACAAACGTGATGTGATTCGCAACTGAAGGATGATCTGGCCAATATGACAAGTTGACGCTGACGACAGAACTGATGTCAGATTATTGTGGACAGATAATTACCAGCTGCAGATACAAGAGGGACAAGCTGCACACACTGATCTGTCTTGGTGATCTGAGTGTGGGTTTTATGGCGCATTTGAATCAAGGATGCTGACTTTGACTGGCATCTCATCAAGATTTGTTCTTGCCCACCTCCCTCTCTCGCTCTCTCACACCCACTCACAAACAGTGACAGTGGGGAGTGTTTTAATCCTGCAGCGTAGCCCTCGCTCCGTTAGGATGCTGGCTAACTGAGTTGATGAGGTGTAACATTTCCCCGGGTGAAACAGGAGCAGGGGAGCCTGGGTAACCAGACCAAGGCTTTTATTTTCTGGTTGGGGTGTGGTCAGGAGCAGAGGATCATGGGATCTTTGACCTGGACTGACATCAGCAGCTGTGGTAGAGGAGAGGAAACGGACAGCGGAGGCTGCGCGTAGCCTGTGCCAGCAGTGTATTTACAGCATGCAGTTCCCAATTCACCTCCACATGCCGTATAATGGGGATGCTTGTGTTTATCAGTGGAGCCAGTGACGCTGCGATAAAGCTAGACTTTGTGCTTCACACTTTGCAGGCATTCTCAAAGCTGCAAAGTCATCAAATCTCACCGAGCCACTGATAAAGGCCTCAAGTCAGGAGGTGGAATTGTCGCAGAGGCAGAGGGATTGAATTTGATTTTCCCTTATGTCGGTAATACTGTACTGTACTGTCTTTCACAAT
This sequence comes from Microchirus variegatus, assembly GCF_963457635.1. Classification (NCBI taxonomy): domain Eukaryota; kingdom Metazoa; phylum Chordata; class Actinopteri; order Pleuronectiformes; family Soleidae; genus Microchirus; species Microchirus variegatus. The sequence goes on along the minus strand of NC_139812.1, from coordinate 23,211,641 downwards.
TGTCACCGTGTAAGATTATCAATCACAGTGGCATGGATTCCTGTCGTGTGTTGTTCATGGGGACTGACGACAAGTACTTCAAGTATGACCTCGAGTAATCATCATTCACGACCCCGCGCAAGTTCATAGGTCATCGGGGACCGATGCTTCTTTTGTTACTTGCCAAGGTTTTTTGTCGTGGTCGTCTAGCAGCAGCATCCCTCTTCCTCTTCGCCATATATATGTCTGTATGATGTGCTGCATCCAAACACTGTATTGGTTATCCTTTTGGTCAACGCCAAAGAGCACGTAGTAGGAGATGTCAGACTAGGCAGGGAAATAGGAATCTAACATGCTAGACTCGTTTGGGTGTCACTGAGCGTCCCAGATGCCAAATCTCTCTTCTTCAAATATATCACACTACACGTTTGTTCCTGACGCTTATAATCGTTCGGAAATGTGTCAGTCAGGGCCGAATTGCTTGGAAATCAGCCTGAATTTGTGTGTAGTCTGATCCGGGGGCATTGCACGATCTCCACTGTTTTGTTTGCAGCCTGTGTAGCTGAAGATGAAACGTCAGTTTGTTAGGTTCAACACTTGTGTCGGGTTGTGCTCATCTCCACTTGTTTGACTTTTTTGTCCGCAGCACTCCTCGGTGGACGGCTTTGTCGAGCCCCCGGCGCCCCCCACAAAGTCTGCCAGTCGCCACAGCCTGCCGCGATGTCGCAACTCTTTCACCTCCACAGAGGAGCATCCGCATATAGGCAACTACCGCCTCCTCAAGACCATTGGGAAGGGGAATTTCGCCAAAGTGAAGCTCGCTCGACATGTTCTGACTGGACGAGAGGTGAGACGGGTTTTAATTTGCATGTGAATAAAAAAATAGTCTAGGTTTTGGTTTTATTTATGACCATTTCACTGGTACATAATCAGTCAGTTACTGCCATTCAGCCCTTGAAAATGATTCCACATTTTTGTAGCGATCCTTTCAACTGCAGCTTAAGCAGGTTTTTCCAATTAACACGAGGATAAATGTCCTGACATGTCTGTGTTGTAATTGTCCATGTGGGTTCGCTCAGTCAGGTCAGGTCACACCCTCTGATTCATACATACATACACAGTCATACTCTGACACTGCTGACCTGCCAGGTTGATAGACACCTGCTTTGGTGCATCTGTAATTAAAGCTCCTGTGTCCCTATGGAGAAAACAATGACCTACAAGCTGTTCACAGTCTTTCACTCAGTGAGACTCGCAGCACGCACTGACAGCTCTGATCCACCACAAATGTCCTCTCACTTCAACGTTTCAGCAGCTGCAGCTTTTAATACTCGGCGTTGACTTACCTACTACCTGCTTATATCAAGGGTGTAACTCTTTTTTCCCAGGTAAAACAGTAACGGTTGCTTTCTGCTCGTGTTGCTCAGTGTTTAACAGTCACACTGGGTATGCTAAGCACTGTTTGCTGAAAAGGTCAGGGTTGTGCCTCGTGTCTGTGTGACTTTGCTGGCTCATCAGAATGCAAAGACATGGATCACAGTGGGACAGAAAACAGGTAGAAGGGACATGACCTGCTGTAGCTGTGCTAGGCTGGATGAAAATAAAACTAATTTAAATGTTTAATGATATATCTTGTCTATATAATATATTTCTAAGGATCAAAAGAAGCTCACTTACCACATGCCCTCATCTCCTACCCATCAAGTTATGTTACAGTCAGTGTTGTAGAGTCAAGAAAAAAAGAATCCAAGTCAGGATCCTGTTACCGGAGTCTGAGTCAGAGTTATCACGGTTGTCCAATGAAAGTCCTAAGTGCAGTTCTGAAGCACAGACGGTCGAATCAGTACATGCCCTTTTCATGAGGGTCTTTGGGCAAAATCACAGGTGTATATAAATGAAAGATGGCTGAGTTCCAGCAGGTTACTAAAAAAAGCACCGGGTACCAGGTACTATACCTAGAACGAGTTGAGTCTTGCTGAGTCGTGTTAGAACTGTATAATGAAAAAGCCACCGATCTCAATATCCAAAAGCTCTACGCAGTTTAAATACTATGTACCAAAAATGGACTAAAATCATTAATTTGAGTCATAACAGCAGCACAATAACCTGCAAAAAGACTACACATGATTTCATTTTTATGTGCTTATACACAAACCCTGGCCCTTTTGTATACCCGCGTATCACGACTACACCACTGGGCATAGATATTTATAGATTTAAGAGCAGCAGATAAAGTATCAGTACAGGTCGGACAACTCCTGTGTGCTGTATATCTAAGGTTTATATTCTGAAAGTAAGAAAGTAGACTGTAATATGTTGTATAGCTATATATGTGATAAATGAGTGTACACCTTCCTACTAACATTGATACGCTCCTTTTTGTCTCTGAGACATGATACTGTACTGTAATAGTTCCCTTTACTTTAGTGCACTGCATTAGTGCTACAGTAGAAAGAAAAACAAAACAGGAACACATGAAGCACTTCAGCATTGAAGTGCATTTAAGTTCCCCCCCAATCGTATTTTCTGTCTGAATATTCATCATGTGTACGTGTTTTGTCTGTGTGCACAATCACAAGACCTGCATGCAGCGACGAGCATATGTTACGACTGCGCTGAATAATTAACAGTGATGCTCGTTGGCCTTCTGTCACAGTGGGGACTGAATTATTCACCCTGAAATCCATTAGAGACTCGCTCGCATGTGACGCCGCGACGTTCACGTCTCTCAATCTGACGACAAAAAAAAGGGGAAATATTTGGGTACACAGTGAATGGAAGAGGAAATGTAATGAATAATCTCATGACTCATGCAAACGGGGCAATTGTGGAAGTTGGAACAATAGCGCGACACATGAGGACAGCTAGCTCCCAACACCTGCAGGCGTATATATCCACACACACTCACACTGAGGTCGATGTGTGCACCTGCACACCAAACACAGGCTGCAAAAAGACACCGTCTTCACACAGACAGACGGCCTGTCTGCTTTCTCACAGCCTCGTCTCCCTTACAGCCACTACTACATTGGTATCATTATAGGCTTTACCTTCCGGGTTTAGATGAAATTAAATGTCCCAGCAACTTCTACATCTTTGGGAAACCCTGCTTGAGATGAATAACCTGCAATCTTTCCACCATGACTCAGCATTTGCTTCCTGGTTGTTTCCCTCTCACAGGCGGACACTTAAACCACTGGAGCATGCTTATTAAGCTGCCACAAATGCTTTTATAATGGACTGAAATTAATACTTTTGTTGTATCTTAGATATCCAAAGGAAACGTATCGTCTTTGTTCGGAAATAGGGGGTTGTGGCTTTTTCCCTACGTCGGACTCTCTTGTTGAACAGCTGAACATAATAAGGACGACAAAAAGCAGACCTGCTTATTAGAGCCGTACAATATGGTTCAAAAAAATATTTTGACAGATATTACAATTGGCCAGCAGGGTTAGGGCTGGACTGAAACAATTGTGTTTTCTCATCTGAGAAGCAATATACTGTTGCCAGGGAATTGCAACGATGTTTTAGCCCACATTTGATTTTCAGTCCATGATTTCAGTGTCTTTTAAATTGGATATTGATCTGGATCATATTGCGATTTTTGATCGTTCGCGCAGCCCCTACTGCTCTCAACATGAAAACAAAAGAAACAAGCTGTCGTGCAATGGCTCTTTACAAAGTCAACAAAATAAATCACTGCTTAAGTGCGTTAGTTAGCTTTTGAAGTGTTCTGGTGGTTGTTAAAGTGATAGGTCATCGGGTTTAGTATGATGTACTAGGTCATCATGGTTCTCAGCAGTGACACAAGGAAAACAGATTTTAATCCCTTAAAATTAGTGCTGGGCGCGCTAACGGTGGTTAGCGGCGTCAACGTTAACACACGACCCGTTTCCATGACGACTGACCGGAAAAAGACTCGCGTGACGTCATGATTACGTGATTCCGGATTGTTGTGTGTCGCGGCACGTAAACATAAACATTTTCCGGTCAGTCGTCATGGAAACGTGCGTTAACTTCGTTCCCAGCACTACTTAAAATATAAAATGACTGAATTCTACGATATCTCACGATATGTTTAATAGGGATAAGATTTGCCAGAGACACCACGAAAAGATATAATCACAATATTTACGGTTTATATTGCGATTTACTCGAACTATATAGAGTCAAATAGAAGATAATAAAATCTGTACATTGCCATCCAAAGTATTGCAATATTTCACTATTGTCAAACTATATTTCATCAGTTTTTCTCCACCACCTCTAATGTTTGCTGCATTTTCCTTATCATTAGACAGACCTTTCTGGCTGTAATCTCAAGTCTGTAATCCAATCACTCTCCTGCACCCTAACCCTAACCCAATGTTTTTAGCTGAAGGAAACACACGAAGAAACCCAAAATAACACACTTGAACTTGCTGATGGAGGCAGCAGTGGATCAACAACTAAATTAGTGGATTACAAAGCGACGCAAACTTAAATTTCGTTTTTTCCTGGTGATGTTATAAATGAGTAAAAGCATCAGATCTGTGTCTCTGTCTGACGATGTGTTTGTTAGTATATCAGTTTCTTCCATATTAGTAGCCCCAAATAGTGCCCAGTGTATGAGGATTAGTTTACCTATGAGGTTATTTTTAATAGCATCGATTTTATAATCAATATCCACCCGACTTGTGAGGTTTATGGAGGATGTTGGGAAACTGGAGCGTAGGCTGGAAGGATTTGGGGAATATATCTTATCGAGGGTTATTTCCCTGAGCAAATAACCCTGCTTGAGCTTTGAATTTATTTATTAATTTAATTGGTATCAAACAGTTAAATCGCAGCCTTCATGATTTGCTCGTTATGTTTTTTTCAAACTGAGATTCCCAGAAGGCTGTGTGTGTTGTGTATCGTATCATATCGTGCAGTACCCTGTGACTCCCAGCCCTAGGTTGTAACATACAACACATGTCCCTACCTTGATTTGAATCGATGACTTTGTGACTGCATGGAAACCATTTGACAGTCAGACCACTGCTGCGATGACTCAGCTCAAAGTCTCTGGATTTTCCAGTAGAAGAATTTCAGCTGGACAAAAACCCTGAAAAAATAAACAAATCCTTGTTTCTTTTGTCTACCCCCAGTGATGTTCTTTCACATTCAGCCCTTATTAGTGAAACAGAACCATATCATTAAGTTTCTACGACAAAAGCATCGTGTGTATCATTTCACAGTAACAATAACACTGTATTATAAACCTGCCTGTCAGTCATTTGTCAGCGTAATGTAAAGGCTTACTGCTGGTGAGTCTGCAGTATGGCTCAGCTCGTGGCTTTGTGGAAATCTGCTGAGCTCTCAGAACGTGAGGTGGAGCAGATCTGTTCCAGCGTGCACTTTGGGCTGATTATTGAGACGGATGGATCCAGCGAGATCTGCTGAGCCGACCTGCAGAGTCATACATACGAGCAGTGGCTTCGGCTGCCACACGGGGGGGGACACTTTAAGTCTTTTTGTCTGGAGATTATTATTGGGCTGCATGTATTTTTCTTAATGAATAAATAGAGTACTGTGCAAAATCTCAGGGCACCACCAAGCTGTGTTGCCTTTATGTTTTAGCAAATTCTGAGATTTCTCAACATGAAATAGTAGGGCAGACACAGGTTTTAATAGTAATATTAATTTGTAAGAGGTTACAAATTCTTTTTTTTTTTTTGGGTCCCCAACTAAATTTGCACAATTTCCCAAAACTCTGACTTAAGATTTACATAAAATAAAATAACATGCATTAAATCATGTTTTCATTCAAAATTATTCAATTATTCACGATTGTTTGCCGTCTTTAAAATCTTTACATAGAAAGTTTGGGAAACACTGCTTTAACCTGTAGAAGCTTTTTTTTGAATCTGTGTTCATGTTTCCCCATATTATATGTGTGTGTTCCAATAAACTGAGAAACGATCATACTGTATGGTCATTTGAGCATTGCTAAAACAACAAATCCAATGGTGGCTGTGAGGAAGTTTGTGTCTGTCTGTTTTTTGTTGTTTTTATGTGTGATCCAAAGCTTAATCTGTTCACAAATTCAAAATGTGACACATTTATGACTAAGCTGCTGCACCACAGAACAACAGTGAAATAATGAGCATGGTTCATTGCAGCACTGGCTTTGGCCGCACAAACCAAAACACAAAATACAAAACCACAACTAGTTCTGACATCTCGACCGCCTTTTAATCTTCCTCCGTCTCTCACCCCCCCTCTCTCTCCCTCTGTCTGTCGTCCTTTCTTTCCTCCCTCTCTAGGTGGCGGTGAAGATTATAGACAAAACTCAGCTGAATCCCACTAGTCTACAGAAGGTGAGTCTTTGTTTATTTTTGTTTTTTACGGCCACATGTGTTACGTCATGCTAACATCTTGATTAAAGTTACCGTTAGTCACTCCTCAGTGTTTGCCGCTCTGTTTGTTTACTCTTTGAACTGGGGACGTGTTGCTTTATATAATGTAATCAGATGTGGCCAGCAGAGACCACAGGGCATGTTTTATCCCCCTCCCCCCACTTGATTCTCTCAAGGTTTGTGTTTAGGAGCAGCTAAAAATACCAGCGCCTGGATGTTTGTCATAGCCTTTTCTAGCAGTCTTAACCAATTACAGTGACAGGGGCTTGGGACTGTTTCCTGATTAGTCTTTTTTTTTTTGCTGACTACACACACAATCTTCACAGAAGGTTAGACAATGTGCAAGAAAACCACTCGCACATCGTGTTGTGATCCTGCATCACCCACTGCCATTTTAAAAATAGCGCAGGTGTGCTACGGACTGACAGGACAGGAACCTATTCCATGGTTTCCATGCGATTGTACCACAGCTCACCGCTGCTTCTCTTTTAATTTTAGCCGTTATCGTTTTACTCTAATGCACGAACAAATTGCATAACAGCTGTCAAGCACTTTTAATGGACCGCCACCCCAAGGCTACATAAACGGCTGTTGATGTCTTGATGGATTTCCTCTGCAGCTATCCTCACCACAAACCACCGGGGTGAGAAGATATCGCTGCTGCGAGGTTTTTAATCACCAAACCAAGAAGGAAGTTGTGATCTAGCAGTGGTCTGAATAACAATGAGAGGAGGGAAATTAAACCACGAGTGTTACTGTAAAAGAAAAGAAAATCAATACTTGTTTAATCAAACATAATTATTCAGGCCTGTTTTTTTCTGTGTAAGTTTTTCTGGTGAGACTTCCTCTCCCGAGACGGTTACACACCAAAAAAGGATGTTAATACATCAATTGATTATCTCCCCTCTCACCCCACGAAACAAGTATAGGTAAATAAAACATGCGACGTGACTGGACTGTGAAGAAAGTTTCAGTTTGGCAAGTTAGCCAGTTCCACGCTAGAGGATATTTGGCCAGATTTCGGTCCCGATCTGGCCCTTCTGACAATCATGGGTGCCTTCCAATTTGAGGCTGGTTTGAACAGATAATCTGGCCAATTTATTCTGTAGTGTGAAGAATTAACAGACGTGATTTTAACGTCATCCGACGCATCAGTCTTCCCGATTTCCATTTTTTTTTGCAAGTTTTAAACATGTTTTGATATTTCCGACTGAACAGCGACTGGGGCGTGAGCAGCCTTGACTAGATCGTCTGGTCTGTGCTTTCTCAGGATTAAAACATTGAAAATCGGTTACAAAGTTTTGTTGCATTTGTGGTCCATGTTTGATTTGAAAATTCTCGTGTGGTACTGCAGGGCAAACAAACAAACAAACAAACTCCCAGCTCATGAGAGCAAGTGAAAGTAGTCGGTTTCATCACTTCTGCCAGGTCCACAGCATATTGAGCTTAGAGGAGCAGCTTTGAGATGCATTCAAGTAACCTCTCAAATTTGACTTCACCACTTCTGCAAACACTTATGCAGTCAACTAATAAATAATTGCTGCTGCTGCCACTGTGTGGTAATAGATGCACCACAAATTAGGTAGTCTTTGGAGTGTAAAGTATTCTTTTTAGTGCAATAATTGAATTTATATTCATATTCATGCCCAGTTCTATTGCTGACTTTGTTCTCCACAAACGTATCACATCTGTAGCTGAACCGGAGATTAATGGGATCATCCGACTTCAATGCTTCGACCAATCTGTGTGAAGAAGAAGCTTTGAGAATTTCAGGCTCTCACTTATGCGAGCTCTTTTGTTCGACAGCCTGTTGTGTGGTTCCTAATCTGCAAAAATACACACACAAGCAGTGGCATGTTGAATATTTAGGAGTGTGTGTGTGTGTGTGCAGGGAGCTGGATTAAGATTCTGACTTTGAGTTTACAGACTGGGGTCTCGTCGAGGTCATGATCAGTGGTTACACACACGCGATGGGTCGGGTTTTTTTCCGCTACCTAGTGATGAACGTGACGGTACAGCCGTATCATGTGAGACTGCTGACCAATCGGGATCTCTGTGATCAATTATTCAGTGAACCTTTCAGATATCAGCTGCAGTAGGTCTGAGAGGGTCAACATGGAGAAGACTCAGCTTTTTATGATGACTCTGGGGTTATTATGTACATAAATACATGTTATGATGTTGTTGTTTGCATATGCGGGCGCTTGTTTGTTAGATCTGGCAGGTTTATGTGTTTGTGTGCAAGTGTAGTGCCGGGTGTATCTTTTATATGAAGCCCATATAGATTTTAATGTCCTCTGCTCTGTACTATAGATTACTGTAATGGTATACAGACGTGTCATCTGCAATGCAGAAGCCCATCTAATAATGCAGCAGCAGTCTCCTAGATGGAATCGATTTTCCCATTGACTCCTGAGTGTCCTGTGCGATCCCCGTGAAAGCTCTACTATGGATGCATTAAAGGGGAGCGTCCACTCGGATGCAGCTTTTGCTTGGTTACTGTCGTGACCTTGGATTGGCTGAAATAATATCCAGGAAAAAACGTTGTCAGTTACTTTGGATCTCCTGCGATGTGAAGATCAGTTGCTGATATCAGTCTTTTCTTTTACGTGGAGTTATCCTTCATGTTAGGACTGAATTTGACTACTATGCCAAAGGCTACATGCATGGTCTAGTACCATTTTTATTCTCTCTCTCCATGCAAAAATGTGACTGAATGTAAAATTGCAGTAGCCATACAGAAACACAGCTTCTTAGGCAGTAAGTAAATAGTGTGGTTAAAATGCCTCTCTAGATATTAGCTGAGCATAATTATTGATGCAATGACAAAGTTGTTTTTTTATGTGCCTCAAACTCAGAGGTTAATGGAATCTCTGACGCATCTGAAGAGTGAACCTCACCTTCTCTTTATCGGCTTTGGATTTGATTAAAGATTTTGCGCTCACGATTATCGCCGTTTATTACGTTTGTTGTCCTGCTTGTTGGTCTCTCTCTGTGAGGTACAAGAGGTGCTTCCTCCACATCACCGCGCTCACTGCGAACAGCAACTCTTTCATGCGAGTCCGTCAAAAACGCCACTGATCTCTCTTTTATGGTTCTCAGAGGAGCCAAGCTGTGGCTTCACCATCTGGCAATGTAGGCACAGTCAGCGCTAGGGTAGATCTTGTTTAGACACACGAGCCTGTTTGACTTTGGTTAATGCTGTCTCAAGCTGGCAGAATCTACATTTTTTTTAGTCTACTACTTCTATTTTAGGCAACATTTTGTATGCATATGTTAAAGGTTTTATATTAAAATGTATTGTATGTATAATAACGATATTTTTAAATTAAGGTCACTACTTGTCTCCTTGTGCCGTTGCTGCTCAAATGAATGAGGGAAAGTTGGTCTGAAATTACCTGGATAGTGTGATGTGTAGTCATGTGATTGTCTTGCAATATATTGATAATAACATAATCATTGTATCATGATATCTTGATGTCATGTATCGTATCGTGATTCCCACCCCTCATTTTTATGGATCATTATTATCGCCCTTATCGTGCCAGGACTCTCTGTTGCTGTGCTAAAGCATATTATTATTATTGGTCATTGTAGAGATAATCACTTATTGGTTAAGAGAATTGTCTTCCACGCTGATGGTCAGGGTTTGATCCCTGGCTCCGCTAGTACAGGGATCGCTCAATACCACTTTTTCAAATCTGGTACCGATATCACAGCATTTAGTTCAGGATATCTTCCTTTTTCAAAGTTGCACTCATCTATTTTTCTGTAGCTTAAATCACTGCAGTGTGGCAGATATGTACATTTATGTGACAATCAGGGTAATTGGATTATATCTTTGATTGTATGTGTTTCTTTTTCCCGATATCCAATCCAATGATTTGCACCAGTAAAGTATATCTTATTGGCTCATTCTTAGTATCTGATACAACAGAAATTGCTCCTGGATATGTGTGCGTGAATCGGTGAAAAGGCAAAATAGCAGTGAAAAGGGCTTTAAGGGCCCGTGCACACAAGAACAAGTTTAGGAGACAGCGCCATGTACAGGCCTGGCATGTGTAGTACAGCATTCAGAGTCATTTTGGAGGTTTTGTGTGTGGATTAAAGACATTTACCTTTACTGAAAGCTATTTAAGAACAAATGGATCAAAGGTCTTATGGGAAAAGTTCTGGATGAGGCCTGAGTGCTTAGCTCTATAAATGTACAGACCATGACTGAATTTGTAGCCACGTATTTACTCTGTTACATAGAGATTAAGTCATATCTTAAAATCCACGCCATTATCATTTATTTGCAGAGCTTTTTTCACATGTCACATTATTTGGGTTTTAAACGAGGCCAGGGTGAGTCACGAGGTAAGAATGAAGTGCGGGTATGTTTCCTCAGTGACCCGTCGCTCTTCTCTGCCCTGGTGTGACTTTGTAGTGGTTTCAGCGTTACAGGAAATGAGGTCAGTTGAGCTCCCAGAGCACCTCCTTACATCTGCCACAGGAAATGCATCACAAGTCATCTGTGGTCAGGGATGTTGACGTTGTCATGGTTTGAGTTATTTTAGCCCCAAAATAGGCCTCTCCATTAATCCCCTCTTCCACTGTGCAAACACTGCTCTCATCCCACAATCCCGTACATCGCCGTTTCCTAATCTGCAAATAAGACCTTTTTTTTTCTCTTTTCTTTTCATCACTTCAACAACGAAATATTAAAGATAAACCGTTTGACGAGCAGCTCTTTGCTTGAGCTCCTCTTGTTTCATTAAAAAAACAAAAAAACCTGTGTTGTTGAAATGCAAGACACGTTTGCATTCGGAGAATGTGGAGCTGTTTGGCTTGTGACACAAAACAGGCAACACAACGGAAACACACTTTAGAGGCGCCTTTACAATACATCTGAATGTGATTGTGTGGCGTATTCTTGAGTCGTCAGAAAGCCTTGAGAGCAACATAACTGTAACTCTTTGTGAGCAGGCGCTTTTGGCAGTTGTGAAAAAGCCCATTATTTAGTTAAAGTCTGTTGTTTGTGTGTGCGCGCGTTTGTGTGTGCGCGCGCGTGTGTGTGTGTGTGTGTGTGTGTGTGTGTGCGTGTGTGTGTGTGTCATGCGCCTGCCACTCTGCGTTTGCCACTGAAAGAGGCAGTGGAGCCCATGGGCTCGAGGAGCTTTGGTCTTGTTCAGATGAGTGGAATGTAATTACACAGACAACACCGTTGTTCATAATGAATCATAAAACAAATGAAACGTAGAGGCTGCTCCGACATGTATAGTTCACAGGTTCACTGATGTACAATTTCACTACGGTCATTTCGGGCTTTCTGGGTTCTTTTTTTTTTTGCACACAGTGAAGTGCTTTCTGGCTTTTTGGGGGAAAACCCAGTGCCAAAAGTTTGCTGTGGAGTTGTGTCTCGGTGTGGTGGATAATGAATACCAAGTGGCACATGTTTGACTGTGCACAGACACTTAAAAAAATAAAGGCATACTAGGGTTTTGTTTCAAATGTTTCTCAAATTGTAACTGAACATTCAAAAGAAAAACTATGAAATTAAGACACATTTATGCATATTTCCATCCGTTGCTGTTGAGTAGGGGTGGGAATCACAGGATACAACATGCGATACATGCTCCATGATACCAATAATATCGCAATTATGTGATTATCAATATAGCTCAAGACAATCATATAGCGATATATCACGATATCTGTCTAACAAATCATCCGTGGGAAGTTAAAAGCGTAGGATATTGAACATGGATGGAACATCTCTTAACGTAGCTTTAGCTGCCGTTATCCCTCTTCTTCAGCCAGGTAACTTCTGCCCAAGTTTCCAGTCATTCATTTGAGCAGCACCGCCACGAGGCGAGGTGAAGTAGTGACGCCAAATAATGAAAGATTGTAGGTTTGATTGATACGTGGTTGCATTTCATTGCTGCCTCTTACGTGGCATTATTAGTAGTCGTAGTAGTAGTAGAAGAAATATTTTCATGTTACACTATGTTGAGGAATGTTATGGTTTTCTCATTAGTCCACACATTTCCTGCCCCCCTCTCCTTATTTTCCCCCAGTGCTGGGAAATTTGGAAGCTGGAGTGTCGATTCAGTCGTCCTTCAAACGCTGAATCTTTCTCCACAAACGCTGAATCTTTCTCCACTGTACTTTTTTTTGTATTTACCTTTTATTTGTATGCTAACTTTTCCAAACTCCTTCAAGCATGAACGATTTCTGGCGATATTTCAACCCCATGGGTCCAGGGCAGGATGATGTGTGTGAATTTCCCTGACAGCCTATTTGTTTGTTTGACAAACAGCAACCAGAGTTTTTTTTATTTATATATATACTGATTTTGAGGCATCTTTCGCGCATTAGAGAGGGGGGGCGAAGGCTTCCAGGCGGCTCATCCCTATCAATAATCTCCATGTTGAACGAGCAGCTGCTGTGCTGCTGTGACTGAAATAGTCCAGCCGGTTCCAGTAAGTGCTCCCACACTGATATCTGCTGCCCTGCTCCTCCTGCACGGGGACTGTGCTGTAATTAAGGCTGGTTTGGGAGACCGGGCGCCCCTGGGTTGGTGGAAGTAGGTCATTGGCACAGACTGCTGAGATTCGGGCACATTGGAAAGGGCATGTTTGGTACACATTTTGTGGTTTTTTTCCAGCTAGTTTTTCTTAATCACTGTCTTTTTTTCATAATTTGTGGTTAATTTTGTCCAGAACTACAGTCAAAGCTGATTTATACCCCACTGTGTATGTGTGAGTGAGTGACTCCCCTTTGTGCTCATAGATATTATTGATATTTATACTTGACTCGAGCAAATAACCCCAAACTCATTATCTCCTGTCAGCCTCCACGGTGGCTACATCCCTATTGAGCTTGTATTGACAGGCACTGCTGTGTTTACTGTTGTCTGTTTTCCACAGCGCTTCCTTCTCAGATTTGTTCTAATTTTTGTGGCTGCACGCATGCTAGCCATGTGATGATGGGCTTTAGGGCAATGACGGAAAAAGCACATGAATGCATGAATGCATATTTGAGATGTGTGTTTTTTAAATATACTCTGCAGGTCATCTTCTGCTAATGATGTTAGAGTATTTCTAATGTAATTGACTTTAATGTTAACATAGCAGCTGAAACTGATGTATTATCATCATCATTATCATCATAACAAATGAAATTTGTATGTACACAATACACATGTCCCTTTTGAAGGAGACAAATAAGTTTCTTTAATAATAACAATAATGATATTTAGTAAGGGTGGGGGTGGGAAATCACTACAGTGAAATTTCGCATTATTTTTAGGTCTGAACAATTAATCTAAAGTTTATCAACGTCATATTCTATAGATTGAAGAAAACGGACCTGCACAAATATCACACAGTAATCATTTAAGTAGAATAATAATGTGAAAAATTACATTCCTCTCTCTAAACACAAATCCCAATTTAGGTCAAAACAATCATAATTTTTACGATATTATATCGCTAATATCAACTTAACTTATGCTTCAACAACTAACTAATTAAACTCTTTGTGGAATAGGATAAAACAATGTATTAGTGGACATTTCTATCATCAGCGTAATATCGTATCGGCGTGATTCAAATGCCTAATGAATTAGGGTTAGGGTTAGTTTATTTCTTTATCTTTTAAGTTTCTTTTCTATATGTCCTCCTATGTGTACGATATATGTGGGATACTGTGAGTCCCTTCCCATGTCAACAAATCCCACAAAAAGACCAAACAGTGGTGTCCTTCTCTCTACATCTTACTCCTCAAGTGCTGGTACTATTCTCTGCTGTGGATTAATGCGCATGTGATGACTCGGTTAGGAGCAGCAGGATGCAGTTTATTGTGTTTTTAGACAACAATGGAGCTCTGTGACACAGAGACAGTGACACTATTTTTGTGGGCCTTGAGCTTTTTAGGAGAAAATACAACAGAAAGAAGTGATACATGGTCTCTCATGACATCAGGCCAGTGAGCGAGTAGAGACAGAACAGGAGGAAGAATTAGTGAGAGTGATAGAGAGAGTGATAGTGTACCTGTGTGGTGGTGGTGTTGTTGTTGTTGTTGTAGCAGACTATAGCTACAGAGACAGAGAGAGTCTCCCACAGAGTCGGGCCTGCTCACACTGGTACTGTGCCTGTATGTGTGATGACCTAGAAACACAGAGTATCCCTGCACTTACGTAAGATTTAGACCAAACACGTTTGTATACACACACGCCATTATCGTGTCCATTTTTCTTTTAAATTTCACATATGATACAATGACGTAGAGTCATGATCAATTTACTCGTTTCACATTAAACTGGAGAGGAAAATATCACTTTTTTGTTGCCGCAAATGTAAGAAGATGAGTCTGATTTTCTCCGGTTGCTAAAGCGATGCTAAATCCCAGTCGAGAGCGTGTGGAAACTCAACACTCATCAGACGCAGCCTCGGCAGAGCACAGCACAGCACAGCACAGCACAGCACAGCACAGCACGCCTGGGGAATGAGCAGAATGTAAATGATTCAACAGCACCTCTAAGTGGCCGCGGGAGTGTGCGTCTGACCTAAACAGTCACACAGAGACGGAGGAGGAGACATGGGTTTTTACACGATTATCACCCTGAATGCTCTCCTCTCTGATGACTTGCACCCAGCTGTTCGGCATGGTTCCTCACTGAGAATCAACCAGAACAACTGGGAAAGAACATCTTTCCCATCTGCTGTAGAGGGAAGAAGCTCGAGTTCTGCACAAAGTAGAGCTGCAACTAACAATTATTTTCATAATCGATTAACTAATCTCGATTAATCGTTTGGTGCATAAAATGTCAGAAAATGTTGATCAGTGTTTGTCAAACCTGGAAATGATGATGATTTTGTAATCAATTCATCGAGTTATTGTTTCAGCTCTAGCACAAAGAAAGTGATCGATTGATATTTTTCTGAGTTATAGTAATGAGATTTGCAATATAATCAAGAACTTTTTCTTTCCTTCTTTCTTTCTTTCTGTACAGATTGTTTTTTAAGTCCTTTTTCAGTTAAATATGGCTGTCATTTTAAAACATGATCATGATGGAGGGACATCACAAGAGATACCATTAAAATATTAACTTTTATAATATAATGCAAAGATAAGGACTTGGGGGATATAAATTGGTTCCATGAATTACACTTTTAATATTGGCACAGAGCAGTGGAGGCAGATTTATTACCAATAAGATCATTCGCTCTCTCGTCGCCCTCCTCTTCTTCCTCGCATAATATATAAGTATATTATACTTCGCACACTGATATCATGAAATTAGATTAAGATGGAGCAAGAGATTATAATTATTTCATTTGAGAACCACTGGTTGCGTACCACAGAATGCTGCCTTTGTGTTTTTGCACATTCGGTTTCAAATGTTCAACTATTTTAATATTATTTTGTTGCTATTTCCTGCATGTCCATGTATAAAGTTGATTATATTAGGCAGCAGCATATGTCTAACTCTAAAAGACTGTTTACTGCTCCTCTGCAGAGGGCTGGCTGCTCCACTGACTCGACTGCAGCGAGTCGCTGGAGTTGTAATTCTGCTCCTTATCTGCGAGGGCAGGGTTTTAGTGCAACTTTCTAACTGCATCAGCCGTTATTCCTTCACACAGTGCAGCAGTGCTGTGATCCTCAGGCTCACTCATTTCCCTGCAGAGTAAAATCCTATTGTCGACACCGAAGGTCTGAACTGAACTGGGGAAGAAAAACATCATATAACAGTCTACAGAATTAACTGACACTGAACGATCTGCTCTCACTGGACAAAGTGTTTTTACTTCATGTAAATGCACTCTATATTGATTCTGTTGAAAATATTGTATTCCGTCCGAATTGTTTATTCCTTGTTAAATAAAGGTTAAAATAAAATAAAGCCAGTTTCAGATGCGACCCAGTGCTTAACTAAATTTTCCCAACAGTGTTTTTTCAGTGCCGGTTGTTATTTTTGTTGGTTTTAGTTTTGTTGTTGTATTGAATGTTTTCCTGTGTCTCCACAGCTCTTCAGGGAAGTCCGAATAATGAAGATTTTGAATCATCCAAACATAGGTAAGTTCAGACTGAAACATACAGTTCAGCAGTGTAATAATGACGGCAGAGAAAAAGAGAGCTGGATATGTCAAATTAAAAATAAGAAAATCCAACTTGAATTACGGTTGATTGGTTTTATCGATTTTTTTCTCTCTTCTTTTTTCCCCTTGATGAATCTTCTGATTTAGTCTTCAGTCTCATAATGAACTCAATGCAGACTCATCATTTATAATCTGTTTCTTCTCCTGCAGTGAAATTGTTTGAGGTGATTGAGACGGAGAAGACACTTTATTTGGTGATGGAGTACGCCAGTGGTGGTGAGTCAAGTGTTCCCTAAATGTGTGAAATGATATATGTATATATATATATGTATGTATATATACTGAATGTATACATAAATATATATTAGGGCTGCCATATATATATTAGTCGATGAGTCATGATTATGTCAACTATTAAAATCGACAACAATTTCAACAAATTTAATAGTCGACACGTCTTTTTTTTCATCAGCAAAAAAAGTATCTCAGAATGACTTGAAATTTACCATCATAAAAGTCGGCATCGCCCTGAACAAGGATCCGTTGAAAATATTTGCAAACCTCTTAAGGAATAATTTTAATGAATTTTTGAAATTCAGGAAATTATCCATTTGCCCTGATGCACTTTGACAGTGAGCTGATTTTTTTCTCGAAAAACAAAAAGTATCTCGGAATGACTTGAAATTTACCATCATAATAGTCGGCATCGCCCTGAACAAGGAGCCCTTGAAAATATTTGCAAACCTCTTAAGGAATAATTTTAATGAATTTTTGAAATTCAGGAAATTATCCATGTGTTGTGCCTAATGAGGTTGCACAGTGTTTGTATTATTTTTAGACTTTACGTCGTATGCGTTACCATAACTGAAAAATTTTCTTCAGCTATTAACTATCAAAAAGCAACACAAATACACCAGATATGTAGTAAAATTAAAGGCAACACCTGCATTTTTAGTATGCAATACATATCTTTAACTACTCGAATACAGGAATACTGTTGATGTTCTGTTCAAGGTAGATTATTTCCGTTTATTTGAGAGTGGATTACAGCATTATCAATGTGTTGTCACTGTCCTGTGAGAAGCTGTTTTATGAGATTATGCTGATTAATAAGTGCATATTGTGTTCTCTCTGTACTATAGGTGAGGTGTTTGATTATCTAGTGGCTCATGGCAGAATGAAGGAGAAGGAAGCCAGGGCCAAGTTCAGACAGGTGAGTCATCACTTCTGTTGTCTTCCCATCACTGAGGGATTTGTGTGTCTGTGTGTGTGTTCAAAGACTGCATGCACCAATCTCAGGCGTCATCACTAACTGCAGAGGAGCAACGGCCTGAGAGAACTGGGCTTGAGAAAACAATTTAGCCTATAAATGCTGCTCTGACACCTAGTGGTGCCACCAAAGAAAAAAATAAATAGTGCAGTAGTTTAAGTATCAAATGTTCCCTCTGTCGCGCTTGTGCATGCCCTATAATGAACAGAATCAGTGCCATTGTCTCTGTCTCTTCATTTCCCTGTCACTCGGGGAGGCATTAGCAACTCATCAAACAAGTTGTTTGTCAAAATCTCTCACTGATGGTGACTCAGAGGAAAGGCTGTATGACACAGTGTGGGAAGTGAGTGTGTGTGTGTGTGTGCTTTGTGTTACCTTTGTAGGACCTGTTCTGACATAAACGCTGTCCTTGTCAGGACCAAAACCTGGTCTGTAATAAGGCGGAACCTCCTCAAAAGTGGAGGTTTTGAATTGTGATTTATGGTAAAGGCCGTGTGTGTGTGTGTGTGTTTGTGTGCGTGCGTACGTTCAGAAAGGTATAAAAGTATTGATGCTTTTACGTCTGAATGCAGACAGGTGGGTGGCAACTGTCAAAAAAATAAAATAAACCCAGGATATTTTCTGTGTGATTGACACTGTAGCTTGTTTCCAAGTGACATTTCCTTCCTGAGCAACAGCTGAGTGTGGATTTATGTGAGAAAAAAACCACACAACAATTCATAAATGTCACCTAACGATTGCACTTGCACCATTTTTCGCTTGTATTTCGTGCAGACAAAAGTCCTAGTAAATCAAGCTCAACGGGCGTGATCGACAGTGACGACGTTAGGAATAAAATGGCACACGTTTTAGTAGTATTTTTACCATTTGCTTATAGAAAATAAACATTTGACTTGGAGATTTTATCTGAAAATGAACATTTTTATTCATTTTACTCCGTGTTTTCCTGTTGTTTATGCATTTTTTAAACATTATTTGAATATGTTACGTCTGTTATTAAGAAAAGTACTATAGTTTTTGGATTTATTATTCGTAATACTGTAGGTAAAGAAATACCTGCAGTGTCTTATGATGTATGCGTCCTTGTTTCAGATTGTGTCTGCAGTGCAGTATTGTCACCAGAGGAGGATAGTACACAGGGATTTAAAGGTGAGGATGGTGAAGTCTTCTGTATCTATATTGTCCGGAGCAAAAAAACATCTTGTGAAACAAATGTTGTGATGTGATTTTTCCCCTCTCTCTTGTAGGCGGAGAACCTGTTGTTAGACGCAGACATGAACATCAAGATCGCAGACTTTGGTTTTAGCAACGAGTTCACCGTGGGCAGCAAACTGGACACGTTCTGTGGCTCCCCGCCGTACGCTGCTCCAGAACTCTTCCAGGGGAAGAAGTACGACGGGCCGGAAGTGGACGTCTGGAGCCTCGGGGTCATCCTGTACACACTGGTCAGTGGATCACTGCCGTTTGACGGCCAGAACCTAAAGGTGAGGATTTGTAAATCTAATGTGGAGATTGCGTTGTCAGGGAACTAAATATACCAGAAAGTATGTCATTATTCTTGTAGAAACTGTAGAAACATGGCCAAATGTTTGCCAAATTCACTTCTTTACAATGTTGTTGGCTCTGGCAAGTGAAAAACACTTAGATTAAGATTACATTAAGAACAGAGATGAAAGCATCCAGTTTGCATGTTCTCCCCATGTGTTTCCGTGGGTTTTGTCTGGGTACTTTCTCCAGCTTCTTCCCGCCGTCCAAAGCATGCACACATTTGGTGATTAGCTTAATATTACACTAAATTATATTGACTGTAGATGAGAATGTTAATGAGTGAATGGTCGTATGTTGACCCAGTGATGGACTTTGACCCCATGTCAGCTGGGATTGGCTGCAGCCTCCTGCGACCCTCACATACAGGATAAAGTATACAGCTTAAGCAGTTTAAATGTCTCTCCATATATCTTTATCCTTTTATAATGCCATAGAATATCCTAGACCAGGGGTCACCAACGTGGTGCCCGCGGGCACCTGGTAGCCCGCAGGCAGCCAATACGGTGCCCGCAGGCTCACTTCACTTCACCTCACTTGCATGTATCCGCATGATCGCTCAGTAAAATATCTTTGATATTGTTTATACAAACTGATAATCGTTAGGAGTAAGCACTGGAATGAATGTGTATGCAGTTGAATGCATAATATTAATCATTTAAATGGTAAACAAACAAAAAAATATTATATGGTAGCCCTCCATATTATTTTTTACCCTTAAGGTAGCTCTCTGTCTCAAAAAGGTTGGTGACCCCTGTCCTAGACGGTTTAAATTTGTGCAGCATTGTACACGATTCATCATATCTCGCCTCTGTCTGAAAAAGCGTAATTTTCCTCCCGTCTTTTGAGTGAGGTTGTTCACTTCTGGTAAAATACAGTAGACTGGAGACATTGCTCATTTTGAATCATGCTGGCACTTTTTTTATCTGTCCTCCAAAGCAATGGTATGCAGGGACACAAGTCAAAATATATGAATAATTCAGTTTGATACTGAATTAATCCAGAGAAAAGAGAAATGGTGACACCAACCAACCAGGTTTTCTCATAAGTGAGGTCTGAACTCAATCTATTCTAAACAAGTTAGGATGTTTACGTGTCGTTAAATAAACAAGTTAAGAGTGGAATTTTCCTTTGAGTGTCATATTTGAATGAGACTTTGGGGAAATTAATGAATCCACCCTTTTGTTTTTAACTCACATCAGTTTTTTGGACAAGGTCTTTAAGACCTGTTCTCTGGCAATTGTTTTTATATTTATCTATCTATCTATCTATCTATCTATCTATCTATCTATCTATCTATCTATCTATCTATCTATCTATCTATCTATCTATCTATCTATCTATCTATCTATCTATCTATCTAGCTCGTTAATTTTTTTGATTACCTCTTTCATGTATTTGATATTTATTTTTTATTTAAAATATATAAGTGCACGAGAGTGCTGCTCAATAAATGCTAATTCAAGATAGTAAATAAACATATATATGTATTATCAGATGAAGGCCAAACATATCATCCAAGAAAATCTGGAAGAACTATATTGGTCAACCTCTAATTCCTCTGAGCAGTTTTTTTTTTTAATTGTTAAAAGTGTTAAATTGTTGAGAGGAATTACATTTTCTTGTTTAATCGATTCATTTTACTTGTTTGGGCCGTAAAATGTCAGAAAAATTATTCAGTTTTAATGATTTCTTTGTTCTACGGCACAAAGAAACCAGAGTATGTTCATATTTAAGAAGCTGAAAGATCAGAAAGCATGTTTCAAAACACTCAAACTGTTCAATTATCAAAATAGTAATAATAAGGATGTTGGAAGCTTGATTTGGTTCCATGTCACACACATGAAGCTCTTTGTTTTGTTGCTGGTCATAATAATATGAAGCAGCTAAAGAGGCAGATATTTGCCCCTCATGAAAGAACACTGACCAGAAACAGAGCTGGACACGAGTGAAACCCTCCGTTTGTCGCATTGAGTTTGTTGCTAATTCCTCTGTGTGTGTGTGTGTGTGTGTGTGTGTGTGCAGGAGCTGCGGGAGAGGGTCCTGAGAGGAAAGTACCGCATTCCATTCTACATGTCGACAGACTGTGAAAACCTGCTGAAGAAACTCCTCGTGCTCAACCCCGTCAAACGAGGCAGTTTGGAGGTAAAGGCCACGTTCGCTTCAGTCATTTTGCTCCCGCGTACTCCACTAATCGTCGTTAATAACAAACAAAACCAGCAGATCACTTCGGCCAGTGTTTGTCACGTTGAGATTTGGGAACACGATGCATCAAAGCAGAGTTTTGCATCATTATTTGAAGAATAAAGCTGGAGTTAATTCGCCGAAGCGCTGTAAGAAATAAAAAGTAAATGAAAACAAGAAAATACGCATACATACGTATTCTCACTGAAACCATGGCTCTGCCATGAACATGAAACTCTTCAGACAGTGCAGTCTGTTCACAGTCGATAACTCCCCAGGCTGAAGTTCAATACGAACGATTTCTCCGCCAATAACGACGTTCGATCTCGCTGTTGTTCAGCCTCGGCTGACAGATGTGATCTCTGTGGTCACGCTGTGTTCTGAACTGATGTGAGTCATGAATAATTATGTCACGAAAATATTTTTTCTTGTGTCAGCAAATCATGAAAGACCATTGGATGAATGTGGGCCACGAGGAGGAGGAGCTCAAACCTCACATCGAGCCTGAGGCCGACTTCAGTGACACATCCAGAATAGGTGTGTGTGTGTGTGTGTTTCTTTGGCATGATACTCTGATATCACGCTTTGTCTCTGTGATTCACGCTGACTTCTGTGCACCGCCAGAGCTCATGGTGACGATGGGCTTCCCAAAAGACGAGATCACCGACTCTTTACAAGGCCAGAAATACGATGAAGTCATGGCCACTTACCTGCTGCTGGGGAGAAAAGCACCTGAGGTCGGTTGTATTAGCATGACATCATCGCCCCGCCGTTATTATAGTGGCGTTGGCCTTTCCTCCTCACCCCACCCGTGTCTGTTGTGTTTCAGTTTGAGGGCAGCGAGCCGCTCACTAACAGCGTCCTGGGCCAGAGGCAGCGACCGACCAGTGACATCAACAACAGCTCCAGCGTTTCGCCCGCCCATCCCAAGGTCACGCGCAGCATCTCGGCCAATCAGAAGCAGCGCCGCTACAGCGATCATGGTGGGGATGATGATGGTGGTGGTGGTGTCGTAGAGAAGCCAAGTAAAGTAACCTCGTCCTTCCCAGCTGTGCGAGGGCTGCGTGTTGTGTAGCGGGAAGTTGCTTTAGTTTGCTGCTAACAAACCTAACTATTCATTGATATAACTGAGTGAAGAAGATAAAGCTTCAAACTTATATAAATACATTCAAATTAGTGCTGGGCTCGGCATTAGCGGCGTCAACGTTAACAAATGACGACTGACCGGAAAAAGACATGTGTGACGTCATGTTTACGTGCCGCTGCACCAGAGTCCTCCTTGGAACTGGAGCGATCTGTTTATTAACAAAAAGAGCAGCGCTACAAATAACCAGCATATTTGCTTATAATATTATTATGTGTGCCTCTGTTTTTAAAGTTAAGCATTACTTTAGAGAGTCATTTTAACAATCAGGAGTCACGTAAACATGACGTCACGTGTGTCCTTTTCCGGTCAGTCGTCATGGAAACGTGTCATGCGTGAACCTGCCCAGCACCAATTTAAATACAACTTTAAACACGTATTTTGATGTCCATCAACAGTACATTTTCACCAGTCAGTGACTCAGCCTTTACCACTGCACTGGCTGTGTTTAGCAGCTTCCCTCTATGTCACGTGGAGCCATTGTGTCTGCTGCCATCTGCTGGCTGGTTGCTTTCCTGCAGCTTCCTCAGGAACAGCGCCTCAAAGCATGAGGGAGGGAATTGCTTTGCCTTGTTACCTGCTCACCCCGTGTTCTGTAGCTGTGGATGTTGCTGAGGATATAAAAGCTAAAAAAAAAAGACTGTGGATGTTGAGTAAAATCCAAGCTTTGAGTGATGTCATTATGTCTGTTTTCGTCTGAAACCACCCCAACATCTGAGCTGTATGTAAATCAGTTCCCTTGTGTGTGTGTGTGTTCCCCTAGTGGGTCCGTCTGTGCCCCCGGCGGTGTCGTACACGAAGCGCGGCCAAGCTTTGAGCGTGGAGAGTGATCACAGAGAGGAGTGGGATGGAGCGCGTCGGCTGGAGCTCAGCACCTCGAAAGGAGACGTTCCTGCTTCGCCACTGGGGGTCCAAGAGAGGAAGAAGACCACGAGTGCCGTGGGGGTGAGAACGTGGAGCGCACACACATCTATGTACATGGTCCTTGGTTTTTATGTCCCAGCTTTCTAATTCTTAAACGTGTGTTATTTTGTCGTCTCATTTCTAAAGCAGACCAACGGGTCGATGACTCGCAGGAACACGTATGTGTGTGAACGATCCTCCAACGAACGCTACTCGGCGATTCCCAATGGCAAAGACAGCAGGTGAATTTAAAGACACACTCTGTTTTTGCTGCTGTTTTTACGATGTGAAACGTGTCACCTCACAATTATTCTGACCAAAAATACAGAAAATATTACTTAACAATTGTGAAAATAGTTAACAGTTAAATTAATAGTTTCTCTGTGTTACAGAGTCACGCTACATGTGAAAGAAACGCACACATTCTTTTGTCTGAAAAATGATCTAATTCAGTGTGAATCCATAATGCGTGTGTATGTGTAAACTAAAATATTGTAATCATAAATCAATGACTAGAATGATGCTGGCTCCCCCTTGTGGCTTTTAAAAATATAAATTAACTAAACTTAATGTTAGTGAGCTGGACAGCATTTTTAAATCATATATTATTTGTGAAAGAACAGTATTTACCATAACTACAACTGAGTAATTAAATATATAGAAATACATAGACTTTTTTCTTTTTAAAGATCAGATTTGTTTGTGACTTCACAAGCTAACACTCTCTCTCTCCCCTTGACGCTCAGTTTAACCGAGGTGTCGGGTAGCAACCCGTCGACCGCAATTAGCGCCACACGACCTCGTCACAGCAAGTCCATGTCATCGTCGGGGCATCCTTCAAAGAGCACACTGCCCCCTATTGATGACAACACGGAGCTTAAAGCCAGGTGAGCAGCCCGATCCTGGGTCCTCACACCTTCATCTATGCTAACCGCATAGCTAACCATCTTTGTTTTTTTTGTTTTTTTTGCAGCTCCTCGCCGCGAGGTCCCTCCACCTCGCCGTCGGCACACAGTATTAGCACACCAGAGAAGAACCGCTTCCCTCGTGGCACCACCAGTCGCAGCACCTTCCACGGCGCTCAGCTCAGAGACCGCCGCAGCGCCACCTACAACGGCCCGCCGGCCTCGCCCACTCTGTCCCACGACACGGGGGCTCTCGCCCAGCAACGCAGGGGCACGTCCACGGGGATCATCAGCAAGATCACGTCCAAGTTTGTGCGCAGGTCAGTGAAGACGAACTCAAAGATGTCATTTTATGCCTCGCAATTAGGTTTTATGGAATTTTCTTAATTGTTCAGATTGCTTAATCGGGTTAATTATTGATAATAAATTATGATTTAATAAAGTAGACGGGGGAGAAATAGATATTTAGTTTGTTCTTAGGATCTTTTATGGTGCCTTTATTAAACTAAATATTTATTTATTAAATTTATATATATTTTCATCCAAAAGTTGGTTTGACAAAGTGCAATTGTTTCATGCATGTTTATTTTTTTTTAATCAATTAATATTTTCTTTTATGCATGCTTAATTACTTTTTATTAATATTTTCTTTTATGCATGTTTATTATTAGTTTTTTTTTAAATTAATATACTTGTTTTATGCATGTTTTAAGTGCATACACGTAATTAAAATCAGAGAAACAGTAGGTGTTGTTTAATTTGCATCGTTTGTTACTATTATAACCTAAAAACACGTAAATTCAAATGATACAAAATGCTGTTTTTGTCTAAATGTTAACATTTTTGCTTCACTTTCATTTTGCTTTCACTGTTAAAAATGATTATAGCAAACATAATATTATTTTTTCCTTCACTGGGAGACATAGATATATCCTCCATGGATTTATCCGTTTCTGGTTAAGCTTGAAAAACAACGAAATGTGCCAAAAACCAAACTGTTTTACTACATTTAAAATGTATTTGTCCAGATTACCTGAATGATTTAATGGAAAATATCCAATTAAGTCAATATTTTAAGTGATTTTCACTTGAAAATATAGAAATGTTCAACCCTCGACTGCAGTGAAAACACAAAGCATCATCACCGTCCCCTTAGTCTCACAAAAACAGATATTCTTTATATCTATAAAGCTCATAATACCAGCTCACAATGACGAGCCATCGCTGTCCTGACTTCACTCAGCTCCCAGTGTCACTTTCACACAGTGTCACTTTTGACCTGTCCGTCAGACACTCACAGCTTTCTCTCCTCTTCTTTCTGCATAGAGCTCTGTCTTTCAGGTCGACGCAGAGGTAGGAGCACACCACGCTTGCTGCACCTGTTTTTACCCCTGAATCCAAAACAACAGAAAACAACTCTGTCTCTCTGACCTTGGCCCCATGTTTCTTTCCTTAACCCCTTTACGTACTTGCCCCCCACCACAGCACATCCTTTGCTTACTGACACCTCCTGTCATGCCCGTGTGTTCCTTCGCCTGTGTTCACTGAACAAACCTCATCGTCTCAGCAGCTTCCTCCTGTACTAAGCAACAATATCTGCTCCTCCATTTGCTGGCTTTCCTCTCCTTACTCTCCCTGTCTTTATACTACTGATGTAGATGTAGACGTCACTGTGATGCTGCTCACAGATCACAGGGGGATTAAGGAAAATGTGGAGTGCAGTGGAACAGTTGGGATGCATTCTGGTGTTGTGAAGAAGCCACAACGTTCACCTCATTGTCTGCTGAACCCTGATACCCAGGATTGTGGATTCTTTCCTGGCATGAAGCCTCACATCCTCCTCTGTGTCCAGTGATGATGATGATGATGATGATGATGGTGGTGGTGGTGGTGTTGTTGGGAGGGGCTGGACATGTGTGGACATGAGCTGGTGTGAGTAACAGTGTTACTGCTTTTATTCCAGGGTGCCCAGTGAGGGAGAGGCCAGTGCCAGGACAGAAACACCAAGGTGAGGATTTTGATTAAGACCTGGATTTAAAAGAGAGTCCACACTATAACCGACCTCTACATCAGAGGCCTCATACTCAAAATGCCCTGGAGGGCCAGTGAACTTCTAGGCTGGTCAGGAGGGGCCGCGTCACGTGAAAAAATTCCAACAATTCGGGGAAAAATAGCACAGAATGAGAGTGAAATGGCCTGTAAAAGGCCACAAAAGCGTGGGGCAATTTCACGCTTAAACAAGAAGCTAACAAGCTAACGTAAACGTTGATGTTAGCTGATTTGTTGGAGCTTACTAGGGCTGCAGCTATCGAATATTTGTGTAATCGAGTATTCAATCATTTATGTTTTGATTAATCGAGGATGCAAAAAAACCGGCAAAATTATTTTATTATTTCTTTTTTGGAAAACATTTTTTTGGATTGTTAAAAAAAAAATCTGATTACGCAATGGGGAATCGAGGAATAATCGGTACAATACGCAATTACAAAAATATTCAAAAGCTGCAGCCCTAGTAAGCTAACATTCAATCAGCTCACATCAATGTTTAAGTTAGCTTGTTAGCTTTGCATGAAATGGTCCCACACTTTGGACATTTTCTGCCTTTTACGTCCTGTTTCGCTCTCCGCCATCGCACCACCTGAAATCCGGATGTGCGGTGTGCTTCTGCTAAAGCATTTCAAAGTAAAAGTGAACGACAAAAAACAATTTATGACACAAAAAGAATCTGTAAATAATAAAAATTAAAAAAACATCTTAAAACCCCTTTTTTATAGTTTTATTGTATGACCTGTTTATTTGTGTTGTTTTTATATTTTCTACAGTGTTTTATTGTTTGTTCTGAGGTCTCTTGGGTCACACGTTTGTATGTTTTATTTGTTTTATTTATTTATCTCTGATGTACAGCACTTTGTTTCAGCTGTTGTTTTTAAAGTGCTTTATAAATAAAGTTGGATTGGAAAACAGACAGAAATAAAACACTAGACAAGCTTATATATAATTAAATGTTGAATTTAATCATTTAAAAATATCTTTTCTGTCCTCTTTTACTCCTGCAGGAGTGTCTCGGGTGACTCTAAAGACGACAGCGGCCGCGACTCCAAGCCTCGCTCCCTGCGCTTCACCTGGAGCATGAAGACCACCTCCTCCATGGAGCCGTCCGAGATGATGCGGGAGATCCGCAAGGTCCTGGACGCCAACAGCTGCGACTACGAGCAGCGCGAGCGCTTCCTGCTCTTCTGCGTGCACGGCGACGCCCGCCAGGACAACCTGGTGCAGTGGGAGATGGAGGTGTGCAAGCTGCCGCGCCTCTCGCTCAACGGCGTGCGCTTCAAGAGGATATCGGGCACGTCCATCGCCTTTAAGAATATCGCCTGCAAAATTGCCAACGAGCTCAAACTGTGACAGCGGACGGCGATGGCGGCGGCGTCTCGGTTCAAAGTCTCTGGTGAACTCTGGTCACGGTCTCATCTCATCACTGGATCGGTGTTGGCAAAGCTCGGCACTGAAAGTCCCTCACCATGCAGAGTCAGGGTGGACTCGGCTGGTAACGTGCAATACTGGCCATGAATGTACTGTACAGGGTAGTGGATCGAGCAAGATTTAACCTCTGTGACGGAGAGAACGCAAAAAAAAAACAGCAAAACCCTTACCTTGCCCCGCCCTTCTTTTTTCTTTCTTCTGTTCTGTTTTTCCTTCCGTCCAGCTCTTTGTCTCTCTCTCATCATAGGACAACGTTCATGTAACACATGCAGTATGCAAACTGAAGATGACCCATCCTGCAATAACGTTTCCAGTCTCTCTTTTTTCTATTATGCCTACGACAAAGATCTACTCTCCTCGCTGAATAACCATTAAAGATTTACTGAAAAAGCTAAAAATAGCCGCTTTTACACGCCCGTGTTACGTCAGTATATAGATCAGGCTGGAGCCCATACTAAAACTATGTAAAAAGAGAATTGTACTGTATGAATAACACCTGCAGGTACTGTACTGTATATTGATTTTGTGTTGTGTACAGACTTTTATTGTCGATACTGTCTCTTTTTTCATTGAATTTAAGTTCTTTCCTAATATAATTGATGTCTCTTAGAGCATTATCCTCTCAGCCTGTGAGTTTTTTTATTCATTTTTTTTTTATTATTTTATTTTAAAGAGCCACCATATGACAAGTGTTTTTACTTTTATTTAAAAGAGCACTAAATTATTTTGTTGGAATATGAAGGGACGGTGTTCCCTTTGCCTTTTTATGTTCTCTTTTGTTTTGCCTACGGAAAAAAAAAAAAACAGTCGCACCACATAGACTTGAGTAGTAACTTCAGTTAAAACTGAAGACGTGTTCACTTTATTTTCCTCTGCAGCAGCAGGACGCCGGCTCAGACACACACACACACACAAACACACACACAGGTCCTGCTGCTCTTGCACAAGTTTTCTAGGGTGACGTGTACGAACATGAGAGGAAGCACCTGCGTTTCTTTCATGTCAGTTTGGTCGTTCTCCGTTACAAAAAAAAAAAAAGCAGGGTTTTAAACTGGTTGGATTTAGAAAGCAAAGGGACAGAGGAGGAGGAGGAGAAGGACTGGACATGGACTGAATATGGAAATGAAATTCAATCAATCATCATGGACGACGCAGATATTTGTGCTGGTGGAGTCTTTCTAAAGAGCCTGATTTGAATCCTGCTGCCAGTGTGATTGTGCAGGTACTCGTGTTTCTCCTCGCTTGTGGTTTTCCTTTTTTTTCTTTTTTTTCCCTTTTTTTTAATTCATCGGATTATTGTATTTATTCCATTACATTGTAATGTGCTGCTTTGTAGAACTGAGGCGTGCACTTTGTTGGAGAAAATAAAAGATTTTATTTGTTTGTATTTATTTAGTTTTAATGCGTCTCTCTGTCATAATTGTTAACCTCTGGACTTCCGGAATAAGAGTATATTGAAAAGCCACCAGGGGGCGACTACACTAATTGCTAAAACAAAGCTGGGGACACACTACACGACTTTCAAGGCCCTGGTATACTTCTGTGCAGCCCACATTTTGGAACTGTGCGCTAAGAGCGAGACAAATCCTTCTTCTCACTTGATTTATAAGGTCAGTTCATGATTTAATTGCTAGTTTTAGCTCTTCTTCAATTGAACATGATGTGACTTTTGGACATAATGTCCCCATTTACAAGGAAAATAGACTCTAAACTACGAACCAATATCATCCAATCAGTGACATCTGTGAGTTTGAGGCTCAGAAAGGAGAGTTCAGATTCCATAGAGGTGACCCAAACCAATTAAAGATACAGTACTCTGCTTACATCCTCTGAAAATGTCCTTTTCATGAGACCAATCACAGGACAGTTCAGACTCTGAGAGAAAGATGGCGCTCTTCTATTGGCTGTTCTACTTTACGACGAACCGCACTGCATTCAGAACAGAAAGAGTGGACATACAGTATTACTGCCCTCCAGCACTGGCAACAACTGCCTACTCTGCAAAGAAAAATCAATGTATTTTAAAGTACTGCAGATTAAACTAAAACATTTTCTAGAGATACTATATTACGTTATATTATTTGACATTCACAGAGGTCACTCAGCTGACAGGAAGTTAAAAACAGGCAGATGGAGGACAATTATATCACTCTATAACTATATCTTATAGCTGTGTTATTGTTATTGTGCATCGGCAGGAAGTTGAAACGAGGACAAATACTGGCGTGAACCTTTATTGACTCTAAGTAGCAAGATATTAGTCAATAACTTAATCTCAATCATGACACAATTCATTTTGCATACGTGTTAGTTAAAAGTAAAGCATTATGAACAACAGCCTCATTGGTTTTTTTCCTTTAAGTGTGTGAAAATAGTTCCAAGTGTGCCCCAATTTTTTTTTCCCATACGTCTTTTGAGAAAAACAAACAATGTTAATTTTCAATACTTTAAAACATCATACAAACTATTGATGATAAAAATGTCAAACTGGCAAGAATATACAGGTCCATTCTCGCACAAGATCTCGTCGTCGACTGTTTTCCAAATTACAAAGTCATTTTCTATTCTTTTTTTTCCTTTTACTGTTGAATTATTCTG
Source organism: Microchirus variegatus (assembly GCF_963457635.1). Lineage (NCBI taxonomy): Eukaryota > Metazoa > Chordata > Actinopteri > Pleuronectiformes > Soleidae > Microchirus > Microchirus variegatus. Next base: position 23,181,168 of record NC_139812.1, on the reverse strand, counting down.
CTTAACAAATATTTCTCGAGCTGACGCGTGGTCCCTCTGATTCTTTACAAAAGCGCCACATTTACAAATTCTCAGTGAAACAAGTCGAAAGACAGAAAAATGTAAACATTTTCGTTTTGGCAGATTTGTTCAGTCAAACGTGTTATACATATATATACTGTATGTATATGTATATATATATAGGTTAAAAAGTACAATTTCTTTATTACTTTTTTTTGTAGATAAATATATGAGATTACAAATGTATAAACTTTTGAGTAACATGAACCATGAAGGGATGGAAAAAAAAAACAACAACCAGATGTTAGATTTAATGTGTTAATGAGCATGAATGTTGCATTCAGGGGTCATGCACTAATGTCTTGACAAGGGATGGGACGATATATATATCCATCCATCCATTATCTACCGCTTTAACGATATACATATGTATATATTTATATATACATACGTATACACATATATACGTATATACATATATATGTATACATGTATATACACATATATGTACATGGATATACATACGTCTATATGTGCATATACATACATACGTGTATATGTATATATTTACATATAGACGTGTATATATATACACATATATGTACATATATACGTGTTTATATGGACATGTATATGTATATATACACATATATACATATATGTATATATACGTATACATACATATAGACGTATATATATACATGTACAAATATATATACATACACATATATACACGATTCGCAAGTCATATAATAAACTGATAACTGATAAAAATCAGTTTTCCCCCATTGACAGCCGACAAAATAATCTATTCTAACATTTGTCAGATTATAAACAATAGATACTTACAAGTGATTTTGTGGTTCATTCTTTTTTGTTTTTGTTTCATAAAGTGTTGTCCTGCTTCTTGAAAAGTTTTTGGGTTAAAATATTGGCACGGATCTAATTCCATAACGTACCCAACAAAGTATCGTGTAATCCAAAAAATAATCCCAGTCAATCATTCTCACAGCTTGAGAGGTGTTTGGTGGTGTGTGTTAATCTGCAGAGATACTGCCCTCTGCTGGTATGAACTGGTTTTGTTCTGCTTTGTTTTGCTCCCTCCAGCCAACAGCAGTGATTTTGGGGGCGGGGCAATCAGGTCACAGGTGTGTCAGGTGACGCAGTGACGGCTGACGTGACGGAGCGGAAATAATGCTAGCTTGTTTGTTTTTGTGTTTTCTGGCTAATTTTAGTGAGACTTAAATGCAGAGTCGACAAAAGCTGGTTAAAAAAAACCAAAAACAAACCCGGAGTCAATCTGGGTTTGGTCATCGAATAAGTGGCGAGCGCTGAAGAAGAGGACAGGCACGAAGACGTCTTTGTTTGACTGGTAAGTGCTAGCAGTTAGCCTAAGTAGCTTGAAGCTATCTGCTAATATCTGTAGGCTGTGACATACAACATTGACGTGTCTGTCCAAGTATCTGTACTTTTACTTTGTTATTTATATTTCAAAAGTATATTTTACTTTTACTCCACTAAATTTACCAAATAAAACCAGAAGAAGAAGAGTTGCTAATGGACTGTATTTATATAGAGCTGTCCAAGTCTTGATGAGCTGCTTTACACTAAGTTCGTCCTAACTCCTCACTTTTTTAATACTTTTACTTCTAAAACGTCTTTTAGTGAAAAAGGGCAAATTTATACTAAGTATCCTCTAGAATTGCTTTATTAAAAATAAAGTGTAAATATGTAATAAATAGGTGCATAATGTGTAAAAAATAAGTTAGTAATAGCAATTGACCTCGTGTTTCTGTTTAGAGATGTTTTTTTACTATTTACGACAAGATGGTTATTGAAGCCCAACAACTACTCAAAATAAACTGTAACATTTTGTAAATAGTTGATGGGGATTCTGTAAATGTAATATATACTTATACATGCTGATGATGATAACTCATAATGAGTGTGGCTTGTGTGTATTTGTGCGTGTGTTTTCATGGGGTTAGTATTTCCTGTAACAATAACTAAAGGCTAACGTGCACCGCCGTGACATTCAGAGTACACTTAAGCTTACTCTATGTCGGGTTCAGGTCGGACTTTGAACGGAAAAACAAGGGACGCCTGTCGGGTCAATATTCTGTCGAGTTCAGTCAGGTTCAGACAGAAAAAGACAGCCCCGGCCTCACCTGTGTAAAGGTCCAGTGTGTAAGATTTAAGAGGATACTTATGTTTTTATTAGTGCTGTCAAACGTTAACGCGTCAACGGCATTTAACGGCGTCAACGTGATCGCGCAGCGCGTTTCCATGAAGACTGACCGCAAAAAGACGCGTGTGACGTCATGTTTACGCGACTCCAGATTGTTAAAATAACTGTGTGACTAACTGTAACTGTAATGTACAAAAACAGAGACACACATAAGCAGTACATAGGTACGCTGGTTATTTGTAGCGCTGCTCTTTTCGTTTAATAAACAGACCGCTCCAGTTCGACTGAAGGCACGCTAACGGCACTAAAAGGAGCTAATGCAGCTAACGGAGCTAACTGGTAAACGGTGCCTGGACTCTGGTGTCGCGGCACGTAAACATGACGTCATGCGCGTCTTTTTCCGGTCAGACGTCATTGAAATGTGTCATGCGTTAACGCCCGTTAACCTATTGCACAGCACTAGTTTTTATAGTCGTATAATCACTTTAATAATCATTTCTATGTACTCATGGCAAAGGTTGTTCTTTATGGAAGCTACCATCTAGCATCCATGGGATTCATACTTTAAAACGGGAGTTTCCTGTGCTTACGAAGTAAAAGAACTCACTGCCCACTGATGCTCAAACTAATGAAAACCTGCAGAGAGAGTGGGAGAGAGTTGTGCTGTGAACCTTTCTGGTATGCAAAGGCCACCGTAGTTCCCTGATTCCCCGGTTTTAAATGAACCAGCTCACCTATTTCTGGTAAAGTGTAAACTGACAAGAGAGTTTTTCATTTTGGAAACACGGCTACAGTTAAAATTGGTGAAGGGAGGGGTGAGTTGCACGTTGCAGTTATCACCACTAGATGTCACTTAGTCCTACACACTGGACCTGATCTACCTGCAGTGATTTGTTTCTATAAAATTATTTCAGCATGTGTTAAGAGTCATTTCAAGAGTTTGAAGCATATTTTCTTTTTGTACAATTATCGTTATATGCTCTCAAATGATTCATTTCAATCACTATAATACTGTCAATATCGTCCCATTCCTGGTCCTGACAACGTCTTGGTTATCATCCTAACTTGAGATCCATGCATCCCAACCAAACACACTAAAGTTGAGATACGTGTTTTGTGTTTTTTTTTACATTTACCATGCACTGATTTCAATGGAAGATTTCAAAAACATATGAGAGCAGTGTCTGCCTTTCTCAAGTTAGGATCAAGTGATAATTAATGTGAGTGTTGTTCAGCACTGCAGCTGCTGCAACAGTCTTTTTTTTTTTTTTTTTTTAAACACAAAAAATCCCCACTAAAGATACCGATAACCTACCAATAAATCAAAACAGTCACTCATTGCTCAGATCAATGACCAGGTGCTCGTAGATCTGCGTTTTCCCTTTGAAACTGGAGGCCAGCAGGAACTGCCGGTTGTCTATGGAGACTGGAGAGAAGGCTCTCGGTGCCTGGATGTTCAGCTCCTGGAAATGGACAAACATGCCCTTCTTATCGTCCCAGCGGTAAACCTGGGTGAAAGAGTAATCGCTGCCCAGGATGGCGTACTGCCAGCTGCTCACAGTGAATGGCTGGAACACCATGGATCCACGAGAGGGCATGGTCTGCAGTTCCCTAAAAAGGGCGCCGTCCCAGCGCATCACTTTGGAGTCACCAATGAAGCGCGTCAGGCAGATGAAGAGGTCGGACTTAACCAGGAAGTGCTTGACAGCGTAGACGTCCTCCATCTCTGGGATGTCTGTGCGTCTGTCAAACAGCTTGGTGCCTTTGTTCCACTGGTAGATGACCGGCCTCTGGGAGCTGCTGGACAGGATCAGGTGAGGCTTGGACGAGATCTCCATGTACTCCACGTCGGTGTCGCGGTACCACTGATGGAGCGACTGGTGAGAGTAGAAGCCGTTGCCGTTCCACTTGTAGATGGTGGTGGAGCCGGCCTTGGAGCTGTCTGCTACGACAAAGAACGACTCTCCGTCGATGAGGAACGTCTCCACGTCGTTGGGTTTGCGGATTTTGAGGATGTCGATGCCCTGGAGCTTGATGAATTTGTTTGCAGAGGTGTCGCGCTTGTAGATGTGCGAGCCGCCGAACAGCTGAGCCACGATGATGAAGAGCTGATTGTCAATGACCAGAGGTTTGCAGATCACCGTGGACGTGCCTGAGGATGAGAAAGAAAGGATACAGATGATAAAGCTTCACTTTATCTTCATGGCTTAATACGTTTCAAATTAGATTTTTTTACAGATTAGATTTGATGGTTCACATTTATTCAAGTACACTAATATCTTTTTGCATGCGTCATCAAAAATAACAGATTTCATTTGGGAGACACTTTTTATCGACGCGGGAGATCAGATAAGATGTTTGCTTATTTAATAGATGGATACAAGATACTGCAGAAAATGGTTTATTTCTACAGGAAATCCTTGTTTGATTTTTCCGCACTGTAGATGCAGATTGAGTTATACATGTAGAGCTGCAACTAACGATTGGTCGCTATAACGTCAGAAAATGTTGAAAAATGTTCATCAGAGTTTCGCCAAACCTCGAAATTTTGTCCATAAACCAACATTTTCAGTTTTAATTATTCATTCTCTTTGGAGCAAAGAAACCTGAAGATTTTCACATTCAGGAAGCTGGAAAACGATTAATTTAATAATCTATTAATTGAATAATCTTTGCAGCCCTACATTCAAGCATAAAATCAGTTTCTTTCTTTCTGATATGAGCGTTCAAACTCATGTCACATGGCCACATGTCCATCTGGGACCCCATGCTGAGCTGACACAAATCAATTATGTTTCCTTGAACATTCTAAAGCCCAATTTATACTCCTGCATAGCCCTCTGCGTCGATGGAGAGCGCGTCGAAGAGCCTCTGTGTCGTCTCCGACTGCACAAAATATTTTTTAAGTGTCCGTCACTCCATCAAGGGACAATGGAGACGGCAAGAGCTGCGGTTGGTCCTCAGGACAGGCCGAGCTAAGCTGCTCTGTGCCGGCTCACAGTGCGAAACGAGCGTCCACAGAGGCGGAGCTGATCACCGCCGACAACGTCGCTGCCAAACTATAAATTTGCATATCTTTATACACACAACATATGTTTAGACTCGAAATGGCCAATTTCTCACCTCAAATTATCTTAAAACTGCGTTCCGTGACACAGAAAAGTGAGAAAAGGTTTCAACAACAACAGTCTTTCTCTCTCGGACGCCATTGCTCACTGTAGCCAAAAGCACAACAACCTTGCGTAGCGACCTCTAGGGGCTCTCCGTGGTTACGCAGTCGGATTACGCATTACGCAGTCGGAGAAGTATAATGTGGCCTTAACCCTGAATGTCCCCGAGTCGAACAGGGTAACAAACTTTTGAAAACAAAAAGAATAGTTGAACTAAAATGATGTTCTCTTACTGTCAATGTCATCATAGTTTCTGAAGACCATCTCCACGTGATCCCACTCCAGGAAACTGCATTTCCCAATGAAGGGCTGAGCAAACACCACATACTGGTCATTCCCGAAGGAGAACGCCTCCACAGATATGGACTCAAACTTCAGCGACTGGTACGAAGCAAACTCTGCGAGAAAAATAAAAACGACGACAAGCACACACTTCAGGAGAATCCCTGATTATACGAAAGACAAAAAAAGATGTTCCGCCGCGCACCTGTGGTGATGCAGTCGAACGACTGCGGCGCCAGGTCGTTGATCTTCTTGTCCAGCTGCGAGGCCGGGCCTTTGCAGTAAATCTGATCCACTGTGGCGTTGGTGCTGGCGATCCACTCCACCAACCATTTGAGCTTACAGTCGCAGGTGAACTGGTTTCCCCGCAGGTCTCTGACGGGGAGAGGGGGAAAAACACAGCATCACAGTAACCTCAGAGAACCTCTCTGAAAGGAGAACCGTCGTCGCTGGGTGATAGATTGCACACTATCGCTCGTCCTCACAAGGCTGCATGTCATTTTAATGGTGTTAAAAGCACCTGCAGCTGCCCACACATTTTTCCAAGGCCCGGCTGAAGTGGAAGAGCGATACGCTTTTCTATTTATAGCCTAGAGCCAGTTCAGAAAACTCATTATCCATGATGGCATGCATTAATGACTACACGTAGTGCAGTTTTTTAGCTTCCAGATAATGCGGCAGTAACGTTTATACTTACACTTTAGTTAAAGCCTCAAGACCAGAGAACAAATCTTTGGGCAGCGTCTCCAGGTTGTTGTAGGCCAGACTCCTGCATGAAGACAACAATGTTGAATTATAAATACAGTACTTTACTGTTTATATAAACTGCATCTATCCACATTATCATTTATACACTAAGAATACTAGAACAAGTCGCAGTGCTCGGTGAAATCTACATGTGGTTGTGTTTGACGCAGTGTTTCTTTGCAGTGGAATATGTGAATAAGTGCTAAATAGAAGAAAGAAAATACAACTGATTACATATCACCACCCTGGAGGCTGAAGACTGGAACACTGCTTATTGTGAGTTTGAGGAGACGTTAAGCTATTTTTAGAACAGGCTTCTCAGCCATTTCATGGCTTTCTCTGCTACAAAATAAGGGAGAAATGTCGACTCCAGCGTTGGTAGATGCTTTTATAGTGCGTTTGTGGCGGCAGCCAAACAATTTCTTGCATGTATATTAATTGAGTGAAATTGATGACGGTGGTGGGGATAAATGGACGCACTTAAGACGTCCATATGCATAATGGTCAGCCACAGGTTGTCCATATTTTCTGTGGGCATCATTAACCACACCTGCTGTTCAACCTATGAATGGCAATTACCCATTTATTGGCGTACAGTATGTGTGAGGCTCAACCCGCCTTTTGCTTAAAGCTCACATAGAGTGGTCCTGTTGCACATATATGTTAGTTATGGAGGTCTACTTACATTCATTAACTTGTTTTTATGGTCAAAAACCTCCTAGTTGCTGTAAAAGAGCTGATAGAAATCCTCTTTTCTGACGCTGTACCCCAGCCGCGATATTTCAGATTCAACTCTCACACCCAGAAGACAGAGTGTGTTGTGATTGGCCAGCCAGCGTAGAGGCTTTCCAACTGTCTTGTGATTGGCCAATACCCGGAAGTGACATATTCAGCACACCCGCTCTCAGAAGCGCAGCTCCCCCCCCTGGAACGGTGGTTGCACTGCTACTCATTATCAAAACATTGTTTTAACAATGTTTAAAAATAGCTTCGTCACGACTCCCCGCCGCAGTCCCTTTTATAACTTTGACCTGGAGTCAGACCCAGAGTCAGAAGACAGTGTCGCTCGTGAAACACCTCCACAACGGACGTTATTCTTCTTCTGCGGTTCAATGTACACAACGTTTTTTTCAGAGATCTCGCTGAGCCTGAGATTACAATAAAACACAGCGTTCTCAGCAATGGCTGAACTGTTTGTTTTGAACCTTCAGGGCTTCGTAAACAAGGTAATGATGCAGATACACACTAAAAAAATCAGTTAATTGGAACTTCCGGTCTAGGTCTGCTTTAAATTGCGTATAAAAGAATTCTACAGCGTTGCAGCTTTATGAACTGGACGAGCACATGTTACAGGATTTGCTTCCTAATCACATTAACAGCTGCACCGTGGTGAGAGAAACGACGATGTGGCAATAAATGTTGTGCAATACACGTCATAGTTTCACTGAAACAGCACTTGCCCGCACCTGCACCATTACAAAAACCTTCTAGTAACGCAAAAAAAAACTTTATTTTACGTTTGCTCCTCTTGCAACATTGACAAATGCATACTCACAGGTGCACTAAGGTTTTCAGGCCACGGAAAGCGTTGGGAGATATGGACTTGATTTGGTTGTTTTCGATGAACCTGGAAGGTGGAAGGTGTTCAGAGTCAATGCAAAGGATGATGTCTGTTATTTTAAAGAACAGCTTCAAGGATTAATAATCTCCACTCACAGATATTCCAGATGAGGAAGACCAAGGAAAGCGTCCTCGTTTATAGATTCCAGGTTGTTGGCGGTGAAGAGTCTGCACAGAGGAATTTGAAATTAAATTTAATTAACGGAGAAAATAACAAGATCACATTATCACATTATCTTACACAAACTGTATTGTTTTGATGCCATAATTTGCCTTAACACACTATGCATTGTATCAATTTTTGAATCGAGAATCGCATGAATCAAATCGGTTGAATCGAGAATCGATTTCGAATCGAATCGTGAACCACCCAAAGATTCACATCCCTACCAGAAATAATGTTGATCCTTTTAGTTTCATTTTTGCTTAGTTAGTAGCTTCAAGCTTCTGTTTCAAACTGTGAAATACAGTACAAGCCCCGGCTAGTTTGTCTGTTTGGCGAGACAAGAAAGGCTGAAAACCAAAGACCTTCTATTTTAAGGCGATTATACACTTAGAGCCGGGATCAGCAATTGAATGTTGGGCCAAAACATCATATCTTCATCAGGCAAAGTGCCTCTAACAATATTGTAGACTTAGAAACAAAGGTATGGCTAATATATCACATTTCTGATGATAAACCCCTTGAAAACTGAATTCATCCAGACTTTAATTGCAAATATCTGACTATTCATCAATGCTCTGTGAGGGTTTTCCTGCAGTCTTACATGCAGGTTGTGAAGGACACGGTGACTCCACCCAATGACCTAGAAGTGAGTGAGGGGGGGATTCCCTCATCTAATGCAGGGATTCCCCCACAGACAAAGCTCTCACCCTGAATCCAAATCTGATCCATAGATCATAACATGCATGTTATCACAAAGAGGAAGACAACTTATCATTATTATTATGATATTGTAGGGTTTATTCTATGATTGTGTGTCATCAGTGGAGGGGAAGACGTTTTCATGAGCATTAAAAATGGCGTTGATCACCTCAGTATAAGTGACTGACAGCAAACGACAGACTGAAGAGGGAGAAAAGAGAAAGAAAGGGAGATGTTTCTCACAGGAGATGCAGAGCAGGCGTGTGGATGAAGCTCTCCTTTGGGATTTCTGTGAA